>NC_057416.1:29883580-30499475 GCF_019320065.1 Cervus canadensis | reverse complement strand
TTTTTTTTTTTTTTTTTTGTACTTTGCCACACTTTTCATCCTGGTATTATATAGGGGAACTCTCATTTCTTAGGATCAAGGGCATTGAAATGGCATAGTTTAGATCAGATTCTCTTAGAGTGTAAACTATTTCCTAAGACAGTTTGGGAGCTGTATTGACTTTTCAGGCCCATTAGCAATCCATTTCTGCCTTTGAAGCTTTAATATAATAGATTCAAAGTCAGAATAACTCAGTGGTGACCTACCTGCAATGTTCCTGGCAAGCCCAAGGAACAGGCAAGGGAATAGGAAAGAGAAGAATACAGAAAATGGACTTTCTTTCTTGAGAAAGACAAAGGGGAAAAAAAGAGAAATAATAGGAATAATGTTGATGTTCACTCTTGTCATCGACATTATTCCTGTTATTTTGGAGTACAGAATGAAGTAGGGCAAAGGCTAATAGAGTTCTGCCAAGAGAATGCACTGGTCATAGCAAACACCTTCCAACAACACAAGAGAAGACTCTACACATGGACATCACCAGATGGTTGACACCAAAATCAGATCGTTTACATTCTTTGCAGGCAAAGATGGAGAAGTTCTATACAGTTAGCAAAAACAAGACCGGGAGCTGACTGTGGCTCAGATCATGAATTCCTTATTGCCAGATTCAGACTGAAATTGAAGAAAGTGGGGAAAACCACTAGACCATTCAGGTATGACCTGAATCAAATCCCTTATGACTATACAGTGGAAGTGAGAAATAGATTTAAGGGATTAGATTTATAGACAGAGTACCTGATGAACTATGACGGAGGTTCATGACATTGTACAGGAGACAGGAATCAAGACCATCCCCAAGAAAGTAAATGCAAAAAAGCAAAATGGCTGTCTGGGGAGGCCTTACAAATAGCTGTGAAAAGAAGGGAAGTGAAAAGCAAAGGAGAAAAGGAAAGATATACCTATTTGAATGCAGAGTCCAAAGAATAGCAAGGAGAGATAAGAAAGCCTTCCTCAGCAATCAATGCAAAGAAATAGAGGAAAACAATAGAATGGGAAAGACTAGAGGTATCTTCAAGAAAATTAAAGATACCAAGGGAACATTTCATGCAAAAATGGGCTCAATAAAGGACAGAAATGGTAGAGGCCTAACAGAAACAGAAGATATTAAGAAGAGGTGTCAAGAATACACAGAAGAACTATACAAAAAAGATCTTCATGACCCAGATAATCACGATGGTGTGATCACTCACCACCAGACATCCTGGAATGTGAAGTCAAGTGGGCCTGAGGAAGCATCACTACGAACAAAGCTAGTGGAAGTAATGGAATTCCGTTTGAGCTATTTCAAATCCTGGAAGATGATGCTGTGAAAGTGCTGCACTCAATATGCCAGCAAATTTGGAAAACTCAGCAATGGCCACAAGACTGGAAAATGTCAGCTTTCATTCCAATCCCTGAGAAAGGCAATGCCAAAGAATGCTCAAACTACTGCACAATTGCACTCATCTCACATGCTAGTAAAGTAATGCTCAAAATTCTCCAAGCCAGGCTTCAGCAATACATGAAAACGGTAAACTTCCAGATGTTCAAGCTGGTTTTAGAAGAGGTAGAGGAACCAGAGATCAAATTGCCAACATCTGCTGGATCAGCAAAAAAGCAAGAGAGTTCTAGAAAATCATCTATTTCTGCTTTATTGACTATGCCAAAGCCTTTGACTGTGTGGATCACAATAAATTGTGGAAAATTCTGAAAGAGATGGGAATACCAGACCACCTGACCTGCCTTGAGAAATCTGTATGCAGTTAGGAAGCAACAGTTAGAACTGGACATGGAACGACAGACTGGTTCCAAATAGGAAAAGGAGTACATCAAGACTGTATACTGTCACCCTGCTTATTTAACTTATATGCAGAGTACATCATGAGAAACACTGGGCTGGAGGAAGCACTAGCTGGAATCAAGATTGACGGGAGAAATATCAATAATCTTAGATATGCAGATGACACTACCCTTATGGCAGAAAGTGAAGAAGAACTAAAGAGCCTCTTGATGAAAGTGAAAGAGAAGCGTGAAAAAGTTGGCTTAAAGCTCAACATTCAGAAAACAAAGATCATGGCATCTGTCCATCACTTCATGGCAATTAGATGGGGAAACAGTGGAGACAGTGGCTGACTTTATTTTTCTGGGCTCCAAAATCACTGCAGATGGTGATTGCATCCATGAAATTAAAAGATGCTTACTCCTTGGAAGGAAGTTATGAGCAACCTAGACAGCATATTAAAAAGCAGAGACATTACTTTGCCAACAAAGGTCCATCTAGTCAAGGCTATGGTTTTTCCAGTGGTCATGTATGGATGTGAGAGTTGTACTATAAAGAAAGCTGAGCGCAGAAGAATTGATGCTTTTGAGCTGTGGTGTTGGAGAAGATTCTTGAGAGCCCCTTGGTCTGGGAGGAGATCCAACCAGTCCATCCTAAAGGAGATCAGTCCTGGGTGTTCATTGGAAGGACTGGTGCTGAAGCTGAACCTCCAATACTTTGGCCACCTGATGCAAAGAGCTGACTCATTGGAAAAGACCCTGATGCTGGGAAAGATTGAAGGTGGGAGGAGAAGGGGATGACAGAGGATGAGATGGTTGGATGGCATCACCGACTAGATGGACATGGGTTTGGGTGGACCCCGGAAGATGGTGATGGACAGGGATGTCTGGCATGCTGTGGTTCATGGGTCGCAAGAAGTAGGACACGACTGAGTGACTGAACTGAACTGAACTGAATAGGAATAAATAAATGACTAGCACTTACTTTAGCACAGGGATGTGCTCTTATTCTGGTTCTTGCTCTGGCAAGCTCAGTAAAGACAGAATTACAATGGATGTGAAAAGCACACCAGTAGGAAAAATAGAGAGTGAGAGGTGGGGCAGAGGGTGGTGGGTAAAGATTTTCTTAAGGTATCATATTGTATCAGTTGGGCCTCAAAGAAGGGGAGAGTTTTGAAAAAAGGCAGAAGAGCCTTAAATCAGGTGCAAAGGTGCCAGGCACCAGAGTCAGAGGCTGTGAGATCCTCATTTAATGTGGGACCTGTGTGTTGGTTACCTCCCACATCCACGTCCCTAGTACGGTAGCATCCAGCCCAGTGGCAGAGACCACTGGTCACCCAAGCATCTCTTCTCCACTTCCTCCTTAATAACAGGCTCTTATATTGAACCAGGCACATCGCTGTATCTTCTGCAGTGATGGGTGGGCTTCTAACTAAGTGTTAGTCAGTGAGATGTAAGTGGAGGGATTTGTGGGATTCTGGGAAGGCATCTTGAAAAGAGCTGACTCAGCTTGGAGGGTCTTGCTTTGTCCTTCTGCCTGTCTTCCTTCTGGCCTATAACACAAATATGATGAGCATGGCAAAGTCATCTCAGACCTTGAGGGGTGGCCTTGAGGATGGAAGTCATCAGCTGGAATAGTTAAACAGAAAGATCCAAACTTCCATTTTGATGAACATGGTATGCAAATTGAGCCAGAACTGAATTTCTTGGGATGATAGGATTTTAAAAGTCTATGAGACAGAGAAACAGAAAGCCTTTAGAAAACAGTTTGGGACCATCCACTGTTACTCCATGGGGCTTCCTGGATAGCTCAGTTAGTAAAGAATCCACCTGCAATGCAGGAGACCCTGCTTTGATTCCTGGGTTGGGAAGATCCCTGGAGAAAGAATAGACTACCCACTCCAGTATTCTTAGGCTTCCCTTGTGGCCCAGCTGGTAAAGAATCCTGAAATGCAGGAGATGTGGGTTTGATCCCTGGGTTGGGAAGATCCCCTGGAGAAGGGAAAGGTTATCTGCTCCAGTATTCTGACCTGGAGAATTCCATGGACTGTATAGTCCATGGGGTCTCAAAGAGTTGGACACAACTGAATCACTTTCACTTTCACTATCACTGTTACTCCAGAATTCCCCTAGGAGGTCTCATGAAGTGACTAATAGAATAAAATACTCAAGGAAATGTGATCTTTCCCTGGAAATATGGAGTAGGTGGAGAAGATTGTGCAGTGAGGGGAAAAAAAAGTTAAGAAAATTAACCTCTCTTCCAAAGTTCCTATAAAACACAGAGGTGAGATTTGCACCCAGAACCAACACTTTCCATAAAAAATGCTGAGGGAGGCTCACATTGCTTCAGAGGATGAGTGAGGGGTGGAGTATCACAGTCACATCAGTGTTTCAGATTGTCCTAAATGGCATCAGAGGGACCTAGCTAACTTTCAGAAACATTATTCTCTGGAAATTGTTAGCTCGTCCTGAGTGCTGAAGAATTGATGCTTTTAAACTGTGGTTTGGAGAAGACTCTTGAGAGTTCCTTGAACTGCAAGGAGATCCAACCAGTCCATCCTAAAGGAAATCAGTCCTGACTATTCATTAGAAGGACTGATGCTGAAGCTGAAGCTCCAATTCTTTGGCCACCTGATGTGAAGAATTGACTCATTGGAAAAGACCTGGATGCTGGGAAAAATTGAAGGCAGGAGGAGAAGGGGACGACAGAGGATGAGATGGTTGGATGGCATCACCGACTCAATGGACATGAGTTTGAGTAAACTCTGGGAGTTGGTGAAGGACAGGGAGGCCTGGCGTGCTGCAGTCCATGGGGTCACAAAGAGTCGGACATGATTGAGCAACTGAACTGAACTGAACTGGATAGATTTATTTGGCATGGCTTTTGTTTAGTGTTTTATTGGCAGGATTTCACACTATTTGTGTTCAAATAGCTCTTACCTCATCCTCTCAACCAAGTTCTTTGGCCTTGGTAGATTGACCCAATAAGTAACCTGGTGAAATCATAGAAGTTCTAAGAGTTGGCCTCAAAGCTTCCAAAAGCAGTATAGAAGGGTCTTGTTAGAACTGTTAGGAACTGATGTGTATGCATGTTCTCATATTGTGTGTGTGTGTCAATGTGTGATATCTATACAAGAGAGACAGAATCAAAGGGATTTAAAGGTCTGCTATGAAAATGGGAAGCCCTGATCTGTTGTTTCCTTTTTGAGAGGCAGGGTTTGCTGACTTCCACCTCAGCTTGCTAATGTCAGGTCCTGCCATCCCTGTGTCTTCTTTGCCTTGGAGGAGAGTCTGGTCAGCATTATGTCCTTGTTATCTTCCTGGTTCAAGAAAAGGGCCAAGAATCAGATCTGGAAGGCTATGCAAAAGCTACCAGCAACTCACATTGCATTCATTCTTTCCTTATTCCTGCTTCCATTTGCAGGGTGCTTGTGTTTAAATGTCCCCTTCTTAGAGAAACTCCCTTTGTCCACCTTTGCCTCCTGACACCAATGGTGCCCCTCCCTCTATTTTCTTCTTTGTAGCATGTGTCAACATTTGACCTAAACATATTGGATCTACTTAATTTATTGTCAAGACTCCCTTAATTCGAATGTCCCTATGCCCTAGAACAGTGCTTGTTAACATAGTAGGCACTCAATAAACATTTGCAGAAAGAACATATGGATGAATGAATGAATGTACCCTAGTTCTAAGCTGTCTATTGGCAAAGATATTGTTTAATTGCTGTTTTATCAGACACCTCATTATGAGGCTTCAGAAGAGAAAAGAACTTAACGACTTTTAAAGGGACGTCAATGAGTATGCTGGGGGTGAGAAGAGCCTGGAATGAATGTCAAGAGACTTAGGTTTGTGTTCTGACTATGTAGAGAACTAGTTGAGGACCTTAAGAGCCTAATTTAATTCAATACTCCCTTGGCATTCACAGATTTATTGCTCATGAGCAATCTTGAAGGTCAATGGTGTGTGATAATTTGTAATTTTTGTTGAGGGATGAACTTGAGTTGCCCTGAGTCTTGGACATACATTTCTTTTTTCTTTTTCTTTTAAATTAATTTTTATGTGACTATAGTTGGCTTACAATGTTGTGCTACTTTCTTCTGTACAGCAATGTGAATCAGTTTTACATATACATACATTCACTCTTTTTATAGATTCTTTTCCCATATAGACCACTAAGAGTATTGAGTAGAGTTCCCTGTGCTATACAGTAGATCCATATTAGTTATCTGTCTTATATATAGTAATGTGTATATGTCAGTCCCAATCTCCCATTTTATCCTCCCCATTTTCCACTCAGTAACTGTACTTTTGTTTTCTACATCTGTGACTCTATTTCTGTTTTATGAATATGTTCATTTGTACCGTTTTTAAAGATTATGCTTATAAGCTATATCATATGATACTTATCTTTCTCTTGGACCCACATTATTAATGAGGACTGTTAGACTAAAAAGGAACAGAAAAACAATTGTAACAGGTTTAAATAGAAAAGTGATTTAAAGAGGAAAGAGGTGTATAACAGGATATAACTGGATCTCAGGAAGACTGGAAAGTAAGACTACAAGATTTCTCCAGAGTCTCAGACAGAATCTGTTCCATGAGAATTAAGAATTGGTCCATGCTGTTCTTTCCTCAGTGGATGATTTTTGAGTGCATTTTGAGCTCAGTGCTGGTTAAGAGATAGTGAGACCTAAAAGGAAAATCAGACCCTCTTTGCTCTCAAGGAGTTCAACAGCTAGTGAAGAGGGAAGACTTCCCCTCCCACTGAACACCAAGAATGTGCAGCAGATGGAGTTCACTAGTCCTGGAAGTGTTTCGCATGACTGAGAGATCTCTGTGTCCTAGGTAGACTCAAGAAGGCTTCGTGTAGGGGAAAATGCTTTTTTTTTTTTCCCTCTGGGAACTGTAGAGTTGGCATCATAGATAGAAGGAAAGATGAGGAAGACAGAATGAACAAAGTCTTGGAGATGTAAATTATCTGGCAGTGGCAGTAAAGACTAGAAGGAGGGCAATGGGGAATTCTCACTAGAGAAAGAAACCCACATTGGGCAGGAGTGAGAGAGAAGTTGTGCTAAGCTGAGGAAGGGGCTAAAAATGCCAATCTTAATGGAGCAATGCAGAGTCACCATAGGTCCTTTAAATTTTTAAAAAACTTTTTATGAAATATTTCCTTTATATAAACACACACACATGGTATGTTGTGTGCTGTGCTTAGTCGCTCAGTCATGTCAACTCTTCTGTGATGCCACCAGGCTCCTCTGTTCATGGGGATTCTCCAGGCAAGAATACTGGAGTGGGTTGCCATGTCCTCCTCCAAGGAATCTTCCCAATCCAGGTCTCTGGCATTGCAGGCAGATTCTTTACCATCTGAGCCACCGGGGAAGCCCAACACATGGTTTATATAATGTATAAAGAAGGCTGAGCACTGAAGAATTGATGCTTTCAAACTGTGATGCTGGAGAAGACTCTTGAGAGTCCCTTGGACTGCAAGGAGATCCAACCAGTCAATCCTAAAGGAAACCAACCTTGAATAGTCACTGGAAGGACTGATGCTGAAAGTGGAGTTCCAATACTTTGGCCACCTGATGCAAAGTGCTGACTCACTGGAAAAGATCCTGATGCTGGGAAAGACTGAGGGCAGGAAGAGAAGGGGACAGAAGAGGATGAGATGGTTGGATGGCATCACCAACTCAAAGGACATGAGTTTGAGTAGGCTCCTGGGAGTTGGTGATGGACAGGGAAATCTGGTGTGCTGCAGTCCATAGGGCTGCAAAGAGTTGGACATGACTTAGCGACTGAGCAACAACAATAAGGTATAAAGAATGAAATGACATCTGTGTGCCCTTTATTCCACGTATGAATTAGAACACAATCAATACCCTTGAGTCCCTCCGGTGTTCTCTTTCCCTGTAGTTACTTTCCTATTCTCCAAAGTGATCATTATTCTAAATTTTTTATTGATTATTCTCCTTGCCTTTGGGTTTGATTTTATTACATGTATATTAAGCTTCATATGACTTTAAAATTATCTGTCTAAGCTTCTACTTTGTCATTTTGTGCTTTTAATCTTGCTTTTTCTATGTTACTCCCCGACCACCTTTTTGTTTCTTGCCTTCTTTTGGATTGTTTGTTCTTAACTTTGTTTTCTGCTACTAGTTTTGGAAATTACTCTGTATTCATTTAAAGATTTACCCTTTAAATTTTGTTTTGTGCACTTAACAATCAAAAATATGTTAATATCTCTGGAGTTCCCTGGTGGCCTAGTGATTGGGATTCTGGGCTTTCACTGCCATGGTCCGGGTTCAATCTCTGGTCGGGGAACTGAGATGATCCTGCAAACCATGCTTCACAGCCATATATATATATATGCATGTGTGCATGCTAAATCACTTCAGTCATGTACAACTCTTTGCAACCCCATGGACTGTAGCCTGCCAGGCTCCCTGTCCATGGGATTTTCCAGGCAAGAATGCTGGAGAGAGTTGCCGTGACCTCCTACAGGCAATCTTCCCAACCCAGGGATGGAACCCTTGTCTCTTACATCTCCTATATTGGCAGGAAGGTTCTTTATCACTAGCACCACCTGGGAAGCCATATATATATATATACTATATATATATGTATATGCACACACATATGCACATATGTATACACACACACACACATATAGACCTCCTAACCCCACTTCCCTCAAGAATGAGAACCTTGGAATGCTTTATCTTCCATCAACCCTAGCCTCTCCAGCATTGCCCACATATTTTAGTTCTTGTTTTTAAGCACATGAATTATCACTTTTGTTTTTATTTGTGTAGATTTATATACATGCTATCATTTTCATTACTCACAATTCCTTCTCATATTGTAGGCCTTTCTTCCCTCTAGAATTATTTTATTTTCTAAAGTAAATTGATTAGTGAGGATATCTTGGAAGTAAGAATACTCTTTTTAAATCTGAAAGCAGCTTGAAATACAAATTTTCTGGATATAGTGTTTGAAGTTAAACATAATTTTCCCCAGCATAATCAGCAGTCCCCAACATTTTTGGCATCAGGAACTGGTTTTGTGGAAGATAATTTTTCTACGGACCAATGAGGGGGATGATTTTAGCATGTTATGTTTATTGTGTACTTTATTTCTATTATTATTATGTCAGCTCCATCTCAGATCATCAGGCATTCAATCTTGCAGGTTGCGGACCCCTGGTGAAGATATTATTCCATTATATGCTGACTTTCATTGTCACAAGTGAGGAGTCTGTTGTTAGTCTAATTATTGATTTCTCTTTGTATTTTCATTTTGGTGATCAGTCTTTTCTTTTGGATGTTTAAAAAGATGTTTTCATTGTATTTGCTGTCCTTCAGTTTTACTGTAAGGTGTATAGGTATGCATTTTATTTTATTTATACTGCTTTGTAGAGTTGTATTTCCTTTATATCCTCTGCAAATTCTGGAGAACTCTTAGACATTATCTCTTTAAATATTGTCTCTCATTTTCTGTTTCTATAATGTCAATTACACATGTATTATGCCTTCTAATTCCATCCTTCATGTTTCCTGACCTCTCTTTCATTCATATTTTCCATCTCCTATCTCTCTATGCTAGGTTCTGTATAATTCATCAGTTCTCTTCCATTTCACTAATTTATTCTTCAGGGGTATTTAATATGATGTTAAAATTTTCCTTTGAGTTTTTCATTTCAATGATTGCATTTAAAATTTTAATTACAATTTTTTCCTTGTTATTTTTTGATACTCCTTTGTTTTTGTTTATTTTCACTCTTTTCTTCAAAAATTGCATCATGAATACAGTTCTACTATCTTCACTCTCTGATAAGTCAATATTCCAATTTGTTGGGGGTCATGCCTTTGTTATCTGTCATTTCTGCTAATGCTGCCTTGTAGAAGTTTGCTTCTCCTTGTGTTTGATAACTTTTTACTTGAGCTCTTTTTTGCTTCAACATAATCTGTGGGGTCTGGATTGAGGAATTTTATTCCAGAGATGTTTATATTTGCTTCTGTTTGGATTGAGTACACTATCAAACTAGGATCACTTTAATTCAATTTATCAACTTGAGGTTTTCCTTATATATGGGTAATATGAATTCAAACTCCTGACCTCCAGTGAGAACAGATCTATGTTATGAATTCCAAAGGAAGATTAATTTTTATATATAGAAAATATACAAAGCCACCACAGAGACAGTTTTCCTTTGCTAGAAGGATGTAGTTTTCTTCAGTTTATCCTTTAAATGAGGATATAGCTTTATATGGAGTTTAGCTACTCAACCTTGCATGAGGCCAAGGCCTGGCCTCCCATTTTCCACTCACGTCAAAGCTGCATTAATCTCTAAAACTTTAGGTTTTGGTGTTTAGCCCTAGGGCATCACTTACCCTTCTTGTCTCAGCTTCCTCTGTGTTTTTGTGTTAAGTAATGCATGGCCACTGGAGACTTACTTCCCTTTCTTGAAAACACATAAATACTTTTAAAAATGTGTTTGCTGTAATTTATCCAGTACCTTAGTGTTAGGGTCAGATGGTATTTTTAGAATGCTATATTGTCAGAAGCAAAAGTGCCATTGTAGACTTATGCTTACCTTCCATCCTTACCTTACCTACCATAGGCTAATGGGTACCTTCCATCGCTATAGCATCTCCTAAAGAACAGGAGGAGCAGACACCAAAGGCAACCTTAAGGATGCCTCCCTTTGCCTGTCTGTTCTTGTGTGGTATGGAAGTTCTCAAGTCAGAGAAGCCCAGGTAAGCAGCTCTGCTTACTTGGTGATCTTACAGCTAGGTCTTGAAGAGTGAGAAGCCACAGCCTGTCAGGAACAAGGCTGCTCGGCTGTTATTAGAGTGAGGGACAGCCAGCTCAGAGGTATAGAGTCTTGAGATGGTCTTGGTGCCCATGGGACATGAAAGGGGTGGAGTGACAGGTGCTTGGGCACAGAGAGGAGTGACTTGTGGGTAGAGAGGTGGAGTTCTGACCCATTCACCCCAACACTTATCGTACAGGTGTGGAGGACAGAACTGAATGGGGAGGGGGCAAAAGCTAAATAAGGCATAGCCCTTGCCCTCTAGCAACCATCGATCTAGGAGGGACAGAAAGACCAGACTGCCTGCTCCAGAGGGAGTAAGATTACTTCTTTCTTTCTCATTTTTTAAAAATCCTTTTAGAGGAGTGAGCAGGGTGCTTGGCCCCCATAAGTGGTCATCTATTGTTCATTGAATGAATCAATGGGCATAAATAATATTCACATAACACAGATATGAATAAATGCTAAGCAGAGGTGAATACGGAGGGAGAGGTGGTTGGCACTGATACTGGGAATCTGAGACTTCAGCTTTAGGGGCTACAGGGGGATGCCCAGGGTCCTCCTGGGGTGAGCCAAAGTGAGGGACCATCCCATCCAGTATCTCTCACTGCTTGCCCTTGGCTTCTCCTCGCTCGCCCCTCCCCTTCGCATGGAAGTGGCCTGGGACTAAAAATCAGCCTGGGCAATACCAGAAGAGCTTTGCAGATGAGATTAAAAGCAAATCAAAGAAGAAAAATTGTGGCTCGGTTTATGTCTTCCTAATTAAAACCCCGCCAGTCTCCCTTCTTTTTCTTTCCAGCTAATGTTACACTAACGAGCTGAGTTTAGTGGCATTTATGTAGATAAAAGTCCCAATGATTGATCTCAATGGCTTGTTAAAATTAGTTTCAGTCCACCATATTGATTTAATTCCATTGCTTGAAAGTGCTAATTAATAATGATAATAAAAGTGTCTCGGCCCATTATTATCAGTGGGCAGGCGGTGAGGGGGTAAAGGTGGGGGGAGAATTGCTGTTTTTAGTGTCACTTACTCAGTCGAAGGGTGGCCTTTGAAAGCTGGCAGAGGGGACAGGAAGCTGGGGATGGGGCCGAAGGGGTGTTCCTGTCTCTTTCTGGCTGATTCCTCCTGAGATTGCTGGGGGATTCTTGGAGGGGTGAGAGGCTGGTAGATGCATGGGTCCTGGGTGAGCCAGGCATCTTGCTTGTTCTCTAAGCCTCTTGATTCCCTCCAGAGCTGGTGGGGGTCGCTACTTGCCTGGTGGCACCTGAAGGAGGTGAAAGGTTTAAACCAGACTGTTCCCAAGGGTGATGAAGTTGGAGTTCGCCTTTTAGACACTGATGAACAGCTTCCAGGAATCTGAGCTCTGAACCTAAGCCACCCATACCCTATGTTGCAGGGAGCCCAGGAAGAGAGGGAGGAATTTGCGGCGAAGAAATCAATAGATGAAGAGCCTGATGGATGAGGAAAGTGAAAGCAAGTGTTAGTCGCTCAGTGTGTCTGACTCTTTGTGAGCCCAGGGACTGTAGCCCGCCAAGCTCCTCAGTCCATGGAATTCTCCAGGCAAGAATAGTGGAGTGGGTTGCCATTCCCTTCTCCAGGGGATCTTCCCAACCCAGGGATAGAACCGGGATCTCCTGCATTGACAGGCAGATTCTTCACTGTCTGAGTCACCAGGGAAGCCTGGATGGGGAGAAGGGAGGAGGAGTTTAGGGGGCAAAGAGGAAATGGGTCTGGGAAGTTGAGTTAAGAAGGTAATGTTAGAGATCTCTCCTAAATTAATTAATTAATTTGGCTTTAAAGGAGTCTCCTTGCCTTTGATAAAGCCCTAAGCCCCTGGAAAGGATTCTGCCAGCCCCTCTGGGGAATAAGGTGTGGGGATGAGGGAAGAGGGATGGCAGGAATGAAAACGGTGCCTGGAGAGACGAGCCGTGGTTCCAAGACAGCAGCCAGGGCTTCCCAGGGCTGGTGGGAAGTCAGGGGTGGGAGGCAGGGAAGGGCTCCTGCGTGTGGCCAGCCCTCCCCAAAGGCCAAACCTTCTCCATTCACTGCAGACCATCTTGCCAGACCCCAGTCTCTCTGACCCCTGCCTCCAACAAAGACTATGGCATGTAGAAGTCCAAGTTCCATGAACTAGTGTGACTGGTGTGTGGGAGCAGTTGGAGACCTATAATTCTTCCTCTGTTGAACTTTATGACCATTCATGGCATCATCGCTGGCACTTTGAGAGCCAAGAAGGGAGTGAAAAGAGCTTTTAGGTCCCTGGGGATGTGGTGGAGAAAGTAGGATGAGAGACAGATATAGGTTAAGAACATGAGCCTCTAGAAGTGAGGGATCAGGGACCCACAGAAACAGCTCAGAAAGTCCACACAAGGGCCCGGCAACCAGAGGGCCAAGAGATGAGCTTGACTCAGGCAGGGTTTGGATCAGCCAGTAGCTGCCCCTTCTCTGGACTGGGCCACTGGGTATAAATCTGTTTAAGGCAGAGGTCTGTAAGGGATGCAGCTGCTGGATCTGGCAATTCTGAACATCATTGTCTTGAATGTAATATCCAAAGATCCACCTGGTATAGGTCTGTTCCTGGAGATGTTCTTTATCAAAAGACCTTATGAAGCACTCTCCCCCACTCCCCAAAAGATTAATTGAAAATTCACACTATAGAATTTGAACTATATATGATTTGCTCTACGGTTAACTCCAGCATAATTATACCCAATAATTATACGGTGTAGTTCTGATATTAATTACAATCCATCCTCATTAAGGAATTAACCAAACCATGTGTGGCTGGGGATGGGGAGGAGGGGATAGTTTTTCTAATGATTTATTCACTATTTTTCTTTTTCCAGGTTATGCTGTTTTCTCTCTCCTCCTATGCTTTGTGCTATACTTGTTCCCCCAGTGATTTGAGCTGGGATGCTGTTTCTTATATTAAGGTCCTTATTACTAACCAAAGAAAGTCACCTCTCTCTGTTTATGCTATCCCTTCAGGTTCACTTAAGAATCTCTATCAGCAATACGCCTTAGGAAGGGTGCTTCCTCCAATATGATCAGTCAAATGCCAACTGCTGGCTTTACTTTATATGGGATTTCTATTTGAATGATCGTAGCTCTCTGCTTCTCACTGCCTACTCCCTGCCTTCTGCTTCTGTATTCAGCAGAGTGCCCTGCTTTGTGATAGGGTGAAGGGGTTTGAGCTCGACTCATTTTGGGGGAAGAGTAACTTCCAGATTGTGCCCAAGCTTAGAATAGATTGCCTTTGGGGATCCATATGCTTCTTTGTAACACTGTCAGCCTCCCTCCCTGTTTCATCTCAGGAGGATTACTGTTAACTATTTCGTACACGTGTTTGGATGGGGTAACAATGCACTTGGCTGAGGTGCAGATCCTGGTGGGGATCTTTGAAGGAATCCAGCCATTTCTCTGTTTTTAGGTGGAAGCCATAATTTATGTTTTCTAGGGTCTAGAAACCCCATGGAATGTTGGAGCGCATAATGCCTCCTGTCATCATCTGGTACCTTCTACGGTTCCTTTCCGTTTTGCTGCATCATTTTTTCTTTCCCTTTTCCCTTTTCCTTTCCCTCTTGTGGTTTTCACTTTTGCTGTCTTCTTCTGCAGCGCTAGCTCACTCGTCCTAGCTGAGGCTGGCGTGAGAATGGTCAGCTGGTCCCGATGGAGGACCACAGGAGGGAGAGTAGGCAGTAGGGCCAGAGAGGGCTCTCACCAGGAGGATGGCATGCCTGATGTGATGGGGAACGTGTTTACTTGTAGAGACCTTAGGATTGGCAGCCCCACTTGTCCCTCTTGGCATGGCTCGGGCGGCAACTGGGGATGAAGGTATTTCCAGTTGTAATTTTGCAATAGACAGTCATGGGTTATCCAGTCAGATGGACGGAGCACATGGCAAGGTATTCCAGCTCAGAGTTCAGTTTGGAAGTCTGCTGGCCTCCAGCCCAGAAGTTAAGACTCTCTGACCGTACTCAGTCTAGAACACAGTGGATAGGGTCAGGTCCTGGGGGTGGAGGGCTGTCAGGGTACCAGGGCATTCTCATGGGGTTCAGGGACCATTCGATCCTTAGTGGGTGTGTGCATGTTCACAGGTGGTGGTGGTGGGGGGGTGCGGTGAGAGGGGGTTTCTGCAATAGCCAGAGAAAGAGAGAATGATTTTAAAATCTCATCCAATTCGGTTCATGAATATGAAAATTGAATTTGCCATCAGATCCAGGAGGTAAATCCTGTCTTGCAAACTGGAGGCAGAGAAGGAGGTCAGAAGCTTGATTAGTCTGAAAGTGGAATCAGAGGTAAGGAGCTGGTGGTGGGTGCAGCTTGAGGCAAGATAGTCCAGGATTCTGTGTCCAGAGCCCAGAGGGTGTGGGTGGGTGGGGGGGAAAGCTATGCAGTGGAGTCAGCCTGAGTTGATGGCTTAGGGGTAAGCATCTATGGGCTAGGGTCCTTGAAGCAGAATCCCGTGGGCCTCTCCTGTGACTAAGGCCAAAGCCCCGGTGTAGGATGAGCATAGACAGTATTGCAGCTCAGGGGCTGTGAGCACAGGGCTCGTGGGACCCTGGATGTGGTTGGACCTGGAGGAGAATCCAGATAGGGGTGCAGAGTCCTTCATGGGGAGAAAAGAGAGAAACTCAGGACGGCAGTAACTGCAACTGGGCAAGGGTGTCAGGAGCCGCACTCCTGACTCACAAGAGCCTACTGGGTTCACCTCTTCCCACCCCCAAGTCCAGTGACGTTATGCTGGGAGGTCATTTGCTTGAAATCAGCCTTGATGAGAGACAGCCCAGGTGGCTCAAGGGTAAAGAATTCGCCTGCCGAACAGGGGACCCGGGTTCGATCCCTGGGTGGGGAAGATCCCCTGGAGAAGGAAATGGTAACCCATTCCAGTATTCTTGCCTGGATAATCCCATGAACTGAGGAGCCTGGTGGGCTACAATCCATGGGGTTGCAAAGAGTCACGACTTAATGACTAAGCAGCTGCAGCAAGAGCAGAGAGTACTTACTCTGCAGTAAGCACCAAATGCTACAAACCAGGGCTTGTTTCTCCCTGGAGAGCTGGTTGTTAAACATTTAGCTGCTGAGAGGAGAGCGTCTTTGATGCCTCCCTGGTGTCAGGGAGTGCGTTGTTGGTGTGGACTTTATCCTGTGCCGTTAGCTTAGAAATGGCACAACCGGAGGCACGTCTGAGTCTGTTTGGGGAGAGAGAGAAGACGAGTGAGGCAAGGGGCTGGCACCGGATCTGACAGCTGCAGAGGCTGCCACCAGAGGTGGTGCTAATGAAGGCCGATGAAAGCAACCGTCGGCAACCCCGCTTTTAGCATCTTGGCCGATCGCTTTGCTCTGGGTGTGGTGTGCGGGCACCGTCACACGCTGCTGGGTAGTGAAAATGGATACAGGCTTGTTGAAAAACAAATTGGCACCTTGTGCCATGAACTTGAACCGTGAATACCCTTTGACCCAGTAATCCTCCTCCTGGGAATCTACTCTAAGAAAGAAATCCTAAACACTTTCATTGTTTAGGAAGTCCCACACGGCAAAAAAGGTCTTAGCTGCAACTTTATTTAGGCTAGTGATAAGTTGAAATTAACCTAAATGTTTAACCGTAACAGAATGCTTGAGGAATCTAAGGCCTATCTTCTTAGTAGATTATTATGCAGTGGTTTAAAAGGATGTGAAAAAAGTTTAGGGAAAGCACAGAAGTGCTTATGATAAGCAGAATACAAAGTTGTAGATTAGCATTTTTCCACCGTGGCTGTTGGAATACGACTCCTGTGTCAAATATATCTGGGAAGTGCTTGGTGTCCTATGCCCCTCTCAAGACTGCATGCACATCAATGCTAAGGGTTCTGAGAAGTTCTGTGGTTTAACCTATCGCTTCTTGAACTTATTTCACCCCAGGGTCCTTTATCCAACCAACATTGATTACCATCCTCTAGCTTTAAGGCTCAGCAGAACAGAGTTTTGGAAAGTAGCGACACACGGAATAGTTAGTTACATTAAAGTGTCCATCAGAATACAGGGAAGAAACAGTAACAAAAGGTGAGTGGGGACCAGAGTAGCAATGACTGTGAAAGATTTTTTTTTTTAAGTCTTCTTTTTTTTTTGGTATCTTTGCCAGAAATCCTTTAAAATGCATATCTTTTATTAAAGAATTATATAAAAGCCTGTCTTCAGGCAGGTTTGTCTCTTTCTCTGGTTGATGACATGTAGGACTCAGAATTTGTACTTTCTGCATAATGGATAAAATGTCCATATAATCCAGGGGGATATTTGACAGGTAAAGAGTCTGATGGCTGGAATTTGGTGTAGCAGGAAGCCACTCAGAGTACCATCAGAGCCCTTTCCACATATTAAGTCATTTAAACCTCACAGCAACTCCACAAGGTAGATACTGTGCTTGTCCCCACTTTACAGATAAGTAAATAAAGCCACAGAGAGGTTAGGTGACCTGCTGTGGTTCCAAGCGCCTTGTCTCCAGGGAGCAGATTCCTTGTCAACACCCAGAGCTGCCTCGTGCTGAGGGACCAGTGATGATGCTGCATCATTAGGCAGGGTCTCACGGCGGCTGATTTAACTTAAGACACAAAGCTGTTCCTGCCGTGAGAGCAATGGGACCCTTTCTTCTTGGGTTGGTAAGCTGGGGTCGCGTAGGCCCTTCGCTTCCTCTGGTCGTATCCACACCTGTGCGCAGTGCAGACAAGAGGAAGAAGGGGAGCATGAGTCTCAGGTCTGGTCCCCATGGGCCAGGAGCTACCCTGGCTTCTGTAGCTCTTCCTATGGCCGCTGGGAAGGATCCTGCTTCTTCCTTTTCACCCACCCCACGACTTTATTTTTTAATTTTTCTTTAAAAAGGTGTTAGGATGTGATCATGTGTCCCTCTGTGTGATATTTTTGGATTCTACCATAGATGGGTTAGGAAGAGTCCACCATAGATGGATCGGGAAGCCCCTATTGACCAAGTTTAGAGACCTGTTTCAAATGGCTGAGATGCCCAGAGGCAGAGGGATGGGCTGGAGGACCACTCAGGGTCACTTCCATATTCTGTATTCTGGGGTATTTTGAATACCAGGTCTCAGGGGAATCTGGTTGAAAGGAGTCACCATCTAGAATCTCATGTTGTCCTGGATGGGGGAGACAGAGGTGAGGAAACAGGAAAAAGAAATCTGTTCTACATGGGTTTCAAAGGTAATCTTTCCAAGGTGATGCATTTGGGGCTGGCATGTCCTTGCCACCGTGAGTCAGACTGATTCCTTGCCCTTTACTCCTCTGAGGACACGGGGAGGACCAGCTGGGCACCATTCTCTGAAAGTAAGAGCCTCTCGTTGGCTTAAAGTGCATTGTTAAATCAACCCAGGCCCTCTCATCCTCTTCCTTCTAGACTTTTCCACCCTGGATGAAATAACTCTGGAGTCTGACATCTTTTCACAGGCCCTGCTCTCTAGCCCTTTTTATCACTCTTCCCTTTAGCTCGTTGTTATTCAGTTGCTAAGTCGTGTCTGACTCTTTGCAGCCCCATGGACTGCAGCACGCCAAGCTTCCCTGTCCTTCACCATCTCCCGAAGTTTGCTCAAACTCCTGTTCATTGAGTCGGTGATGCCATCCAACCATCTCATCCCCTGTCACCCTCTTCTCCTCCTGTCCTCAATCTTTCCCAGCATCAGGGTCTTTTCCAATGAGTTGGCTCTTTGCATCAGGTAGCCAAAGTATTGGAGCTTCGGCATCAGTCCTTCCAATGAATATTAAGGGTTGATTTCCTTTAGGATTGACTGGTTTGAACCCCTTTAGCAGGTCAGCTCCAAACAGGGTGTGGTGCCTGCTCGGAGCTGGGTCCAGGTTCTCTTTAGATGGTTCCTTGCTGGACGGATGTTGTTTTAGCCCTATTTTCTCATCCTACCCTCATGCTTACTGTTCTCACCAGACACATGACACATAGCAGGCATAGTCCTGGTGCAAAGCAAAGCATTAGACCTTTTCTGCAAATCACATTCACCTTGTTATTGTCTCTACATGGACTGGTCATTTCCTATGAAGTTTTAATCTTTCACCCTTTCACCAGTTCTTAATTCCTCACTTATTTAATGGTATCATTTCGCCCCCTTCTCATAGGTTTAAAACTTTACACTGATTACTCCTGAATTTCATTTGATCTGTTTTGAACCAAATAACCAGTTTGTCAAATCAAACTTTGTATGGATTTAAAATCTGTCCTCTATTTTTACCTCCCTGATCAAAGATGAGTTTGATAGAAACCATTTGTAGAAGGGTCTTCCTTTGAGAAAAACTTCTCTGCAAGCAATCCAGTATTAAGATTGTTGGACTGACAAGAAAAATAGGGCCCATGTCATGGTGATCCAGTGTCCTTGAAGAACTGTAGCTCAACACCCCACTCCCCTTCCCGCCCTTGCCCCCGAGAAAGAAAAACATGTTACTAATGAAGGCCCGCCACTTCCTGGTGTGGCCACTGAATGTGCTAATATTCTTGTTTTTGTCACTGCTTGGGAAGCCTGGCCTGGGCAAGGTTTTTTTTTATCATCACCATGATTTTTCAAAAAAAAGTAATATGGTTAGGAAAGAGGAAAGAGTCTGAAGAGCAATGGTTGTTGCTTTGGTCTCTGGAAAGAAAGATTATGTTTTGATAGTTCCTTCATCTCTCAGGGAGTTTGCCTGCCCAGCTACATAATATGTGTAACAGAACTACCCTGGACAATTCCACAGTGACTCTGGGATGATCAAACAGGACAAAATACTAACTACAGTTAACAAAAGTCAGTAGTCACGAGTGCTTGCCCTGTGCCTCATGCATCATGTTTTGGGTGGTGATTATTTCTGTTAAATCTCATGTGTTTCCACCAATTCCATCCACCAGTCTCTCTCTCTCTTTTTTTCCTCTCTTACCAAATCCCATGGATTCTCTTGAAGGTATTTACCCTTCCCAGTTCTTCTGTCCCATCCGAGTGGAGGCCGTCACTTCTGCCACTGTGGCCACGGTTCTCCGGCCTCTTTGGCCTCAGCCCCTCCCTCGGCTAAGCCTCCTGCAGGTGCCCCCAGACTGACCAGCTGAAGATGCCACTGCCTTTATTTATTTTTGGCTGCACTGGGCCTTTGCTGTTTCCCTTGGACTTTCTCTAATTGCAGAGTGCGGGTTTCTCATTGTGGCATCGTCTCTTGTTGCTGAGAACAGACTTTAGGACATGCAGGCATCAGTAGTTGTGGCTCCTGGGCTCTTGAGCACAGACTCGATAGTGATGGCACGTGGGTTAAGTTGCTCCAAGGCATGTGGGATCATTCCAGATCAGGGATCAAACGTGTGTCCCCTGCATTGGCAGGCAGGTTCTTAACCACTGGCCAGTGGTCCAGTGGGATGGACTTACAATCTAGTTGAGGGATATAGACACCCAAATGTTTTAAAAAGGGGAGGAAATGAATAACAGCACAAAGCAACAATATCAAGTGGCATGGGAAATCCATGTCACTTCCTTGAAACCACTTCCTCTTCCCATTTTAAAATGGTTCTGAGTCTCCCCACGACCTTATCTGGTGTTCAGGGTTCTCCGTCTTCTGACTCCAGATGATCTTACCAGCTTGTCTCCTGTTGCTCCTTCCCATGGATAGTCTGCCATGGCGAACGTGATTCCCTTATTTCCTAGACCACACTCCATGTGGTCCTTCCCCCAGGACTGCACCCACCCTCCTCTACCTGCTTCTGCTCCATGATGTCACCTCTACAGATCCTGCCCCACAGTCAAATTCAGCTCAAGCTCTTCACTCTTCACTCGGTCTTCACCTTTGCCATCTCTCACGTTTGCATCACTAATGTGCTCACATTGGCAGGTGCTCTATTAGCCATCTTGATCCTGTTGCTTTGTGCTTTTATTCATTTCTTCTCCTTTTTAAAAACATTTGGGTATCTATCTTCCTCCCTCAACTAGATTGTGAATTCTTTGATGACAAGGGTTGGTGTGTGTGTCTCTCTGTGTGTGTATACATATTATTTCTCACAGTATCTAGTCCATAAGAGATACGCAAGGATTCTTTAATTAGTGAGGGAATGCCAATATATAAATGTAGTGCCTGGTTCCCAAGGCTTTAGCTTCCTTCTTAAGATTTATAAAATTATGAATCTTCCTTAGCAAGCAGAGTGGGAGAGAGAGAGGGAGACTGAGGCACATGGAGGGGAGATAGAGAGAAAGATGGCCTTGTACAATGTCTTGAATGGAAACTTGCATGAAACCTGGGCCTTTGATGCTCAATCTACTATTTTCTGGGGCTTCACTTAAAGAATTCAGCCCAGGATCTCCAGATCATTGGGAGAAATAACCAATAGCAGAGTCGCTAGAGCATGCGGCCAAGAAATTATAGTTAGGAGCAGTAATAACAGTGATGATAATAATGTTGATGGTGATGGTGATGACTACGATGACATTCTAATAATTAGACAGCAGCTCTGAATAAGCCTATCTCCTTTGGGTGACAAATCGTCCACAGGGTGTGTAGGAATCTGTTTCCTTTTACTGTTGGAGGGAAGTCCCCCTCCCTGCTCCCTCTATGCTCATGACCCCAGGATTCCCAAGCCACAAGGACAGATCAGGAAAGCTGTCCCACAGGCTCCTGACCAGCAGAGGGGAGGAAAGTCCTTTCCAGTCCCTTTAGTCTTGACTGAAAACAAAGTGAGGGTCCCTGGGTTCTCCTATAAATGGTAATGATAACACAATTATCATGCAAAACAAAAATTAAGTTTAATGGTGCAAAGCCAGGGTGTACTGGGGAGGTAATTCATATTAATTATGTTTGGATTAAAAGCTTATTTCTTTTGTTAGCATCTGCAAGTAGAAACTTAGCTGTAAGGAGAAAAAAATCCACATATAATTACGGCCTCTTCTGGAGGAGCAGTGTTGGACTTAATGGAGCATCCCTGCTCTCTTCAAGCTCCTGGAGAATGGTAATATTTCACATTTTATGAAACACAGAAGAAATAAATTACAGGTTTAATGATAAGAACTACTTGGGCTCATAATGAAATCTGATTGGCCAGTTAATCCACTGAGACCCTCAGATATGAACCATCCAAAAGGGGTAAAAATGATGAAAAGTGAAATTAAATGGAAAAACCTTCACCCGCAGCCTCTTTTGCAGAGGCGGGGGTCGGCGGGGTGGGGGGCGGGGTGTGGAGTAGAGAGAAAGGGAGAAGCCCTGGGGCCTGGAGTGGAGGAGAAACGTTGCTTTCCCTGGGTTTGGGGAGAGCGGATGGAGTGAAGGAATTTCCTTTCTGTCTGCCCTCACCCCTGCCGATTTTCCATGGAAACTGGGAGACTTCCTATTGAAAGAAAAGGACAGGACCAGAGGAAGGGAGGTGATTTTCTCCTGGTGACAAAGCTCTGGGGACCCCCAGCCCCGCCTTGTCTTAAACAAGAGAGACAAAGACAGAATGAAAGCTAATTGGAGTTGGCTGGGCTAATAACAGGTTTTGACACCCAGGACATATTTTCCTTGGGGAGGAAGGTCAAGGTGTCTGTTTCTTAGGGGTCTAAGTTCTTCCGGGCTTGAGATGCGTTCCCAACAGGGACTTGACACAAAGTCTTCCTGCAGGGCCAGCTTGACCTGTACCTGCCCCTCCTTACCCTGTAGCATCTTGGGAAATAAGCCCCCCTGTGTGGGCTCCAGCTTGGTGAAGTCTTTCCATTGTATTCTGAGAGGCAGTGGGGACACAACAGAAAGAATTTGGGCTTTGGAATAGGACAGGCTTGGCTTCCAGTTTTTGCTCTGATATTTATTTGCCTGATGACCTTGGACAGAGTACTTCTCCATCTCAGGGCCTCATCTGTGATTGGTTCTTGTTTGAAGCTTCAGGGAGAATGATGTGTATGAGAATTAAATATGCATAGGGCTGGAGACCTGTTAGATGCTCAGAGAATGAGAACCGTGACCATTGCTACTTCTCCTGTTGGAAGGATGAGAGAAGCTTCTTATCCTGGGCAAGGCCTGCAAATCAGCACGTGCCCAGAAGCCCATAGGGAAATCAAAGAAATAGCTTCCTAAGAATTTAACAGATCGTTCCAAGGTCTCTGAGTCCTCAAGTCTCTGACGGTACCCTCTCCCGGCCAAGGCACGATCTCCCTAGATTCCATACACATAGAAAGTCCACGAAAGATGCACTGTTAATATCTAGAGGATGAAACAGGTAGACCCCGCGTCTGAGGGAGGCTTCCTGCACACTCAGCCCTCAGGTCATCTGCTGTCCTCATCAACAGGGTCCCTGTGGGTCTTCGCAGTAGCGGCTTCATCTGGGGTGAAAAAGGACATGAGTATGGAATGGGGGTGACAGCGCAGGCAGGGAAGAGCATTCGTGGTGCTAATTCCACCAGGTCTTTGCCATCTGGTCCTAATGCCTTCGTGGAGGAAGATGGAAAAGTAAATTCCTGGAGCGTCATATTATTAGACGAAGCAGATCTCGGGTCAGGACAGGGCACCGTGTACCATGACGTTGCACTGTGTTCCAGGAATCTCTGAGAAGCCCTGAAGGGCCCTGTGGTTTTCTGGGGATCACTTGCAAGGCTCTGTGTCTCAGCCCATCTGTGCTGCTGCTCTTGTCCTGAGTTCCTTTGGAATGACCTTCGTCTCCCAGGCCTGGGGGGGTCTCAGCATGGCCCCTTTTAATGATCCAAGCTTGGGTGTGATCTGGTCCTGCTCCCTTGCTGCACAAATGGGGAAGCGGATAAAACCCATGAGCAATGCCCAGAGTCTGCCACACAGGCAGGCACTCAATAAATGGTAGTTGTCCCTTTTATTTAAGTAACTTGTCCAAGATCCCATAATGCCAGGCTGACTATGAGCCTGTTTTTTCACTATTTTTTAAAAGTTCAGTCCCTCGGTCATGTCTGACTCTTTGCAACCCCATGAACCGCAGCAAGCCAGGCCTCCCTGTCCATCACCAACTCCCGGAGCCTACCTAAACCCATGTCCATTGTGTCAGTGATGCCATCCAACCATCTCATCCTCTGTCGTCCCCTTCTCCTCCTGCCCTCAATCTTTCCCAGCATCAGGGTCTTTTCAGATGAATCAGCTCTTCACATCAGGTGGCCAAAGTATTGGAGTTTCAGCTTCAACATCAGTCTTTCTGATGAACACCCAGGATTGATTTCCTTTAGGATGGACTGGTTGGATCTCCTTGCAGTCCAAGGGACTCTCAAGAGTCTTCTCTAACATCACAGTTTAAAAGCATCAATTTTTTGGTGCTCAGCTTTCTTTATAGTCCAACTCTCACATCCATACATGACCACTGGAAAAACCATAGCCTTGACTAGATGGACTTTTGTTGACAAAGTAATGTCTCTGCTTTTTAATATGCTGTCTAGGTTGATCATAATTTTTTAAAAGACTTTATATCTTTATAGCAGTTTTAGGTTCACAGCAAAACTGAGAGGAAGGTACAGAGATTTCCCAAATGTGCTCTGCCCCCACACATGCACAGCCTCCCCCATTATCAATACCCCGAACAGAGTGGTACATGCATTACAACTGATACCTCCATTGACATGTTATTATTAACCAAAGTCCATCCTTTAAGTTAGGGTTCACTCTTGGTGTTGTACATTCTGTGGGTTTGGACAAATGTATAATGGCATGTATCCATCATTACAGTAACACAGAGTAGTTTCACTGCCCTAAAAATCCTCTGGGTCTTTCCTATTCATCCTTCCCTGCCCCCAACCCCTGGCAACCACTGACCACTTTACTGTCTCCATAGTTTTTCCTGTCCTAGAGTGTCATACAGTTGGAATCATACAGTGCATTTCCTTTTCAGATTTTCTCTCACTTAGTAACATACATCTAAGGCTCCTCTATGTCTTCTCATGGTTTGACAGCTCATTTGTTCTTCAGGTCAGTTCAGTTGTGTCCCACTCTGCAACCCCATGGACTGCAGCATGCCAGGCCCTGTCCTCCCCTTCCCCTCCTGCCTTCAGTCTTTCCCAGCATCAGGGGCTTTTCCAACGAGTTGGCTCTTTGCATCATGTGGCCAAAGTATTGGAGCTTCAGCTTCAGCATCAGTCCTTCCAATGAATATTTAGGACTGATTTCCTTTTAGAATGGATTGGTTGGATCTCCTTGCAGTCCAAGGGACTCTCAAGAGTCTTCTACAACACCACAGTTCAAAAGCATCAATTCTTCGGCACTCAGCTTTCTTTATAGTCCAACTCTCACATCCATACCTGACTACTGGAAAAACTATAGCTTTGACTAGACAGACCTTTGTCGGCAAAGTAACATCTCTGCTTTTTAATATGCTGTCTAGATTGGCCATATTCTTCCAAGGAGCAAGTGTCTTTTAATTTCATGGCCATGGTCACCATCTACAGTGATTTTGGAGCCCAAGAAAAATTTCCATTGTTCCCCCATCTATTTGTTATCTATTCCCCATTTCTTCTTAGTGCCGAGTCATATTCCATTGTCTGGATGCCTAGAGTTTATTGAATATTCACATAATAAAGGACATCTTGTTTGCTTTTAGGTTTTGGCAGTTATGAATAAAGCTGCTATAAACATCCTGCTTTAAAAAAAAAAAAAAAAAACATCCTGCTTTGTGTGTGGACATAGCTTTTCAACCCTTTTGGGTAAATACCAAGGAACAGGATTGTTAGATTGTGTGGTCAGAGTATGTTTAGTTTTTTACGAAACTACCCATCTCTCTTCTGAAGTGGCTGTCCCATTTTGCATTCCCATATTCTCACCAGCATTTGGCGGTGTCAGTCTTCTGGGTTAGGGCCGTTCTAATAGGGGAGTAGTGTGTCTCATCGCTGTAGCTCCCAGTGTCTGAGTATCTAATACGCCAAACAACAAGCTGGTACTTTTATGAACACTGTCACATTTAATTCTCATCAAAACCCTTAAGGTAGGTGTCATTTTCAACTTTGCTGAAGAGGAAAGAAAGGCTTAATAAATCCACTATTCTGACCGGGTAGCTTGAGGTCTTCTAACTCCAGTTTGGGGTTCTCTCTACTCTACTACACGGCTTTAAGGTTGGGGATAACTGTTTTCTCTTATTTTTCAAAATAAATAGTTTGCCAAGAGTCCTCGGATGCCTTCTCTAAGTGGACATTTGATCGTGTTGCATTGGACTTTCTTCTTCATTTATTATAGTCACACTAACCACAGTCTCTCCTCGTCCTCCCACAGCCAGGGTAACGCACCTCACTCTTCCACCCCAGGGCATTTGCACTGCATCCCTCCTTTCCCCAGCCCTCTCCAGTTCATTGATTGCCTACATCAGTAACATAGCACCCAACACCTCTCCAGTTTCTCCCTGCCCAATGCTCTGCTTTCCTGACTTCGCAGTAGTTACCTCTACATAAAACTCCCTTGTTGTTCAGTCACTAAGTTGTCCGACTCTTTGCGACCCCATGGACTGCAGCACGCCAGGCTTCCCTGTCCTTCACTATCTGCCAGAGTTTGCTCAAACTTATGTCCATTGAGTTGGTGAGGCCATCCAACCATTTCACCCTCTGTCACCCCCTTCTCCTTCCCTTAGATATATAAGAACATAAACTCCCAGAAGGCAAGGAATGTGCTTTGTTAACTGCCACATCCACAGTGTTGGAATGGTGTGGGCCCGGTGGGAGTAGAGACTCAATACATCTTTGCAGGGTAAATGAAGAAAGCCCAGTTCTGTCTCCATGTCCACTGTTAGTTGTGCTTCCCAGTCATCCTCTTGAATTTGTTCCTCTTCTGGCGGTTGTAAGCTTCCCTGTGCATGTAGGAGCTCACATCTTTGCACAGAGGGAAGTAACAAGCAGAGTAACAGCATGTATTGCCACTCCATCCTTTCGCCTTGCATGCTGAGTGGCACAGGGCTGGGGATGCCGTCTTCGGTGGCAGTAAGGAGCGATGCTCTGGCTGCCAGGACAAATGCACTGCTTTTTTTGTTTAAGGTCCGGCTGTTGGGAGGTTGTTCTCTGGCTGAGGAGGGGATAGCAGATCATGCCAACAAGACACAGGTTTGGACCTGAAGCAAACTTGAGGCAAGAAGGTAGGAAAAAAAAACCTCCTATGGTTAACAGGGATGGAAAACTCTTCTCCCATAGTCCAGTGTTCAGAATACTTTTGCTTAGAAAGAAAATTGCAGCTTTCAGGTTTGAAGACAGTTGTACTATCACCAAACTCCCAGTAAGCATTTGGCTGGGCACATGAAGTGAAACCACCCACAGAATTCCA
Organism: Cervus canadensis; assembly: GCF_019320065.1. Taxonomy (NCBI): domain Eukaryota; kingdom Metazoa; phylum Chordata; class Mammalia; order Artiodactyla; family Cervidae; genus Cervus; species Cervus canadensis. The sequence continues at coordinate 30,472,650 of NC_057416.1, read as the reverse complement.
GTGACATCAGGAGATGGGGCAACTAAGAGTGGCAGGTGGGAGTTGAACCCCACTGTGGCTGGAGGGTCATGTAGGTCTCTTGTGTGTTGGTGCTAGACAGAGCCAGGTATGGGGTGAGCACAGTCTCAGAAAGAAGTGGATATGGAATAAAAAGAAGGGAGGGGACTCCCCTGTTGATTAAGAATCTGCCTGCCAATGCAAGGGACATTATTCTGATCTCTAGTCCAAGAATATCCCACATGCCATGGGGCAAGTAAGCCCGTGTGCCCTAACTACTGAGCCCACGCCCTAGCTGCCTTGCTCTGCAACGAGAGAAGCCATTGCAATGAGAAGCTCACGCACTGCAGCTAGAGAGAAGCCCCTTCTCTCCAGAACTAGAGAAAGCCTGTGCACCGCAATGAAGACCCAGTGCAACCAACAATAATGAAAACAAAATAAATTTAAAAATTAAAAAAAAAGAAGGAGGGAGGGAGTGATCGAAAGAGGGAGAGGGAGAGAGAGAGAGAGACAGCGCCCACTTGGTTCATGATGCCTTTTTCATACTCTGTTCCTGTTAAGATTGCCCAGCTCCTTGAGTCTGCATGAACTTCCTTTTAAGGTTCTGCTTGTATTCATACCACGAACCCCTATTTAATCTCTGGAGAAAAGAAAGAAAAATAAAGATATTTCCTACTAAAAGTGAATCAGTCAAGACTGAGATTTGTAACAGTAGTTGTCAAAGAAGAGGCTTGATGTTTTCCCCTGACAGCAGGAGTAAGTGCAGAAGAAAATACTGCCTGGACCATACCCCTCCCCTTTAGATGCTTAAGGGCGATCTTTAGGGAAGGAGAGGAACTGAAATCTGATGATTCTACAACCTTTTATAATCAGTTGCATATCAATATGTCTGCTGTTCCTTGCAGTGTTCGGTTTTTAATGCAGAGCATAATTTCAGTCCTTATTAACTGTTTTCTAACATCTTCTTGATGAAGACACTAGAAGAACTTCTTAAAGTGTTGCTCTAGATAAGCATTTTTATATATCTACATAGGGAGGAAATCAGAATGAGGCCTGGAAAGTAAAAAGTCCTGGCAATGACACAAGTGATATAAAAATTGGTCACTATCTTGAGACTGGCTGGTTAGTATATGAGAGACGTGATCTTGGTGAGCCCTTTGCTATATCTAAGAAAAGGGTAGCTCTGGGAATGGCAGTTTTGCCGCAAGCAGCAAGCTTGTAAAGATGTCAAAACATGAAATACAGAAACTAAAAAATATGATTAATGTAGTTATATAGAGATGTTTCTTAAGGGTGTACCCAGATTGACTCCTAAAGTTAAGATTCTGGAGACCAAAGGTGGGGAAAACCAGGTGAGCAGTTCCTCCTAAAGAATTCTGTCTTTATTGTATCAGTCAGGGTCTGATCAGGAAAATAAACCTAGATATTTCAAAAGAGGCTATTTAATGCAGGGCATATATTACAAAGATTGTAGAAAGTCAAAGGGTGGAAAAGGAGAGCTGAAGGTAAGTCAGAGATTAGATTTCCAGAACCTAGGATCATACAGAGTGGTCCACAGCCTCAGAAGCTGAAATAATGGAAGAGACACTCTCAGAGGAAGGAAGGAAAGAAAGAGAAGTGGCTGCAGGCTGAGGGTGAGGAGGAAGAGAGAGAGACTCAGAGAGAGATGGAGAAAGGGAATGGAAAGCAAAGACACTTCCTCTCTTTTCTCATTTTGATTGCTCTGCCAGTTAGGCAAAACCTAACAGGAACCTGGGAAATGTAGTTTGCAGACTTCCAGTCCCATTATCTTAGAAGGTAGTTGGGGGACTCAATGCCCACAAGCTCAATTTTGCTTGGGTTTAGCTTTCTAAAGAGCTTCACAATGACTCATTATTATGAGGCTATTATTCTAGTCTCAATAGATCATTCAAATAGTCATTTCGACTCATACTTTCCTCTAATTTAATCAGGAGTTTGACTAATCAGTGTGATTATTTAAGGCCCCGGTACTTTAAAGAAGGGCACATACAAATAAGTTTTCTTGAGTTATTCCAATGAAAGAAAAATGCACGTGTACAGAGAACTTTTTGGCAGTAAACCTTACTGTTGGAAAATAAAAACACCTGAAATCAATCTAAATGTTTAATACTAGGTGATGAGCTAAGAGAATTTTATTTTGGCTATTATGTAGCTATTACAAATAATAAATGTTGGCATTATGGAACAAAATCCATTCTTTCAACCGATATACATTGAGCACCTAGTATGTGCAGGGCACCATGATTAATGATTGGTATGAAAAGACAAATGGCACCTGTTTCCTTGTTCTTATGGTGCCCATAATTCCATGGAAGAGATGGCCTTATAAACATGAAACACTGCTTACAAATTGCATAAGAAATTAGAATGGCAAATTTTTATGTATCCACATTTTCTATAATGAACATGTATTATATGTATAAAATAAATGGAGTAAATTCTTATAATACAGTTTTTATAACTATGTAAAACATATTTGTATGTAATTACTGGAAGGGAGCCCAAAACAGTGAAAATATTAGGGTAATCCTACTGTGATGCTTACTTTTTTATGCATTAACTTGGTCAAGTTCCAGCATCCAGTGATTTCATCAAACACTAGGGGAGGGGTTGCCGTGGAGGTGTTTTGCAGTAGATGTGGTTAACACCTATAATCAGTTGACCTTATGTAAAGGAGATGAGCCTTGATAATGTGGGTGGGCCTCATCCAATCAGTCGAAGGCCTTAAGAGCAAAAACTGAGGCTTTCCAGAGAAGCTTTGCTTCCACTCCTTTGAAGCTGGAGTTTAGCATTAAGTCCTGCCTGACTTTCCAGCCAGCAGGTTGGCCCTGTAGATTCCAGACTTGCCAGCCTCCGCAGTTGGGTGAACCAATTCCTTAAAATATACCTCCTTATTTCATATAGATTATTATAATTTATATTAGTTAATATACATTCATGTATTATATATTATTATATTTTGACATATGTATGTGCTATTTAATATATGTTCGTATATGATATATATTTTATATGTTGCGTATATTATTTCATATATACATCTGTGAGAAATGCACACACACATAAATATCTCCCATCAGATCTGTTTCTTTGGGGAACCCAGACTGATACTTTTTTCTATTAAACAGGCCTTCATTTAATGTTGGTTGTTATCATACATCATTTCTTTATAAACTCTTCTATCCTTACTGTAACTAGACTCCTCTGTGGTTATCTTTTTTCAGTCCTCGCAGAACTGCTACCTACATTTGTTCCATAGATTCCCAAAGGCAGTAGGGGCAGGCTATAATAGAGACCAAGGCTGGACGGGGTTAGTTTGCGTGCTGTCTTCTTTTCCCCTTGAACTGGCTACCGATCAAAGCCACTGGCTGCCCTCAGTCTCAAGGCCAGAGCAGCCCTGTGAACTGCTTCGTCAGCCCCTCGTTAGATCCCAGAGAGCTGTGCTCCCAGCAACAAATGGCTGGGCCATCAAGGATAGGCCTTTAGATCAGCGGTTCCCAACCTGTTTGCCACCAGGAACCAGTTTTGTGGAAGACAGTTTTTCCCTGAACCAGTGGTCGGGGTGGGATGGTTTTGGTTTCACCCACCGCTCACCTCCCGCCGTGCAGCCTGACTCCTAACGGGCCATGAAGCGCTCCTGGTCCCTAACCTGGGGGTTGGGGACCTCTGCTGTAGGTGACGTGGGGCCGTCTGGCTAAGACCAGCACAGACGTCCTGGGAGCACTGGGGAGCGTGCCACCCTTGTCAGTCTTTCGTCTCCATCCTGCCTGAATGGAGATGGAAGTGCAACCTCTTGGTGGCCCAGTGGTTAAGACTCTGTGCTCCCAATGCAGGGGGCCCAGGTTTGATTCCTGGTCAGGAAACTAGATCTTGCATGCCTCAACTAAGAGCCTGCATGCTGTAACTAAAGACCTTGCATGCTGCAACTAAAACCTGAAACAGCCACCAAAAAAAAAAAAAAAAGTGACCTCTGACTGTTCCGTTCTCCAGCACAAATCATAGTCTGTATCTCTTGAGAGGTATGGGCACTGTCTGAAGGGGACAGGTGCTGGGGACAGAACACTGAATTTCAGTCTCAACCGCTTGCTGGCTGTGTGACTTTAACCAAGCTACTTAACCTCTCTGACTCAGTTTCCTCACCGGTAAAATGGGGTGCTTACTCAGCCCAATCTCTAGGGTTGTGGTGAAGGTGTTCAAATAGAATGTGAATTTTCTACCTCGTAGCAGGGGGGTCCCATAAACGGTAATCACTGTGACTATATCCCTGAGCGTGATGGCAGACTTGGGGAAGATTTTTGATGCATGTCAGCCACCTACGAAGTAGAGACTCTGGTCCGTTCTCACTTTTCAGATCTGTCTGAGGGTAAAGAGATCACTGGCAAAGCACACCAAACCCTCAAAAGAAACATGGATTTTTTTTTTTTTTTTTGTCATTTAATGTCACTAACTTGTTAGTAGAGATAATAATCAACTCTACAAATAAGTAGAGATGATTTACCATCACCCAGAATTTTTGATTTTGCAAAATTTCCTCTTTGGCCAGAAGGCATTCAAAAAGTAAAGAAATAGTTTCCCCCACCCCTCTCTGCTTGGCCTCTTATTTACAATTATCTTGAGCAAGTGCCTATTTGGACTCCACCATTCAGATTCTCCAAGGCCAAGGACTCAATTCCAGGCAGCTTTCGCGTACCTGCACGTGGATTATCCACCTAGTGAAGCATCTGCCAGGGAAGTTTTAATCCCAACCCGGCTCTCTCCTAGCACCTTCTCCTTACCCTCCCTCCTTCAGCCCTCACCCAGCTGATGTGTGCTTAGGAAATGCAAACTAATTTTAAAATTCGCTGGAGCAAAACATGATTAGAATGGCTAAGTCTGCTGCCAAAAATAAAATCAGCTAATGCACTTCATATATTTAGATTTCCAAAATTAAGTTGAAATGGTGCTTAGTTCATCCAAAGTTTGGGTTTTCTACACATCGCCCCCCATCTCTGCTAACTGACCCGACTTTTTTCTGCCAGCAATAAATGAGGTTCTCCTGTAAATGGCATCACCTCTTCCATAACCCAGGATGCTATTTTTACTCTTTTGTCCTGCTGAAGTGAGGTCACAAACCCTGATGAAGATGTTGGAGAAGAAAATGCCCTGTATTGGGGAGAGGAAAGCAACAGAGCTGTATTAACCAAGGCTCCCCCATTCTTCAGCCTTTCTACCAAGCCTGGCCAGACAGTGAGCGGTCCGGCTGGGGAGAGGGGCCTCCATGAAGCCAGATGCTGTGTGCTAGGTTGCTTCAGGTGATTCTTTGCAACCCTGTGGACCATAGCCCGCCAGTCTCCTCTGTCCATGGGATTCTCCAGGAAAGAATACTGGAGTGGGTTGCCATTTCCTTCTCCAGGGAATCTTCCCAACCCAGGGATCGAACCTACGTCTCTCATATCTCCTGCACCGACAGGCAGGTTCCTTACCACTAGCACTACCTGGGAAGCCCGATAAAACCAAGTGCTGGAAGCAAAAGAGATACAATCAAGGTTTCAAAGATATGCTGCTGCCTTCAAGGAGCTCAGAGTCTCTGGAAAGACCAGATTAGCCTTGGTAGCATGACACACATTACAGAATAAAATTAATTGTGGAATGGGGCGCATAGACTCCAAGGAGAAACTCCAGGGAGCGATCATCAGTGAGGACTAGGTTCATTTTCATGAGGGAGGAGGCACCTGAGTTAGGAACAGGCTGGACCATGGGAAAAGAGGGGAGCATTTCCAGTGAAAGAATCAACTGGAACAAATGTATAGAAATGAGCAAGGCCTGGTGTGAACAACAAGAGAAGTCATCCTGGCTGGAACAGCAGCACTGCAGAAGGGACTTAATGGAAATACAGGTGTGCTAAGACTCTTTGGGTTGCAAGCAACAGAAAACAATCTGATCTGCTTTAAGAAAAAAAGGGGAATTTATTTTAAGGCTGCGTGCGTGCATGTGTGTGTGTGCTCTGAACTGTGTCTGACTCTGCGAGCTCATGGACTGTATGGAGCCTGCCAGGCTCCTCTGTCCATGAGATTCCCCAGGAAAGAATAATGGAGTGGGTTGCCATTTCCTCCTTCAGGGGATCTGCCCAAGCCAGGGATGGAACAAACCTGCGTCTCTTGCATCTCTTGCATCAGCAGGCAGATTCTTTACCATTGTGCCACCTACTAAGCCCCATTTTTAAGGCTACAAAGACGTTTTATGGGATCTGAGACAAGAAGAGTCCAGTTCATCACATTTGAACTTGGACATATTAATATCATTTGTGGTGAATTTTTATTCTTATAATTTAATACTCCATCTTTCCTAACTTATTTTTGTAAATATTCCCTTACATTTTGTCCTCCTTAAAAAAGAGACTCATTTGGATAACACATTTTGTATGTTTATATTTTCTTTGTTTCTCCTTCTGTTGACTATCAGTGGCTATTACTTATTCTTTTAACATATTAGGAAAGTACCCCAAGCATCTTCTCTTACAGTCAACAGAAGACTTCCTTTCCATGGTGTTGAAATTCAGCCTTTGTGTGAATAAAGGAGAGTTCAATGCTTTGTAATGCCTCTCACTTCATTGTTAGCTGAGCTTGTTAGCAAGTTGACTCTAAAATTATAGTTATTTAATTGTAGGATTGCCATTGGTTTATACTTTACATCGAAAGAGAGCTTTGAGTGTATCACTCTTCTGCTCAAACTCTCCAAATGGTGCCCAATCACCTTATAAATTTAGAGGGAAAATAAAAGAAAAGGAAGGGGGGTAATTTAAGTATTTGAGGGGGTCTCATGGGACTGAAGGATTCACGGAGTGCATGGAAAATCTTTCCAGGACCCAGGAGGCCCTTACTGTGCCTCTTGTCTCCACTTCTCTGAATCTGTTTTTCTTTTCTGGGGGCAGATTATAATCCTTGCCCTTAGCATCTCCTCCTGAAGGAGGAAAGGAACAGGCCAAGCTGACTCCATCTTGAAAAAGAAGAAAAACTCCATCTCGCACTTTCAGTGAGCTTTGGACTATGTGCCTGGTAGCCATGGGGATAACATACCTATGGCCGAACTGGCCTCCTGGACTGATAATCACCAGATTCCATGCCAAGATTTCCCGTCACCAAAAAGAATGCAATCACCCCCTACGTAGTCAATCACCTTTGTAATCTTTATGGCCCCCGTCGGTGCAGGCTACAGTGTATAACCGGCTGACCCTTCTGATTATGAATCATGGCTGTAACCTGACTGCATCTCCCTTTAACACTTTCCAGACTAGGTTTAAGGAATTTGGGGATGTGGGCTTGAGCAGTACACTTAAGGTATGTAAGGTTTTGACAAAAGTTGGTCGGGGTCCTTGGCTAAAAGGAGGCTCTGCCTTGTGCCCGCCAGTGTAATAAACTGCACTCCACTATCTGCATTGTCCTTCTGAGTGAGTTTGTTTCCCGGAACACGTGCTGCAACACTCTAATTCTCTTCCAGCCTCCTGGCTGTTGTGTGTGTGTGTTGTGTGCAGTCAGCTGTGTCCGACTCTTTGCGACCCCAAGGACTGTAGCCCACCAAGTGCCTCTGCTGCTGCTGCTGCCAAGTCACTTCAGTCGTGTCCAACTCTGTGCAACCCCATAGACGGCGGCCCACCAGGCTCCCCCGTCCCTGGGATTCTCCAGGCAAGAACACTGGAGTGGGTTGCTATTTCCTTCTCCAATGCATGAAAGTGAAAAAGGAAAGTGAAGTCGCTCAGTTGTGTCCAACTCCCAGCAACCCCATGGACTGTAGCCTACCAGGATCCTCCATCCATGGGATTTTCCAGGCAAGAGTACTGGAGTGGGTTGCCATTGCCTTCTCTGAGACCAAGTGCCTCTATCCACAGGATTTTCTAGGCTAGAATAGTGGAGTGGGTTGCCATTTCCTTCTCCAGGGGATATTCCTGATCCAGGGATCAAACGTGCATCTCTTGTGTCTGCATTGGCAGGTGGGTTCTTTACCTGCTGAGCCAGCAGGGAAGCCCATCTGGCTGTTATTCTGCCTCAGTTCCAAATTCCTGGGAGAGATGGAGAATCCAAGGGGTCTAGATCTAGTCCAATCAGTTAGGATGGGGTTGAGGAGTTACCTCGTGCAAGAGAAACCAGGGCTGCTGGTGCTTCTGCCTAGGGCTGGGCAGTGGGGCAGCCCTAGAAAAGAAAAGATTTGGCAAATGAATAAAATGTCTCAAGACAGGCCTCCTGCTGCTGAGTGCTTCCTGTCTTGGAGGAAAACCATGTTGCACTATTTCAGTTGGCTAGGGTTCTAGAGGGTTACCTCACTTTCTGTGAATAGTGAACAATGTAGATTTTTGTTTATTTTTTTTTAAGTTGTTTATTTGGCTGCAGTGGTCTTAGTTGTGGCATGTGGGGTCATTTTTCTGGTTGCCACATGTGGGCTCTAGTTCCCTGACCAGGGATTGATCCTGGGCCTCCTGCGTTGGGAGCACAAAGTCTTAGCCTCTGGACCACCAGGGAAGTTCCAAAAAATGCACAGAGTTTTAAAGCAGAGGAAACGATCACTCATTTATGCAAAGGATTATTCACTTTGGGGGAGATATACCAGGATTCCTTTCCACTTTGAGTGATATTTTTTTCCATTGTGCTTCTCATTCCGCCCATCTTCTCTGTGATGGGTCTGGTTCCCTTGATGTAGGGACCGTCCTTCAGTGGGATCCAGGAGCCCTCCCCTGGCATTCCCAGTGCTGGCAGGACCTGGGAGGGAGGGATGCTCACAGCATTTGGTCAAGAGCTGCCTGACTGGCGAGCTCATGGGCTTCCTAAGGGCAGGGCCAGGCCCTCGGCTCCTTTGTCCCCATCCAGCGTCTGACTCAGTGCTGGTCACCCAGCCAGGCTGACACATGCTCGTGGAGCCGAATGAATAAAGCCAGTTTCCAGATATAAGCAATTCCTAGCCAAGGAGTAGCTGAAGGAAAATACAGCTTTATGGTAAGTAAGGGACATAAGAAGAAGTCCTTTTCTGCAAAAACATTGTAAGTGGTACTGCTTCTTCTGGTCTTGCCAGCAGTGTCTCTCAGAGGCTGGATAACCCCAAATCCTGTTCAGTGTCAGGGCAGACTGGGACTTGCTGCACCTCAAACAGGGCCTCGAGACCTTATTTACATCCCCTTCCCAAAGGGGAGGTTTGTGTCAAGCAGACCCAGGTGCCACAGCCTCCTTTTGGGAAAGGCAGGAAGCCGGCTCCCGTCCCTGGAGAGAAAAGCCTCATCCCCTTCCTGGAGGCTTTGAGGATGCCGGAGAAGCCAGGAGGAGGGATCGGCCACCCTCCACCTGCCAGCCCTCCAGGGTTCAGCCCTCCAAACAGAGCCCAGGGTGAAAGTCTGTCCCGAGGACGGCCCACCCTGGCGAACTCCGGGCCTTGGATGCGGAGAAGGCGACAAATGAGACAAAATGAAAAATATAATGATGCATATTATATTAATCATCCTCCCGTTTTCTGACACCATAAATCTTCTCCTTAAACTCCTTGGTGGTGATTGCATCATCTCCCTCTCTGCCCGAAACAGCACAGATTAAGATAAAGTGATGGTGCTGTGTCAAAGAGAGCTTTACTGCCACACTTGGGATACAAAGAGAGAGGTTAATTTATCATCACTGGGGAAAACTGACAGAAGAGAGATATACTACCGAAAGGGGATTTAGCACAGGGCCAAGAAACTTCACACTATTTTTACCATCTGTCACATGCTCTAATAAAGCAGGGCAAAATATGAAGAAAGGAAAAATGAACTATCAAACACTGATGTAATGCAGCCCATAAATCTAATTTAATTACTTTGCATGGAGACAGGTCCTCGACTCTGTGTGAATATACTGGATTTTCTTGGCAACTTAACAACTAAGTGTTTTAATAACATCACACTATAATTTATTCTGCTTGAAACACAAAACCCCTTTTGTGAGAGTTTCATTTTTGAGAACTGTTAATTTTTTCGGCTAATGTCAAAACTGGCATAAATTCACATGTGAACTTGAAGCCTGACTGTGAAAAAGGCTTAGGTTACTGCCTGCCTTTTTATTGTTGGCACTTTTTCCCCCCTTCTGCATGCATTAGAAATAATTGGGCTTTGTTGATGACTTAGGTGAGGAGAGTTGTCTTGCAATTAGATTTTAATATAATGACAAAGAGTGTGTGAGAGGGAAGTCTTTGTAACATATAAAGAGGTAAGAAAATGCAATGGGAAAAAAGAAATTCCTCATTTTCCAGCAGAACAGCCAAACCCCAAATGCAGTATTTCTGGAACTAGGCGGTCCCCAGGACCCTGAGAATTTTACTCTGGAGGATGTTAAGATCTCAGGGCTAAAGGGACGCTGGGAACGCAGGTCTGCCCTAGAGGGAGCCACCGGGAGCGGAAAATAAATCAAAAATAAAATTAATATTCATCGGGTGTCTTCCCGAATTTGGATGCAGTTACAGAAATTATTGTTAATAATGAAAGCCATATATCAAAGGTTATAAAATTCATCTGTGCTAGGACACTATTTTTTTAGGCTTTGTTCTGAACCATTAAAGATGACATATTGCATTTGTGTGCCTCTGTGTATAATAAGATACATTTAAGTGTGATTCTAACCTAAACTGGCAATTTTGGCATTGAACCCGAGTTCTTAAGTGGGGGCTGTGACACTGCCGTCCAGAGGAGGTTGACTGAACTCATCCATTCTCTCATGACCTCACTGGTAGGGCAGGATGGATGGGTAATTAATTTGTTAGATCATAAGTGATTCATGTTAGGAAAATAAAACTCTCAGTCTCTTGACAAATTCAATTGAAATATAATGGGGGAAAAAGAGTAAGAAAAACACCCTATTCCCCTCCCCCCTCCCCACCTCCCCCCTCAAGCTTTCACACGGAAAGAAAACCGAAATATCGAGATATATAATCTGCTGAAACTCATTTCTTTATGCCTTCAGCAACACTTAATAAATCCTTACTATATGGAAATCTCTCCAGGACATACTTTGGGGACATTCGTAGTCTGGCAACAGAGATACAGTTGACAGAAAAAAAAAAAAATCTACATTTAGTACATTCTGAGAAGGTTTAGCCTGGTGGGTGATATTGGTAAGGTCCATGGCAAGGGCAGATACAGAGCTGGTTGTGGTGTGGACCTTGGATAAAACAGAGGTGATTCATCTGGAAAATTCTAACAAGTATTAAATCCATCAGGAAATGGGCCACATACACATATTGTTGAATATTTATTGACTGTCACTGGAGTTTTGCTATATGTTAAATATCTAGCTGGATTCAAGGACCTTGAAGCCAGGAAACTGAGGTGCAAAGTTTTTCAGAGAAGTACTTTCAAATAAATTTCCCCTCATGCTTTTTTTTCCTTTTCTGAAGTTCTTACATTCCCCTGTTCAAACTTGGAAAACGCTCAATTCTTGTGGTTTCTTGTTCTGTTGAATTTGTGTGGGAGAAAAATGTCCAACCTTGAACTCTGAATGAAGCTCAGTGTGCAGAGTGGTGGTTTTCAGCTGCGCTATTTCAAATGCTCTCATTGGTATTTTTAAAGACTTCCCACATATTCGGTTACTGACCTGGGGCCTGGAAGAGTGAACATTAAAAATTGAAAAAAAAAAAAAAAAAGTCAAACCACCAGTATTTACTTATGAAATGACTTGGTTATAGCCCAACAATCCAACAGCCTTAAAATTAGTGCGCAAATTGAGAGTTTGAAGGGTTTCTCTTTTGGCATTTTGATTTCCTCATCTGAAAAATGGGGCTATTAATACCTACCTCCTGGGGTGATTGTGAGGATTAAACACGCCTACGGAGGTGAAGCACCCAGGGAGCTAAAATGATGGTTGCAATTATTATTTTATTATTATCATTTTGATTTTGTTCCCCTTTCCTTCTCTTCCTCTTGGCATTTCTAAGCACCCCCCTCTCCCGTCTCCCCCTCCCCCCACCCCTATAAAGTACATTTTTTTGCAGACCTGCTAGAATCCATTTCATTCAGCCTCCCCCTTCTGGCCCAGCTGCAGACTGCAGCTCTGTCCCTTAAAAAAAAAAAAAAAAAAAAACAACCTTTAAAATAGGAAATGTTAAAAAAAAAAAGTCAGGTGAACCCAGGCTGTTTTCTGGAAATGGACCTTATGAAGGACTCACTGGGCAGAAATAAAAAGAGTCCAAGCCTTGTGCCTACTTGGCGGCAAAAGAAGAAATTGCAAAGGAGACCAGGTTCTCAGAAACCCAGGAAAGCCTTTTTGATGAAGGTGGGTGGGGAGAGAGGAACATCGCAGGAAGCAAAAAGCCAGCAAAATTGATGGCGCTGCCTCCTTTTATCGGTAACTGTTAGCCCCAGTGCCCGACACAAGGTGAACTTGACCTTTCCGATAAAACAGTTGTGCTTGAACTCTCTGTGCTGCTCCGAGGCTCTTCATATTCTTCTCTTAACAGGTACCTTGCTTTAACCTTGCTGGTCAAGATGACAGATCATTTACATTAACAGATTCTGCGGGAACGCTGTGGGTGGAAGCTGGCAGTGCATTAGCCCCAGGTGACCGGGGGCAGCTGAGAGTGAGGACTTGAGAAGCCCAAACAGCCAGCATCCATGAGGAAGGAGGGAGGTTTCCAGCACACCCCTTCAGACCTCATTGGTCCCTGGTGTGGCCCCAAGAGACGCTGAGCCACATGGAATCTTAAAAAACTGACTCCACTTCTTCCCAGTTCCTTGTTAATGTGTAAGTTTTGTTCATTCTTTTATTCATTTAGGCATCCAACATTCGGTGCATCCTTATTGTGCCGGGCATTATGGTGGGTGGTGAGGATTCTAGGAAAGGACAGGTTGGCTCTGCCCTCCAGATGCATTGAGTGGAGGAAAAGACACTGGCCCAGACTCCCTTAACTCCATGATGGAAAAACCACGACATGACTGGAATCTAAGCCAAGTTCTGCAGGAGTGGAGGAGACCCTCCACGCGCCAGAGAAGGTTTCTTTCTTTCTTCTTCGTTTGAAGTATTTGTTAATTTGGATGCACTGTGTCTTAGTTGCAGCCTGTGGGATCTTCAGTTGTGGCATCTAGTTCCCTGACCAGGGATCGAACCTGGGCCCCTTTCCTTGGAAGCGAGGAGTCTCAGCCACTGGACCACCAGGAAAGTCCCCCAGGGAAGGTTTCTAAGGGTATCTTTGGGGCTGGAGGTAGAAACATGAGCAGTATTTGTCCCAGGTGTAGCAGTGGGAGGAACAGCATTTCTGGTGGAGAACATAGTGTAAGCGGAGGTTAAGGCACTGATTAGTCAACGGGGGACCAAACTGGTCATGATGGCTTAGGGGCCGCTGTAGCCTGTGATGTGCTGTTATGTAAGCTCACAGGGTAAGTTACTAGCTGTCCAGTTGCCTGGATCTTGTTCTTCAAGCCCAAGGGTCCAAGGAGCAGAGAATGAGAAGCTCCGTTGGGTTCTGCCCATCTGCACAAGCCCTGGTTCTAGAAGTTCTGTGAATGTCGTCTGACCTCCAGAGGGAGACCCTTCAGAAGGTTAGTGGCCAAGCTTGGCAGGTGTCCCTTTGGACAAGGAGGCATTGGTTTGGATGTGCCCGGAGAAGCTGAAAGTCTGCACTCTTGGCCAGTGTATTCCTACCAATCAGATCAAAACACTTTGTTGAAGCCTCACCTAGATGTCCTCGAGGAGACATCATGGTCACAATGGACATTTATTGAACACTCAAGCTGGGCCACCATTGTTCTAAGTGTCCACGAGTCCTCACAGCATACCAAAAGAGTAGGTCTGTTCTCACTTAACCATTTTACCAAGGAAGAAACTGGTGCTGACAGGTGGGGTGCCTTGCCCAAACGCACACAACTCATGAGCAGCAGATCACCACTTTGACCAGCCCAGAGCCTGTACTCTTAACCAACTTCCTACATCCTCCTGAGAGAGTGAAACCACCAGGACATACTTAATAGCCAGATGCTTCCCTTATGGCCATCATCTCATGGTGTCCTCAGCGTGCTGAGAGACAGGCATCATTTTACCAGTGAAGGAAATAGGCTCAGAAAGATTAAGTAACTGATTGTCAAATGGTCAGTAACTGACGGAGGTGGCGTTCCAGCTCAGATGTGCTGAAACCACAAATCTGATGTCCTTTTTTCGCTCTTGTGAGCTTCATTTCTAAGAAAGAATCTCAGTAGATGCTGCACTTTCCCCTGCCATTCAGGGAGCCAGGCATTTCACTGAACAACTGCTTCCCATGGGAATGACCATCCGGGGAACCCCTCTCCACTCCCTGCCTGGACTGCAGTTATTGTGAGTGGGAAGTGAGTCATAGATACGGGGAACCTTATTTTAATAGGTACTCAAGAGACAACGTAGAGTTGTTCACCTGTGGAGAAGGAATATTCATAAGCTACTGTTAGGTATAAAAAGCAGAGACATTACTTTGCCAACAAAGGTCCATCTAGTCAAGGCTATGGTTTTTCTAGTAGTCATATATGGATGTGAGAGTTGGACTGTAAGGAAAACCGAGCACCAAAGAATTGATGCTTTTGAACTGTGGTGTTGGAGAGGACTCTTGAGAGTCCCTTGGACTGCAAGGAGAGCCAACCATCCCATCCTAAAGGAAATCAGTCCTAAAAATTCTTTGGAAGAACTGATGTTGAAGCTGAAACTCCAATACTTTGGTCACCCGATGTGAAGAACTGACTCATTGGAAAAGACCCTAATGCTGGGAAAGATTGAAGGCGGGAAGAGATGGGGATGACAGTGGATGAGATGGCTGAATGGCATCACCGACTCAATGGACATGAGTTTGAATAAACTCCGAGAGTTGGTGATGACAGGGAAGCCTGGCGTGCTGCAGTCCTTGGGGTCTCAAAGGGTCAGACTCAACTGAGTGACTGAACTGAACTGAACTGTTAGGTAGGCAACTCCAATAGTAAGTTTAGAGAAAGGATCAGCAAACATTTTCTGCAAATGGCCAGATAGCAAATATTTCAGTCTTTGCAGGACATATAGATGTCTTATACATAATGTCATGTGTCTCTGCAACAGCTATTCCATTCTGCATGGCGGTGCAAAAGCAGTCATGGATAATACGTAAATGAATTAGCATGGCGATGATCCAATAAACCCTTATTTATGGGTGCTGGTGTGTGAATTTCATGTAATTTTCATGTGTCACAAAATAGTCTTCTTCTTTTGATAGTTTCCAACTGCTAAAAAAATGTGAAAACTATTTCTAGCTCACAGGCCAGTATGGAAACTCACTGTGGACTAGATTTGACCCATCGGTTGTAGTTTGCCTGGTTTGGTTTACAAAATTTATTCTGTACTTCTTATAAAATCTAGTGTGTAAATCAAAATACAAGAGACATCTCTTATGACCCTTTAAATACTCATTTATGTTTTTGGAAAATCAGTGCTTCATTCACTGAGTCCTTTGGGGACTTCCCTGGTGGTCCAGTGGTTAAGAATCAACCTTCCAATGCAGGGGATACATGTTCCATCCCTGGTCAGGGAACTAAGATCCCGCATGTCAAGGGGCAACTTAAAACATACCACAAATACCAAGCCTGCATGCTCTGAAGCCTGCACACCACAACAAAGGATCTTGAGTGCTGCAACTGAGACCCAGTGCAGCCAAATAAATAAATTAAATTAAATTAAAAAAAAAAAAAACCTTTGAGTCCTTTGAATATACTTACACCCTGGAGCACACAGAAAGACAAAATCATACCCTGTTGAGGATAAGTTGACACTTTCTACACAAGACAGACTGAAGATTTACAGTGATGTCTGGGATGGTGTTGACCGCTTGCCTCCCGGTCTTTGTTCTAGAGGAACATTCTGTCTGGAGGTTTCATGACTCCAGATAAAGTGTTGTCTGGCCAATCTTTCGACTGATTCACAATATCCCTCTTGGTATCAAAGGCCCCATCTTCTCATTAAGGACCTCACACTCATTTGCAAGGTTTCCCTTCATCTTTTTCAATCAAGATTGGAAAGATGCATTTGTGAAAGTCATTCAGTAGCTCCCAGGGGAGCTGCAGCGGCTCTTGGGGTCCCATCAAAGAAGAAATGCCAACAGCTGAAGGACCCCAGTCTTGAGATAGGTGAAAGAAAGAGCAAAAGCTGGAATCTGGCGATGTGTGTCGGACAGCAGCCCCTCTGAAGTCCTCTCCAGCTATGCCTTCTTTCCCTCATTCTTCAACTTGCCCCAGGTGGACATTTTCTCTAGAATTCAGTGAACTGAAGGCTACATTCCGTAGCAATGGTTTTATTATCTCAGAATCGACACCTCCCCCCACCCCCAACCCCTCTCACGCCTCTTTCGCCACTGTTTTCTTGTTAACATGAGGGGAGAGGACGAGACTTTTTGGTCTCTGGTGTCCCTGCTAAAGACTTGCCCTAGTCCCTTCTGCAAACACCTCTCCTCTTCCCACTAAGGGAGATGTGGTCAGGGGATTGATCTCAGGTCAGAATCTGATTCTGTAACAGGAGGCTCTCTTTCTTCTGGACCCCACTCCTGTCTCTGCCCCACGCTGGGCAGCGTTGAGGGACAGGCAGGTGGGGTCTGAGGCACCAGGACTGAGTGATGAAAGATTTGAGCCTCCGGGACAGACTCGGGGGTGTGGCTAACTCCCCCTGGCTTCGGGAGCCAAGCACATTGATGGGGGTGAGGTGGGGATACAGGTCCTGGTCACACGTGGGTCATGGGTGAGATGGTTGTAGCAGAAAATGAGGGAGAGAAGGTCGCCTTGGGTCACATCCCATGCCTCAGTTGTCCTTGCCTCTGGCTGCCAAAGCTCTCTGTTTTCCCGCTGCTGGACTCCACCCAGGAAGGGGCTCTTTCGGGCTGATCCCATTTGTAGGAAAGTGAATTGCACCTTTGGGGTATGTTTTCAGAGGGGCCAGAAGACTTCTGTATCAGTCAGTCAATGCACCCAAAACACTGCGTAACAACTACGCAAAACTCAGTGACATAGAGTAACACTCACTGGTTCTCCTGATTCTGCAGCTTGACTGGAATTAACTGGGCCTGGGTGGATCTAAGCTAGGCTTTGGCAGGCCTGCTTGGTTCCGATCCGTGTGTGTCTCATCTTCCTCATGGGGCCAGTGCAGTAGCCTGGATTTCCTCGCATGCCAAAGCCTAGCGGGCAAGAGCACTGGTGGAAATACTCAAGGTTTATTGGCCAAAGCAAATCACATGGGCAAACCCAAGGTCAAGAGTCTGGGAAAACAGGATCTGCCCCCAATGTGGGAGGGCACGCTGCAGACATACTGTAAAGACCACCCACACAGTGGTGGATGCAGAATCAGGGACTCACATAGAATTGATCACAGTCCCCCTATCAAAATGTCTTGGGATTTCCCTGGTGGTCCAGTGGTTAAGAATCCTCCTGCCAATGCAGGAGACATGGGTTCGATCCCTGGTCCAGGAACTAAGATCCCACATGTCGCAGGGCAACTGAACCCATGTGCTACAACTATTGAGCCTGGGCTCTAGAGCCCACGTACCTAAACAACGGAGCCCATTCACCACACCTACTGAGCCCACGTGCCCTAGAACCCACGCTTCTCAAGAGAAGCCGCAGCAACGAGGACCCCGCGTGCCTCTAGAGAAGACGCATGCTCACTGCAGCCAGAGAAAGTCTGTGTGCAGCAACAAAGACCCCGCAGAGCTATAAATAAATAAATTAAATTAGAAATATCTCCCCTCAAATACCTCTGGTGAGGCTTAAATCCTTGCTATTCCAATTACTCCTTGGCATTAAAATATTGTCCACATAAGGCCCTAGTGAGAAAGAGAACATTTGTGCCTAATACCTTAACTTTTCAGCAGCCTTATGCAATTAGCAGACCCAGGGGTCCTGAAGGAGTGGGGGTCAGGGCAGAGACCTTCTGAAGGGAGTTGGACCCCGTGAGGTGGGGTGGCCGGAGTTGCCCTTTCCTGAACGTTCCAGCCCTTTGCACCTGCCCACTCTTTACTCTCATCCCCTTGTTAGGAGAGAGCTATGGAAACTCTTCATCTGCTCAAAGAAACATACATCATTGCAGGTGACTAGAGAATTCCTGAGTTGGAAAGACTAGGAAAACAGCAGTTAACTCTGTAGGAAACACATCCTCGGCTTCGCTGTGATGTCAGAATGTTTGTCTCGTTTTGTTTTCTGTTTGGGCACATGGAACACGTGAGGATGGGTGGGCGGCTGCGTGGGAGCGTGGAGGTCTGTGTTTGTATGCGTGCGCTTGTGTGCATGTTTTTGCCAATATGCCTGTCTCAGTCATGCTCAAAAATCTGTCTTCTTAGGCTGGGAACAGAAAGAGGTTTTCATTATTAGACAATATTATCACCAAATAGTTTTTTTTTTTTTTTTTTAATGTGAGTTAAGAGGATTGGACTTCTGAATACAGTTAAAAAGAGGAGTGTGTGTGTGTGTGTGTGTGTGTGTGTATGTGTGTAAGTGTGTGCTGTGTATCATGTGCTGTGTGCCCTGTATCAGGGGTAGGATGTACACAGAGAGATGTCTTCACCCTACAAGCTCTTCGGTTCTATATCTGCTACTACCAAAATGGATTTGATACATTAACTTAGCAATTACAGTTATAGGAAAACTATGTCTTAGTTAATTACATATGACTTCTGATAGTAGGCTCTCTTATCTGCATATCCATCCATATGTCTATTTAGTGACTTGTACTACAATCTTTTTTTTTTTTTTTTTTACACACAGGGGTGGGGGAGGTAGGCAGGGCTGATTTTTTTATTTTTTGTGCTGGCTCACAGGCAATGATTCCTCCTGGATTTAAATTCAGTTGTAGTTCATAGCTGGGTAGATTAGTTCCTTGTGAATACACCTCTCTCAGTCCTATCCCCTAAAAAAACCTCCGCGCATGTATGCATAGAGGAGATGGTAGATTAGGTTACCGGGAAAGGAAATGTACAAATGTACTTTTGCAAGAAGATGAACTGACGGTAGCTGCAAGTTGCTGATGAAGGCAGTTTGTGCAAGCGCAGGGCCCTGGCTGCCGGGGCCCATCTGTCTCTGCTGTCACTCTCTCTCCGGCTGCCTGTGCGGCTCGCACGCGGCCCTCGACTTCCCTGTTGCCTTCCCTCCTTTTTCCTCCTCCCTCCACGGGAATCTTGTCTTAGTGGGCCCCAGCCGCGTGAGCTCCAGAGGAGGGAAATTAGGAAGGAACTGATAAGGTTGATAAGCATTACCTTTCCAGAGTCCTGTGTCTGTAGCCTGTCTTGGTCACTGCTTGGCCAAACTTCAGGCCCAAAAAGCCCCTCCCAGGAAATCATGGTCTTCCCCACGCCTCCGGGAGCTGGTAAACGCAGGAGGCAGGTGGGGTTAAGAGCCACTCACTATCTAGCCCTTTGTAGATTCCAGTTCCCTGATCTCGACATAGTGTTAATGATGTACTAGTAAATATGCGGCAACAGGCCTGGCAGCTAAGAAGCAATTCTTTGCTCCTCCTGAATCCTCCCCTTGGGGTGTTACTCAGTTCTTTGCTTTTGCTCCTTCTTAAATCTCTCTCTCTCTCTCTCTACACACACACACACACACACACCAAATTTTCACTCCACGTTCCCCATCTCGTCTCCCTCCCATTGAAAACAACCAACCACTACAAACCCTCTCCAAGGTAAAGTTCACAAATCCACCACCCATGCCATATTACATGTAAGTATCAATTCTAATGGTAAGATGGACAAAGTATGATGAAGTTGCGCCGGTGCTGAGTAGAGTGTGGAATTTGCCTCTTGTCTTCTCAGCTAGGAAGTGGAAACACTGGAAAGTATGTGGGTACTTGACAGATGTGGGGTCAAGTCCTGTGGTTAGGATTAGGGTTTTCACAGTTCTCTCTGGGTTGCATGTAACCTTGCTGATGATCAGGGATACTGGCTAAATAGGGAATTTATTTTTACAGGAGAATCTCTGTCCTTATTCACTGCTCTAAGTTCAGTCTCTTATGAACAGGCTCCCCGCTATTATGCTGTGTGTTTTCTGGGAAGGATCTGCTCAAGGCTGATCTTTGTCTGCTGGTTCTAGTTTGACTGGGTCCCCATCTCTGCAGTAAGACATCATGGCACGAAGGGCCTCCAGAGCTGTTTGGAAAATTGTGTTGCTGAGCGAACCCTTCAGTTAGCTTAATGGCCAAGAAGTCTGGGGCAGCACCAAGGTGTCAGGAGAGGGGCGTGAATGGGTCCATGTGGGTTGTACTTCAGAAAGTCCATGCCTCCTCAGAACACTGCCTTCACTCAACAGCTCTATACTAGACACAATGACCTTTCTCTCTCTCTTTCTTTTTTTAAAAAAATTTATTTTACATGGAGTATAGTCAATTTACAATGTTCTGTTAGTTTCAGATGTACAGCAAAGTGATTTGGTAACACATATACAAATAGTGATTCTTTTCCAGATTCTTTACCCATATAGCTTACTACAGAATATTGAGTAGAGTTTCCTATGTTATACAGTAGGTCCTTGTTGATTATCAATTTTATATATAGTACTATATATATGTTAATCCCAACCTCCTAGTTTGCCCCTCCCCCGCATGTCCCCTTGGGCAACCCCAAGATTGCTTTCTTAGTCTGTGAGTCCATTTCTGTCTTGTAAATAAATTCACTGATATCTTTTTAGAGTCCACATATAAGTGATATCATGTGGCATTTGTCTTTTCCTGTCTGATTTATTTCACTTAGTATGATCATTTCTAGATCCATTCCTATTGTTGCAAATGGCATTATTTCATTCTTTTTCATGGTTGAGTAATATTCCTTTGTACATATGTACCACATCTTCATTCATCTACTGATGCACACTCAGGTTGCTTCCATGTCTGGCTATTGTGCCGTAGTGAACACTGGTGTGTACAATGACCTTCCTCAGCTTTGCAGGTGCACAGACTGAGGCCTGGTTCTTGGGGGCCCCAGGGGGTCAGAAAGCCCTGGGACCAGACTGGCAGAGGATGGAACCAGGAATTCTGTTTCCAGTCCGTGCACTGGTCCCTGGACTGAGCAGCCTGGGATCTGTACCCCTGCAGGTGGAAGTATCACTAAGGCCGTGTTTGCTGTCATCTTAGTCTACTTATATATACATTTCTTCTGTTTTAATGGGGTGCAGGGGAGGGGGGTGGGAGGCTGCAAATAAACAATGGTTGCTCTTTCACATCCTGCGGGACTGCTTCCTTGTTGAGTATACACCATGAGGCGCATGCGTGCATTGCAGCTCACGCGCATGCGTAACACACACACACACACACACACACACACACACACACACACACACACACGCAAGTTTTCATATTAGTTTCCTGAGTTCATGGATAAAGTCCAGAGCTGCCAAAGCTCCCACTACTTTGCCATGTCACACTAATAGCTTCCAGATCCCATCACATATTAAATTCATGCGGCTTCAGCGAAGCCATCTATTTAATGCAATTCGCTAAATGCCTGCGCAGCCCCGCTGACAGTGACATATTAGTTTTGCTGCCTTTTGCAATCTGATATCTCTGAATTTGCCACCGTACTAAAGATTTGATTAATGTGGTTCCATTTGGATGCAGTAATTGGCTGCGACTGTTGTAGAAAATAATCAGGCTTTCATTCCTTACAAGTGCACGGACATGCTAATGAGAGAGTGGGTTAATTAAGCCCGCGGCAGAAAGCGACAGTTACTGATGACTGTTATGACAAACCACCGACTCGGCATTTGGGAGCAGGACAGCAAATTTGCACTTTATGAAATTACAGGAAAACTAGGACATAAGGAATAAATAGTTACATCTGTTTGGTGAAAGGGTGGGGAGAAGAAAGTGGGGCTCAAGGGGGAACAGAAAAGAATGCTCTCCGGAGAAAAGGGCGCGGGGGTGCTGGACCACGAAGCCAGAGAGGCAGTCCTCCTGGGCTTCTGTGGGTGCTATGGACTGTCCTTGAGTGACAAGGGGCTGGTGGTATGTGACACACCCAGTCCCGCCCTTGTGTTACGGACTTTCTGCAAGGGGACCAGCCGTAGCTCAGTTGCCTAGAAACAGAAAGAGATTTGGGGAAGGAGAGGGAGAGATGAAAGGAGAGAGCAGGGCACACCTGCCCTGAACCTCTCACCTGTGACAGCACCCGGAGGGGTGGGGTGTCCCGGGAAGGTCGTGTGGCTCTTCCCTCTTTCCTGAGAAGCTGGTCTATATGTAGGTCTAGGGTGAATCAAATGCCCAAGGCTATTTTGTTAGCTTTTCAACTCACTTTCTCTCTCCAAATGGATTTCTGCTTCTGGTTTTGCCTCTCAGAGCCAAGCGCCGGCTCCCTTCTTTGCACGGGGCAGGGTGTCCTCAGCTCTGCGGGCTCCCGAGCCTCTCCACCATCCTTTTCTTTGTCTCTCTAAGCCATTTAAGTCTCAAGGGACTGAGATTCCTGGTTACCCTCTGGGGTTCTGCATGGTATGTGGACTTACAAATACTTCATCTCTTCCTAACCAGCTTGGAAGGGGCCCCTGAAATTTCTCTGCTCAAGTGTACCATCAGCTTCTTTATTTCAGTCATCATTTATCTTTTTTCCCCCCCCCCAACCAATAATATTCATGGAATACCTAATAGATGTGAAGCACTGTGTTGGGTATGAGCGTGAAACAAAAATGAATCTCACGTGGGCTGGGTCCTGCCTTTCTGGAGCTTCTAGATGAGTAGAGGAGAAAAGTCACTTTTCTAAATCACAAAGAGTGATGAGTGTGACGAGAGCAGAACAGATGATGAGCCTGTGGGGATTCAGAAGGAAAGAGATGACTTCTGTCCGGGCACAGGGGCCGCTTGATAGAAAAGAAGGCTCTGAGTCCAGGAGGTGTTGGAAAGGGTGTGGCAGGCAGGGAAAACAGCAGGAGCAAACTGACGTGACTGGGTGATGGGGTGTGTTTGGGGAGAAAATGGGAGATGGAGCCGGACAGTCATCTGCGGACAAGTGGCAAAGCGTCCTCAGTGTCCCGGAGGAGTTCAGGTTTATTCTGCAAGTGATGGAGCATTAATGGATATTTTTGGAGTCCAGAATGTCAGAATCAGAGCTGCACTTAAGAGAGATGCTTTGGGGAACAGGGGTGTGGTGTAGGACAGCAGTTGGGTGGAGAGGTGTGGGGAGAAACCGGAGGTCAGGGAGGAAGCCATTCTGGTGTGCAGAGAACCTGGGCTGGACCTGGAAGCAAGGGCTGTGACCGTGAACCCGGGTGGATCTTCTCAAGGTGTTAGGGCTACCCTCTTAGAGCAGCCGCCCTTCTAGGCTTCTTTTGAGCTCAGAGCCGGGGTAAGAAGATTCCTGGGGGCGATTTCTGAGCAGAGTCAGCTAGCTATCACAGTTGAACTTGCCTCTGATGATGAGCCTATTCTGATACACAAGAAGGAGGGTTTACACTGTAGACACACTTAGGTCTACAGCTTGTGTCTGCTTGTATCTGCTTCTGTGTTTAAGAAATGGGGCAGCAGAAACCTCGCTAAGTTATTGAACCCCATTCTGTCCACAGAAACCCAGTTTGTGGATGACAGTCCAGGAACTCCACTGGGGAACCCTGGGAGGGCATCTATCCAGTGGTCTGCTATTCTTTATGTCGTTAGGTCATCCATTCTCCCCATCTGCCCATCATCACTTTCCACCCCCAATCCCACTAAAAACAATACCAGTTTGGGGGTTGGCCAAAAAGTTTGTTTGGGTTTTTACATAAGATCTTCAGAAAAACCCAAACAGACTTTCTGGCCAACCCAATATATGCATGAATTCCCTAACTCCAGTTTTCTTGCCCAGAGAATCCCATGGACAGGGAAGCCTGGTGGGTTACAGTCCATGAGATCGCAAGGAGTCAGACACGATTGAGTGACTAACATTTCATTTTTTCATTTACATCGTCCAACACAGGTAGCATCAGGGAAAGAAGGACATTCTGTTTACTGAAGGCCTACTATGGCCAGGACCTTGCTTTATTTGTTATAATTCTTACCTTATGGATGAGGATACTAGAACTCAGAGAAGTAAAATAGAAGCCTAAGTTTGTATCACTAGCAAGCGGCAGGCAGGGCCAGGTGTAAAAACCCGATCTGTCTGATGCAAAAACTGGGCTCTTTCTCTTGACTCTTGAGAATTCTTATCTATTTATTGGCTGTGCTGGATCTTTGTTGCTGCACATGGGCTTTCTCTCGTTGCTAAGAGTGGGGACTGCTTTCTAGTTGCAAAGCATGGGCTCTGGAGCACAGGCTCAATAGTTGTGGCACGTGGGCTTTGGTTGCCCTGTGGCATCTTCCTGGACCAGGAAATGAAGCCGTGTCTCCTGCATTGGCAGGTGGATTCTTAACCACTGGACCACCAGGGAAGTCCCAGGAATTCTTTCAGTTACATGAGATCTTAGTAAATTCCTTAAGGAGGACCAGCCTAGACTCAGGTGGAGCTCATGTTTATGCTCTAGCTCTTCCTCTTATCGAATCTTGTATCCTGCATCACAGCAGGTATATGCTGTCCAAAGAGGTGCTTGGATGCTTGAACCCATGAGTTTTGCAACTCACCGTGTTCTAGGTGTTTCATGTTGGTGTGTTGAAGGAGTTCCACTGTTTCAGCCACGTGCTTTTTTCCCCCTAATTTAAGCTTTTTATTTGGTATTGCTGCTGCTGCTGCTGCTGCTAAGTCGCTTCAGTCGTGTCCAACTCTGTGAGACCCCATAGATCGCAGCCCACCAGGCTCCCCCATCCCTGGGATTCTCCAGGGAAGAACACTGGAGTGGGTTGCCATTTCCTTCTCCAATGCAGGAAAGTAAAAAGTGAAAGTGAAGTCGCTCAGTTGTGTCCAACTCTTAGCGACCCCGTGGACTGTAGCCTACCAGGCTCCTCTGTCCCTGGGGTTTTCCAGGCAAGAGTACTGGAGTGGGGTGCTATTGCCTTCTTGGGGTATAGCCAATTAACAATGTTGTGAGTTTCAGGTGAACAGAGAAGGGACTTAGCCATGCACACACATGTATCCATTCTCCCCCAAACTCCCCTCCCATCCAGGCTGCCACATCACATTGAGCAGAGTTCCTTGCGCTATACAGTAGGTCCTTGTTGGTTACCCATGTTAAATACAGTCGTGAAGAGTTTTCACCGAGTCTTTGCTCTTGGTTGGAAGGAGATTTGAAAGTATAGACCCAGAGAGGTTGACTTTGGCCCACGTGGTTGACATGTCATTGGCGAGTGTGGTAGTTTTATTTCCCGGGGCTGAGCCATCCTTCTTTGAAAAAGCCCCAGAGAAAGGGGGAAAGATACCAGCGACCTGGTCTCTAAGGAGAGCAGGTGCCTAAGGAATGGGGCAGGACCCCTCTAGTCATTGGGAAGCATCGTCCCTCACTTGCCAGAATGACTGGACCCTCCCAGACCCGCCTCCAGCCTCCATCTGGTTGAGGTTTAGCAGCTTGGGCACCCGGGCCTGCCTGGGCGTCAGTGATTTGGACCAAGAATTTTATGGTCTGCAAATGGCTTTCAAATGTGCTTGGAATTACCCAGAGCATGTTTTCGACACTTCAGTTACCATCCTCATATTTTTTAGTATTTGCAGCTTACCCCCGTACCATCCTTTTCTCTTTCTCAGCACTTCCCTCACATCTCGGTTTTTCCTCTTGCTCTTTGGAAAGGCTTTGGACTTCAGCATTTACCCGATGCCTCGAGCTATGCCCTCTGCTCTGCTGTTTTTTTTTTTTTTTTGTTCCCTTGAAAATTTATGTCTCCCTGGAACCTCAGAATCTGACTTGTTTTTTTTTTTTTTGAAAATAGGGTCTTTGCAGGTATGATTAATTAGGATGAGGTCATACTGGGTTAATGATTTCCCTGGTGGTTCAGTGGTAAAGAATTTGCTTGTGATGCAGGAGATGTGGGTTCAATCCCTGGGTTAGGAAGATCCCCTAGGGAAGGAAATGGTAACCCACTCCAGTATTCTTGCCTAAGAAATCCCATGGACAGAGGAGCCTGGCAGGCTACAGTCCATGTGGTTGCAAAGAGTTGGACATGGCTTAGCAACTAAACAACATACTGGGTTAGGGTGGCCCTCAATTCCAATGACTGGTACCCTTAGAAGAAGAGGCAAGGACACAGGGACACACAGGGGAGGTGACCATGTGATGATGGAGACAGTGATGGGATGATGTAGTCACAAGTCAAGGCATGCTGGGAGCCACCAGGAGTTGGAAAAGATAAGGACGGATGTTTCTGTAGAGCCTTCAGAGGGAGCACTGATACGTGAATACCTTGATTTGGGGCTTCTGGCCTCTGGAGCTGGGAGAAAATACATTTCTGCTGTTGTAAGCCACCTGGTTTGAGGTCATTCGCTGTGCAGTCCTAGGAAGTTGACACACCCTCTCTGGTGACTTAAGGCTCTGTCACTTGAGTCTCCGTTATCTCCCATCCCCCAGGGCAGGAGCTTAGGGATTGGTTGGTTTTAACATCCATCCATTTTCAGCCAGAGGCTCATTTCTTTCTTCATGCTGGTCAATCCTCAAGTCCAAGTTGACTCCCTCCTTCAAAGTTGCAGACATGACATCCTCGAGACAGATCATTTGGAGAAGAACTGTGCTGTGTGTATGTGAATTGAACATATTCTAAGTTCCAGGCCTCTTCATGACCTAGATGACCATTTATTCTTACACAAAACTGTCTCACTAATGTTTGATCCTGATTTTAGAGCCCGCTTCCCTGTGTGTTGGGAATAGGAGGTGATGGGCTGTGTTTCGACCACCCCCAGCTCTTCCTCCTGCCCTTCTGAATACCAGTGGGGGATGCTCTAGGAAGTTCTGCCCGCTTCTCCAAAGGCAATGCGACCCTGACTTTCTTTTTTTTGCACCATCAAGCTTGCCTCTTTCACCAGGCATTCCCCCCTCCCGCCGGGTCTCCCTTGTTTAATTGTGAAGGCCTCGCTTCTGGGGGCTGTCAGGGGGGCTTTGCTCATTTCATACCTGACAGGACCTCTCCCAGAAACCCCAGAGGGAGATACCATTAAAGTGTTTTACGCCGGTGGGGGAGAGGTGGGTTTCTGTCCAATAAAACCCAAAGCCATTGAACAAGCCAGCTCCTGGGTAATTACTGGGCCGGAGGAGATAGCTTCCATATGCCGGGTGGGCGCTCATAGACCAAACCTGCATCTGTTCCCTTTGTTCTGTCAGAGAGCAGAGCCAGGAGGGGGTCTGACCTCGAGATAAACCCTCCAGCGGAGCCCTCTGCCGAGCTTCAGGGGAGAAGAGGGGGCTGGGGGAGGTCAGGGGGGCAGCAACATCTGGCAAAAGGACAGACGGGTGAAGGCGTGGGGGGGAACGGGCTGGGGCCTGGGCCGCCCCTCCATGATCAATACAGCCAGCTACCAGAGGACATCAGAGAACCATTCATTAACGAGCTCGTTAAGTGATTGATAGGCTTAATTTTCCTGTCAAATGCGGACTTCCCCTGTAAACATGTCAATTGGGGAAAGTTCAAGCTTGTCACTTGGATTTATGGCTGGAATAACATGTAGGTGGAAAAGAGAGGGCAGGTCCCCAGTGACCCGCGGGGGCTGCTGTGAAATGGTCAGGCCAGCGTGTCCAGGTGCCTCCAAGGCCTTGGGCTTTTTCTTTTTACAGCTGAGATAACAACCACAGCCTGGTTCTCACTCTCTCAGCCTCAGAGGCATGAAGAGATGGCGACCTCGCGGCTGCTGTTCCCACCTCCGCAAGGTTTGTCCCTGGGGTGATTCACCGATTCAGCTAGAAATCCCAAGGGACTTCCCAGAGTTAGGAAGACCCCCCCGCCCCAATCCCTGCCAAGCTGGGCTCTGGGAAAACCAATCCTCTTTTTCTCTCCGTTTCTCCTGGAAGATAAAGACTGAAGGAAAATGGGGGACTTCCCGGATGGTCCAGCAGTTAAAACTTCGCCTTCCAATGCTGGAATTGTGGGTTAGACCCCTGATCGGGGAGCCAAGAGTCCACAAAAGGCAAAAAAACCCAAAACATTAAACAGAAGCAATATTTTAACAAATTCGATAAAGACTTTTAAAATGATCCGCATTAAAAAAAAATCTTAAAAAGAAAGACTGAAGGAAAAGCATACTGAAAGGCCCAGTCGTGTGACACAAACAAGCCATCAGCTCCTCAGTGATCTGGAAAATAGCTGGTGGCACTCGGGGACAGGTTGGAGGGGAGGTGGGCACAGGGGAGTGGCCCACTCAGAGCAAGCGGAGGGCCGGGAGGGCCGGGAGGGAACCAGCTGCAGCCCGCAGCCTAATGGGTGGTCCTGTGGGGAGCCCATTTCTAAGAGGCTCGGTTAATGCTCTGTGTTAAATCAGCCAAGCACAGCCACGCTCCCCACATGCCGAGGAAATACAGACACGAGGCAAGTGGGCATTTTGGATAATTGAAAACATGGTTCAAAATCCACTAGGAGCCCTGAGGGTTGTGATCACGAAGATTACGGCAGGGAGGTTTTTTAGGACCTGGCTGTGGGCTGCTTTCACCAGTATGGTGATGGAATTTGGGCTTGGACATGTTCTGTCCTCTTCAGGGTTGATATGTACTGGGTTTTGTATGGTGGACTCTCCCCCCTGGCCTGGCCGTGGACCACCCGAGGGCAGGGGCCTCTGTGTCTCATGCCTGCATGTCTCCTACGACATCTGGTAGAGAGCCTGAGCACAGAGCCCGTGCCCCAGGTCAGACGGGCCTGGAGTGCACACTTGCAGGGCTGGACCTCGTCAGCGCTCACGGCCTCTGTTCTGGGGCTCCAGGACCTTCATCCCTGAGACCCTCAGTGCTCGGAGAGTTAGGGTAGGGGGCAATTATTTCTGGAAATTGACAGGTGGAAACTGACAGGCTTGCCCCAGCAGCACTTTTCAAATAGGTGTGTGTGTGTGTGTGTGTGTGTGTGTGTGTGGTCAGCCCTTACAAATGACAGGCCCTCCTGGCGTTTCCTATCATAGTACATCATTAGTGGTCTGGAGATGTGCTGTGCCTGGAAATACACACCAAATTACAACTTTCTGCAGTGACACCAAACTTGAGTGATAGTCACTCAGTCGTATCCGACTCTTTGTGACCCTGTGGACTGTAGCCTGCCAGGCTCCTCTGTCCATGGGCTCTCCAGGCAAGAATCCTGGAGTGGGTTGTCGTTTCCTTGTCTGGACACCAAACTCCGGAGGCTCTAAGTCTGCAGGCAGGGGGTCAGGAGGGACGCCTGACCATGCTTTGATGTTCTCTGAGTTCTTTTTCTGGACCTGCAGTGTGGTTCATGTGTATAGGCTGGCTTACACCTGGACATTCTGAGTGGGCAGAGCAACAAAAGCAATAAAACAGCGACGGAGCTGTACCTTTTTGGGCACTTACCTCGTACTCCCTGACCAGGCCTCTGATTCTGTGACAAAACCACAATCCCGTCCCTGGCCTCACAGGGGACTGGGGGCTGGAGCCCGGCCCGTCCGCGGCCTCCAGGGGCCAGGCTTCTGGATAACTCCTCGGAGAGTCCACTGCCCCGGTAATCTTAAGGAATGGCAACACGTCCAGCGCCTTGGTCGGAAATCCGTACGTTTGTTTTTTGTGGCAGGATCTCTGAGCACCTAGATGCAGGGATGATCTGACAGGAGTTTTAAGTTCAGACCTGCAGAACCATTTTTCTTCCTTATCTAAGTGCTGGGGCATAATAGGAGCTATATTATGGCTCTAATGTTCTCTTGAATTGAGCCTCTGGAAAGCCGCCAGGACCACGTTTGGACCCCAGCGAAAGCCCTGTTGGAAAGTGTTGTGGGGGAGGGGCTGGGAGCCCCATCTGTCATGGAGCTGCGTCTTGGCAGGAACCAGACCCTCCCTTTCTTTTCTTGCGGTCAAGGCCATTGAACCCAGACCTGGAGACACCCTCCCTCCAAATGCTATTGCATTCTAGCCTGTAATTATGAATTACTGTTGTTCAAGCGATCTCTCTTACTTGTTAAGCACCTACTGAGTGCCAATCCATCCTAAAGGAAATCAGTCCTGAATATTCATTGGAAGGACTGATGCTGATGCTGAAGCTCCAATCCTTTGGCCACCTGATGTGCAGAGCTGACTCATTGGAAAAGTCCCTGATGCTGAGAAAGATTGAAGGCTGGAGGAGAAGGGGGCGACAGAGGAGAAGATGGTTGGATGGCATCACCAACATTTATGGACATGCGTTTGAGCAAACTCTGGGAGATAGTGGAGGACAGAGGAGGCTGGCTGCAGTCCATGGGGTCACTATAAGTCAGACAGGACAGACAACAACAGCAAAGTGCCAGGGAGAGCCCAAGCTACTTTACAAGTGCTTTTTCTGTCATCATCACAATAACTGTCCCTGGAGGAACTCTGGTTATCTCTGTTTACAGATAAACTGAGGCTTAGAGAGTGGAAGTATTAATATTGGGATGGCCAAAATGTTCATTTGTTTTTTTTTTTCCCATAAGATGTTACAAAAAAAACCCAAATTAACTTTTTGGCCAACCCGATACCTTTGCTAGGGCAAGGAGGAAGAGGTCGGCTTGCCTCTAGAGCCTTGTTCTCAGGCAGGCAGCTTCCCAGATCCCCTCCTGTCTCTCCGTTCTTTTATCTAAACTTCCTCTGTGTGTGTGCATTTGTTAAGTTGCTCAGTCGTGTCCAACTCTTTGCAATCCCATGGACTGTAGCCCGCCAGGCTCCTCTGTCCATGAGATTCTCCAGGCAAGATCACTGGCATGGGTTGCCATTCCCTTCTCCAGGGCATCTTCCCAACCCAGGGATGGAACCCAGGTCTCCTGCATGGCAGGCAGATTCTTTACTGTCCAAGCCACTAGGGAAGCCTCCTTGACATAATCCGTTTTCAGCAGTGGCAGGAGCCTGAGACATAGCCCCGTGGCTGCTTTCCCCCCATGTCTTCTTGCTTCCTGACCTGGTGTCCGGTCAGAGGAGACAACAGATTCTTTGCAGTGTGATGGGATGGGAAGGACTCTAGTCTGTGCTTTGCCTGTGTGTCTGCGGCAGGCTCTTCCTGGCCAACCGAGGGGTTCCTTCTGTTCCAAGTGGTCAAGCCCAGACGAAGCAGATGGGTCTCAGTTCCCTCAGCCTGTAAGAAGCAATGAAATCCCTGGAAGCTTCCAGACCCTGCATCCCCCCTCTCGCACTGGTGCTGTCTTGGGATGCCTCTTGAAACCTGTACTTTTTGTGCTCAGACTTGAAGTCATGTCCGACTCTTGTGACTCCATGGACTGTAGCCTGCCAGGCTCCTCTGTCCATGGGATTTTCCAGGCAAGGATACTGGAGTAGCTTGCTGTGCCCTCCTCCAGGGGATCTTTCCCACCTAGGAATCAAAACTGCATCTCCTACATTGGCAGGTGGGTTCTTTACCACTGTGCCACCTGGGAAGTTGATACCTGGACGTGAC
This sequence comes from Cervus canadensis, assembly GCF_019320065.1. NCBI lineage: Eukaryota > Metazoa > Chordata > Mammalia > Artiodactyla > Cervidae > Cervus > Cervus canadensis. Next base: position 30,441,274 of record NC_057416.1, on the reverse strand, counting down.
ACTTAGTTGGGTACCAGGTTCCTCTCTCCCAGGACTTTTGGAGAAATAAGCAAAAGGATGCGCTCTGTGTTTAGTAAAACATATCTTTCTGCCTTACTCAGCCAAAAAGTCCTTGAGCCAAGGCATTTCCATGGTAAAGAAGACTTTGATCAACAACCCCATTTCCAGGAGTCAGGGAGGTTCTTTAACTTGCAGGAAGCACAACTCCTGTCTGGGCTGGAAAGTCCCGAGCTCCTCGCGCTGGCACGAGCCCCTGGGAACCAGCAAGTGAGATGAATTGGGAGCCTAGAGCGAAATATTTGGCTTCATGCAATTTAGTTTCTTTCTACTACTTGCTTAAAATTCTGCGGAACAATTAAATCTTGAAAGTGTCTCGTGAATGCCTTGGGCTCCCTTCTCCTTCGGTTTTATTGATTGTATTTGATATCACTCAGAAGAGCAAGGATTTTTTTTTTTTTGGAAAACATTTAATAAGACGATTTGGTTGGAATCCAAAGAAGAGCAAGTCCACCAAGTGGGAAAACATCTAAACTACAGTAGCTGGCTCAGCTCACAAGTGGAAAAGCTCACGTCATTCTATCCACAGCCTTCCTCAGGTTGTCTTTGATCAGGGTCTTGACTGGGACCAGGTCTGAATGAAGGCTGGGTGTTCCTGCCTGTGAGTATGTAGAGTGTCCTTGGAGATGAAGCCAAAAATAAATACTTCAGGCCAAAAAATTATAAATGAGGAAATAAAGGTTTAAGGACCCTGTAAGGAGACAGATGAGCACAAGCAAATGAACATAAGGATCTTCTCTTCTCTCCACCCAAGCAGGTTACATCGTACTTGTAACTTTCTGTACCAGGTAATCCAGCTGAGTGACTTAATGGCATGTAATTCAGATGTGAAGGAGCCATTGAAGGTAAAAAACCACCATATGTGCTACATATGCTTAGTCGCACGTCCGACCCTTTGCGACCCCATGGACTGTACCCCACCAGGCTCCTCTGTCCATGGGGTTCTCCAGGCAAGAATGCTGCAGTGGGTTGCCATGTACTCCTCCAGGGAATCTTTCCAATGCAGGGATCGAACCCTCATCTCATGTCTCCTGCATTGGCAGGTGAGTTCTTTACCACAAATGCCACCTGGGATAAGCAAACATTTATTTCATTTTTTCCGATCACCTCTTGGCAAGCGGTTCGCTCATTCCCCACCCCCCATCAAAGTCTTCTAGATGTCTGAGTGGAGGGGGACGAGAGTGAATTCACAACCTCAGGATGACTGATGAAGCCAAGATGTGCTGCCTGGGCTTCTTTTTAAAAATCCAGGTGAAAAGGTGTTTGAGAATAATAAAATCTAAGCGCTGCCTCCTGTCTATCCTGGAAGATGGGTTCCCTGCCCACAGCATGGAGGTGTCACGAGAAATTTCTAAGGCAAGGCCGCTGCCAAGATGGACATGATGGTTTCTCAGCAAAAGGAGACTCGGAGGGGCGAGGAGGAGGAGGAGGAAGATGACTGCACTGGGCTTTGATGGTCGTGCTTCCGAGGCCCGAGACAGAGGGGGTGAGCTGCAGCTGGGTGCAGAGACACCATCTCCGGTGGGGGCGGGGTGGGGGAGCGGCACAGCTGCCTTTTATAGGTTTGGAATGAAAAATGTTTTTAATTAGGGAGTGGAAACAGGGCTTTTAGTCTCGCTCCATGCTATGTACCTGTCAAACCGGCTGGATGGGAATTGTGTTCTGACCTCTGACCCCCACCTTCTTTAACCAAAGGACTCGGGTGGGGGAGTGGGGAAGCTGAGGACTGATGAACATCAGAGAGGATCTGAGGCTGCTTGTGGGGTCACCCTTGTCATGCAGAATATACAGCTCGATGCAAGGGACATCCCCACCCCATCGGGGGTGACTGACTGTATGAATCCAGCTGTGGGCTTGTGGGAAAAAAAAAAACATGGGTCCCTGTCGCCACTGGCTATGGACAAGACTAGGGGGACCAACAGAGCTAGAAAAACAGGGAAGAAAAATGAGGATAATCAAAATTTAGAAATTAAAGAAAAAACAATAGAAAGGTAATGGCGCAATAGTCTCACTTGATGCAGCTCCTCCTTCACCCCTTCCTAAAGAACCCCCTCCCCACCAAGAAAAAAACAGCTCTGTAAATGGAAGGGAAATTGTTCCATGGAGGTGACGGCCCTCCTGGGAGACGCACGGATAGCAAGGCTAGGAGGCAGCTCTGTGAAATTTCGGGAGCCAGCAAAGGGAAGGAGTGACCGGGAAAAAGCACTGTTCTCTTCTAGTCACAAACTCAATGGTCGCCTGAGCTCAGCTTCTGGAATTTTTTCCCCCATTTTCTTTTTTTTGGAAAGCCTCTCCGTTATAAGGTGCTTCCAGATGAGATGAGAGTCCTTCCCTAGATATTGGAGAGACTCTTGGGAGTTAGGGCACGAGTTGGTCATCCTTTCGGCCAAAGCAGGGGAATAGCCATCGCTATGCCTTTTCAGGCCCTAATATTCCACATGTTCCTGTGGAGTTTCCTCAATTAACTCATCTTCTTCCATGCCGTGAAAACTCCCACCTCAATTCTTGAAGACCCAATGAGGGCCACAGTAATTCTTTTCTAGGTCCTAAGTACTAACTACCCACCCCTCCCCTTACAGGTTCATAAAAGTTGAAGAAAACTTTGATATGACATTAAATACATGCATGCTGAAATGAATGCCCCTCTTGATTTCTAATTAAACTTTTGAGTAAGTTCACCAAGGCTGAACTGTTCTCTTTCCTGCCCCCTTCTTTGCCTGCACCCTCCCTCTCTCCTTCTGTGTTTCTGCTTTGCTGGTTGCTTAAACGAATGTTTAGTCCATGTATCAGTACTAGCTTCTAGGTATTAGTTCTAGGTTCAGGTCATATATTACTCCTCGGGAAGGAGGAGTTCTCTTGCTGGTTGAAAATAATTGCTCCTCTGCTGGGCTTGTTCCCCCTCCCTTCTCTTCCCTTCCATCCTTCATTCACAATCTTATGTAGCCCTTATCACATTGTATTACGTTTAGCTCTTTATGTGACTGTCTGCCCTGATCTGCCAGCTGCTTCAGGGCACAGATGCTATCCTTCTTTCTTTGCATCTCCACTGCTTAGCAGTTCTTAACCCCTGGATGTTGAAAGGAACTGAATTCAGAGCAAATGAATGAAAAGAATCAGAGGTAGGTTTTTGGAGTCTTGGTGGAGAAAAGTGATGTTTGCTCATGGACTAAACCTTGTTTCCTTTTCTTTTTCTTTTAAATTAATTAAATTGAAATATAGTTGATTTACAATATTGTGTTAGTTTCAGGTATATAGTAAAGTGATTCGGTTATAAATATATATATGTGTGTGTATATATATTTATTCTTCTCAGAGTATTTTCCATTATAGCTTATTACAGAATATTGAATACAGTTCCCCGTGCTGTACAGTAGGTCCTTCTTGTTTATCTATTTATCTATTTATTGACTAAACAACAACAACAACATTTATTTATTTGGCTACATCAGGTCTTAGTTGCATCATGCAGTATCTTCCGCTGAGGTGCCCGGACTCTAGTTATGGCACACGGGCTCAATAGTTACAGTGCCTCGTTGCTCCCTGGCGTGTGGGATCTTAGTTCCCTGACCAGGGATTGAACCTGGGATCATACAATGTTTGTCTTACTCTGTCTGGCTTACTTCACTTGTTATGATCATCTCTAGGTCCGTCCATGTTGCTGAAAATGGCAATATTTCATCCTCTTTTATGGCTGAGTAATAGTCCACTATGTGTGTGTATAGGCTTCCCTGCTGGCTCAGCGGTAAAGAGTCCGCTGGCAATGCAGGAGACATAGGAGAGGCGGGTTCAGGAAGGTCCCCTGGAGGAGGGCGTGGCAACCCACTCCAGTATTCTTGCCTGGAAAATCCCATGGACTGAGGAGCCTGGCGGGCCACAGTCCATAGCGTCGCAGAGTCAGACATGAGAGAGGCGACTGAGCACACACATGTGTATTTATATATATTTATGCAAAGTGCAAGTGCTAGTCTGTCAGCTGTGTTCAACTTTTTGCAACCACATGGACTGTAACCAGCCAGGCTCCTCTGTCCATGGGATTCTCCAGGCAAGAATACTGGAGTGGGTTGCCATGCTCTCCTCCAGGGAATCTTCCCAACCCAGGGATTGAACCCAGGTCTCCCTCATTGTAGTCAGATTCTTTACCATCTGAGTCACCAGGGAAGCCCAAGAATACTGGAGTGGGTAGCCTATCCCTTCTCCAGGGGATCTTCCCAGCCCAGGAATCAACCCGGGGTCTCCTGCATTGCAGGAGGATTCTTTACCAGCTGAGCTACCAGGGAAGCCAATATATATATAATATGTATATATATGCCATGCTGAAGATCTATTCCTAATATTCTGCCACTGTCAAAGGCAGGATGGGGGACTGCTCTGGTGGTTCAGTGGCTAGGACTGCGCACTCCCAATTTAGGAGACCCAGGTTCAATCCCTGGTCAGGGAACTAGATCCCACATGCTGCAACTAAGACCCAGTGCAGCCAGATAAATAAATAAAATATTCTTAAAAAAAAAAAAAGAGGCAAGGATGATGTGATTGATCAAATAGACCCTCTCATATAAATTATCTATTATATCATATCATTGATACATATATGTAGAATATATCTCCATAGTACATTGTTCACCATGCAGAAAGGTACTGAACGAGTTATATTATATTGGTTTTATTTTCTTCGTTAGACTTACTGTTTCTCTTGTGATTATGTACAGAAAATTGTTGACTGATTTTTGTCACATTTAGTATCCGGCATTGCATTATAGCCAACAGAAACAACTGCTAATATTTATTGAGCCCTTACTATGTGCCACATACTTTTTAGCACTTTACATATATTAACTTATTTGCTTGATACAGCGAACCTATGTGCAGCTCAAACATGATCTGTAATTGGTGCTATTATCTTGCTTGGCTGCAAATAAAAATTTCATGATATCCTATAAGCAAATGGTTAGCAATACAGTTGGGAATGTGGGTAGAGGGATTGAACTATTGTGATTTAGTGAGAGTATTTATCTAATCCACACCAGCACGAATTCAGTTTGATGGCTTAAAAAAGAAGTGTTGACATTAGGATTCATAAACATTTTGACTTCGGGGAAGGGAGGTCCAATGTCATGGCAGTGGTGTCTGTCTTGGGCAGAGTCTCAACAAGAGAGCAGGTAAGGGAAGAAAGCCCACCCTCTGTTCCAGCACGTTCTACACGCCTGGTAGGAGGGAGCTTTAGGGATCCCATTGGTTCATCTAACTGCAATGATGAATGTGAGTCTACGAGTCTAAAGCTTGAGAAGAGCTGTGACTTGCTGGGACTCCCTTCACTGCACTCCTGGAGAGATGTTTGCCATTATATATTGGTGATAGTTCTTGCTCTTAAGTCAAAACATGGAGGCTGAAGGACTTACAGACTCAAGAATGCCAGGATGCCTCACTTTCTGTTCTTGCTATGTGACACAGAACAGGACCTTAATTCGCCTTTGTTGAGTGAATCAGCAGATTTCTTTCCAGTCTACACTGGCACCCTGATAGCAATTTGCGATCTTATTATGTTAGGTTCACACCCTATTAGTATTTATTTTAGCTAATATAATGCAATTAGAGTATAATCATATCAGCAGCTTTCAGATCATGTCAAAAAAATAAAAGTTATTGGAATACCAGGGCTAATGGAAAGTGATGGAAAATAGTTAATGTGTGGACATGCTTGGATTGAGTTCGGCGTGAGGAGAAAGTTGGGGAATAGGAGGAGGGGGAGGATCAGAGCTTTGGCTTCTCCTGAGATCCCTGTTGAAGTGCTCTGGGGCTCATGCATGCCTCACCCCTGTATTCTTTCCCAAATGGGGCCTTGATCCTTTTCTTCTTTTTTTTTTTGAGACAGAGTTTTCTTTGGGTGTGACCAAGAAAGTGGCCTTGAAGTTGATCACGGGAAGACAGAGATGGAGATTCTAATTCCAACTTTTCTCTGAGTGGCTCTGTGACTTGGGCAAACCTTCTGCCCTCTCTGGGTAGTCCTCACCTATAAAACAAGGAGGGTGTCCTAGATAATAATAAGGTCGCCTGCCTGTTATTATATTTAATGATACTATGAATTCTCAGAGCCTGAGCTGAGCTATGAGGTCCAATAGGCCGATCCTTTTTTTCTTTTTTTCTTTTGGCCAGAGCAAAGCCCAAAGCGGCCCAGTGGCCACAGAAGACCTGCACTTCAGTGCTATGCAAACTAGTGGGTACCATTCAATGCCTGCAGCCCTTTGCTACCAGATGTTCTGGGACCTGGGTGGTCAAGAGTGGGCAGATATTTTCTTCAGAGGATGTTAAACTTCATAATGCCTGGGTTGGTCATGCTTTCTCATTCCACAGTCCTTCCTTCAGCCCTTTGGATAATCCTGATTTCCCCACCTGTGAAGTGGGTGGGTGAGGAATTGATGCAAGCAGAATATTCTAGAAAAGAAGCCAAGTGAAGAAGAAACAGTCGTCCAAGAGCCAGATACCATTTCCCGATGGCCCTTTCGTTTGGGCGGTGCTGGCTCCCCCTCAGAAGGGTGCCGTGCCATCTCTGGGCCCTGGTCCAGCCTTTGGATTCTTTGTTGTCTCTGAAGCATGACCACAAGGAGCTCATTGTTTGGCCCTTGTTAGGTATGGTGCCGGTGGTGCAACTCTGAGGAAATAATTAACACTTATTTCTGAGGAGAAGCCTCCAGCCGGATCCTCACTTGTGGTGGCGCATACATCTCGCAAAGAATTGTTATTTAAGCAATAATCCTTGAGAAATTGGTCGTTACCCGCATTAAACGACTCAGCCCATTGCCAAGGATGGTTAACGCTCTAATAAACTGGTCATTAACTGCAGTAACAATGAATTTCGAGGGGATTATTGCTATTATAAACCTTAATCAATGGTTTATAACAGCAATAATGTGGTCTTTTCTCTTAATGGTAAGTAGGGCGGCTTGCGCCATCGCCATGAAAATTTTTGTGGTGGCTGGTAAGTCAGAGGGGAGACCTTCTCGGAGCTGCCCACATCTAAGGGTCACACGGTGTGTGTGTGGGGGGACAAAGGACACTTTGGGGGCTCTTGGCTGCCCTGCTCTGTTCTCGGGGGGCCAGATGTGAAGCAAGGAGTCAGAGGTTCTTGTCCAGTCTCTGTGGCCCTCCCTGATTACAGACCCAGTGAAGTGCTGGGCTTGGGGATGCTTGGATATGCTCGTGATGGAGACTCAGATGAGGATATGATTCAAGATGGCTCTCCTCATGGTTGGGTGGTGATCGGGAGGGAGAAATGACCACCTACTTAAGGGCATGAATGAATGAATGAATGAATGTGTGTGTGTGTGATCAGCTGTGTCTGACTCTATGCAGCCCCATGGACTGTAGCCCGCCAGGCTCCTCAGTTCAGTTCAGTTCAGTTGCTCAGTCGTGTCCCCTCTTTGTGGCCCCATAGACTGCTGCACACCAGGCCTCCCTGTCCATCACCAACTCCTGGAGCTTGCTCAAACTCATGTCCGTCGAGTCAGTGATGCCAGGCTCCTCAGTCCATGGAATTTTCCAGGCAAGAATGCTGAAGTGGGTTGCCATTTCCTTCTCCAGACTTTGATATGCCTCCAAATAAAAATCACATCACTTTCATGAGCCTCTGAAAGATGAAGCTTGGAATCAGTCACGCTTCAGCTCCCTCTCTGGAGTAACACTGTGGTTCTTTTCATAATGCTGGCATCTTATATTAGTTTACCACTGTAGAGTAATAAGAATAATAACTTACATAATCCTTGGTATTGTTCTAAGTTGTTTACATATATGAACTCATAGAATCCTTACAACAACCCTGCTTCTATTACCAAGGACTCGGAGGCCAAAGAGACTAAGAAACTTGTCTGAGCCCAGAGCTAACCCCAGGTGGAGATGGTATTTCAACACAGGGAGTCAGAGCCTGTGTTTTTTTTTTTTTTTTTTTTCCCTCCTACAATCTACCATCTCTCTAGAAGTCTCCCTTTGTTATTGAATTCAGTCCTCACATTTCTTGAGGTAGGCTGCTTGGGGCTGCCATATTGATTTTACAGGTGAGGCAGGCAGTGACCTAAGGAATGAACGGATTTGCTCAAGCTGATGCTGTGGGTCTGAGTCCCACCCAGGTGGACCTTCTCCTTCTGGCTGAGTATGTGCCAGGGAGCTGTGCTGGGAGCTTCTAGGCCAGGAACTTCTCTCTCCAGTGAGGTAGGCTGGGCACATCATGATGCCAGGCTCCTTGTCACTGGGATCTCCTCCAACAAAAGGAAGAGAAGAGTTCATCCCCTCCCACATCACTGGAAGCATGCCCCTGGAGACAGGAGGTCTGATCTGTTTTCCAGCCTGTCATTGTTTAGAATGCATGAGAAAATGGACTTGCAGTAGAGTTTTCGGGCAAGGGTATTCAAGTACTTAAACATTTTTCTTTATTATGGAAAACTGAAAGAATGTATTGAAGGAGAGTATACTGAACCCTCATGCAACCGTTGCCAACTTGAGCTGTCATCAACTTATGGTCTATCTTATTTCATCCAACCAGCCCCCCACCCCTTCTTCCTCTGGATTATTTTAGAGTAAACCACAGATATCATACCATTTCATTAGTTATTACTTCAGCATGCATCTCTAAAAGTTGAGGATTCTTTAAAACAATAGTCACCACACCATGGTTGGACCTCAGAAATGAACACTATAATTCCTTACTATCACCAATTATAAGGTCAGATTTCAAATTTTCCAGATTGTCTCATAGATGCATTGGTGTTTGCTTCTTGCTCCAGCTATTCACGTGCTCTGTGACCTGAGACAAATCCCTTCCCAGGTTTGCTTCTCTTTATTCCTCACCCTCCCTTCTCTTCCATCACTGATTACTGAGTGGTTGAGGTGAGGCTTTTGCTGGAAGGCCTTTCGATGGCAGAATCTCTTACTATGCCATATTGTCATGCCTGGGTCTCCTCGGCAGACTCAGGAGGAAACTTTGAGAGGCTGCCCCCACAGTATGCCCTTTTGAATTTGACCTTCTTTTCTTCTAGCACACTCCAGAGAGCAGACTTGTTCTGGGGGTGAAGGCAACGGAGAGCAATCCTTCAGGCCAGCCCTGCCTCGCGGCCAGGCGGCCCATCTGCAGAGGAAACAGGAGCCTCATAGTGACCTTTCTCCAGGAGAGGATGCTGGCAGCCTTTAGACAGTCAGTGGAGTGATGCAAGCCTTGGGGGTAACCTGCCCACATTAAATGATAAAGCCCCCTTCTCCTCTTATCCTTGGTCTTGTGAGATGTACTCCCAGTTCTGCCTCTGGGACTCCACTTCCTCCCGTGTGAAGTGGGAAGGCTGGAGGGGAGATACCCTGGAAGGGTGTAGAGAAACACCTGGGAGCTTTTTCAAACTGTATTTTCTTCTGGAATTTGCACATGGCTGAGAGTAGAACATCTTCCCCCGTGTTTTCTCTCCCCCTTCCTTCCCTCTCTACCCACCTTGAGAATTTTAGGACCAAAGAGTGGCCAGAGTCTCTTGATGTGCTAACATCCTATGAAGCCAAGGTTTTGCCTGACTTAACGAGGTGTTTCCTGTCCTGCAGAACTAAAAGGGCTGTATCTGCTGGGTGGTGGCTCCTGGGGTGGGAGGTTGCCCTAAACGATCTTTGGTGCAGCTCCTTTTCTAGGTTTTTCCTGGGAATTCAGGTGCTTTTCTGCAAGATGTGTTTACCCACAGTGAGTGACGCCCTGGGGATGTTGAACAGGAATAATTCATAAGTTACAAGAGGTAGACCAAAGCTTTGAAATGGGAATGCTTCAACATTGGGAAAACCCACCAAATATTTGCTTGTCTTTTTCCCCTTCTGGACTCTGAGTTGGGCTGTAGACCAGGACAAGTGACCCAGGTTTGTCGTTATTCTTCCACCTTCAGTGGAGCTCAATCCAAGAGGACCTCACAGCGATGCTCTGCATGGTGACTCAGCTTCGGTGCCCAAGTCTTTAAAAGGACTGCAGGTTCAAAAGATGGTCTTTTCCTTCCCAGGTAGAAATGAACAGTAACTCCTTACTATCATCAGCTATGGGCTTCCCCGATGACTCAGCAATAAAGAATCCTCCTGCCAGGGCAGAAACTCTAGTGAACCAGGGGCTCCCAGTCCCAGTTTGCCGTGGCTGAAGGTACACGGCAAACTGCAGCGGATTGCTCAGAGTTAGCCTTGCTGTGCCTCCGGGACAGTAGAAGGACGTGGAGCTGGAGGCCGAGTCCCGGGCCTGGGGGATGGACAGAAGAGTGTAAAGATAGGAGGAGCCCCAATCACACGCCCTGTGCGGACGCAGGACTGAGAGTCAGGTGGATGCTTTTATTTATTTATTTTTTTAATTAAAGTATAGTTGCCTGACAATATTGTGTTAGTTTCAGGTATGCAGCAAGGTGATTCAGTTAGAGATATGTATATATTTTTTTCAGATTATTTTCCATTATAAGTTGTTATAAGATATTGAATATAGTTCCCTATACAGTAAATCCTTGTTGCTTCCCTGGCGGCTCAGATGGTAAAGAATCCACCTGCAATGCAAGAGACCTGGGTTCGATCCCTGGGTTGGGAAGATCCCTTAGAGAAGGGAATGGCAACCCACTCCAGTATTCGTGCCTGGAGAATCCCATGGACAGAGGAGTCTGGTGGACTACAGTCCGTGGAGTTGCAAAGAGTCAGACATGATTGAGCAACTCAGCAGCAGCAGCAGTGGCATCAACTATGAGGTCAGATTTCAAATTTCCCAGATTGTCTTATAAATGCATTGGGGTTTTCTTCCTTTCCTAGAAAGGGAAGCTTTATAGGATTTACTACAGGTGCACATCTAGAACCACCTATCCTGGGCTGACTGTCAGTACCCAGCCCAGGGCCATATCTGGTGGGGTCTTTCTTGCCAGGCTGTCCCTCCAGGCCTCCGCCAGGGTCCCCAGCCCCCTGTTACTCCTCTGTCCGCAGCCTTTGTAGAGAGGAACCGGTGAGGCCCGGGGCGGAGGGTAGGGGCATAAAAAGATAGATCTGGAATCAACGGAAAAGTTTACTCTATGCAGCACTGAAATAAAAAAGCTCATTCAGAAAGTTAATGATTTATTTTATAGTTTCATTATCAGGGTCACATTACTCAATAGCATTTCAAACATGTCATTTGTACAAACTATGGTAATTAAAATTTATAACATACTTCATCAGCAGCATATGAATCTTTTAGCCGGCACTCTGCTGTCATATAAACAGTGTAATTTCAGTTGCAATTCACCCTTTATTGGCTCTCATTTGTGATTTAACAGCCATCAATGACTATGCTATAAAGAATAAATTAACCATCCGTAAACCTGACGATGACAGGGACAGTCAGATAGACTTAGCCGCCTTCCGCCCAGCTCTTGGAGCCGGCAGAGAGCAGGTGAAGGCCAGGTACGCACCAGGCGCTCTGTTCAAAGGACCTTCCTGCCTCCTGCGGCTTCCTCTCACTGGGATGCCTTCTGGTTGGCGCCAAGGTCTCTCTGGCTGCCACTCCCAGAAGCATCAGTTTTTCTGCTTCCAGTATGGGGAGCTGGAGGGAAAAATGGCCCCTTCACAGACCCATTTTAGGATGTCTATGTCCCTGTTGGGAACTTGTGTGTGTGTGTGTGTAGTCATTTCAGTCTTGTCTGACTGTTTGCGACCCCTGGACTGTAGCCCGCCAGGCTCCTCTGTCCATGGGATTCTCCAGGCAAGAATACTGGGGTGGGTTGCCATTTCCTTCTCTAGGGGATCTTCCCAACCCAGGGGATCGAACTTGCATCTCTCATGTCTCCTGCATTGGCAGGCAGATTCTTTACTACTAGAGCCAGCTGGGAAGCCCGTTGGGAGCTTAGCTATCATCTCCAGGTAATTGACAAAAGAAAATGCTGGCGGGGGTGGGGGTGGGGGGGTAGGGGGTGGGGTGGCGGGGGACTTCCTTGGTGGTTCAGTGGCTAAGACTCTGAGCTCCCAACACAGGGGCCCTGGGTTCCATTCCCAGCCAGGGAGCTAGATCCCACAGTCTGTAACTAAGAGTTTGAATGCTGCAACTAAAGATCCCACATACTGCAACTAAAGCCCTGGAGCGGCCAAATAAATAAATAAAACTAAATATATATATATAAAAAAAAGAAAACTCTGGGGAACGTGTGGGGGCTTTCTCGGTTGATCTAATGACTGGGCTCGTGGACAGAGGAGCCTGGCAGGTTACATACAGTCTATGGGGTCACAAGCGTTGGACACGAGTCAGCGACTAAGCACAGCACAGTGGCTGGCCGGGGGGACCACTGGCATGTGGAGATAGTGGTCAGAGACGCTAAGGCTGCAGAGGGCAGAATTTGCCCTTCCCAGTGCCTGGTGCCAGAAACCCTGGCCGTCCAAACTTCTCCTTCTGCAATGAGGAAGCAGGGCAAAGGCCTTGCTGCCAGCTGTCCCGGCCCTCAGGGCAGAGCCAGAAGGAGAACCTTGTCTGAAGGTGAGAGCTCCTGGGGCAGGTCTGGCTGGCTCTCTGGCTGGGAGAGAGTGGCCGTCAGGATGGACCGGGAACTTGGCTTCCCGGAGGGCTGTGCTCCTTGGCGCCCCCTTGGGGCGGGGTGGTGGTGGTGGTCCAGGCCCTCTGGCTGGGCCCCACCCCGGACACCGCACACAGCTCATAAATGAAGTGGATTGGATTTGTTACTGCGACGTCTCCAAGGAGCCTGGGTCATGCAGGCCAATAAAATTGGCCTCATAAATTCATCCTGACATGCAGGATTACTCCAGCCCGCTGAGGTCACCTTCCTGCTCTGATTTATCGCCAGCCTATGGGTTAATAATACTGTTTACTGAGTGTTGCCGGCTTGTCTCTCCACTTCCCCTCCCTTTCTGGGAGCAGATACTGATCAGAACGTCTCCTTGGAAGGGTGTGGTGGAGGCGAGAGAGGAGGGGAAGGAGTATGTGGGTGGGACCTTTCATTCTGTGCTCTTTTAAAGCGATATGTGTATATATATGTATGTATGTATGTATGTATTTTCTCTCTGAGATGTTATCTGCAGCCCGTCCCATCCAGGGCCCTGTCTGGAGTTTTACCTGATTAAAGGGCAGTTTAGGAAAGAGTGGGTTCTCTCCCACTATCATAGGTGAGCTTGGGACATTAAATCAAAAGTGACTTTTCTGTTCCTTCCTTGGCTGACCCATAGGGTGCTCAGCCACATGAAACTTGTATGTCAATGGCTGGTCTCTGCTTAGAAACACTACGGAATTTAGTGTTGATGTGGAGAGGATGGTGGGGAGCAGATCCTATCCTTTCTTTTTTCAGGACCAGAAGATGTCAGTGGTGAGAACATGGAAAATCCTCACATGGGTCTGTTTTTTTTTTTTTTTTTTTTTAAATATTTATCTGTTTGGCTGTGTTGAGTCTTAGTGGCGGCCTGCGGGACCTTTCACCGTGGCATATGAGCTCAGTTGCCCCATGGCATGTGGGAATCTTAGATCCCTGACCAGGGATCAAATCCATATCCCCTGCATTGCAAGCAGATACTTAACCATGGGGCCCCCAGGGAAATCCATCTTCACATGTGGATTCTAAAGTCCTAACCACACCTTAGAGTCTCCAACCCCACTTTTTCCCATGGACAAGTTTCCACGTGTTACATCCTGGGCTTGTTTGCTACAGTTTGAATGATCCAAAGGAAACCAAACCAAAAACCATGTAAAAAATCAGACAATGGCTCTTTAAATGGTTCCCTTCTTCCAACAAATAGGCTGGCCAGTGGCCTCAGCCTCAGAGTCAGCCCAGAGTCCCCTCCTCCTTCTTGGGCTGGAGACCAAGCTATCACTGCGACACCATAAATAAACAAATGAAATCTGAGGCCCTTGAGCATGTGACGGCAGTGCCTCAAGGCTGTCTTGAACCGGGAGGAGCAGAGCTTTGGGTGGGTCTCTAAATAAATTAGCCAGTGGTGATGGATCGATTTCTTTGTGAGTTTCCAAACTCAGGAATCAGATAGTGTCTACCCTCAAGGTACCTGTAGTCTACAGAAGAATCAGGATGAAGGACTAACTGGTCAGCTGATTTGAGGGTGTCAATAGAGGTTGATAAATAACAGGCAGACCTTTTGATTGCACTATGCAGACACTGGTTTTTTTTTTTTAATTAAATTAAAAAAAAATTTTTTTTTCTATTTTTTTTTACAAATTGCAAGTTTGTGGCAACCCTGCATTGAGCAAGCCTATTGGCACCATTTGCCCAATGGCATTGCCTCACTCCATGTCTCTGTGTCACATTCTGGTAATTTTTGCCATATTTCAGACCTTTTCGTTACAATTCCATGTGTCTCGGGGATCTGCGGACAGTGATGTTACTACAAGGACTCGCTGAAGACTCAGAGGATGAGAGCAGTTTTTTGCAATAAAGTGTTTTTTTAATTAAGGCCTCTACATACTTTCTTAGACATAATGCTGTTGCACACTTCACAGACTACAGTATACTGTGAACGTAACTTCTCTATGCACTGGAAAACCGGAAATGTCTGAGACTCGGTTTCTTGGGATATTAGCTTTGTTGCAGGGTGGGAGGGGCGTCTGGAACCAAACCCTCAGGATCTGGATATGTAGTGAAATTGTCTATACACGTGTGTGCAGGGGAGGGCGAGGATGATTCCACTTGGGGCCAATCCTTGATGTCGTTTGAGGCTGGGCATTTATTTATTCAATCATCAAACACTTCAGAAATCCTGCTTCTAACCAGGCACTGGCTCCCCACCATTTGGAAACCTTTCTCAGCTGCTGCTTTGGGACGATGGCAGCTGAAGTCCTAGCCCTTCTCTGTTCAAGTGACCTTCCTCTGCTCCCTCTCTCCAGACTCCTCCCCCAGCGCGGGGCTCTCGTCCAACCAGGCTGATGTGCCCCGAGAGAGCGTTCAGAAGACAGAATCGCTTTCAGAGACTCGGGAGTCTGCTTCCACCGTGTGAGGGTCGGGGAGGGCTGGGCTGACTGTCCACCCAGGGCCGAGGGGATGTGACTGGTGTTGCCAGAACCCGCCCTGGTGAGACCACGCCCCTGCCTGGCCACAGCCCTGCGGTGGGCTTCTTTGCTTCCCAGCATCTCTGGCTGCCTGGTGGTTGCAGGGCTGTGAGCAGCTGGCTTTGGACACTTTACTGACCTCAGAGAAGGCAGGACGGAGAAAGAAGTGGTGGTTGTGGGCGCTCCGGCTTGGCTTCGCGTCACGATCAACGCTCCCTCCTGTTCTTCCTCCCTCGGCCGAGGAGGGAGGAGGGCTAACCCGTTCCCAGGTGAGGCAACAGGTGCGGTCACAAGTGCTCTCATCCCCTGTCACAGCACCCTGGCAGGTGGGCATTTTTAGCTTCTTTAAAACAAAAAGCATAACAAAAAACAGTGAGGAGACCCGCTTAGAGATGCTAAGCGATGGGGTCAAAGTCACACATCTAGTAAGTGATTTGAACCAAAGCCTGTCTGACCCTAAAGCCCAGACTTTAAAAAATCATACCAGGGGCTTCTCACCCTCTCCGAGGAAGCTGACAGCGTGACATTAAGAGGCTTGGGAAAAACAGAAGCCAGCCAGTGGCAGGAACAGTCTTGAACCTGGATCACCTCCCGCCTCCTTCCGGCTGCTTTCCACTTGACCTGCAGGAAGTCCATTAAATAGAGGTACTTGTCTTCCCCAGAACAGTCACTCACTCTGGAGAATTAAAAAGCTCTGGGGATTTGGGGAGAAGAGCAAATACTGTGTCTGTTGTTGTTTGATTGCTAAGTCATGTCTGACTTTTGTGACCCCATGGACTGTAGCCTGCCAGGCTCTGCTGTCCATGGAATTCTCCAGGCAAGAATACTGGAGTGGGTTGCCATTTCCTTCTCCAGGGGATCTTCCCAACCCAGGAATCAAACCCAGG
Source organism: Cervus canadensis (assembly GCF_019320065.1). Classification (NCBI taxonomy): domain Eukaryota; kingdom Metazoa; phylum Chordata; class Mammalia; order Artiodactyla; family Cervidae; genus Cervus; species Cervus canadensis. The sequence goes on along the minus strand of NC_057416.1, from coordinate 30,425,329 downwards.
TCTCCTGCATTGCAGGCCGATTCTTTACTGACTGAGCTATGAGGGAAGCCCCTGTGTATGTACGTGTGTATATATATGGGCTTCCAAGTGGGCTCAGTGATAAAGAGTCTGCCTGTCAATGCAGGAGGTGCAGGTTCGATCCTGGGTCGGGAAGATCCCCTGGAGGAGGAAATGGCAACCCACTCCAGTATTCTTGCTTGGAAAATCCCATGGACAGGGGAGCCTGGCAGGCTATAGTCCACGGGGTCGCATGAGTTGGACACAACTTAAAGACTAAACCACACATATACATATACACATACATATGTATGTACATATATGTATACATGTACATGTTTAAATGGGAAGCAAAGCTGGCTAGAGTCCCTCAGATCAGATGGCCTGAAACCAGGATAATTTTCAGAGATAATGGTAGGGTGGCTGGAGATATTTCAGTGCCTCGTTGGCACATTTCTTTCTGAAGGCTCTGTCAAGAGGGCCGCTGTTGGCTGTGAACTTTCACAGCTCTGCCTCGTACGCCTGTGATGTCTCCAGCTGAGTTCTCCCCTTGCTGTGTTTGCCTGAGCTCCATGATGGTTTTTACTGGCCTATTGCAATCCATGGCTGGGTACAAAGGGTCGTCTATTAAAACAAGAAAACCAAAACTCCCATCTGGATGCAGGGAAATGGTGGGTTTAGTCCTAGCATCAGGGCAGGTTTCCTGGTTCAGGACGATTATCCTCCAAGGTGAGCAGGTGGTCACATTCACTGCCCCCTGTGCCCAGCACCATGCTAGATGCAGGGAGCAGGCAGAGGGAGCCGGAAAGGCGACATGAGCCACACGTTGCAGGCTTGTCCCAAAGGTACTTACACACCTGCCCTCTTTGGCCTGTGCTCCTGGAGGTGGTAAAAACCTTCCTAGGGTGGCTAGACTCACCCACTGGGGGACAAGGGCCACACTTAGGGCTCCAGACCTAATTCTGTCAATTGCTACCACCCATGTGATCTTGAGTCAGTTCCTCTGACCTTTTTCCCCTCTTGATTTTCCCATCGTCACCTGAGGACGAGATGATAGGATGGCATCACTGACTCAATGGACATGAGTGAGCAAACTCCAGAGGATGGTAAAGGACAGGGAAGCCTGGCGTGCTGCAGTCCACGGGGTCGCAGAGAGTTGGACACGATTGAACGACTGAACAACAACAATGACTGAGGGATGTGTGATGAAGGAGACAGGATGCTGAAAATAAAGCATCATTATGAGACAGAAGGAAGGCATTATTTTGAAGTGAGGACCCTCTTCACTCCTGGTCTGGCTTTGAGACAGCCTTCAAGTTACATACGCATCATGCATTTGTGCTTTAATGACACAATGTCATGGGCTGAATTGTATCTCTTTCAAATTTAAATGTTGAAATCCTAACTCCCAGATCCTTAGAATGTGACTGTATTTGGAGACGGAGTCTTTCAAGAGGAAGTTATTATTTTTTTTTTCTTTCTTTTTTTTAATTTAATTTAATTTTATTTTTTTTAATTAGTTGGAGGCTAACTACTTCACAACATTTCAGTGGGTTTTGTCATACACAAGAGGAAGTTAAAACGAGGCTCTCAGGGTAGACACTGACCCAGTGTGTGTGCATCTTATAAAGAAGAGTTTAGGACACAGATGCGGGAAGACCCTGTGAAGACATAGGCTGTCTACAGGCTCAGGGGAGAGACAGCCTTATGACACCTTGTCTTGGATGTCCAGCCTCCAGAATTGTCATAAAATAAATGTTGTTTAAGCCACCCAGACCATGGTGCTTTGTTATGGCAGCTCAAGCAAAGTAGTATACACAGCAAGATGATTTAATATTCACCTTATTAGAGACATTTTGGTAAATTCCAGAGCAACCATTAAGAGAACTGGGCTGGGACTTCCCTGGCAGTCCAGTGGTTAAGTCTTTGCCTTCCAATGTAGGAGACGCGGGTTTGATTCCTGGTGGGGGAACTAAGATCCCTCATGTCCAAAAAAGGGTGTGCATGTAATTTGAGGATTTGATTGGGAATGATTTTGTGGGTTTTCCTTATGGTGTCTGAGTACTGTAGCAGGAGGAATTCCCATTTATCTTTTTTATTTAATTCTCTGATTAACTCTATGAAGTTAGGATGACAGTTCCTAATTGACTGATGAGGAAACTGAAGCCTGGAGGCTTACGTGATGGGACCCCAGCCCCAGTCTAATTTCAGCACTACCAGGGATTCTGGAAGTTGCATCGCTTAAATGCTTTGCTTGGGTCCAGCCCGAGCAAACATAACTCAAGTCTTGCACCCAGCTACGAAGGTGACCTGCCGGAGGAGCAACCTGAAAGAAATAAGGCGAGGCACCAGGAAGAATTTCAAAGGCGTCCCCTAATCAGGACAAATGGCTGCAAGCCTGAGGTTTGCACAGATAGCCTGCCGAATCTCAGGACGCTCTCTTGCCACAAGCCAGTGCCTCGCTGGCTCGGAAATTTATGCTGGAATTTAGACAGAGAACACAAATCATCGTAATCTCCCGATGAAAGATCACTGTCTCTGCAAATGCATTACCTGCTTGGAAAGCGACATGTTAAAAAATACGGATAATATATGGGCACAAGGAGAGCGATTTCCATGCCTGGGCTCCTCTGGCTAAAATACACGCACCTGCACCAGATGCGGAGGATGACAAAGGAAGGCACCGGGGCCCCTGAGCAGCTTCTGTGTCGGCTGTGACTCTGACACTCCAAACAAAAGACTGCAAGCTCATCGAGCCGCACCTCTCCCCGACATGGGGTGTCTCAGATGTCAGGGGCGCAGGCATGGGATCCCATGCTTTTCACCCCAGAATCAGATGCCCTTGGGGTTTATGGAACCCACTTGTCTGTCCTCAGCGGCTCCAAGACAGAACAAGGTGGGTGGGGGAGTGTGGGCTTGGAGCCAGAGAGACCAGCTTTTCTCGGACGACCTCCAGCTTCCTGACCTGTGGGCCGTGTGATTTCAGGCTTGTTCCCGAGGTCGCTAAGCCCCAGCCTGTTCTGGGCACGGCCCGCCTCCCTCTCTCTGCCCCGAACCGCCTCGAGTCATGGCCCAGGGCTGCATCTTGGTCTTCTCGCTCCTGCTTGCTCGCTCCGCGGCTGCGGTGTGATCCCGGTGCCAAGGCCACTTTCCTCCGTGCTCTGCTCAGGAGAGAAGCCATTCGCTGTCTAATGGGCCTGGAGCACAGGTGCATCCCTCTTGCCGTAACGATTACGGGATAAACAAAGCGAAAAGAACCCGAACCCCAGTACATTGTCCTAAAGGGGGAAATAAGGCTTCAAAATGGCCGGGATGTTTACCGACCCAAGCAAAGGGAAACGGCTCTGCGGGCGCCTAGACTCACTCTCTCTCGCCTTGTGGGGGAGGGCGAACCTTTGCGGGTCGGGCCTTGGTCCCCGGGGCCGGTCCTTGTCCTCCAAAGGGGTGCTTGGAGGAGAAGTAATTCAAGGCTATCTCCTCCACCATGTTTTCTTCTTTCTGGACGGAGGAAATGGATAAGATCCCAAGCGCTGCTGTCTGCAGAGGGTGCAGCTTGGAAGTGTCTGCGTTTGTACGAAGGAAGGATGGTGCTTGGGAAATGGCCCTGTAGGCTGTTAAGGGGCCGGTTTGGGGGACCTCATGGAACAGGCCTGCGGGAGCTGAGGGATGGGGAGGCAGGGCTTCCCCATCGGTGTTGGGTGAACACCTTTCCCCGCGCGTGCTGGGAAGGAGCAATCCTCCCTTATGAAGATGTGCAACAGGTGCACAGCTCCTGGCCCCCTCGCCCCTTGCTGGAGCCGCTTCCTCATCCACCAGCATTCTCCAAAATGGGCTTTGGCTCCATAAAACCAAAGGCATTTGGAACATAGAACCAAATGCCTTTTGTGTGGTGGCCTTCTTGGCATGAGTTAGTAAGACAGAGAATTAACCAGCTCAGCCTCTGCACTCCTGATTTCCACTAAAACTGGTGACTGGGGGAGGGGAGGAGAATCCTTGTTATCAACCCTCTGGGTTATCTTTTATGTCTTTCAGATATGGTCCCTTTTCTCTTTTGTTTTTAATATTTATTTATTTTAAAAATTGAATATAGTTGGCTTACGATGTTTCAGGTATGCAGCCAAGTGATTCAATTACATGTATATATATATATATATATATATAGTATATGTAATCAATATTCTTTTTTCAGCTTCTTTTCCATTATAGATTATTACAGGGCAAGATATTGAGTATAGTTCCCTGGTATAGTAGGTCCTTGTTGTTTATTTTATATATGGTATTATGTCTGTTCATCCCGTACTCCTAATTTATTACTTGCCCCCTTTTCCCCTTTCGTAACCATAAATTTGTTTTCTATGTCTGTGAGTCTGTTTCTGTGCTGTAATTAAGTTTGTTTGTATCATTTTTTTAGATTTCCATATATAAGTCATGTATGTTTTTCTCTGTCTGACTGACTTCACTTAGTATGAGTGCTCTAAGTGCATTCATAGATCTGGTCCCTTTTCATCTTATTTTTTCCTCCCATGAGATGAAAAGTCCTCCACATAGGCATGTGGGCGCTCAATTCCTTCCTTGGGTCTGGTGCTGCTTGTGGGAAACAGCGAAGAGAGAAGGAAGCAAAAGAGATGTGAATAAAGACAGTGAGAGAAAGATGGAGGGGGAGGGGAAGGGTCTTATGGCACAATTAGGACCACGTCTTGAACAGGTATGATGTAACACACATACAGATGAAGCATTTGTTTTTCATCTAAAAATATTTACTGAGGGTCTATAATGTGTCAAGTGTAATAGACAAATTCTAAGCAAAAGATAGATGAATCTTTGCCTCCATTTGGAGTCAGCCAATGTCCTTTCCCCATGCTAGCCCCAGGTAACCACCGATCTGTTACTAAACACTAGTTTTGCTAATTCTAGAATTCATACAAATGGAATCATGCAGCATGTATACTTTTGTCAATTTTTTTTCCACTTACCAAATGTTTTTTAGTTCCATCCACACTATTGCAAGGATCAGAAGTTCATTCTTTTTATTGCTAGAATTTCATCATGTGGCTATGCCACAGACTGAGTAAACCATTCACCTGTTGATAAACATTTGCATTTTTTCCAGGTTTTTCTATTATATAAAAAGCTACTATGAATATTCATGTGTAAGTCTTTGTGTGAACATATGTTTTTATTTATCTTGGGTGAATACCTGGGACTGAACTTTCTGGATACTTTAGAAATATAAACTTTACAAGAGGCTGCCAAAAATTTGCAAAAATGGTTGTGTCATTTTTCACTCCTCCAGTAATATATGAGTTTTCCAGCTGCTACATATCCTTGCCAATACTAGCTACTGTCAATCTTCTGAATTGTAGCCTTTCTATGTGGGGTATGTGGTGATATAGTTTAGTGGTTTTAATTTGTGTTGCTCTGAAGACTAATAATGCTGCCTTTTATTAAGTGTCTGCTCAATCATTCAGTTATTTCATTGATGTTTTTGTCTTTTATATTATTGTTTTGTAGGAGTTTTCTATATATTCTGCATGTCATGTGTATTTATGTTTTTCTGCCTTTCTGTGGTTAGTGTTAATTTTTTATTTTTAATAGTGTCCACCTAAGAACTGAAATTTGTAATTTTGATAAAGCCTTATTGACTAAGATATTTTTTGAGAAGTTTTGTAGTTTCAGCTTTCACATTTAGGTTTATGACATGTTGAGCTGATGCTTGTGGATGGTGTGAGGTAAGGGTTGAGGTTCACGGAAATAAATATGGATGTTTAGTTTTCCACCATGATTGTTGAAAAAACTATCCCCTCCCCATTCAATTATATTTCTATCAGTGTGAAAAACTAATGGACCATATATGGGGGAAGGGTCTATTTCTGTAGTCTCTATATGTTTATTGTTATTATAAATCACACTATTTAGACTAGTATAGAGCTTTATAATAAGTCTTGAACTCAGGTAGAGTAAGTCTTCCAAATATTTTTAGTTTTGAAAATTGTTTTGGTTATTCCTTTGAATAACCTTTGGGTCTTTTGGAATTTTCATACATTTTGAAATGTTTCCAGGGAACATAGTTCTATGCTGCCTATTTTCAAAAGTCTGAAATCAGTTTTAAAGGCAACATTTCCAATTTTCTAGTTATTTATGATAAGCAGGCATGTCCAACTCCAGTTAATTCAACATGGGTAGAAGCAGAAGTCTAGTGTTCAGAGTTCTGAGATTATGTAGTAGGATCTTAGCCTGTGAAGGAGACAGAAAAACATATCCATTGAATTTAGTAACTTGGGAATCATTGGTGGTTTATCGAGATCTGTTTGCAAGGAGCAGATTGGAAACTAGATTGCGGTGGACTGAGGTGATAGGTGAGTTTATTGATTAAAACACTACTAGCTGTTGCAACTCCTTGCTTACTCCTTGGAAGGAAAGTTATGACCAACCTAGATAGCATATTGAAAAGCAGAGACATTACTTTGTCAACAAAGGTCCGTCTAGTCAAGGCTATGGTTTCTCCAGTGGTCATGTATGGATGAGAAAGTTGGACTCTAAAGAAAGCTGAACGCTGAAGAATTGATGCTTTTGAACTGTGGTATTGGAGAAGACTCTTGAGAGTCCCTTGGACTGCAAGGAGATCCAACCAGTCCATCCTAAAGGAAATCAGTCCTGAATATTCATTGGAAGGACTGATGTTGAAGCTGAAACTCCAGTACTTTGGCCACCTGATATGAAGAGCTGACTCATTTGAAAAGACCCTGATGCTGGGAAAGATTGAGGGCAGGAGGAGAAGGGGATGACAGAGGATGAGATGGTTGGATTGCATCACCGACTCAATGGACATGGGTTTGGGTGAACTCTGGGAGTTGGTGATGGACAGGGAGGCCTGGTGTGCTGTGGTTCATGGGGTCGCAAAGAGTCAGACATGACTGAGTCATTGAACTGAACTGAACTGAGCTGTTACAACACACACACAAAAATTGAAATGTCAGCGCCTTCACTAAACAGAAGGTAATGGATTGCTGTTGTAACAGTTGTGTTTCTGAATGTTCCTGCTCACTGGGTAGCTTTCTCTAATGAGATGATGCAGAGAACCAGCCTCCTCCCTTTTTATGGTTGGATCATCTCCTAGTGAAACCTCAGGACTGCTGTTGTTTGCATCAAACTGGTCAAGCAGAAAGCAGTGTGGAGAAAGAGAGTTCTTAAAGCCTTTGCTCAGAAGTTACCCACAATGTTAGCTCTTATTTCCTTGGTAGAACTAATACCATGACCATACCTAGATGAAACGGAGGCTGGAAATACTGTCTCTGTCTGGGCAGTCACTAATTCTCTATAATTGGAAGAGGGGAATGACATTTTTTGGGCAAGAAGCCATCTCTGTCACAGTAGAGATAATGCTTTTGAGAAGTTTGAATGGCAGGAGAGTGATTGGTTTAAAGCTGGATAGAGGTGAGGGGTTGAGGGCATTTCTCCTTTTAATCTGAAAGACTGGTGCATGTTTTCAAGCCGTTGGGAATGATCCAATTCAAGAGAGAGGTTAAATATACGAGAAAGGAAGGGATAAAGAGAATGAATACGAAGAAAAGTCAAGGTGGAAGAGGATGATATGCAAAGCTTGAGTACAAGGATTGGCCTCAGGGATGCTGGGCAGCTAGTCTGCTGTATCAGAAGGAAAGGAGGATGGTGTCGGGGCATAAATAGGTTTTATGCTTAGTAATCGGAATGGAGGGAGTTCCTCCCTGCGGGTGTCTCCTTTTTTTTTTTTTTTCCCTAGAAAAGAGGAGGTACATTAACGGGGGAGGCCTGGGGTATGAGAAGTTTTGGAACAGTGAAAATTTAAAGTCACTGTTGCCTCTCTTGATACTGACTATACAATATATTCTATACGTTAAAAAAAATATGTGTGTATGTATGCATTTGGCTATGCTGGACCTTAGTTGTAGCATGCGGGCTCCAGAGTTCGAGGGCTCAGTAGTTGTGGCAATTGGGCTTAGTTGCTCCATGGCATGTGGGATTCCTCAGTTCCCTGACCAGGGATTGAACCCACATCCTCTGCATTGTAAGGCGGATTCTTAAACACTGGACCACCAGGAAAGTCCCAGTACGTGTTTTCTGAGCCCATGGATATGTGCATTGCCTTTCCCAAGGTTTCCTGGAGAAGGAAATGGCAACCCACTTCAGGATTCTTGCCTGGAGAATCCCATGGACAGAGGAGCCTCATGGGCTACAGTCCTTGGGGTCACAGAGTTGGACACGACTGAGCAAATTTCATTTTTTCCCAAGCTTTGGGGGGATAGCATCTAGGGATTGTTATGAATAGCCAAGGACTCTTCCTTCTGCATCTGAACAGGTTCCAAAATCTTGCTGTGAATCCAGGTGCCATCGGCTGGAAATCATTCTCTAAGGCCAGCCTGTCTTCTGCCATACCTTAAGGAGCTTGGCCACTGAATTCCTAAAGAATCTTGTTTCTATAAATTGCTCCTCTGACCTGGAGCCCTCGGAACTCTTTTCAGCTGCTGCCAACAGCTGCAGGAGCCCGGATGCAGGATGGCAGTGGGAGGGGGTGTGCTGTGAAGGGTGTTGGATCCATGCCTTGAAACCCCGGGCTTTCCCTTGCCTCTCCTCGTTCTCCTGCCTCCAGAGAAGAGAAAACCAGACCTTGGAGTCAACAGGCACCTGCTTCCTGCTGCAAGTATTTAGGATTAGGTCATGACCCTGAAACGAATGAAATAGAAGGTGGGCACTCTGCCAGAAAATAATGCATGTACAAAGCAGGCAGGCTGGAGCTCTCTGATGAAGGACTGTCCAACCTCATCCACGGGTCCTGCCCCATTCCACTCCCTGTGGCCTGTCGCCCACTCCTCACATCTTCTCATCTCTCTCCCCCATTCTGCTTCCCTCTGCCTCCCCTCTGCACCCCCATTTCTCTTCAGTTCCCGCCCCCAGATCTCTGGGGGGGAGGGCTTAGAGCTGGAGACCCTGCAGCCTGGGGCTTCCGCAGCCTTCCCAGTGCCTGCCCTTCCCTGTTATTTTCATTTCCCTGTAATTCGAGGGGACAGTTGAGATGTGCTTCAAAACACTGTAATCATATTTTAAATGGAAATGAAATGTGTGAATTAAATGTAAATTACAGTAGAATGGAAGGACAATCACTATTAGTTAAGGTCTGACACCTAGTTTTGCAGACCTTTCCCAAACGCCACAACTGGTTTCCCCAACGTGTGATGAGAGGTTGTAATTACGTGACAGCTGCTTCTGCAGTGGGCGATGCTAGTTACTGGATCATTTGTGTAAGGGGGCTGGTACGGGGGGTGGCCGCGTAGGTATTTCAAGTAGATATGGACTGCTGTTGGTACTATAAAATTACCCCGAAGGAATGATATTTTTATAGGAGGGCCGTGAAAAGAAATCTTTTTTTCCCCCTTGGAAAGGTGAGGCCATAATATAAAGGGACACTTTTATACAGTCAATTTATTTACGGATTCTCCATTTGCTTTTATATTGGAAAAATATGTGCCATGCCAATGGGTTGCAATTTGGCTCTCAATCTCAGACTGCCTCCCTCCCATCTAGTCCTGGGTGTCTTGGTGGTTCCCAGGGGAGCCCATGGTACCTCCTGCAGAACTGTGAGGAGGAGCGTTTTTTAAGACAGTACCAGCTCTTTGCTTTAATAGCTTGGATGAGGAAGGCAATAATTTTATTATCTGTCCAATGCCATGACAAAACAGCAAAGTGGATGTAAAAAGAAAATCATTGAATTCCCGTCTGACCGGTCTCCTGGTTTGTTTTCTGTGGACAAAATAACCGGTTGATTGAGTGTGGTTTAAAACTTTCTGTGTTGCATTGCAGAACTTTCCAGGATAAGGGCAAATCTGGATAAAATAGATAAGCTTAGAAGTAGAAGATCAGTACATTCATTAAAAAGGGATCTATTTACAGGCCCGTTGTTGATTCTCCTCCGTTTGGCGTCAATGAAACGCCTCTGTCTCCACTGGAGCAGTCAGCAGATAATGTATGTTGAATAATCACGGGTTGCAGTGAGTTTTACAAATCTTGGGTTTTTCTGAGCCAACAAAGATGCAAGCTCAGTCAATATTTAGTTCTCAGGGACACTTGCAATTAAGGTGTAACGTCTATCTTGCAGCGAGCGAAGGTGCTATCTAGATTTTCTGGAATCCAGCCCTGCACTTGGCCTTGGGACAGCTCTTTAGCCAGGGTCCTCCAATAGACCACAGCCAAGGGGTCAGGAACAGCTGGGAACCAGGCTCCACATCACGGCTGAGCTCACGTTCTAAATGCATCTCTGGCCGTGTTACTCGCTGCCCTGGTGGGAACCTTCAGGGTTCTTGGAGGGAATCTAGGGTCCCTGCTGTTGCCATATGTGATAGTCCCCCCTCCTCATACTCTAGACAATTCTCTCTGCTCAGGTTGATTTTTCTTTTTTAAGATCTTTCTTTCTTTACTTGGCTGTGTCAGGCCTCAGTTGCGGCACACGGGACCTTTGTTGGAGCAAGCGGATTTTTCTTTGCGGTACATGGGCTAAGTAATTGCGACACATGGGCTCAGTTGCTCCCTGGCCTGTGGAATCTTCCCGAACGAGAGATCGAACCTGTGTCCCTTACATTGCAAGGCAGATGCTGAACCACTGGGCCACTAGGGAAGTCAAAGGCTGAATTGTCTTTTAATGTTTCCACCTTCTCTGCCTGGTAATCCCCTGACCCTCAAGATCTCTCAGACTGCTCCTTGAAGGCTACTCCTTCCCAAAGCCCCTGCTGGTCAAACCAAGTGCTTGGTGGCTGTGTCCATTCTGCACTCACTAAACTGCATCACTCTGACTTGACCCATGCCCACCTCTGGATGGGCATCAGAAATGCCCAGAACCTCGCCTGCACAGCTCAGCAGGAAACCAGAAGAAACCTTTTCAGTGGTGGCCTTTTCTCTTTGGAAAGTTGAGGTGTTGAAATAAATAACCACGAATATAGGCCAATTCTTGAATTTCCTAACAGTTTTGCTCTCTTGCTGACATCATCCATCTTCATTTTTAAATAAAACAGAAAACCGCTGTATATCACGAAATGTAAACCACATCGAGTGGCTTCCTTCTGATTGCATTACATCTACCATTACCTTGTTTATGTTCATGTGGAAATAAAATTAGTTGGCAGCTTGGGTTCTAAATGCAAATCTGATCATGGCACTTGCTCCTCTGCCTCCTGACTGGGTGACAGAAAGGTTGGTTAGGATGGGCAAAAGGGCAAAAGGAAAATTTCCATGACCTTAGTGGGACAGTGTGACACTGTGAGTTATAACAGGAAATACATGGGAATTTTCTGGCAGTCCAGTGGTTAAGATTTGGTGCTCTTACTGACAGGGCCTGAGTTCAATACCTGGTTGGGGAACTAAGATCCCACAAACTGTGTGGCAAAGCCAAAAAAAAAATAAATAAAAGGAAACTATCAATTGTTTTTTTAAAAAAATGAAATATATATTTAATCTTCCTGGCACAGACCTCCTAAAACCTTGAGAATTTGTTATATATTAATAAGGTGACTTTTGGAAAGCACCTCGGAATGGGGGCTGGTTGCCAGGGTGACTAATCACGTGATTGCAGGGTTGGGGCTTTCAGCCCCCCAACCTCTGGGGAGGGAAGAGGGGCTGGAGGTTGAATTCAGTCACCAGTGGCCAGTGATATGATGAATCATGCCTACATGATGAAGCCGCTATAAAAATTGAGAAGGGTGGATTTGGAGAGCTTCTGGGTTGGTGAACATGTGGAGATCTGGGGAGAGTGGGGGCACCCCAAGAGAGCATGGAAGCTCTGCGCTCTTTTTCCATACCTTGCCCGATGCGCCTCTTCCATGGGGCTGTTCCCGTTATATACTCTTCTAATAATCTGGTGCTCTAGTAAGTAAAATGTTTCTTGGAGTTCTGTGAGCCACTCTAGCAAAGTCATCAAATCCCAGGTGGGGCTTGTTGGACCCTCTAATCTATTGCCAGTTGGTCAGAAGCCCAGGTCACAAGTTGGACTTGTAATTGACATCTGAAGTGTGGGCATGGCAGAGAAACAGTTTCATGGGATGAAGCCCTTTCCCTGTGGGATCCATCTCGGATCCACAGTGTCAGAACCGAGCTGTATTATTGGACAGCCAACCAGTGTCACAGAATTTCCTTGAGGTGCAGGGGGAAACCCACACACTCTGTAATGTGATGACCATCATGACCTGCTTCAAAGCAAAAAGTTTCTGGAGACACATCAAACCCTTTGATTTCCATTCTATGAACTAGAGAAGGCCTTAGTATCCCCACTGGATGAATGAGGAGACTGAGGCAGAGGGCTGATAGAAGTAAGAGAACCAGTGAACCAGTGAAGTGAAGTAAAGTGAATTCGCTCAGTCCTGTCTGACTCTTTGCGACCCCATAGACTGTAGCCCACCAGGCTCCTCTGTCCATGGGATTTTCCAGGCAAGAATACTGGAGTGGGTTGCCATTTCCTTCTCCAGGGGATCTTCCAACCCAGGGATCAAACCCAGGTCTCCTGGGTTGCAGGCAGATGCTTTACCATCTGAGGCACCAGGGAAGCCCAAGAAGTAAGAGAAACTGAGGTAATTAGAAAGTTTGTGGTGTGTTCAGGGGAAGTTAACCAGCATCCCTGGGGCTCTGGAAGTTTCTGTAAGTCGTAGCATATCTAAAGGCAATCAAAGATGCAAAGTTTTGGGGTCAAATAGATTTGTTGAGAATCCCCCGAGAACCATTATTCCTATGCAAATTAGTATGAGGAAGCCTGGATGTTTTTGCAGAAGACAGTAATTATGGTTGAGATTTCCGTGGGATGCAGGTGTGAAGGGTTCTGACCACACCCCCGCCACAGTGTCCCTGTCAACCTCCACGTCACACGCTGGCCAGCAAGCTTCCGAATGTCCTTCTGACCTGAGCTAGAAGTCAGGACCCCCAGAAAACTCAGCCACCCGATCAACTCTTCCTGTTAATACGACTAGACAGCTGCTGCGAGCCTGGGATTTATTCTGGTAAACCCCAGTCTCGGGAGGGCCCTGTTCAATTTGTGCAGAAACTCCACCAAGTGTCGAGGGTTGATTTAGTGTCAGAAAAGGGTGTTTGAAACAAGTGCGTTTTCCTTTACGAGTCTTTTAACATCAGGAGAGAAATACGGCTGATTGCAATTGATTTGTATACGTGGCTCTTTGTGTGAAGTGTCACAGTGAGTTTTATAGGAAGATGGAAACAAAGAAGGAGAAGGGAGAAAATTGCTTCTGGAAGATGCAGGACAGAGGGCAGGAGGAAAAGCATCTCACGGAGCACGGTGGGCTTTCCAGGTTGACACGTTTGGCTCCCGGCTCACTTGCCGTGTGACCCTGCGGGTCTTGAAGGCTTGGTTGCTGTACCTGGGAAAGAGGGACAATGACAGGACCTCCCTCACAGACTGTGGGTGACGTTCGTACAACTGAAGGGCTGGGCACAGCGCCTGCCGGATTATTGGTGCTCAACAAAATGACACTGGAAAGCAAAAGCGCATGTGTTGTGGCCCCACAAAGCCAAGGCCTGGAGAGTCTTTCCAGAAGTCAGCGGTCAATCTCTTCCACTCCTCTGGGACGGAGTCTTTCAAAATTGTGAAAATGGGGCTCTAGGCTTTCTGTTCCCCACCCCCAACCCCAGTTGCTTTTGTTTTCCTCCCCTTCATCTCCCTCCATAAAAACTACTTCCAGGAAAGAGGCTTATAAGAGCTCACCATTAAGAAAAAGATGAAGGGACTTCCCTGGTGGTCCAGTGGTTAAGAAACTGTGCTTCCTCTGCAGGGTGCCCAGGTTTGATCCCTGGTCAGGGAACTAAGATCCCATACGCTGTGCAGACCAACAGCCAGCAACAAAAGAGTCCATCGTTCTGAAATACAGCAGCGCGATCAAGAGAGTGTATCCCGTACCGGAGCGAGCTAGAACTCTCTGTAGCTTAAAAAACACTCTCACCCACGTTGCTTCATTTAATCATCTCAACAACGCCATATGTCATATAAGGCAAGCATTATGTTTTCCTACATTAAAACAAAACAAGCTGGGTAAGATTCTGAGCCATAGAGCCTGTACCGAGATATTACTCTGTGACGACCTTGGTCAGTTTTTGTCTATAATGACTTCACTTTACTTTCAGGACGAGACAGGAAAAGGGATGAGGAAGGGTCTCATCGGGCAGAGGTCATCCTCTCTTGTGTCAAGTGTACCTTTCCAAAGGGAAAACCCTGACCACACTGCAGGAAGTGTTCCCGGGCGGTTTTCTGAGTTTCTCAATTGAGATGATTATCCAAGGTCGGGAGGGAGGCTGGATGCCTTGTCTGCTAGAACTTCCTCCTCTGGTCCAGCCTGATTTGGCCGGAACCCCACTTGCCTCTGGGGCTTGGGAATGTTTCTCATGGGGCAACAATGTGACAACCAGACTCCTTTCTTTCCCTCCCCTTGGTCCCTGCGAGATCAGCATCTGTGGGCTTTTCGCTTGGGAGAAGTTCTGCTGTCTCACCCCTCAAAGGAGATCCTTGGATCAGAGGAGGGTTTTTCCAAACCTAAGTCCTTGGTGAACTGCTAGGACCTCAGGTACTGCACTGGGCGGAGTCGGGGGTTGAGGATGTGAGGTTGCCCATTGTCTTTTCTGGAGGACCGTACTTTGCTCTCAGATATGTCTCTTTCACTCTGATAGAATTAAGATAGCTCCCTTTATGAATGGAAATAATGGTAGGGTTTTTGTTTAATATCCCTGGTGGTTTAGTCGCTAAGTCATGTCTGACTCTTGTGAACCCATGGACTGTAGCCTGCTAGGCCCCTTGGTCCATGGGATTCTCCAGGCAAGAATACTGGGGTGGGTTGCCGCTTCCTTCTCCAGTGGATCTTCCCAGGAATCGAACCTGGGTCTCCTGCATTGCAGGCAGATTCTTTACCAACTGAGCTGTGAGGGAAGTCCATTAATATCCTTACATGGCCAAATAAAAAATTGACAACCCAGACATTTCTAACACCCCCTTTAAAAGTATGCTTTTATTAGGTCTGTGACATACAAAGACAGGGAACCGATTTATAGGATGATTAAGTACTCGGTGACTCCTCTCCTAAGCCTGATTTTTGACTTTCTGTGAAGAAGGACACTTTGCCACACACACCCGACTCATTATCTGCAAAATGGAGGAGGAGACCAGGGCCCCTAGCTCTTCATAGACCAACTGAGAAAAGTGATTAGAGAAGGAAAATCCCAGGGGAGTTGTGTGGGCAGCTGAAAACTGGCCTCTGAAAGACATCCACTTCCTAATCCTTGAACCAGTGCTAGTGACCTTATTTGGAAAATTAAAGGGGTTGGAGGGGGGAGCTTGGCAAATGTGATTAAATAAATGATCTTGCGATGAGGAGACTGTCCTGCATTATCCAGGTGGGTTCTAAATGAAAGCACATGTGTCCTTATGAATAGGGATGGGGAGATAGAGGTTTTACACACAGAGAAGGAGATGTGGAAATCGAGCCGGGGAAGACTGGCAGATACTGGCCTTGAAGATTAGAGTGATGTGGTCACAAGCCAAGGAATGGCAGGGCCACCAGAAGTTGGAAATTGGTAAGGCATCGATTCTCCCCTAGAACCTCTGGAGGGAGCATGGCGCTGCTGGCATCTGGATTTCAGCCCAGTGGTACCCAGTTTGGACTTCTAAGTTCCAGAATTGGGAGGGAATAAATATCGGTTTTAAAGTAAGCCACCATATTTGTGATTTATTACAGTCAGGATTTATTACAGCTACCATAGGAAACGAATTGAGGAATCCAAGCTGTAAGCTCCTTTAGTTTGGGGACTAATCCTATATTTCTTTCATCTCTCTGTGTCTTGTTTTCACCCTGGATGTACCATTGCTGCCCATGTCTATAGATGGAGTTATCTTGGCATCTTTCTGCTATTTAATGGCCAACCCTCCATGTCTTCTCTTTTAGGGCTTGTAGATATTCCCTGTTAACTAGTGTCCTTGGGAACTCCTACCTATGGCTATTTCTCAACTTCATCTCTGGACGCATTAGACTGTCTCCTTGACATTGCACAGAGAGAGAAGTGCTTTCCAAGACACTGTTAGGACTCAAAGGAGGCATATTTTTAGGCAGACAGGGTGCAGAGAAATGAGAGTCCAGGCCATGTCCCTCTTCTAAACAGTGCATGACAGCATATGTTTTCTTGGCTCAGTTCTCTTCTGAATGAGCTTTTGTTTCCTGGGTTGCTCTGCAACCTGATAAATGGCTGTTATAGGTCAAATCGTGTGCCTGCAAATCCCTGTGTTGAAGTTCCTAGCCCCTAGTACCTCAGAATGCGATCTTATTTGGAAAGAGGGTCTTTGCAAACATAATGAGTTAAGATGAAGTCATTGAGGGGTCGCTAACCCCAGGTGACTAGTGTACTTCTGAAAAGGGGAAATCTGGACTGAGACAGACAGACAGACTCACATGCACGGGCGCAGACAGAGAAAGTCCCGTGAACATGAAGGCAGAGATGGGAGACATCTGTCTACAATTACAGGAGCCCCAGAGATTGCCAGCAAACCGCTGGAAACTAGGGGTGAGGCTCGGGACAAATCTCCCCCTCCAGCCTTCAGAACAGACTAACCCTGCCGGCACCTTGACCTTGGACTCTGGCCTCCAGAAAGTGGAGACAATCCATCTTGCTGTTTAAGCCAGCTTGCAGATGAACACAGTAACACTAACCTGTGCATCCTATGTCTTGTCTGCATCTTGTAGCGAGCAGCGAAATGAGAGAAGGAGACAGAGAGAGAGTAGGGGCGGGAGTCCCTCTGGATGATGTGGCCTTGATGTCTGAACAGGAATCCTTTTACACTCAGCAATTTGTCTGGTGCCTGTGATAAGAGGATGGGTGAAATCTCCAAGCCTCCCCCCATCCTTGTCCTAATCCCTCCCCAGGGCTCCCACCTTTCCCTCTCGATGGGGTCAGCGAAAGAAAGTCAAGTTTCCACTGCGCCTTTCAAGTTGCCCTCCCCGCCTCCTGAGCCTCCCCTCCCCCCTGTTTCCAAGTGCCCAGCCTTGTCAGAAGAGAGGGGACCATCTGGTTAGTCCTTGTTTACCGCACACCCTGCCAGTTTGAGCTTATTAATCATATTTACCCAAGTATCTTAATTACTCCCTGTCTAGCAACTTGCTTTGCACTCAGCTGCTGACCCCCTTTTTCCCTTCCTTTCTATCATTAATCATAGGAGCAGCGTGGCTACAGGAATTCCTGCAGCCTAGGCTTTGCTGGCACCGTTACCACTCCCAGAGAGGAGCGGCTGGAGGTCACGGCTGGTTCCTGACAAACGTCCTAATTAATCTGCTGAAGATCAGAGGAGGACTAATAGGGGCTGAAGACTGTGTGAGGGGCCCACTCCTCCGCCCTTTCGAGGTGTGTATGCATGTGTGTGTGTGCGTGTGTGTGCGCATGCATGCGATGCTGAGCTTGGCAGGAAAGAGACAGACTCAGCCCTCCATTCAGCACAATAGCATCCCTGCTGCTGCCCACCCCCCTCACCTTCCCTGTTTTGGGAGAAGGACTTTTCTCCTCTTGCTTGGGAGTTGAAAAGACTCACTTGTCTTCTTCTCTCAAATGCAATGGTGAACAAAGTACCGTCCGGCCAAAGTACTCGTGGAAACAGAGTCGGTGTCTGTGTTTGTGCAGGCAGGAGTTGTCACCTGGGTGGACTAGAGTGCTCCCCTGCAGACCCCCAGATCCTCGGGATCTCAGGCACTAACGATGCTCTAGGCTAAGGGTGATGTAGATGGCCAGCGGCGGTGCAGGGGCTGCAGAAGCATTTCCTGGCTGACAACTTTGCAGATGGACTTTGCACAGGAGGAGCCGCCAAGAGCAGAGGACAGCGGACCGGGAGAATCACGTCATTTCTGGTCCAGCTCGCCCTGGGCCCTTCCCAGGCTCCCGTTCCCTGATGCTCTGGGATCTCCCCAGCCTGCCTCCTGCCCCCTGAGCGCCTTCCTTTTTTCTTGGGCGGAAGGAAGGCAGGGTGTAAGAACCAGGACTGTGGCTCCTTTCTTCCTGCTGGCCGCGTCTCAGGCCGAGAGACACCATTAAGGAGCATAATTTGTTGATCCAGGCGCTCCTCGCGTTTCGGCGCCGAGTGGCATCGCTTTCTTTATGACCTCGTAAAGTCACAGCCGAGAGGCCGATTTGGAAAACAAACTGCCTCAGGTTGACAGATAATTAGATACAGGGGACATATTATATGCCTTTGCATATAAATGTGCTCCGAGGCGTGTTGGTTCATCTGAAGTTGAGGTTAAAGGCACGCCAGGTACTCCTGACACGTCAGGATATATATTTTCATACAGTCTCCGGCGCTGTGTTGGTTTTATGGCCCTTTCATCCCAGTGCTGACGGATGGGGTGTGAGCACAAGTCAACTTGGAAGAAAGACACGGCTCTTTTACCCGTGGGCCTCCTGGCATTTTGTCTTCCGTCCCCATTTCCCGCCCCCCACCCTCAACCCACATCCCATTGTTTCTGGGAAGGGGCTGCTCTTTGGGCTTGGATTCTGCAATAAATGACAAATGCCCAGAGTAGGGAGGGCCAAGTTCCATTTTTCTTCTCCCCACTCCCCCCCTTTTTTTTGAATTCTAATAGGCTTGATTAATGACGTATAATTTAGGGGCCTTTCAAGACTAGGATAGACACTGGTGGAATTCCTTCTGGTGCCAAGGAGAGAAATGGAAGTAGATATTTTCTAGAAGATTCTGTTGGCAGGCAGCTACAGATGCACGGGATGGTGGCCTGGCTATGTCATGAACGCTGACCTCACAGAGCCCCCACCCCTGCCTTTCCTTGAGATCCACTCTGCGGAAAGCAGAGCCTGAGTCCTAGGAAAACTTGGACGGAGAATGAGTCTTCATTCCCCTCTTTGTTTTTGGAAGGCTCAGAGCTGGAAGTCCCAGCTAAATCCATCCCCAAGAAAATGTGAAGAGCTTAGTTTAATGCCCTTGGGAGTAATTTCAATTTAAAAGTGGCATTAGAGCTGGTGCCTAACAGAACGGCTTAGCAGACAGTCATCTTCTGTTTGGGAAAGTTGCTTAATCTCTTTGAGTCTATTTCTTCATCTTAAAATAGTAATAAAAAGTAGTACCCACCTCATCACTTTGAGAAGATTGCTTTGGGTAAAACAGGTAGCCGAGCTCACCTAGAGTATTTCCCGGTTTGGTTTAGTCGCTAAGTCCTGTCCGACTCTTTGTGACCCCATGGACTGTAGTCTGCCAGGCTCCTCTGTCCTTGGAATTTTCTAGGAAGAATATTGGAATGGGTTGCTATTTCCTTCTCCAGAGGATATTCCCGACCCAGGAATTGAACCCAGGTCTCCTGCATTGCAGGCAGATTCTTTACCGACTGAGCTATGAGGGAAGTAGTATTTCCTACATGGTAGCTATTTTTAATACTGGTGATCAGCAGAGCTAATCATAGTAATGATGCTTAGAGAAGATTCTTGAAGGGAGTGCTCCCACCCAGAGGAAGCGGGTGATCTTCTGGGGCTGCCTCATGGCGGCATGGAGGTGGCCACTGGGCGGTGGGCTGGAAAGAACCTGGTTCCTGGGAGGTCTGGCTCTGGCTCTGATTAGCTGTGTAATCTTGGGCTTTTCACTCCCTCCGTCCCAGTCTCCATTTCCTCATCCGTAAAATGAGGGGCCCTCTCTGGGTTGCCGGGGCCGGCGGTCTGACCCCATGATCTGTGTGGGAGGCATGGTCAGTGGTGGCCTCTCCTCTCCTCTGCCAGGCCTCTGGGCCACCCTGTTGTCAACCCGACTTCTGCAACAAGCCTGTGCTATTTTCCAGGTCAAACCGGAGGGCTGAGACTGCGTATCAGGAAGACTTTGGGGAGCTGGTTGAACAATTCTCAGCTCGGAATTCACCCTCCTCCTTAAATCTTGCCATTGTCCTATTAGAAAAGGAGAGAGAGAGAAAGAGCAAGAAAGGGAAAGATAATAAACCCCATAGGCCAACCCTAAGCCCTGTTGACAAGATGATGTAAATAGAGCTGCCGTCACTTTGATGAATTGAATCCTCCATTAATTAGGATGCATCGATTTAAGGGTTGTCCAAGCAGAGCGTCCATCTCCCCTTCCCAGCAAGTTATAGCAGAGAGAAGGAGCAGAGGAGGGCAGGCTTTCTCTGTTTCTCACCTGACTGCTGGTTTTGCTTCTGGGCCTCATGAACTATCTCAGAAGCCGGTCACCCCAGTTCTCTCCACATGCCTTTCTTTCTTTCAGATGATCTGGGCAATGGGCTACACAGCCAATCTCTGGAAGAAGGGCTCCTTTTGATGTCTATCACCTGCTGGAGTGTTGCCCCAAAAGGTGGTCTGTTGACTTGAAAGGGGAAGGGAGAAGGTCCAAAGTTGGATGGAAGGAGGTATCTGTTGATTTCTGGGCCTTGGAGGCAATGACTCCTGAGAGACAATGTCAATGAAAGCTGAGAATCAGCCTGGCAGCTGCACCTGGCTCTGAGTTGACCAGATGTCAGATAGCCTCTTCCGGTTCCTCTGCAAGGTTATTAAAATCTCAAAAGGAGGATGAGTGAGGGCTTCACCCTTGCTGTGTGGACAGCTCTCCTTCTGCAGCCGCAGTTGGGCTGGCTGGTGGAAAGACATCCTATCCGTCCCTACCTGTACCTCAGGCCAAGTCACTTGTGGTCCCAGGGCTCAGAGACCCCAGCTGTCTGCTCTGAATTCTGTTTCCAAAAAGATGAAGGTATATTCTTCACAAGGGCCTGGAAAGTCTGAATCTGGATTGAGTTTTCCCTAAATACCAGAAGTTCAACATTTTATAATACTGCGATTAACAGATGAAAATTATTCCGAGCAGCAAGACCCGATAAAGCCATGACATGTTTTTTCATCAGCAGTGCAACCTAAATGAGCATTGCAGGTTGTGTGCAAAGATCCCAGTGCTTCACATACAGTGACCAATATGCACATGAAAAGATGTTCAACATCACTCACTATCAGAGAAATGCCAATCAAAACTACATTGAGATATCACCTCACACCAGCCAGAATGGTCATCATCAAAAAATCCACAAATAATAAATGCTAGAGAGGCTGTGGAGAGAAGGGAACCACCCTACACTGTTGGAGAACACTATGGAGATTCCTTAAAAATCTAAAAATCTAAAAATACAGCTACCATATGACCCTACAATCTCACTCCTGGGCATATTTCCAGAGAAAAACATGATCTGAAAAGATCCATGCACCCAACATTCATTGCACAATTGTTTGCAATAGCCAAGACATGGAAGCAATCTAAATGTCTATTGACAGAAGAATGGATAAAGAAGATATGGTACATATATATATATGCAACAGAATATTACTCAGTCATTTAAAAGAATGAAATAATGCCACTTGTAGCAACATGGACAGACCTAGAGAGTGTCATACTGAGTGAAGTAAGTCAGACAGAGAAAGAGAAATATTGTCTAGCATCCTTTATATGTGGGATATAAAAAGAAATGATTCAAATGAACTGAAGTATAAAAGAAAAACAAATGCACAAAGAAAAGTAGATGCTTATCCTCTATTTTACATTCAGTAACTCTCCTAAGATTGTAGGGGATTTCTTGTTTAAATTTAGTGGGCAGCACAGATATAAGGGAAACTTGGGCCACAATATTGATTAAGACCATGAAAGTTTGCCAATTATTGTGCATTAGCAGATAATAAAATTAACTCAGGGCCTGTGATGTAGGAAAAGAAAAAAAGATCCCGATGCTTCTTATGAGGTCAAATAAGAAATGAGCTGTTAGCCAAGGTAGGACTGGGAGCCAGGGTGTGACTCCTTATGGAAAAAGCGCTAACCCTGACCTAGGGCACCTTGAACAAAGTGATTCATCTTCAGGTTTCCTCTTGGCTCCCAAGGGTCCCATTCCTCAGGCAAAGGGAGTGTCTCCACTTTCAGAAAAGGTTGCCTTATAAACAGATGGAATGGGAGCTGTAAGAGAGCGCTTAGATTGAGCCTTTCATCTCAAGGCTCCAGCTGAAAATCCTGGCATGACAAAGAGAGGGAAGCTCTCATGGACATCCCCTCCCTTTTAAAAGCAGTTTGATTGGGGTACGGTTGATTCACAGTGTTGTGTTAATTTCTGCTGTATAGCAAAGTGACGCAGTGAGACACATATATACATTCTTTTTCATATTATTTTCCATTAAGGTTTATTTCAGGTTATTGAATATAGTTCCCCGTGTTATACAGCAGGACCTTGTTTATCCATCCTTTGTATTAACAGTTTGCTTCTACTGATCCCAACCGCCAAATCCTTCCTTCCCCCTCCATCCACCTTGGCAAACACAAATCTGTTCTCTATGACTGTGAGTCTGTTTCCGTTTCATAGATAGGTTCATTTGTGTCATAGCTTAGATTCCAAATATAAGTGATATCATATGGTAGTCGTCTTTCTCGTTCTGACTTCATTTAGTGTGATTATCTCTAAGTTCATCCATGTGGCTACAAATGGCATCATTCTTTTTAATAGCTGAGCAATATTCCATCGCATATATGTACCATCTCTTCTTGTCTGTTGATGGACATTTAGGTTGTGTCCATGTCTTGGCTATTGTAAATAGTGCTGCTGTGAATATGGGGTAGACACCCCCTCCCTTGAGTCACCGAAGTCCTGTATGCAAAATACTCAGGTATCCCCATGCCAATAGGGAAGCATCCTTCTGGAGTTGCCCCAGGATTGAATACGCAAGCATTTCCTTGGCTAGGGGATGAAGGATAAAGTCATTAACATGGGGCTGTGCCCTAAGTGTGTTCAGAAAGACAGATCCCTGACTCTGATCCTGAGGGGATCGGCTGCATGTCCACCCTTCCTCTCAGATGTCACGTCGCCCTCCTCATCGCCAAGGCGGAATCCTGCCTGGCTCAGCCTGTCCCATCCCAGGACCTCTGTGTCACTGCTCCTGCCCTCTCTAAGGGAGTCTGGTTCCTGGCCTTGGAGAACTTGTCCTTTTTCTTCTTTGTTTCCCCTCCAAGGGGATCTGCAGGATAGAGGTGATGGTTTTTCTTAGCCTAGTGATGAACCAGAAGGGATGAGATGGGGAGAGGGAGGAGAGAGGAGAGGATGGGAAGAAGAAGCAAGAAGAAAAAAAAAATAGGAAAAAGATAAGAGGAAATGAAGATAGGGAGTGGCCAAGGGGATTCACAAGGAACAGAGACAGGGAGAGAGACTAGGAGAGTTGGAGAAAAGACACAAAGAAGAAATTCCCCCAAAGAGGAAGTGATGTTGTGGGCAGCAGGCGAGAGAAACAGGAGCCTGGAGTGGAGGGAGAGGAGACAGGAAACCAGGAGAAGGAAGGGATGAGCAAAACCTCCAGGAAGGAGCCCAGGAAAAGAAGCGAGGAGGGAGGGGTGGGGGGAGGGAGGCTGGGAGAGGAACAGGAGGGAGGGGCGCTGGGCGCGGGGAGCGGGGAGCGGGGAGACAGAAAGTGCTGCGCTGGGTGGATTACTGTGAGTTTGTCATCTGGAATGGTATAAGCTGTAGGTACAGCATCTCCTGCCCATGATTTATGGTCCCTGTCAGGCAGGGAGCGCGCGTTGTCTGCTGTAGCGTGGAGGACGAATGCACTCCTGTCATCCCCGCCTGGCCAGCCTTTCTCTCTCTCTCTGCTCCGCACGCCCGTTCCCCATTTCACGCCAGTGAACATAAACAATCTTTTGTAAACCTGACAGTCACACTTGCTTCTTTGGAAACATAAAGCAGAAATGTATGACTCGGCTTTCATTACCCAATTTCCTACGCTATATAAAAACACTCAGGAAAGACATGTAAGTGGTCGCGAAACCTGGGAAATTGGAAGTGTCCTGGAGGGAGGGGGGAAAGAAAAAAAAAAAAAACTGGAGGTGGAGGAGGGGCGTCTGGCTGGGGAGGACCTGGTGAGGAAAGGGATGACGTGTCTTACCCCCACCCCACATCCTTCCCAGAAAACGCTGTCTGATAAACTGGGCCATCCAGACACATAATTATATTACATTTCTGAATAATAGACATTTCCTGCCTGAAGTGTTGCTTTTCCACCACCCCCCACCTCCTTTGAACCCAGATCACAGTAACGAAACAGTCTTGAGATCAAAGCTGGCTGATAATGTTGCTTTGTTGGTTTTTTTTTCCCCCATCACCTTTTTTTTCTGCTTTACATTTTTCTTCTCTCCTAGCCATTGGGCGAATTCTGCCAAGTCGAAAGTGTAACTTATTTTGAAAGAGCTATTAGGGTGCAGATTGTGGGGATTTTGCCTCTGGAACCAACATCTCGGCTGGGAAGTGAGATCTAGTCCTGATACCTGGAGCCTGGTCAAGGGGCCAGAACAGGTGAAGGAAGCCCATCAGGATGGAGAGTTTGGGAAGTGAGACCAGGACACGCAGAGACCTGGCCCAGAAGCCACATGGCTCGCTTCCCAGGCCTCTCTGCAGGGATGGATGACTCCTCCTCCAGCCTTCAGTTGTATCCAGTTGTAGCCTTGCAACCAGCAGAGGGGAGGGAGGCTCAGAGGTACTCTGGTTGCTTGCATTGTGCTGGGGTTCTGACCTGGAAGGTCTGGGCCCATAGTTACTGGTGAGGTCGTTCAGCATCACTTCATGTTCCAGACTCTGTGGATCTGGGAGCTGAGAGCCATTTGTTAATTCTTAGAATCACTTTCCCTAAAACTCTTTAAGATCAAAATCTTTGCAAGGCATTGAGGAAGTTGCTTTAGTTTGGGTGTTCCCTTTTGAATAAAAAAGCACCTTTGCAGCATCCTCTGGAGAGCTGACCTTGAACTACATTGCGGCTGGGCAACTGCCATGCCAATCCAGCCGTGTTCATTGACTCAGAGATCTGGGGAGGTCACTTTGCATCCTTGAGTCTCAGCTTTTCCAGAAAGATAGACACCCTGTCTATACACCAAACACACATATACGAAATCACACACAAGTATTAGAACACAGGTTCAAGGATGAGAAAACTACAAATTTTAGAGTTTTTGAATACCTACTATGTGTCCAGAACTATGCTAGGTTCTATAAAGTGTGTGCCATCAAAACAATTCTGTTTAACTAAAACATTTCCGATATACTGACATCTATGTGGAAGGACCTCTCTTTCGATTGGCGCATTGCATACCTCCTTCTGTACTCTCTACAACCCTATCTGTGCCCAAGTGTGGCTCACGCTTCTTCCAAGGTCATATTCTCCTTGCACTCCCCTACAAGAACCTCTTGATCATGGGGCACGCCCATGTTCATAGCAGGACCATTCACAGCAGCCAAGACATGGAAACAGCCCAAATGTTCACCAACAGAGGAATGGACAAAGAAGATGTCCCAAAGAAGATGCATCTTAATGTCCCATGATCCCTTGATTACTCTTCACTCCCCACCCAGGGGTCCTCAGGTTTTCTTATTTGTCATCCCAGGAGGCAGCACAGTGTCGAAAAAACACTCAGACTTTGACTCCAGGCCTTGTTTCAAATCCAGGTTCCACCACTTCACTAGCTATGTTGTCTAAGGCAGATGATTTCTTTGAAGCTGTTTCCTCTTCTGCAACATGGGCAAGGTGATATGGTAAGTCCCCTATGTATGAATCTTCAAGTTGTGAACTTTCAAAGATGTGAATGTGTGTTACATCAATGCTAGGCGTGAGTGAAATCCCATCTTGCCCTCCATCTCCTCTTGCTGAGGATCCTTCAGTTCTACCATCTCCCACCTCCTCTCCTTCCTCCAGCCAGTAACCTTTCTTGCCTGTTCACTCAAAGCCAGCCCCTGGATGCCAGCTATTGCACTACTGTATTTATCAAGGGAATGTACTGTCAGTTTAAAAATGATTTCTTTATTTTATGTGTTTTTTTTTTTTAATGTATTGTGTGTAAAAACTATTCTAAACCTATCAGAGTATAGTACTATATAGTTGATTGTGTTAATTGGGTACTAGACTAATAACTTTGTTGGACTTATGAACAAAGTGGAATTATGAACAAAGTGGACTTACAAATGTGTTCTTGGGATGGAACTCATTCATAGGTAGGGGACTTCCTGTAACCCACCCAGTGGAGTTGTTGTGAAGATTGAATCTACAATGATTACGACACAGTAGGTAATGAATAAGTAGCAATTCCTTTTCTCTCACCATTATCTACTACAAATATATTCCTCTCATTTCGTGGCATCCAAAGGTCTTCCCAAAACCTTGCTGTTGGCAATACTCAGGGAGGAAGCACGCAGGCAGCTGGCTAAGACCTTCCAACCATGATATATAGACTTGATGTGGATCCGGAATTCTCCAGGCCTCCAGAGGGGCCCGTCCTCTGTTACTGTTAGGCATGTGCATTGGACAAACAAAGGAAGCACAATGAGGGGAATTTAATACCTGCCAGGCAGCAGAACAAATGCTGTTGGTCTTGGCGATACTCTATAAAAAGCAGGTAAGTGGATCTAGTTTGGTCCTATGGCGATTTCTAATCTTTTTGCCTCACTGGGTAATTTTCACTAGGAAAGACGCTCTTTTGCTTGCTGTGGGGTGGAAGCAGGGTAAGTCACATACTTATACAAGCTGCCCAAGCCACATGACACAGAGAGAGCCTCAGAGGTGGGCTGCTCACATGCCCAGGAACTGGAGAAGTTAAAAAGTGAAAAAGTCACCAGCACAGAAATAGCACAAAACTACACAGCGTTGTGAGCTATTCCCACATCAGGAAATATTAATAACAACAGCAAAATAGTTACCTATAGGGACTTTTCAAAAAGAATCTTTAATTTTAGAACCACTTTTCATATTATTCATTCACTGAGCCAATCAGCTATTGGACTTAGAAAATGTGCTGTGTCCTAGGAACTTCATTTTCAGGCTTGTCTCTAACTGCACATATCAAAGGTTAAAAAAAAAAAAAGCAAAGAGGGAAGAAATGGCAACACAGTTGGACTTCATGTTAAGAGTGTTCAGGGCACAGAAATCATAGGTCCCCTCTTACTTCTAAACCACTCTCCCTACAAATACAATAAAGGGATATTAATTATTCATAGGGCAAAAGAAGAGCTTCCTTCCTTTAATGATTCTTAGAAGTAGTCCTCTTCTTGAGTGAGTGTACAGATTAATTTACACTAACTGAATGGGTGTTTTCATCTTATGGGAGAATTTGGGGAAAGATGACATCAGAATGTACCGTTTTAAGGCTTTACGATGATGAGTCTCATTTTCAACGACCAAGAGCAGAGGACATTTGTATGAGGAAATTTTAGGTGGTAACATCAGCCTGTTTTAACTGGCTGGCAGCCTATGTAGCTGTTTAGACTAAGTTGTGTCTGACTCTTTTTGTGACCCCATGGCCTGTAGCCCATCAGGCTCCTCTGTCCATGAGACTTCCCAAGCAAGAGTACTGGAGTGGGTTGCCATTTCCCTCTCCAGGGGATCTTCCTGACTCAGGGATTGAACCCAGGTTGCCTGCATTGCAGGCGAATTCTTCACCACTGAGCCACCTGGGAAGCCCAGGCCGTCTTCAAGATCCCACCTGGGGAATTGGAAAAGAGATTTATGTTGGTATCTCAGCCTTGCTTCTGGTTTCCTGAAGTTGACTGGTCTTTGGAAGAGTCTCCTGTGAGTTCAATGCTCGGGATAGGATGTCTCAGATCAACAACCAAAGGAGAGTCGAGCTTCTTTTTCTCATTAAAGCAGAAGTAGAAGCTACCGGTTGGTATAAACAAGCCACCACAATGCCTGGTCTTTGGTTCTAATCCTGTTAGAACATTGCAGGATCTCATCTTCTGTGTTAGTTATCTATTGCTGAGTAAGATGTCACTCCCCAAGCTTAGTGGTTATCATCTCACAATCTCTGTAGAATTGGAATTTGAAAATTGGTTATATGGGTGGTTTGGGCTCAGGGTCTCTCCTGAAGTTGCAGTCAAGACATTGGCTGAAGCTACAGTCATCTGAAGGCTTGACTGGGGCTGGAAGAGTTGACCCAGATGCTCACCCGGCCTCACTTCTTCTCTGGCTGCTGGCAGAGATCTCAGATGTTAGCCACATGGGCTCCTCCATAAGTGTACTTGAAGTTTCCCCATGGTGCTGGCTTCCTAAGAGCAAGTGACCCGAAACAGAGACAAAGATGTCACAGTACTTTTTGTAATACAGACCTGGGAGTCACATGCCATAATTCTGCCACATTCGGTGTTGAAAGTGAGTTGTTAATACTATGTCCAACCTACTCTCAAGCAGGGGAAAATTAAGGTTAACTCCTTGGATAAATCTGTACTAAGAATTTATGGCTATATAGTTTTAAAAATCGGTGGTTTCTCTGGTGGCTCAGATGGTAAAGCATCTGCCCATAATGCGGGAGACTCAGGTTTGATCCCTGGGTTGGGAAGATCCCCTGCAGAAGGAAATAGCAACCCACTCCAGTACCCTTGCCTGGAAAATCCCATGGACAGAGGAACGTGGTAGGCTACAGTCCATGGGATCGCAGAGGGCCGAAAATGACTGAGCAACTTCACTTTCACATTTTAAAAAATCTGTATTTTCCTCCCTCTCTTCCTATGTATTCATTCAAAACTCATAGCTTTGAACCTTTATTTTCACTCTGGGTCATTTCCATTTTCATACTATAAAATTACCAAAATGTGATGTTGAAATTGATTGAGACTATAAAATACAGATAAATACTTCTACAGATATTTACTAAGTATGTAAAACCAAACAATACAAAAGCTTTGTTTTGAGTATTTTCCCTTTGTGATTCTTTTTCATGGGTTTCACCGGGTCAGCCTTCTCCCCTATCTTAGAGATTTTCTTTATAGACTTTCTTCATTGCCCCTGGGACTTTCATACTGTGTTCAAATTTATGGTCATTTATTTGGGAAACATTTAAGAAAATTGCCTGCCAGCTCAATGAGGTTGTTCAATGGAAGTTTTTAAAATAGCAAATAATGGGGAGGTAGGTACGGTTTCCATAGTTGAAGCCGTGTACAAGCCCTCATGTCCTCGTCTTTTGAAGTAAAGGGCTGATTTAAGAGTTCATGTTTGGGGAATGTGAAGATGTAGAAACAGCAGCTGTTGGGCTGGGGAACTGATAGCAATTTAAATTATGAATCTTCCACATGGACACCAAACTCCCTGTTCCCTGAAAGATATAGATGAAGGCCTGACACACATTACTAGGTTGTTTTTACAGAAGGCAGACCCCCACCAGATGAAAACTGCTGACTACAAGAACACAGATCCTAGAATGAAACCAGAAGATTGATGATGCTTGGAACTTCACCTTGATGCCAACCAATCTGAGAATTGTCAATGGGCTGATCATGCCCTACTCCTTGAAAACTTTAGACCTTTTACTATCCCCTCTAATGGGGAGGACATAGTCTTGAGGGCACTAGCTTCTGTGACCTCCTTTGCCTGACAAAGTAATAAAAGCTACTCTTTTTTTAAAAAAAGCTGTGCCCCATGGTATGTAGGATCCTAGTTCCCTGACCAGGGATTAAACTCACTCCCCGTGCACTGGAAGCATGAAGGGTTAGTCACCAGGGAATTCTCAGAAGCTACTCGTTTCTACTTCACCCCAAACTCTGTCTCTGGATTTCTATTTGGCACAGGTGAACAGAGACCAGGTTTTGGCAACACAGTAAAGCCTCCTTAATCTTTGCTTCAGGGACCCCTGCTTTAAATGCAGGGCAGATTGAATCAGTTATGATGCTGCCTAGCTTGACTTTGGCCAACAGAACAGTGTTTCACTGAGCATCCATCCTGGGACTGGTCATTTACTGAATGGCTGTGGATGATATTGGCCATTTAGCAGAGGGAATTTCATGCTGAAACCAGAGACAATTAGCAGGCTCAAGAATATATGAGGATGGTCCCGTCCAAAGCTTTCCCAAGTCCCCAGTTATGTTCACTCAGCCCATCATCCATTCATTCACCCATGTTTGTGAATACCCTATTGTGTGCGAGGCATTGCACCAAAGCAAGAGGTAGCAATGAGTTTCCAAACAATTGGGGGGAACATATTGGGATGAAGGAGCTGGGAATGGATGGCCCTTTCTCCTGGCAAAGAACCAGTCACTGGACTGATGCTTGGGCGACACCAGAGGGAAGTGACTAGTGAAAGAAAGTGACCCACGATGCTTTCTAAGACCTTGATACAGAAGCCCAGATGTAGGAACTGGGCTCCAGAGTGGTCCAGTTGCCCAAGATAAGGGAGCTATCCAATGACCAGAGCTGAGGTCAACTTAACAACAAGTGAGACTCAGAGCTTGAGTCCTTATACTTCTCTAATCTCCTGGGTCTCAGGTGGGACAGCCTCAAGTGGGTGGGGCCCCCAGGGAGCATCAAGTCCCCTGAGTGGGGAGGGAGAGCTGCAGAGACAGGGGCCCAGTGGACCCAACACACCCCAGGGGCTCCCTGGTGCTGGGGGTTCACCTGGATGCTCTGCAAAGCCCCGAGACAAGGCAGCATGGTGAAGAAGGGGGTGTGGTGAGCTGGGCAAAGCCCCTTGGGTGTCTGGCAAGGATCCTAGCTTGTCTCAGATGTGTCCCCTACCCGGCCTGCTGCTCAGCCATCGAAGGACAGAGTGAAACCCCCTCTCCTGATGCAGAGGCCTCGGGGAGGCCTCGGGGGAAGAGTTGTCTGTCTTGGCAGCTCAGGTCTGCAGGCACAAAGCTTTCTTGAGGCTCAGGAAGCTTCCCCCACCCCCTCTTCTCCCTGGGTCGAAGCCGGTGCCTTCCCCTCAAGGGCTTCATTTCAATGTTAATGAGACTAAGAAGGTGGGCAACCTTGTTTTCCTCTAAAAATTCCATTTCACCCTTCCTCGCTCTCTGAGCATACCTCTCTGATTTAGATGCACTGTGTTTAATTAAAACCGTGTTTGTTTTTTCTTTCTCCTCTGCTCCCTCCACTTCAGGGCAATCCCTTCCACTGCCTCCTGGAGCACATTGTTTTCCTGGGCCTCTATCCCCAGCCCCACCTGCCTTATAAGGGCACCTCTGCGAGCTGGCCTGGTGGAGTTCTTCCTTCGGTGCCTTGGCCTCTGGGGTGGAGGGGAAGTTTGTGTTGGGAACCATTAGGTAGCACTAGATGGTTGAGTTAGGTACACAGGTGCCTTGCTTTGGGTAAGCCCGAGAACCCAGTTAGGAACAATCTGGTTTTCAACTAATTTGAGAGAAAAGGAGGGTTTCCCAGTGGATGGGAGAACCTGGGACAGGAAATTGGAGACAGTTCTTCTTTTTCTTCTTTTTTTTAGGGAAATACCCTTTCCATCAGATAGGGATTCCAAGAAGGTATTTTTTAAATACTTACCTCCTCTACTGCATTCAAAATAGAATTTAGTCAACAAAATGAAGAACATAAAATTTCATGGCGGCAGAGACCAATAATGACTACTGATGTACTGGTTACAGTGAAGGCACCTGAAAATTTCCAGTGACATTTTTACTGAAGCTTTATATCATTTTACCTATTTTGCAGATGAAGAAATGATGACTCAGGTTAAGTTTCTTGTCTAAATTCATGCAGGTTATAAACAGAAATGACATTTGAATCTAGATTTGTCCAACCCCAAATCCCACATTTTCCCACCATATCCAGAAGAGACTTCAAAGGTCATCTGCATGCTAAGCTGCTTCAGTCATGTCTGACTCTTTGCAACCCCATGGACTGTAGCCCACAGGCTCTTCTGTCCATGGGATTCTCTAGGCAAGAATATTGGAATGGGTTGCCATGTCCTCCTCCAGGGAATCTTTCCAACCCAGGGATTGAACCAGTGTCTTTTATGTCTCCTGCACTGGCAGGCAAGTTCTTTACCACTACACGTTGGAAGCCTCAAAGGTCGTCTAGTCCTGAGCAAGTCAGCCTGTTCTGATTGTGGATGAAAGCTGCAGCTTGCCACATCAGTAAACAAAGGATGTGAGGAGACCAAGGGGCTGCCAAGCCCTCAGCAACCGCGGCTGTCCCTGGCCATGCACCCTGAGGGGATTAGGATGGGGAAGCACAGGGTACTGGCCCCAGATAGCTGAAGTGCATATCAAAGGAGTGATTTCAGTGAGCACAGGCTCCTGACTCTTCCCACAGAGAAAAGCGCTAAATTCATTCACTTGAGTTGTCTGGTTTCCCTTAATTAACGGGGTCATCTTTTGATGTTCTGACTACCTGGTTTGTGTTGCAAAAACTCCTATATACCCTGGCTCCTTCCTCCCTTACCTCTCCGGGCAGCAGTCCCTCAGAGTTGTCTGAGATGCTGTGTCCTGGGCTTAAGTCCTCAGATTTGCCCACCACATAAAGCCTAATTCTCAACTTTTAGTGCATTTTTCTCAATTGACATGATTTTCCAGAAGCCCAGTAACAACCCTCTGGGCGTATGGGGTAGAGAATGCGGGCTGAGCAGCCCATCACATGGGGAAACCGCAGATCTTCTGAGAGGAGGAAGGCCTGAAGGACAGACCTGCAAACTCCAGCCACAACTGGTTAATCAGAGGCCACGATGATCTGGCCAACTGCCTCCTATGGTCAGCCATCCACGTGGTGGAGTGCCTGGGGCTGGACCTGCAGTACTTAAGTTTATGGTTTTCCTGCCTTTCTGTGTTGACCCTATAGATGGAAAAAAAAATGCACAACCTGAAAGGTGAGAGTTATGTTTTATTTGGTGGACAAATCTGAGGACTTAAGCTTGGGATGCAGCGTCTCAGATAATTCTGAGAAACTGTTCTGAAGAGGAAGCGGTGGTGGGGGGCCAGGATATATAGGAAATTTTGCAACAAAACCAGATGGTAGGACTAATAAAATAATAAAAGAATCAGATATCTCAAGTTAAGGAATTTAGTGCTGTTCTATGTATAGGAAGAGGCAAGCGTCTGGGTTCACTGAAATCAATCCTCTGATCTATATCTCCGCTATCTGGGGTCAGAGACTCATCCTGAGTCTCCTCAGAGTGCAATGTCCAAGGTGGCTGCAGCAACTGACCGCTACATGGCGGGCCTACTTTATCTCCATCCTTTGTTTACTGACCCAGCAGGCAGTATTTTAGTTCTCAACCCTCACATCATCTGTATAAACTAAGGCACACGCAGCATCCAACACTTTGTATACAGGGGTGCTCAGTTTGGAAAGAACCAGTATTCTTTGTTCAGTGCCATCAGGGATTCCCCATCTTCCAGCTCAGCACGGTTCAGTAAAAATAGTATGCCTTCCACGTGCATGATTTAACATTTTTTTTTTTTTAGTAGGTACATTATAAAAAGTAAAAACAAAGCAGGAAACTTAATTTGAATAATGTATTTTATTTAATTCCATATATCTAAAAGGCAAGCCATATAAAAAAGCAGTATAAAAATAAGGAGATAGCTCACATTCTGTTTTGTTGTTTTGTACTTCGTAGTAGTCAGAAGCCATGGTGTATTTTTCGCGTATCACAGGCCTCCATTTGGACGAGCCACATTACAGAGGCCACGGTCCCGTGTGGTGAGTGGCTGCTCTATCAGTGAGCCCAGCTCTAGCTCAGGAGCTCTTCTGAAAGCTTGGTTGCTGATCCAGTTACAGGTCTTCTCCCTAGGGTGGAGCTTTCTGGTTTGGGAAGAGTCGGGGAGCAGACAGGTGTGTTTACTTCGGCTTTCCATGTATTCCCTGCAGAAAGCTTCCCGGGACTGATAGCATCACTTTCTCCAGCAAAGATGAGCTGCTGGTGGGTGGGGAGAGGGTTTGAGTCCTTGTCCAGTTGTGGCCCTAAGTGTGGAAGGTGATTCGGAGGGGGTGCAAATGATGGTTCATGACAATTCATTCTGTTCCTTTTGTGCTTTTTTTCTTAGACAAAGATGGGCTAAATTTTTGTGATCTGGAAAGGCAAACTCAGCACTTGGGAAACAGTGAAGGAGAAGACCTTTGTCATCAGTGTCCCTATTTCTCCACTGAGCTTGCTGTGGGGCTTCATCCTCAAGGAGGGTCATTTGCAGAGACATAGATGGGCTTAGAGGCTTTCATACAGAGTGAAGTAAGTCAGAAAGAGAATAACAAATACTGTGTATTAACTGATACACATGGAATCTAGGAAAATGGCATATGCGTGCATGCATGTTCAGTTGCTGCAGTTCTGTCCTACTTTTGTGCCATGCTCTGGACTGTAGCCCGCCAAGCTCCTCTGTCTGTGAGATTCTCCAGGCAGGAATACTGGAGTGGGTTGTCCTGCCCTCCTCCAGGGGATCTTCCTGACCCAGGGATTGAACTCATATCTCCTGCATTACAGGCTGGTTCTTTACTGATGAGCCACAGTGGAAGGCCCCCCAGAATGGCATAGATGTTCTTATTTGCAAAACAGAAATAGAGACACAGGTGTAGAGAAGAAATGTAGTGACACCAAGGGGGGAAGGAGGGGTGGGATGGATTGGGAGATTGGGGTTGATATATATTCACGACTATGTGTAAAACAGATAGGTATTTGAGAACCTCTGTGCAGCACAGAGGACTGTACTCAGGGCTCTGTGGTGATCTAAATGGGAAGGAAGTCCAAGAAGAGAGCGTGGGGGTAGATACACACACACAGCTCGTTCTCCTTGCTGAACAACAGGAACTAACACAGCATTGTGAATCAATACACTCCAATAACAATTAATTTGAAAATGAAGAAGCCCATACACCAGTCCAGTGGCTGGCTCCCCTTCACCTTGCTGTCATCCAAGGACACTGAGGCTTCTTCATCATGGATGTTGGGGGTGGGTGGAAACACAGGACGTAGACGGCAGCCTCCTCTGCTAGCACATGCACTTTGACGCTGATTTCTTGGAGGTCTGGGAGTTTCTGGGGAAACTGACCTTTTTCCTGGTGGAGGAGGATGGGGGTCATGTGTGTGGGGTTAGCAGTAGCCAGGGATGGAGCACAGTGAAAAGGTGCCATGGCTCTGGAGGAGGGAACCATCATCCACTGACTCTCTGGCCCTTTGTTTCCCCGCCTGGGGCACTGGACCGCTTCAGGAGGGGAAGCACATCCCGGACTGTGAGACCAGCCCCATCCTTGGCAGGAATGAAATAGGGGACGCAGGGCCAGCAGTCCTCAGATCCAGCTGTTGGTTTTTACTGCACACAGTTAGACGGATTCTGCTTGTTTCATTTGGTGCTCCCATTTCCTCTGACTCAGGATCCCCGCTTCCTACCCTTGGTGCCTTGAAGGACTCCTGTCTTGTCCCTTGGACATGGCATCTAATGCTTGTAGCAAGCTCTGCTTCTGACGGGAAGCTTACCTTGGGTCTTGTCTGGTCATTGATGAAGAGACTTGGCCAAATTAAAAGAAACAGTAGCCATGTTTTCTTTTCTTTTTAAAAAAATATTTATTTATTTACTTACTTATTCATTTATTTAATTTTGACTGCTCTGGGTCTTTGTTGCTGTGTGCGGGCTTTCTCTAGCTGCAGTGAGCAGGGGCTACTCTTTCATTGGGGTGCATGGGCTTATTGAAGTGACTTCTCTTATTGCAGAGCACGGGCTCTAGGGTGCGAGCTCAGCAGTTGTGGTGAATGGGCTTAGTTGCCCTGGGGCATGTGGGATCTCCAAAGATCAGGGATCTAACCTGTGCCCCTGCATTGGAAGGTGGATTTTTAACCACTGGACCACCAGGGAAGACCCTAGAATCTTAACAGTATCTCACCTGGTGTGTGTGTGTGTGTGTGTGTGTGTGTGTGTGTAGAAGCATAGAGGTGTGTAGACACGCCATCTCAAACTGGACTGCAAGTTTTATCTGGAGAAGGGACACACCCCTTGTTTCTTTCCTAGGACTCCATGGAACCTGTGCAGAGAAATAGGCCAGCCTTCAAAGCTTGATGACTGACTTAATAAAGCATAAGAATAACTGTACATTTGTGTAAAGCCTTTCTCCCAGGAATGCTCCATACTCTGCAGATAATGGACTTATTTATCCCTTGAGCACCTCGGTGAGGCACATCCAGGACAGGAGTGACCAGACTTGTGGAATAAATAATATCAAGAACAGCATGAAGCTAAACTAGCTGATAAATCTGAGGCCCAGAGGAGGTGGGATGGGCCCAAGATCACCCACTGAGCTGGGACCCGGACCCAAGTTCTTGCCCCAGTGAGGTGACTCTCCAGTACCTGTATTCCTGGGTCCCATCTGCATGTCCCCCAGGCTGGCTACGGGCCTTCCACCTCCAAAGGCATATTCCACGGGATATTAGAGGCCTTCTTACTAACCCCTGCCCTAGAAAGTTCTGGAAATAATGGGTGTCACAGAGTTAAGCAGGTTTCTTTACTCGAAGACTCTGTAGACACTTTCACAATCCACTTTGTTAATTTCCAAGGGGTGTGCCCAGGACGCACGGTATCTCAAATTTAATTGTCTTCGGAAACTTCCTTCCCCAGGATCTCGATGGATTGGTGAAGTGCTTGATTTTTTAATATCTGGCGCCAGAACTTCCCCTGTGGAAGGGGATATCTAAGTTTAGGAAGAATCTTGGCAAGCCAGCTTGGGATGTGGGTGACGCTGTAAAGCATGACTGTCATTGGAGGTTGAGACATTGAGAGGGAAGGTGCATGAGACAGAGGGGAGGAGTGGACTGTTTCTGTTCCTAAAGGGGACAAGGAAAGAGAAGAGGAGAAGAAAGAGAAGGGCTAAAAGAGAGATGCCAGGAAGAGGAGAAAGGGTTGGGCTGGGTGGAGTCAAGATTCAGTGAAGCTCCAGGACGGTGGGAGAACCAAGGCCATTTAAAAGGATGTTCATTGTTTTATGTGAAGTTGTTGGATCTGCAATGTAAATCCCTCCTTCATTCTTTCCCTCTCCCATCTATAGGGAAGGTAGGATCTTACAGGCTTTGTAGAGTGGTGTGTGTATGTGTGTGTGTGTGTGTGTGTGTGTGTGTGTATTGAGAAAGAGCTTCGTTCCTTCCCTGAAATTTTGTGACCAAGGAAAAGGCAGCATTAATAGAAGCGGGAGCCGGGAAGTAGAGATGACCCCAGAGGTGCGCCTTTGTGTGCTTATACAACCCTTGGGAGGTTTGGGCACTTTGGGCTTGAGCTAAGCCCCCTAAGTTCTCAGATGCACCTAAGCTGGAACTGGGCATTCCGTAGGTGAGCTGACGTCCAACACTGCTCCCCAACATGTCATCCTAGGCTCCCAGTTACTGTCTGCATTTGCGCCACAGTAACCCGAGCCTCAGAGAACAGGTCTTCCAACAGTGATCCTAATTTTCCTCAGAAGTCTGTTCTCCAGGTTCAACAGACTTCATTCCTTCCAAATGTCTCATATGACTACATACCAAGACTTTGTCATCCTTCTGGCCACCCTGGTCTAGCCATCCTTCAGGATCTCAACCTGCCTCTTGGGGTCAACCCAGTGCTGGGCTGTGTGGTCTGCCCATCACTAAATCCAGGAGATTCTTTACTTTCTGAGATCTGGTCCTTTGCTTCTACTAAGGAAACCAGAATCTGATCCAGCATTGTTTTTGTTTGGCAGTCGCCTTGCGTTCTTGGCTCCCTGAAGCTTAAGGTCAGCGAAAAATCCTTGTCAGGTAATAAATGAGCTTACTCATTTGGGTTACAGCTGTTCTCTGATGGAATGGTATTACTGCCACGTGGCTGAAAACGGCTGCTTCTCCCGTCACGTTACATAATGATTGCAGTTTATATCATGTTTTCGTGGGGGACGTGCAGAGCCTGGGTGCAGCTTTAAGGAGTGCCTGGGTGTAACGAAGTGGTAATTAACAGCGTCAGTCACAAGTAACTTTTTTCTTTCCTTCCTGCACTCCACAGCTTGTTTGTCAGAGGCTGCTGATGCTCTCCTGGTAGGCGCTATGTAAACATACAGGTAGACGGAGAAAGCCTGGCAGACGGTGATTGTCGAGTGGAGACAGGGACCCCATCACTAACACCCTTAACAGTAATGACAGCCATTGTGTATACACACAAATCACCCTAAAGAGCTTTTACAAAAGTGCTTTTGGCGGGGGCTGGGGGGGTGTACGTAGGGATGGGGAGGGGAGAGAATGAAGAAGAACTGGAAGGATGTGAAGGTCTTCATGAATATTAGCCGATCATCTGTCGTCTGAGCTGCCTTGGTATCTCCTGATGGCAGTGACTCTGGAGGGGACAAAGTCCCTGGTGAGCCTGGGACCTTGAAAGATCATGAATTTATGTGGGAGAAGGGGGTAGGGAAGGTACTTCCTCTTGCACTGTTCACTAGCTGTGTGACCTTGAGCAAGCTGACCTTTCTGAGCCTCAGTTTCTCCATCTATAAAATGGATTTTCCAAAGTGGATGCAGGGGAGGATGGGAAGGCAGAACCAGTGCCCTGACAGCCTGGAGGAGCTATAACTCAGTAACTGGGAAGAGTAATCTCCCTTTTTGGTCCAGGTTCTGTTTGGAGTGAGACCAGTCACTCACTCGTCCCACAGGCGTGAGCCTCTCAGGGATCAGGTTTGCGATGAGGCTGTGGGTATGTGGAGACAGAGACCCTGCTTGCAGGGGACACGGGACCACATGCTGATAACAATGCAGGACAGAAATGAGAAGCCCTCTAAGAAGCTAAAAAAAAAGGTGAGATGGGAGTTTACTCTGAGCGGGGGATGAGTGAGTGGCCAGTTCTGGAAAGGTTGGCACTTGTGTGATCCTGAAGGGTGAATTGAGGGGGGGTGACAAGGAAGGGGTGCAAGGGAACACCCCGCCTGAAAAAAGAGAAAAGTATGACCCCCCCACTTGAACACAGTTTTCCCATCAACGATCAGATTCCGCCCTCCCTCTCATAATGATAGCAAGTAACATCACAAAGCACTCTGCATGCTGGCTACTGTTGGAACTCGCCCAGCCAAGGCAGTAGAGAGGAGCCAGTTCCTTCTGACCAGTGGAGTCCGGGATGGAAAATACCAGTGACAAGCTTGAAAGTCATTTGCGGGAGGTGAGCCTGGAAGCAGGTCATTGACCTGATCTAAGTAATACCTTTAGGGGGTGAATCAGGCCACTGATCCTGATACGAATGAGGAGTCTCCTTCAAGGCTGTCTCCCTGCTTTCTCAGGTGCCTAGAATTTCAGCCTGAAATCATTAATTTAAAGGTGTGGGGGCATGGGAGATAAGGTTGAAGCTTGAACCCACACTAAGCTACAGTTTTCTAGAGGAGTGAATTAACTTTAATTTGTTTTTATTAATTTATTAAAATTTAATTGAGTTTTAATTGAATTAAAATTAAACTCACTAGTTAATCCCTTATCCATTCAATGAACAATTAGGAGAGATCTAAACGTGTCAGGCACTGAACATGATCTGTCATTGTCCAGCCCAGCCTCTAAGCCTCCCCTAAAGGAAATGCCCTTCAAGAAGGCCTTTCTCATATGTCCTCTGGTGATGGGCTCTGCCTTTTCTCCAGATGGGCCCCAGGTCATCCCTGTTTTCTCAAGTAGCTCACCATCTCATGGTGGTGGAGATCCATTGGTAGACTTGACTCGATATGGTAAGTGGTGTTGGAACTCTGCAAGGGTGCTACAATGTGAGCAGAGAGGAGGTGCAGTCAGAGAAGACTTCTTGGAGACAGTGAAAGCCGGGCAGGGCCTCCAGAGGGAGTTCTGGAGACAAGAAGCAAAGGGTCAGGGGGACTTTGGGTGACTGGAGATGTTACAGCAGAACCTGGGAGGCGGGGAGTAGGGAGAATTATGGCTGGATAGTCGTGAATGGTGGTGGATGAGGATCAGATCACAGAGGGAATATGCACCATGTGTAGAAGTTTGGACTCTGATAAATGATGAAGAGCCACTGATGCTTCTCAGGAAAAGGAATGA
This sequence comes from Cervus canadensis, assembly GCF_019320065.1. Taxonomy (NCBI): domain Eukaryota; kingdom Metazoa; phylum Chordata; class Mammalia; order Artiodactyla; family Cervidae; genus Cervus; species Cervus canadensis. The sequence goes on along the minus strand of NC_057416.1, from coordinate 30,385,569 downwards.
CAAGGTCCAATTTGAACTTTTTGTGAATGATAATGGTGGATGCTTGTATTGTTCTGGGCACTGTTTTAAGTGCTTTGCAAATAATCCTCATGATAATTATATACATGTTGGTGTTAACATCATCCCCATTTAACAGATGAGGAAACTGAGGCTTAGAGCTTAAATGACTTGCCCAGGCCCATGCAGATAAGAAGAGGACAAAGTGGGCTTCCCAGATGGCACTAGTGGTAAAGAACCTGCCTGTCAATGCAGGAGAGAGAAGAGATGCAGTTTTGATCCCTCAGTCAGGAAGTTCCCTTGGAGGAGGAAATGGCAACCCACTCCAGTTTTTTTGCCTGGAGAATTCTCATGCACAGAGGAGCCCGGTGGGCTACAGTCCATGGGGTCACAAAGAGTCAGACATGACTAAAGAGACTTAGCATGCACTCATGGTCTGGCTCTAGAGTTTGTACTCTGATCCAGTCTGTTCTATGACTTGTAGGGACACCATTCCAGGCAGCAAGTCTAGAAATAGGGACACCCTTCTGGAGGCGGTTGCAGGAGACACTGAGGTCTTCAACTAGTGATGAGAGAAGGGGGTACATCCCAGAAATGTCAGGGAGAAGTCATCCGTCAGACGATGGTTACTGTCAAGGGAGTTGGGGGTTAATGTTGGGCTTGGTGGTGGTGGTGGGGCAACTGTTTCCTGCAAAGGCCCAGATAGTAAAACTTTCAGGCTTTGGGGGTCAGATGGTCTCGCTGTAACTACTCAGCCACCTTTGCAATGTGAAAGCACTATAGACAATCTATAAATGAATGAGCATGGCCATGCTCCAATAAAGCTTTATTAATGGACATGAAACTTGAATTCCACAGAATTTTCATATGTCATAAAATGTGATTCTTCTTTTGATTTTTTCCCCAATCCTTTGAAAATGCAAAAACTGTTCTTAGTTCCAGGGCCATAGAAAAACAGGTGTGATTAGTCGCTCCGTCGTGTCCGACGCTTTGTGACCCCAAGTGCTGTAGCTCACCAGGCTCCTCTGTCCATGGGGTTTTTCAGGCAAGAATACTGGAGTGGGTTGCCATTTCCTCCTCCGGGGGATCTTCCTGACCCAGGGATTGAACCCACATCTCCTGTGCCTCCTGCATTGCAGATGGATTCTTTACCTGCTGAGCCATCGGGGAAATAGGCCATATTTGAGCTGAGGCTGTAGTTTTCTGACCTCTGGGCTAATTCCTGGGAAGGGGGAGGTGAGTGGTGGCCAGGAGGCGACCCAGGATGATCTGAGGACAAAGCAAAGTGGAGAACTATGACGCCCACATGCTGCTCCTGGGACACATGCAGCGAGGCAAGTCGTTCAGAGCTGGCATGCAATACGCGACCCCCTTAGACCTGAAGTGCTGCTAATAAAAGAACATTTGCAAGGACGGCGTTAACAAGCAGTAGCTCTCGTGTCTTCCAGCTCTCCCTTCCCACCCCAGGCCCGGTGGTAATGAAAACACGTTTATATCAACACAGAGGTCATGGTCACACAGCCACCCTCATGCTAAAGCATCTCCGAATACTAATAGTTTTCATTTAATGCGAGATCTGCGTTGTATGGGAGAGCTTAAGGTGACCCCAAATACCCCTCTAAATTGCACAACTTTATAAATAAAAAATCATTCTACAGGCTAAATGACTCCAATGTTCTTCCTCCACATTGAGATAGGGGAAACACAAAGTTTGAAATTATATCTGAACACGAATCTTAGGGCACCAATGGTATGCGTTGTGGCTTAAAAAAGGCACCCCCTGGGCCACCAGCTCCACCAACCACGGTCTCCCATCCCAACCTTGGGCCAGGAAATCTCTCACCGGGCACAGAAAGTGACACGTTCATGGGGTGTTCGTCATGAGGAGTCGCACTTGGGCAACAGCATTTGGCTGTCATTTTTCAGCACAAACTCTATCCCAGGCACTTGGCCACACCCTCCGTAAGTAGACAGTGACAGATGTTTTGTTATGCTGTCAATGACGCTAATGTCATGTGAACAAAGGGGCCTTAGAGAATGTCTCATTCAAGTGTTTTTAAACATGGAAAACTTAATCAGTAGACTCTTATGCACATCATCACCTTTAACATGGGACTTTAACATACAACCTGGAAAAGAGGGGGCATCCTGCACAGGGGGCCCTGAAGCATCCTAGAGTTTTGCATCGTGAGTATGACCTTCATTTTATTTTATTAAAAAAAAATGTTTTTATGACCTTCATTTTATAAAAGTCAGAAGCTGAGGCCCAGAGAGGTTCGGTGGCTTCCCCCAAAGCACACAGCTCTGGCTAGAGGCTGTTACCTCCCACGTCAGTAGCCGCTTCTGTCGGCAAGTCTGTTTCACAGCAGCGTTTTCTGGAGATACCCTCCGACTATGGGCAGAGACTCTTCCAGGTCAACCAGAAGCCCTTGACCTCCAGTAGGGGCAGTGTGGTGAAAAGGAAGTAGCCTTGGAGGACATGATGGCAACTGGGGTTTGAGTTCCCGTGGCCATGTATCAGCTACTTGACTTCCAGCAAGTAACTTCCCATCCAGAAGCCTGGGCTTCTCATGTGCAAAATAGGAATAGCAATCAGGCTTGTTATGGGGACTTTGTGAAAAGAAGTAAATGAAAGCATTTTGTGAGAGGTTGTATTTAAGAATGTGATCATGGCTGTTCCAGGCAAAAAAAATCCAGCTGCATTTCAGTCTTTGCTCTGTGCCCATTTCTCTAGCTCCAACCATGTCTCCATCTGCCATCCATCCAGGCAACAGGGAAGGAGAAAAGGACTTTTCTTTACCCTCTGGTTCCTGGGCAGCATTCAAGAGTTATGGGCTTTTGCTCCCCCAAGAAAAAAGACATTATTCTCAGCCTTCAAGGGAGAGGATTCCTGCGTGTAACAGGACTGAATGATGCTTTTTCTCTTGCTCTCGTACCAGAATTTAAGAGGGCCCCAGAGCAGCCGAGTTTATTAGGACCCATAAGAACTGTACTATAACCGGGACACCCACAGCCATAAACCTCTACCTTGAAGCTTGCAACAAATCCTGAAATGGTGAACTAGGACGAGCTCTTGTCTCTGTCAGCAGAAAAAAATAAAATAAAATAAAGGGAGAAATGCAAACTTAAGCAGAAAAAGAGACCTGAGAAGGAAAGGCAGGAAGAATGGGAGAGAGCAACAGTACCAGTGGTGCTGTGAATGATGGTGAAAATAATAATCCTGAAAAGAAGGTGGCCAGTGTGGCCAGTGTGGCCAGACCTCCCAGGAAATGCCTGGGGACATCACCTGTGTGATAGGATGGGGAGTAGGGGAGGGACCAGTAGAGAGGAAGATGCACACACACATGTTGGTGCACACACACATCACAGGTATGCACACAGTGTACTCATACATGCACACACAGAAACACACACATCCGCATGGACACACATATGCACACATGCAAATACATGCTCAGGGTACACATGGACACACAAGTAATGCACAGGCACAAGGAACATGCATGCACACATGTGCACACAAGTATATACATACATGTTTGCACACAGATACATGCATGGACACATAGATGCACACATGCAGATACATGTACACAGGTGCACACACAGATATATACATGCATACAGGGATACGTTCACGCAGGTATACACAGCACATATGTTTGCACACAGATCCAGGCACACATCTGCACACATGAGCACACAGATACACTCAGGCATACATATACACACAGAGGCACACATGCACCCAAGGTATATGGTATGTGCACCAGGTATACAATGCACAGACAGCCAAACAGAGGGGAGGAGAGAAGCTGGGTGGAGGGAAGCAAAGCCCAGGTAAGCAGTAAAAGCTGTCTTGGGGCCCCTGGGCTGCTCCTGCCGATGAAAGGGCCATTTGGAGCAAGATCTGTGGTGAGGGAGAGTGTGTTTTCTCCCTGAGCCTTTGGTGGCTGAACTGACTCTGCCCTGAATGCTCTGAGCTGCAGGAAGGCTGCACAAAGGCTTGGCCCTTAGCTGAAAAGAGCAGCGCAGCTGAGCAGCAACTGGATTTAGGGCGGAGTCTGGAAGTGGAACCTGAAGACCAGCACCGTCTCCTTCTGGGACAGGGCTGAGAGCCGGCCTGTGAACAGCAGGGAGTGAGCGTACCCACCCCTCCACCCCCGTCTGTCCCCCCTGGGCACTCCTCTGTAGGTGCCTGAATCAGCCCCAAATCCCCCTTCACCACTTGGCAAATCCTGTTTAGCGGCAGATGCTAAACCTGTTCCTCTGTCCTTCCTTGTAAACGGAACCATGTTTTCATTTGGAGTGACAACATATCCATTTCATCTCCCAGGCTCTATGGTGGTTCTTTGAGGCTATTTTGGTCAGCGAGAGAAATACCTAAATTTGCTGGGGAATGGGGGCGGATTCTAGGAAAACTTTGGCTTTCTTGATAACAGAGATAATAGAGGTCAGAGTCATCCTTTCTACTCTGTTCTTCCTTTGAGCCTGGTCATGATGTCTGGAGCCACAGTAGCCATCTTGTGACCATGAGTCACAGAGGTCAAAAACCACCACCCTAGAGATGATAAGACAGACATTCAGAAAACTGATCCGGCACCTCCCATCTCTGGACTTCTGTTACATGAGAAAAATAAACACTTCTTTGTTCAAGTCACCGTGGATTCCTTTTTCACACTTGAAGCCAAACTCGCTTATAACTGGTACATTCAGGTAGAAAGGGACTTGACTTCTTTCTTGTTTTTTTAACTTCCAACCTTCCTGCTGTCCCTTTGTAGCTCATGAGACCTCCTTGCCAAAGAATTAAGTAATCTCAACATTCCTGACGGTGTGAAACAGAGTGTCTTGGAGTGGGCTGGGTGGGAAGAAAGAGAAGGACCAGGTCGGGTGCAGGCAGGCTGACTCTGAGCCCGCAAGCTCCCTCCCACACCTACTCTGGTGTCAGGAGCATGTCTCTCCTTCCCTTTTCCCCACCCCACTAAGTTTTCAGTTTGCTGTTTTCTACACTTCCAGCCTGCCTCTTTGACCCCATCTCAGATCTAGAACGGGTTAAACTTTTTATTGATTTATTTTTCCTTTTGCGAGAGTGTAGGGAGGAAGAAGAGGGAAAATAAATTATCCATCTCCCAAGATACGATCTGTAGTTAATTCTTAATTAGGACTGACAGATGTTTCCCTCATAATCCTCTCCCCAACATGTTCTGTTTGCTTTGTTTGCTGCTGGAAGATGTATTGTGACACGCTAATGACCTTTCTAAGCTTGTCCTGGAAGTGTTATTGGCAGTCTAATGATTTATTGCGTGTTCCAGTTGATTACAGGGCCATTTGTCAACATTTTATTTCTCTCTCCATAAACCTGTCTCCTGCGTCACAGACGTTCACCAGCATGAAATTTAAACAAATACAGTATACGGCCCTTACTCCCTGTCTGCTTTCACTCGGAACCTCTGGAGCAAACCCATTCTGGCCAAGAGAGGGCTTTTTATGACCGATGCTGTCGTGGTTTTCACGGAGGTGGGAGTTAGTCTCTATGTATGAGTCTAAGGATGACTTCCTGTTCTTTGATGTGTAATTCCCTGGGTTGGGATTTTTTTTTTTTTTTAAAAGCAGAATCAGCCAGGCCAATTTCCCAATTATTTAGATAGATTCCATTTCTGGGGTTTCAAGCAGTCATTTTATGCCTCTTGGCGGGCAAGAACATGCTTGGCTGGAAAAGGCGGTGCTGGCCGGTCTGAACCAGTCGGTCAGGCAAATTTACCTCTTCACTCCTTAGAACCACAGAGACACCTCACAGGTGACAGGACTGAGCAAGCCCAGGGGACACAGAGAGAATATGAGTCACACCCTCAAGGCACAAAGGTTTGAGCAGTTTTCAACTTGCTGGGTGACCTTGGGCCCATCCCACCTCCTCCCGGGCCTCAGACTTATCGGCTAGCTTAGCTTCATGCTGTTCTTGACATTATTTATTCCATGAGTCTGGTCACCCCTGTCCTGTAAGTGCCTCACAGAGGTGCTCCAAGGATAAATAAGTCCATTATCTGCAGAGTGCCGGAGCGCTATCCTTGGAGAAAGGCTTTACATAAATGCACAGTTATTCTTGTGGTTTATTAAGTCAGTCATCAACCTTTGGAGCTGGCCCATCAGTCACGGTGAGGTCATGTGAAAAAAAAAAGACAGAAGATGCTATTCCCTTTCAGTTTGGGTTGAAAAGGCTCAAATATTCTCCAGGTTGCCTTCATGCACGTGCACACTCATGCACACACCTGACAGACGGCACTTTTTAAAGTTAAACACTCAGTCTGCACAGTGTGAGGGCTTAGCTTTCCTCGGGCCTCTGCATCTCTAGGAAATTGTTATCCTGGTTCCCAGCACTCTCTCTCTTAAGTCACGTGACAAAGTCAGGAAGTGATGACTGTGGTCCTGTGTATGGCAGATGTCTCCCATGTGTTTCCCACAGGTATCTCAAAAATCCCCAGGTTGATAACTGAACTTGGAATTCATCTGCGTGTTTTAGTTCCCTGAGAGCTGTTTTCTCTTGAATTCTCTTTTTCACCTAATGTCTTGAGCATCTGCTCCGTGGCCCAGTTAGAAACCTGAGAAGCATCCTTGCCTGCATCCTTTCCCATATCTTCCTCAAGTTCTGTTGGATTGTGGGTCCTGGGTTCTGACCCCTCCCCACCATCACATCTGTCCTCAGGCCCTCATTGGCCCTCTCCTGGACCTTGCCAATAGGCTTCTCACTGGGCAGGGACAGTGGTTGGGACAACAGGCGCCCAGTCTTGCTGGTCACAGAGCCACGATGTCTATTGGAAAGAGATCTGGTGACATTGGTGACACAGGGCGGGTGGGAAGGTGGGGAATTAGGGTGAGGATACAGCCAGGAGTCAAGAGATCTCTGGAGATCAGGCAGTTGGATCCCCCATCAAGGTCACTGTTTCTGCATTCCATGTTACAAAGTACCCCAAGCTTAGTGGCTGAAATAACATTCGTTTTGCTCACGAATCTGCAGTTCGGGCATGGCTTGGAGGCACAGCTTGTCTCTACTTCTGCTTGGCTTCAGCTGGAATGGCTTTGAAGGCTGGGGCCTGGAATCACCTGAAGGCTCCCTGAAATATCGTGTCTGATGGCTGATGCTGGCTGGAGACTTAGCTGGACTGTTGGCCAGAACACCTCCACATGTCTCCTCCAGGGGGACAGGGCTTCCTTGCAACATGGAGGCTGGACCCCAAGGGCAAAACTTCTTGTGAGAAAATGAGGCAGAAGGAAGCCAGTTTACTTCTGATGACATGGTCTCTGAAGTCTCGCAGCGCTAACGTCCACTGTTTCTACTGGGGAGAGGGAATTGACTTCTCTTGCTGGCTCTGGGAGAGCATGTGGGATCAAAGAAACACAGCCGTGGCTGTTTGGGGAAAACAAATCTGCCATAGTCTGTGAGGAGTCTGCTGTTTGGTTACCCTCTTAACCGGTCAAGTTCTTAGTAGGGACAGTTTGGATTGGCTTGTGCGTGTCACAAGCCTGCTCCGGGCAACCTGAGATGGAAAAATCTTGTCCCTTTGATGATGGAAGAGGGAGCTGTCTCTCTCCAACATGACACAAAATGGCAGGGATTTCCATCAAAAGGGGTACCAGGGAGCTGGTAAGAAGGTGGTATGGGAGATACAAAGGGAAGTACTGAATTCTAGACAGCCAAAACATGACAAGCATCTTTTACAGACTGACTGAAGACGTCTATTTCCACCTCTGTCTAGGTTTTCATGATCTTAATGCCATTGTGATATAAATTTGACTGTGACCATGTGACTCTCATGCCTCAAATCCTCTTTTATATATATATATATATGTGTGTGTGTGTGTGTGTGTGTGTGTGTATGCATTTATCAGTTCAGTTCAGTTCAGTTCAGTTCAGTCACTCAGTCGTGTCCGACTCTTTGTGACCCCATGAATCGCAGCACGCCAGGCCTCCCTGCCCATCACCAGCTCCCGGAGTTTACTCAAACTCATGCCCATCGAGTTGGTGATGTCATCCAGCCATCTCATCCTCTGTCATCCCCTTCTCCTCCTGCCCCCAATCCCTCCCAGCATCAGGGTCTTTTCCAATGAGTCAACTCTTCGAATGAGGTGGCCAAAGTACTGGAGTTTCAGCTTCAGCATCAGTCCTTCCAATGAACACCCAGGACTGATCTCCTTTAGGATGGACTGGTTGGATCTCCTTGCAGTCCAAGGGACTCTCAAGAGTCCTCTCCAATGCCACAGTTCAAAAGCATCACTTCTTCGGCACTCAGCTTTCTTCACAGTCCAACTCTCACATCCATACATGACCACTGGAAAAACCATAGCCTTGACCAGACAGACCTTTGTTGGCAAAGTAATGTCTCTGCTTTCTAATATGCTATCTATGTTGGTCATAACTTTCCTTCCAAGGAGTAAGTGTCTTTTAATTTCATGGCTGCAGTCACCATCTGCGGTGATTTTGGAGCCCCCAAAAATAAAGTCTGACACTGTTTCCACTGTTTCCCCATCTATTTGCCATGAAGTGATGGGACCAGATGCCATGATCTTAGTTTTCTGAATGTTATGCTTTAAGCCAACTATTTCACTCTCCTCTTTCACTTTCATCAAGAGGCTTTTTAGTTCCTCTTCACTCTCTGCCATAAGGGTGGTGTCATCTGCATATCTGAAGTTATTGATATTTCTCCCAGCAATCTTGATTCCAGCTTGTGCTTCTTCCAGTCCAGCATTTCTCATGATGTACTCTGCATATAAGTTAAATAAGCAGGGTGACAATATACAGCCTTGATGTATTCCTTTTCCTATTTGGAACCAGTCTGTTGTTCTATGTCCAGTTCTAACTGTTGCTTCCTGACCTGAATACAGGTTTCTCAAGAGGCAGGTCAGCTGGTCTGGTATTCCCATCTCCTTCAGAATTTTCCACAGTTTATTGTGATCCACACAGTCAAAGGCTTTGGCGTAGTCAATAAAGCAGAAATAGATGTTTTCCTGGAACTCTCTTGCTTTTTGATGATCCAGAGGATGTTGGCAATTTGATCTCTGGTTCCTCTGCCTGCTAAACCAAACTATAACTTGGAAGTTTCACGGTTCACGTATGCTGACCTGGATTGGAGGAATTTTGAGCATTACTTTACTAGTGTGTGAGATGAGTGCAATTGTGCGGTAGTTTGAGCATTCTTTGGGATTGCCTTTCTTAGGGATTGGAATGAAAACTGACCTTTTCCAGTCCTGTGGCCACTGCTGGGTTTTCCAAATTTGCTGGCACTTTCACAGCATCATCTTTCAGGATTTGAAATAGCTCAACTGGAATTCCATCACATCCACTAGCTTTGTTCGTAGTGATGCTTTCTAAGGCCCACTTGACTTCACATTCTAGGATGTCTGGCTCTAGGTGAGTGATCACACCATTGTGATTATCTGGGTCATGAAGATCTTTTTTGTACAGTTCTTCTGTGTATTCTTGCCACCTCTTCTTAATATCTTCTGCTTCTGTTGGGTCCATACCATTTCTGTCCTTTATCGAACCCATCTTTGCCTGAAATTTTCCCTTGATATCTCTAATTTTCTTGAAGAGATCTCTAGTCTTTCCCATTCTGTTGCTTTCCTCTATTTCTTTGCATTGATCGCTGAGGAAGTCTTTCTTATCTCTCCTGGCTTTTCTTTGGAACTCTGCATTCAAATGGGAATATCTTTCCTTTTCTCCTTTGCTTTTTGCTTCTCTTCTTTTCACAGCTATTTGTGAGGCCTCCTCAGACAACCATTTTGCTTTTTTGCATTTCTTTTCCATGGGGATGGTCTTGATCCCTGTCTCCTGTACGATGTCATATATATATATACATATATATATATACACGCGCATGCTCAGTTGAGCCCAACTCATGCAACCTCATGGACTGTAGCCTGGTAGCTTCCTTCTGTCCATGGGATCCTCCAGGCAAGAATACTGGAGTGAGTTGCCATGCCCTCCTCCGGGGGATCTTCCCCACCCAGAGATCAAACCCATGTCTCTTAAGTCTCCTGCATTGGCAAGCGGGTTTTTTTTTTTTAGCATTAACACCTCCTGGGAAGCCCCAGTCCTCTCACAGTTCCCTGTAATTGCAGAATCAGCCCCAAACTCTTTAGCCTGGCATACTAGACACTACGGACCTCTTTCTTGCATCTCCTTCCAGGTGCCCCCTGTGGACAGCCGCAGCCCACAGCCCACCCCACAGTCTTTGGTCCACCAAGCTGCTTTCAGACCCTTTCTCCTGTTTGCTGGACTCTCAGTCCCCTCTTAGTTTCTGTGCTGGAAACCTATAGAACCTTCTGCAGGAGCCCTTCTCTATTCTCGGGTATCCAGTTAGCTTTCGTTCATGTGTATGGATCTGTGCTGAGAGTCACCATGGAGAAGCCTTCTCTGGAGTTATTTTCTGAGAGTTGGGAAGGGTTGTGGGCCCTCCTGGGTTCCCACGGGACCCCATGAAGTTCTCTTGCCGCTCTAACCTGTGCTTTTCTGGTTAATTTCCTCAGTTAGATGGTGGGACCCTCAAGGGCAGGTGCTGTATTTTGGTTATCTCTGAATCCCTTGCGTCTTAGGATGCTGCTGGCTGTGAAGCAGTTGCCTGGTAAGTGCCAGCTGAGTGGTGATGAATCATACGGTCACGTGGTCCACATTCCTTTCTCTAGGATGACTGTGTAAAGATGGGAGTCATGGTGGAGGGACTTACAGTTGAGGGCTGGAGAACAGATGAGAACTGGTCCTGCCAATGGCACTCTGAGCTGTGCACTGCAGGGCTGGAGGGCCAAATGAACCTGACCCACGTGACCGGACCTCATGGATACGGATGCTAGGGCATCACAATTTGGGCCTGTTGGGGGCAAGGAGGTGTATATGTACACAGCATCATTCTTGACCAAAATTCTTCTTTGGTTCAACATCCTCCCAAGAGAAATGAACACTTGAAAAGTGCAGAGAGGAGCAAATTCATGTCACTGGGAAGAAAAATAGCTTACTTTTCCCTGTGTCTTCCCAATGAGATGCCCTGGAGAAGAAAACAGCATCCTGCTTCAGTATTCTTGCCTGGGAAATCCCACGGAGAGAGGAGCCTGGAGGGCTACAGCTCATGGGGTCACAAGGAGTCAGACACGAGCGACTTAGTGACTAAACAACAAAGCGACACCCTGTGACAGGACCCAATGTGTAGGAAACCACGAGAGGCTGAAGCCTGGAGGATGGAGATGAGGTTGGTAAGTGATGGGCCGAGAACCTTCTCTGTTCCTCTTATGTACAGACCTATGGTGGGATTAGGTCAACTTCGGGGAAGACCATAGGGGAGAGATTAGCAGGGCTTTTTCTCTCTTTCCAATGACTAATTTCTCAGCCATTGCTGCTGGACCTTGGTGTGAGATCCTTGTCTCATCAAGGTTGCCCACACCACACACGCCGCAGCCACCTGGAAGCCTGCCCCCAGCATCTTGGGGCGACAACAGGCTCTGGGGCAGAGGCGAGCCTGAAGTTTAGCCCCCGGCCGAAGAGGACAGATGGGGAGGAGAAGGGAGGCCCTGAGAGGTCTGAAGGCTGAAGAGCTCCCAACCCCAGTGTGAGCTGCGGGTAACGTATGGCTTAATTTCCTCTCAAATTAGACACTTGATAAAAAAAGTTATTATATCTGTCAAATTGCCAGGGCATTTTATGGGCGTGATAAACTAAGAACCACTGCTTTACAAACCTTGATGGGATGTTTCAGTACCTGGAAAACAATTTTATGGCCGCCCAGGCTACTAACAAATTGCAAATACTGATTAAGCCATAAAGTTACAACAACATTAAAATATAATGAGAGGTTATTGCACACGGGAAAGCTCTTAAGCAACAGTCACAGCTGCACTCAGCTGGCGAGTCGGGCTTATGCTTTCTCTGGCGGAGGGGTCCCTTTTGGGTCGGATCTGAGCTCCCAGGGGGCCTGGGAGATATTTCCTCCAGGGTAGAGTGGAGAATAGGGAGAAACCCCCTTTCGTGGTGGGCTGAGAGGCTTAGACATGACCTTGAATGTCACATTTTGGGTGAGACCAGGGCGTAAGACAGGGCAGAGAAGGCAGGCACTGTGTCCGGCTTCCACCCCAGGGCATGTATACAACACTCTTTCCAGAAGTGTGAATTCTTTCCTTGACCCTTTGTTCTTGATGCTGTTGGAGATTTAATGTCCTGCTCTATGCTTGGGGCAAATCAAAGGGTCCATGAGCAGTGTTCATCAAGGGCAGGCACCATGAGATGCCCCAGGGAAGCGGGACTGGGCTTCAGCCTCTGCAGAGCTGGCATCTATCAAGGAGATGGGACAGAATAAGGATAAAAATACAGAGCAGAACGGACCAGGAGCTGGCCAGGTCTTTCCAGGAAGCCCTTCTGCAGGGAAAGAGGAGAAGTTGGCACCCTCTCTCTGGTTCTCTTTGCCTCTCTATTCCTCAGTCAAGCTGAGATTGTCACCTTGAGTGAAAGTGTTAGTTGCTCAGCCATGTTTGACTCTGTGACCCCACGGACTGCAGCCCACCAGGCTCCTCTGTCCATGGGATTCTCCAGGCAAGAATACTGGAGTGGGTTGCCATTCCCTTCGCCAGGGGATCTTCCTGACCCAGGGATTGAACCCAGGTCTCCTGCTTGGCAGGCAGATTCTTTACCATCTGAGCTAAGCAACAATTCTCCTCTGGATCACTGGCCTCTTTAAAAGTGAATGTCAATCGAAGTCTGGGCTTCCCGAGTCCCGGTTTGGCTTTGCTGGCCTCTCTCGATCTGGAGGCCTTGCAGGCCCCAGGGTGCCCGAGTTTCCTTCTCCAGTCTTCCCTCCGGGCGGAGGCCATCTGTATGGCTCCCTTCATCTTGGCGCCTGCGCTCAGGTCCTCGGCTTCTCAGTACGGGTACGTCGATTCTTCATTGAAGGTGCCCTGTGCCAAGCACAGGTCCAGGCTTCACACCAGCACTTCTTACGTGCCCTGCCTGCCATCCGGGGAAGGCAAGCAGGCGGATGTTCAGCCCTTGGCAACCGGGGTGGGAGGTGGAATTAGGCACTTTTAGGGAACTTGGGTAATGAGTCAGCAAGAGCGACAGCAGGAGCCAGAGAGGGCAGTGTGGAGTCCGGGGGATGGAGACTGAATCCTGACCCAGGCCTTACCACCTGAGTGGCCCGGGCAGGTTATGTAGCATCTTTATGCTTTAGTTTTCTCTTTTTATCTATCCATAGATGATGATATTATATTTGTATTATATTTATTACAAGCACACCATAAAGATGTTGTGGGTTTGATTCTAGGCCAGGGTAATACTGCTAATGTCACAATAAAGTGATCCATAAAAATTTTTTTTTTAAGTTTCCCAGTGCAATAAAAGTTATATTTCCCTTATACTGTAGTCTCTTGTCTCAATAGCATTATGTCTTAAAAAACAACACACATACTTTAATTTCAAAATATTTTATTGCTAAAAAGTGCTCCCCATCCTCTGAGCCTTCAGTGAGTCGTAGTGGCAACATCGAAGGTCACGGATCACAGCCCATCAGGACACGTAAAATAACAACAAAAAAGTGAAGTATTTTGAGAATTACCCAGATGTGACACAGAGATATGAAGTGAGCAAAGGCAGTTGGGAAAACGGTATCGATAGATTTTCTTCTGACAGGGTTGCCACAAACCAGCAGTTTGTAAAAACCAGAGCGTCTATGAAGCACAGAAAATGAGGTCTGCCTCTATCTGTGTATTTATTATTTTATATTTTTTACTCATTTAAATGATCTACCCAGAGAGATGTCAGGAGGGTTTGCTGAGTGAACTCATGCAGGGTCCAGAGAACTGGGCCTGGCCCAGAATAACCCTCAGTTAACGTCGTTCTTGCCATTTACTGAGTACCTGCTAGGCATTAGGTTCAGTGCTTCACATGAATTATCTCCTTAACATTCATAATATTCCTAACAGATATATGATACTGCTTATATATGTAATCTAAAAAGTGATACAAATGAACTTATGTGTAAAACAGAAATAGACTCACAAATGTAGACAAAGTTATGGTTACCAAAGGGGAAGGCAGGAAAGGGATAAATTAGGAGTTGGGGATTAACACACACACACTACTATCTATTAGAACAGGAAATGGCAACCCACTCCATTCTTCTTGCTGGAGAATTCCATGGACAGAGGAGCCTGGCAGGCTTTGGTCCATGGGGTTGCAAGAGTCGGACATGACTGAGCAACTGTCACTCACACTGCGATATATAAAATGGATTACCAGCAAGGATGTACTGTGTAGCACAGGGCATGCTACTCACTATCCTGTAATAACCTATAAGGGAAAAGAATCTGTTAAAGAATATATATATATATGTAACTGGATCACTTTGCTATACACTTGAAACTAACATGACATTGTAAATCAACTATACTTCAGGACAAATGAACAAACAAGCAAAAACTTAGTGATGAAATTTTAATAGGCAGTATTATTCCAAGAATCCTAAAATATCTTTTTTTTTTTTTTTTTTAGGTAAAAAGGAGGATTTGCTTTTTAAAAACTGACATATTATGGCACACATTGTTGTTTATGAATTGAGCAGTTAATAATCTTAACAAATATTTGTGATATTCCTAATAAACATCAAAATATCATCAGCTCCAGTGTATAAACACAGAAGCTGAGTGAGACCCAGGGAGGAAGATTTGCTTGGTGACAGCTAGGGGATGACAAGGCTTGAATTCAGAACTAGGTGGTTCTGGTTTCATAGTCCTTGCTAGAGAGTCGATGATGAAATTTGTATCCTAGGACTTTTGGGGAACTAAAGTCTGGGGCAAATACCCAGAAAATGGGGAGAGACCTAGCATCCATCCTGCTCAGCAGGGCACCATCCTTGTGACTTAAACTGGGGCCCTGTTGACTTTTGGTTCTAGAAGGTCAGTCTGGAAGATGGTCTGATCAAATCCATCAGGCATACAGGTCGTGAGAGATGATCCACCTCCCCTGGTGTGGCAACATTTTACAATGGACAGTGGACACACATCAGGAGATGACAGGCTGTCCATCTTTTGGGCCATATTTGCAGGAGGAGATGGGCAGGTCTGAGATGATGACAATCATCTTACAGGACAATGTCATCTATCGAAAAAAACTACATATTTTCCTCTTTTTGGATCTGGTGTTAAGTATGCAGTGCAGAGAGCAGCAGTAGTACTAGAGCCTCCTTATACCTTCATTCTTGCTTATTCATAATTTATTCCTCTAAATTTGAGAGTTCACAACTACCTAGGAAGTGACATCACTATACTAGGCACCAGGAAAGAGTAGTCGGATGAGAAGAGGGTGTGCGTGCTCAAGACTGTTCAGATAGAAAGCTATCGTAATGTCCACACCTGTACAGGCTTCGCTGGTGCCTCAGTGGTAAAGAATCTGCCTGCAATGCAGGAGATGAGGGCTTGGTCCCTGGGTTGGGAAGATCCCCTGGAGAAGAAAATGGCAACCCACTCCAGTATTCTTGCCTGGAGAATACAGTCCATGGTGTTGCAGAGTCAGACGAAACTAAGTGATTAAACAACAACACCTGTACAGTGCGTCACACATGATGAAAACGGGGAGTGGAGAACAAAAGACAGTAGGGAAAAGATGCCCCCAAGTGACCTTGGGAAGGTTTCAATAAGAGGCTGTGCCGAACTTCTCTGGCCAGAGAGTCAGGACCATCATATTACAGTTGCTCTCCTCTTCTTTTTTTTTTTTTTTAATTACCATTAAAAAATATCTATTTTTAAAAATTTATTTATTTGTCTGCACTGGATCTTAGTTGTGGCACTTGGGATTTTCAATCTTCATTGTGGCATGCAAACTCTTAGTTGCGGCATGTGGGATCTAGTTCCCTGACCAGGGATCGAACCTGGGCTGCCTGCATTGGGAGTGTGGAGTCTTAGACCAATGGACCATCAGGGAAGTTCCTCTCTTCTTTTCTTAAGAGTACCACTCCTTGGCTCTAGGGTGTGAAAATATTAGTGATGATAACAAATATCTGTGTAGCACGTTACCAAAGGGCACCACGGAACCATCAGGCAACTGTCATTGTCAGTCCTGTTTGATAGATTAAGAAGCGCTGAGACAAGCGGTGATGTCATTGGCCCAGTGTTGCTGGTTTACTGTTGGGTCCCAGGAGAACGTGACTCCCGCGTGACCAGGACTTTGCCTCATTTGGACTGCTAGTCACTGGCAGATTGTCAGCACCTGGAAGAGTACCTAGTATATGGTGGTCACTGGATAAGAGTCTTGCATGAGTGAATAAAACCCAAACGCTTCTTGATTCCAACACATATGCTTTCCATGATATTACCAGCTGCCTCCCCTCCCCACCCCCCCGCCATCTCCCCACTCCATCCCCCCGCCCTGGTGAAGAATCCACCTGCAATGTGGGAGACCTGAGTTCGATCCCTGGGTTGGGAAGATCCCCTGGAGAATCATTGTGTGTAATGCAAAGGCTACCCTCTCTGTTATCCTGGTCTGGAGAATTCCATGGACTGTATAGGCCATGGGGTCTCAAAGAGTTGGACATGACTGAGCGACTTTTTCACTTTCACCAGCTCTATGTGCTAGAAACCAGCTTCTGTAGGAGAAAGCGTTACACACAATGATTCCTTTCTTCTTCTTCTTTTTTTTTTTTTTGATTCCTTTCTTCTCTTATCCAGGTCCATGGGTTTAGGGACCACTCTTTGCACAAAGCACCTTTCACTGGGACCTCTCCAAGATGCTTGGGGACCAGAAGCACCCTGCGGGAGCGAGGGTGTGCTTGCAGAGGTGGGGAGGGTTGGCGTAAGGAGCGCTGTGCCCGGGTGGCTGACCAAGCTGGGAGCAATCTCCTGGCCATTTCAGTTCATCAGGCAGGACTCCGCTGGGGCCCAGCGGGAATCAGACATAAACAAAGTAGCCTTCCCCATGCCAACAAGAGTGTAAATAAGATGTGTCAGAGAGACAAACCCCCTCCTTGAGGCTCCTCCGCTGTACCTATTAGAAGTGCAGTCCAGAGGCTGCGGGTGGCGGGGGAGAGCCTGTGGTTAAGAAAAGGGGACTATTAGCCGACACACTGGGTCATAATGGAAAATGTCACCTTTTCCAATTCCCTTGAAATAGTCACCTGGGGTCTGTTTTCTGCTATTGCTGCCCTGTTCTCAGTGGGGTCATTTCTCCTCCAGGGAACCTTGGGAGAGGCACAAGATGGGAATAAAAGAGGAGAAATGAGGGCAGGGCATCCGTTTCTGCGACTGACGTGTTCCAGATCGCTGCTGGGCCTTCCCACATCCGGTCACCGGGGTCCTGTCCATCTTAGGGAGTGATGCTTTCCCACCTGTCCTCACTCTCCTGGACACTGCCAAGAGGTCCAGATGTCTTCACTTCCTCCTGTAGGAGTTGAACCGGCGGATGCCGGTCCACCAGTGGCATCTGCGGGGTCAGCCAAGCTGGATACTCGCTGCGAGCTGAGAGCGGTGGATCCAAGAGGTGGCTCTCAACCACTTTAAAATTGTTTATCACTTTCTGGAGCACCAGCCACAAAGTAGCCTTCTCCATGCCAGCAAGAGTGGAAATAAGATATGTCAACAAGGTAAACCCTCTCCTTGAGGCTCCTCGGCAGTACCCATTAGAAGTGCAGTCCAGAGGCTGTGGGTGGCAGGGGAGAGCCGGTGGAAATCTTAATGTTGCCACATCTTCCTGAGGTGGGGGCAGCTTCCAACACAGTAAGGAGTGTGGTGATATTTCTGAAGTACATCCAAACTTGCAAAAAATTCAAGATGTCTCTCCCATTTGAAAAAAACCCCTATACTGGTCAGGGCAACAGGGAGATGCAAGGAAAATGAAACTGGGCAGAAAGAGTGCCCGGCACAGTGTAGTAAGAGGAAGACAAGTTTTTTTCTTTTCCATCTTATTGAAAAAAGTAATG
Organism: Cervus canadensis; assembly: GCF_019320065.1. Lineage (NCBI taxonomy): Eukaryota > Metazoa > Chordata > Mammalia > Artiodactyla > Cervidae > Cervus > Cervus canadensis. Next base: position 30,367,633 of record NC_057416.1, on the reverse strand, counting down.
TAACATTTATTAATGTCCCAAATGCTCAAAACCAGTTGTTTCCTTATGCATACTAAATGCGTTTAACCTTGACATGGGTGTGATGCACATTTGCTTCAGCAGGGCTCGTGATGTCCGAAGGTAACACTGACCTTGTGTGGGTGCCTGTTGGGCTCATTGCTTTGTGTGTGTGTGAGTGTGTGTGTGTATGTGTGTGTGTATGCATGTGTGTGTGTGTGTGTGTGAGTGTGTGTGTGTGTGTGTCTTGGGCTCTCAGAACAGTGCTTACTAGTGCTTCATCCAGGTGGAGCCCAATAGATTCTTTGGGATGATGAAGGCATGGTCACCTTCTCGAATAGTTTGGTTGTTACTGACAAAATGCAGCAAAGAGTCGAACACAACTGAGTGACTGAACTAATGACAAGGCAGAGAATGAAGCGAGTTAGGCGTCTCTGCAGAATGGACAGGGGAGACACACAGAATTGCGTCGTCGTTCCTGGGGCCTCCAAAACCATGGCATGGTGCAGGGGGCCCACGGAGGCTTGGATTGAGTCCTCTCCTCTGTTGCCAACAGTCTGTGTGAACTTGGGTATGTTACTTCCATCCTGCGGCTGGTCTTGGGTTTCTCATCTGTATATAGTATTAGAGGGTTGGGCTTTCTGTCGCCACTGCATGGAATGGTTCGGGCATTCCTCACTTTTGTCTGTGTGTGCGTGGCAGGCGGGTGGGGTGGGGGGTAGTGGTGTGTCCACACTGCACCCATACTTGTCATGTGATCCACTTTCTGTCTTCCTACCCTCAGAGTATTCCTTTATCTTGTCACTCTCCCACCTAAAACCCTCACACCTATGGGATGAAGACAGAGCTTGCCGTGGATACAAATAAGAACATAGAGGATGCAGACCACGTACTCACGAGTGTGATCTCCTAGTTATACACGGAGTCATGTTCCCCACAAAACCAAGATGCCCATTCTCTCAAAAGGTCAGTAAGAGATCTACACAACCTGAAATTTTAGAGTAATAACTTCCCCGAAGCAGAAAGTTTGATAGCCACATTCTCTGATGTGTTACAATTCGAGCTTACAAATAGAATAATAGTTGCCAAACCCTTTAAAAATTTGAGATGAAAAAAAAAATACTCCAAAACCTAAAACAACTTTAGAAAAAAGTGGTGGGCCGAAAGGATATCAAAACAGAAAGGACAGGTTATTTTAAATTATTGCAAGTCTGAAACCCTGCAAAAGTTATAGGATGTGGCCAAGTCTCTTTTTAAAGCACGTTTCATGTGCTCAATTAAGCAGGTGATTTTATAATTGAATTCAAGAAGCAAAATACATAAAAATAAAGAAAACCAAGGAAGGTAAGAGGTAAGAATCAGCAAAGATAAAAGCAGAAATGAATGAATTAGAGAGAGAGAGAGAAAAAGAATGAGTTCTTTAAAAATATTCCCACCCTCTGATGGGGTTGGGTAGGAGTGAGGTTCAAGAGGGAGGGGCTATATATGTATACTTAGAGCTGATTCACTGTTACATGGCAGAAACCAATGCAACATTGTCAAGCAATTACCCTCCAATTAAAAATAAATTAAAAAAATAGCCCCAACCCCAAGGAAAAAGGTTGAACCTGACAAGAAGATTTCACGTTTTAGTTTTCTGTGAGTAGTGTAACATACCATACCTTGGTGGCACCACAAATCTAGGAACTTCCCTGGAGGTCCAGTGGTTGAGACTTCTGGATTCCAATGCAGGGGATGTGGATTTGATCCCTGGTTGGGGAACTAGGAACCCACATGCCAGGCTGGTGGCCAAAACAAAACAGAACAACGCCCCGATCTATTCTCTTGAAGTTATGAGTCAGTTTCACTGAGCCAGGGTCACGGTGTGGGCAGGGCTGGCTGCTTTTGGCGCCTACGTGGACGAGTGTTTCCTCGCCTCTTCTGGATTCTGGAGGCTCCCGGCATTCCTTGTTCCCTGACCTCTTCCTTCCATCACCCTCACATCTGCTTCTGTCATCACATCCCCCACTTCCTTCCGTGGCTTTCCTGTGTCTCCCCTTTTCACAAGGACTTCTGTGATTACATGTAGGAGTCACTTGGTTAATCCATGATATGCTCCCCGTTTCAAGATCCTTAACTTAATCACATCTATAAGTCCTTTTTGCCTTACAGGTTGACATATATGGTTTCTAGGGTTTAGGACAGGGATCCCTTGTGAGTGGATTTTATTCAGCCTACCACAATGCATAACCTCAAATGTTTTAAAATTGCATATTAAAAATGTTCAGGAAATATTATATGCAGCATGATTTCAATAAATCTGAAAATCTAGATGGAATGGTTTTCCTTGCTCTGGAAATCTGAAAATATCCAAAACTGACTCAAGAATATGCAAAAAAATAAGACAACAAATCGCCCTTTCTCCTTGAGGCTTACCAAAAAGGCACCAGGTCTGGATAGTTTTGTGGGCAATTCCTTAGTGACTGTAGCAAAAAGATAATACTCAGATCACACACAATTCTCCAGAGCATAACAAATATGGAATATTTTCAACCTCATTTTTCTGACTCATAATGAAACTTGACAAAGTATCTTGAAGGGAAAAAAGAGACTAATTTCACTTGACTAGAGATGTAAAATTCCTGAGAAAAATATTAACAAATCAAATGCATCAATATATTAAAGGAAAAATAAGCTATATTCAATGAGGCCTTATTCTAAGAATAATTATGGAAGTTTGCTTCACCATTAGAAGATTTATTAATTTCTTAATGTGATATATCTTATTGTCTAAATAGGTTAGAAGAGAAAAACATATATGACCATCTTGTCAGGGTCTAAAACTTCATGTTACAAAGTTAAATATCCAGAACTGAAAGCAGTTAGTTAGAAAGCTTTAGTATAATAAAGACAGAAGAAAATTTCTTAACACAAACAATAAATACTAATCATCAGAAAGAACAATAAGAGAGCTGCGTTGGCTACATCAAGTCCCTCCAATACTGTTGTCATTGTTGAGGTTTAGCTAAAGAAATACTGCAAGAATAGTAAACAGGAAATAAACATCACAAGTGTTAATAAGAGCCAAAAAATTTCATTATTGATTTCAGTATTATTGTAAATCTAGAAAATCTAAGTTAATCAAAAGAGAATATACTAAGTGATAGTTCAATAAACTGGCTGTATAAGACAAAAATCAACAGTTTTCTTACCCATTTAGAATAAGCAAAAATCCTATTTGCAAATGTAACTAGTTGCTGGAAATTAGCAAAAGCTCGAAATGTGGGAGAATGGCATAAAAACATTATCAAATGATATTGAATGAACTAAGAAAATAACTTAAAAAAATAACTTAAAATAACTTTAAAAAATGAGAAATATATCATATTCTTGCTTGAAATATTCATTCTTGTAAATAAGCCTTTTATCCCAGATTAACATATTAGTTTATGAAATGCCACTTAAAATCTCAGTGGGTTCTTTTTGAAGTTTACAAATTGATTCTTAAGTTCATCTTGAAGAGTGAATACATAAAAATAATTCATAAATTTTGGAAAAGAGAAGAATGATGACTGGGTTTGCTTTGTTATCAAATATACTATGAACTTATACTAGTTAAATGATATTGTATTGGCACAGAAATTGATAAAGTCATTAATTGATCAAAGTTAATTCCAGAAGGATTTGTATTTAAATGCTCTTATAAAATATAGGAAACAAGGTTGAGGGGAGGAGAGGGTGAGATGTATGGAGAGAGTACCGTGGAAATTTACATTACTGTGTGTAAAATAGATAGTCAATGGGACTTTGCTTTATGTCTCAGGAAACTCAAACAGGGGCTCTGTATCAACCTAGAAGGGTGGGATGGGGAGGGAGATGGGAGGGAGGGTCAAAAGGGAGGGGATATATGTACACCTATGGCTGATTCATGTTGAGGTTTGACAGAAAACAGCAAAATTGTGTAAAGCAATTATTCTTCAACAACCACAAAAAAATTTTTTTTAATTGTATCAAGGCTGGAAACCTTTAAAACATTGACAGATTTGATTACACAATAATTGTATGTGTTTCCACATTGAAAGACATCATTAACACAGTTAATAGATAGTCAACAAACTGGAAAAATACATTCTGTGTGTTAGGTAAAGATTTAGCAATCACAATATATAAAGAACCCCTACACATCAATAAGGAAAAGGTAAATAGCAACAAAGTGATGCTAATTGATGATTTACAGAAAAAGAAATACGAATTTTCAGTGAGTGTAAGATCTTTCACTAATGAAAAGAAATTCATATTAAATCTGTGAGCTCCTACTTTTCACCTCTTAGAAACAATGGGGACATCTATGTTCTGAAAGTGTACAGAAACATATGCTGTTGGCGAGGGTATACACTGCTTGATGCAACCATCTGGAAAGACAGATTATCCATGTGTATTAAATTGTAAATAGGCATTCCCTTTGACCTAGCAATTACACATCTATGTATTTATTCTATGGACATAATCTCACAAGTTTGTGAGGATCCGAATGCAATGTCAACTGATACATTACTTATAATAATAGCAAAGAATTTAAACTACCAGTTAGGAATTTTTAAAATACATACGACTGATTCAAACCTTGATGAATTACATCAAGGAAGAGCCAGCCTGAATTTAACATGTTCAGGGCTGAGGGCATGAGTCCAAATAGAAGGTGACATAGCTCGATACACAAAAGGAACAAATGAAACAAGTGAACAGTTAAAAATATTATATCCTTCTATCTTGATACATATAACTTCAAACATGGGTAAAACTGCAATTTTATTTGGCTATAGTTTGGCAAAAAGCAAAGATGACTGAATTTAATGACTATCATGCGTGTTTCTGTGCTCTGCTGATGGGCCAGTGGTTTCTAAGTGATTTTTTTAAAAACAGACATTCTTCATCATGATAGCTGTATGTTTATTCCAGAAATTTTATTTTTCTTGTCCATATTTCAGTGAAATCACTAATCATATCATTATAACTGATACTGTCACACAATTTGTGTTGTATTATTGTTGTTCAGTCACTAAGTCATGTCCAGCTCTTTCTGACCCCATGGACTGTAGCATGCCAGGCTTTCCTGTCTGTTACTATCTCCTGGATTTTGCTCAAAATCATGTCCTTGACTCTGTGATGCTATCTAATCACCTCATTCTCTGCCACCCTCTTTTCCTTTGGCCTTCAATCTTTCCCAGCATCAGGGTCTTTTCAAATGAGTCAGTGCTTCACATCAGGTGGCCGAAGTATTGGAGCTTCAGCTTCAGTATTAGTCCTTCCAAAGAATATTCCGGGTTGATTTCCTTTAGGATTGACTGCTTTGATCTCCTTGCAGTCCAAGGGACTCTCAAGAATCTTCTCCAGCACCACAATTCAAAAGCATCAATTTTTTGGTGTTCAGTCTTCTTTATGGCCCAGCTTTCACATTGTACATGACTATTGGAAAAACCATAGCTTTGACTGTATGGACCTTTGTAGTCAAAGTGATGTCTCTGGTTTTAATATGCTGTCTAGGCTTGTCATAGCTTTCCTTCCAAAGAGCAAGTGTCTTTTAATTTCTTTGCGGCAGTCACCGTCTACAGTGATTTTGGAGCCCAAGAAGAGAAAATCTTCCACTTTTCCCCCCTCTATTTGCCATAAAGTGATGGGACCAGATGCCAAGATCTTAGTTTTCTGAATGTTGAGTTTTAAGCCAGCTTTTCACTCTCCTCTTTCACCTTCATCAAGAGGCTCTTTAGTTCTTCTTGGCTTTCTGCCCTTAGAATGGTATTATCTGCATATCTAAGGTTGTTGATATTTCTCCCAGCAATCTTGATTCCAATTTGTGATTTGTCCAGCCCGGCATTTCACATGATGTACGCCGCATATAAGTTAAATAAGAGGGGTGACAATATGCAACCTTGTACTTCTTTCCCAATTTTGAACCAGTCAATTGTTCCATGTCTGGTTCTAATGCTGCCTGTTGACCTGCATACAGGTTTCTCAGGAGACGGGTAAGGTGACCTGGTATTCCCATCTCTTTAAGAATTTCCAGTTTGTTGTGATCCACATAATTGTGTTGTATGGACAACACCAAAACAGACAAACTTTCTCAAAGCATTGTAGTTTTTATGTAGTCTTTTATTAATTTTAATTTGGAGAAATTTTTCTTGGCTGAGGCAGTAGCAACTGGAATCATTAATCTCAGTCTTAAAACAATATAGACAGGGAGTTCCCTGGTGGACTAGTGGTTAAGATTTCGCCTTCTAATGCAGGAGTGGAAGGTTTAACCCCTGGTTAGGTGGGTAGGATCCCACATCCCTCATGGCCAAAAGACCAAAATGTGGAGCAGAAGCAATATTGTGATAAATGCAATAAAGACTTTAAAAATGGCCCACAACAACATCAACAAATTTTGGAAAAAAACACAGAGATTTAGAAATGAACATGAAATTTTACTTATCCTGTTCAAACATCGAAATGGGTAACATATGATAAATCAGAAAATATTACAGAGTACATCACTTTTATCATATATATGGCTATCACTTACACCTTAATTTTCACTGTCTTTTAAAGAAATGCTGGATCAACTCAGAAATGGAAGGGTTGGTATCATGCTTTCCCCTTTTAAATTTAGATGTGCATGTGTGCGCTTAGCTGCTCAGTCACGTCAAACTCTTTGCCACCTCATGGACTGTAGCCCACCAGGCTCCTCCGTCCATGAGGTTCTACAGGCAGGAATACTGGAGTTGATTGCCATTCCCTTCTCCAAGGGATCTTCCTGACCCAGGGATCGAATCCACATTTCTTGCATTGCAGGAAGATTCTCTACTGTCTGAGCCACCAGGTAAGCCCTTAAACTCAGATAAAGATCCAGAAATGTAAGGCTTCTCAGGTGGTATTAGTGGTAAAGGACCTACCTGCCAATGCAGAAGGCTGTTATAAGAGATGTGGGTTTGATTCCTGGGTCCACAAGGTCCCCTAGAGGAGGACATAGCAGCCCACTCCAGTATTCTTGTCTGCAGAATCCCATGGACAGAGAAGTCTGGTGGGCTATATACGACAGTGAAAATTAAGGTGTAAGTGATAGCCATATATATGATAATTTTAATTTGGAGAAAAGTTGCAAAGAGTGGGACATGACTGAAGCGACTTAGCACGCATGCACACTATAAATGTAAAGTAGTATAAATTGCTGAATACTGCAAAATATTTCTCAAATGCTACACGCAGGTCCTGTAAATACCATGATGAATTAGAACATGAAAAGAAGCAAGAAAATGTACACTTACGTTTCCTGGGAAACAATACTGCATTAGGTAAGAGTGTGGCGCATTCATCCTCTTTGAGAGAAAAACTGGAACTGGTTAATTGCTCAGTTCTCACTCCCAGCACAAGCCTTCTGACTCTCCGATCAACTCTATGACCTAAAGCACTGTTAGTCCCTGACATCAGCAGTGCCACAACCCACAAATCTTTGTGGATCTGGACACAGATGGAGAATGAGAGATGAAGAAAAACTTACCTGGGGCCCAAACAGCATCAGCCATGGGCATGAACATTTAGGTAGGTTATCTGCCAGCACTGAGTCTGGGTCCCGAGCAACAAAAGCATCCACGCGTTCTTCTTTTCGTTTTTAATATTTATTTATTTATTTGGCTGGGTCAGGTTTCATTTGCTGCACTCAGGATCTTCGTTGCATTATGCAGGATCTTTCGTTGCTGCGCACAGACTCTCTAGATGTGGTGAGTGGGCTTAGGTGCCCCATGGCATATGAGATCTCTTTTCCCTGACCAGGGATCGAACCCGTGTTCCCTGCATTGCAAGGCAGATTCTCAACCATGGGACCACCAGGGAAGTCCATCCCATGCGTTCTTTAACAAATCTTTTTCGGGGGAGTAAGTTTGTGATATGGGAGGTCACAGATACGTGATATTCTAAGTCAGGGCTTAGAGGTCCCCTTGCAGGGAAGAAACTCATCCTATGGGTGGGCTGTCAGGCCTGGAACAGAGGTCCTGCCAGGAGCTGGACTAAAGCATAGAGTCAGCTATTTGGAAAGTGGGTGGGCAGTGGCCAGACAGTGTGTGAATTAGCATCCATGAAAGAGACACAGCCATGCAGGTGGGTAGACAGGTAAGGGTTAAGCGGGGGTGGGGGAGAGCACCTTGGTGAGTCCATGGTTCAAAATCTCCAGACCCCTTTTGCTGAGACTGAAGCTTCCAGAACATTCTCATCTGGAGCAGAGCTGAGCCTGCAAGCACCTGGAATTTCCCAGGGAAGGTTTGCCCCCTGAGAGGCTTTGGTGGGGTCCCTGTGATGGAGAGAAGAGTGAGGCACTGACAGTTTATTCAGTACAGAGAACATCGCTCTATGGAGCATGTAGCACTCAAACGGTGTGCAGGGTTGGGACTCAGTTACAGCAGAGTGACTCCGGTTCACGACTAAACCATAAGCTCCTTCAAGACATCTTTCCTGTTGATCTTCCACTGCGTCCCCAGTGCTTATTACACAGTATGTGTTTTAAAATATGTATTTATTCATATAATTGGCTGCGATGGGTCTTACGGCATGTTGTAGCATGTGGGACCTTCATTGCATCATGTGGGATCTTTCAGCAGGGCACATGTTCTCTCTATTTGCATCCTGAGGGCTCACTAGTTGTGGCGAGTGGGCTTAGTTTCTCTGAGGTGGGCTAAGTTTCTCTCTTAGTTCCTGGACCAGGGATCAAACCCAGGTCCCCTGCATTGCAAGCCAGATTCTATACCACTGGGCCACCAGGCCAGTCCCCACACAGTGCATATTGATAAACATCTTTCCAATGAACACTTAAGTGGTTAGAGGTAAGCAGTGAACATGAACAATGAGCACTTAAGAGGTAGAAAGGCTGGTTTTGCATTCTGGCAAGGGATGGGGTGCAGAAGAAAATTCTAGAGATTGAAGGACAGAAAAGTTTTGTGTCTCCAGGATTCAAATATCCTGCGCGGTGAAATCTAATTATGGAGATTTTCATACCTGGCAAGTCTGAAGCAAGCAGCAGAGGAACAACTAGAAGGATGGAGAGGCCCATAAAACAGAGATTTCCACCAGCAGAGAGCTAGAATTCCTCTAGTTCCCCCGTTCTGCAATACCCCAAGTGTTTCTCATAGCCCTTCCCACAATGTAAGCTCATTTACTCCAAGCATCCATCCGAACTTGGCTGGCCATGGGTATCATTCGATCTGCTTTATGGGATGGGAAATGAGGCTGAGAAAACATTAGCGATCTAAGACAGCGCAGAGAGTGAAGGTCGCCAGTGGACAGGGCTTCAGTCTCTGGGCTCCCCAGGGAGGCTAATGCAACGCGAGGAACATGCCTCTGGCTACCTCTTTCTGACCTGAGGCATCACTGTGGTCCCCTTGGCTTCACAGAGCCTTCAAGAAACACGTAAAGGCAGGAGAGTGAATGTCTCAGCGAAGACCTGCGGCGGGCCACCCCTCGCTGCTTTCCTGATGACAGGGTACATCCTTCACGGCGCGTCCTCCCAGCATTTGGCTTGGAACATGATGGGGCTTGCGGAGGGCTCGGAGATCCCCAAGGGTGGCAGGTGCCAGATATTAACATAACAGCAACTTTTGTCAAGCAGAAAGCTCCCTCACGCTGCTGATGTTGAGCTCCCCAAAGTTTAGAAATACGCAAAATTGGCTCACCGGAGTCTTTACACCTGGCCGAACCTCTTAACGGCGTCTCCCCCGCCCACTCCGTGTGCCCAGCAGCAGCCTGCCTCGCACGCTCCCCGCTCTCCTCTCTCCTCCCTTTCTTTCCTCTCCTGTCAGATTCCTTCCTCCCAGTCTTGCAGGCAGAGAGTCATTTTTCTGGCGCTGTCACTTACAGCTCCGCCTAACTGCTGCAGTTCAGCGTGGCCGAACTAATGATGCAGCAATTAAGAGTGATTAGGGTTATTGATAATAAAGAGACTTCATAAACGTGATTAAACGCACTCATTAATGAGTGCGCAGTGGGTGCTTGCGTGGGGGTGGCCTGGGGTGGCATGAAAAGTGGGAATGATGGGGAAAAGAATCTTACTCTGGGGAGGTCCTGGTGTGGATCTGAAGATGGCTGAGAGGTTTGGCAGGAAGGTGGGGAGTCCCCCGGGGCCTGGACTTTGAGGAAAAGGCAGCAAAATTGCTGTCTAGAAGACATCACTCATTTCTATGGTGTAAGTAGGGGGTGGGACCAAGCAATGAGATGCTGAAACAGAAGAGCCTTCGGAATCACCAGAAATGGTCCAAGCTTGAGATGTGTTTTGTCCTCACCTTTCCCGCAGGTGAATGACCGACGCTGTTATGAATTTACACAAGCAATGTTCTGCCCCCAAAGCTCTCCCCTGGAACCATTCCCCTGCCAGCTCTTGGGATTAAGGATGGCGGCAGCATCTTTGTGCTTTTGATCATCTCTCTGCTTGCTGGGGATAAGGGTACCACTTTAATAGCATCCTTCTCTGCCTCTCTTTCTAGATAAACCTCTAGCGGGCTGGGGAGACAGAGGATATGGTCCTCATCCTCCCTGCCGTGTTTAGAAACTGTGGGGAAACCTTACGACTCACTTCCTTCAAGGACCTAGAGAATTAACTCTGACCTCTGCTCAGAGCTACGACAATTCAGAGAGGAGAGCTTCCAAGTCAGTCCATCTTCGCTCATAGATTCCAGATGGTACAAATAAACCTGAGTTTAAATAAACTGAGGGTTTTTTTTTTTTTTTAGAAAAAATAAGAAAGCAAACTTTTTATAAGAGGAACCCCAATACACATGCCGAACACCCACTTTGCTGTGGTAGTTGTTCAGTTGCTAAGTAGTGTCCAACTCTTTGCAACCACATGGACTGTAGCAGGCCAGGCTCCTCTGTCCTCAACTGTCTCCTGGAGTCTGCTCAAACTCACATCCATTGAGTCAGTGATGCCATCCAATCATCTGATCCTCTATAGTCCCTTTCTCCCTTTGCCTTCCATCTTTCCCAGCACCAGGGTCTTTTCCAATGAGGGCTTCCAAATCTATCTTCACTTGTAGATTCCAGATGGTACAAATAAACCTGAGTTTAAATAAACTGAAAGAGATTTTATTTTTAGGAAAAATAAGAGGAACCCCAATACATATGCCAAACACCCACTTACCTGAGAGTAACATGCTGCGTACTATGGACTCCTGCCTTGGAGCAGGCTCCCAGGAGTTTTGAGACAAGCGAGTCATTAACTAGCCTATGGTTACTGATACTTCCAAGCAGTTATACTGAATTTCTCCTGTATCAGTCAATGATTTTTTAAAAAATGAATTGGTAACATCCCCTTGTTTGGCTTTGGTTAGTCTGGGCTCATGAAACTATGCTGTGGATCCTCACACCGTGCTGTTGACCCACCTGGGGGACCCCTGCAGCTGGGAAAAGTCTGCTGTCTGCCCTCCATGCCATGCCCTCTGGTCCTCTGTGGACTGAGGCTTCCTGTTGGGGGGAGGATTTAACATATCAAGGGGGCATATCACTCACTCCTGCAGCAGAGTCGCAGCTGAAATGAAATACTCGAGCTGTTGTAAAAGATTTACACGCCACCGTGTAGCTGATACTGTGAAGGGAGATTTAACAGGCACCTTCAGTTTGCAAACGCCATTGATTTAGCCCTCAACCCACTTCTGTCACGTGCTGAGCTGCTTAGGGACTCTGTCATCCGGTCGACAGCATCCATCCAGAGCCCTGGGTGTAGACAAATGCACCTCGGAGGGAGGAGGATGGACAACAGTGAGAGGAACCCCTGGATCTCAGGACTGGATGCTCCTTAAATTTCATCTCATGTTGAATCCCTTTAGCAGCATCCCTGTCACACTCTCCTCGCTCATCACCTTTCAGGGAAGCCCATTTATTTATTTGAGGGGAACTTGGACTGCCAGAAAGCTTTTCTTTAGCCTGAGATGAAATCACCAGGACCTAAAAGTTATGGTGCGGGATCGCTTTGTAGGCAAGACCAAGTGATAATGAGGTCTTTTTGGTAGTTGAGCAGCTCAACTTCCTGGAATGGATATCAAAGCGAGCCCTGTGGGGTACTCCTCTGGAGGGCAGAAGACACCCTGAGATTTTGGTGGTCCTAATTTGTCCACTCAACACTCATCTGTTGACTTTTATTCAAGGTGCCCTGGAGGATAATTGGTTCTTGTCTTAGAGGAGTTCAGAGACTGTAATAGTTGGCAATGTCATATTAGCTCATCCAGGAACTATAGAGCATTCAGAAAGAGAGAAATGCAATGTGCATCAATACCCTTAAGTCACACAAACACTTTGACCAAGAAACTCTATATCTAGGAATTCAACCTTAGAAAATAATGCTAGGACAAAATTAACATGCAGGATGTTTACTGCAGCATTATTGATGTGTGTGTGTTAGTCACTCAGTCATGTCTGACTCTTTGCGACCCCATGGACTGTGGCCCACTAGGCTCCTCTGTCCATGGGATTTTTCCAGGCAAGAATACTGGAGTGGATTGCTATTCCCTTCTCCAGGGGATCTCCCTGATCCAGGGATTGAACCTGGGTCTCCTGCATTGCAGGCGGTGTCTTTAACATCTGAGCCACCAGGAAATCAACATTATTGATAATAGCCCCAAACCAGAAATAACCTTAGTGTCTAATAATAGGGGAACAGTTAGATAACTTATGGCTAAATTAATTCAATGAAATATTATGCAGTCACTAACAACCATGCTTTCAAATAATGTTCCAAGGTCATGGGGGAAATTCTCACCATGGGATCTTAAGTGAAAACAAACAAGATGTAAAACCATACATCGAGCTTTGAACATCTATCTATCTGCCATCTGTATTTAACACTGGCTATTATTAACCTCTTTACACTTGTTTGTTTTTTTCCAAAGTTTACAGTTAATGCAAAACAGCATGATTTTTATCATCAGAAAAACTCAATGTACATATTTTTATTGGTTTGTCTCTATGGTAGAAAGGAGAGGGTAGGACTAGCTGGATGGGGAAGGGAAGGCATTTGTAATCCAAGTGGGGTAAGACTGGAGAGGAAAGACTGCCCAGTGCTGCTGGCTGCCTACTGCTCTATCCTGAAGCCCAGAGGGGCAGCTGGGAGGGAGAGGCAGAGACACGGGGAGGGACCTTCCAGAAAGACTCGGTAGGGAGGTGATGGGGATGCAGGAAAGGAGGTTGGCAGATACACAATCTTGCCAGCATTGCAGGTGCCGTCCTGGTGAGGTGCTCCACTTGAAGGGGCCCCATGTGGATGCCCGGGCCAGGTGCGGGAAGCTTGCCACGTGGTTTTCTTTTCAACAGCTGGCCATCACATCCTCTGGTTTGACTTCTCCTGCCTTGATTTGAATTTAACTGAAATTCCAGGGAATGTATGCATTCCAGCTTGCACAGTGCGTTTGAGCACACCTTGTCCACAAGGAGCTCATCTTTCCTCCAAGGTACAGGCCTGGCCTCACTTCCTCTGACCACCAACCCTCCTTTCTCTTCCGAGCACGTGTAGCACCCCATACCTGCTTTCCTCACACACTGCCTCAGTTAGCTACCTTCGTCCAGACCCATCTGATCATCTCATTAACTAGACGTTAAGGCTTGGGAGAGCTGAAACTCTGTCTGAATCCCTTTATGTCCCCACATAGTCCGCTGAACTAACACAGTGTCAAAACTGGAAGGGCTGTCTCAATGTGATCCCACCCGGCCCTGCATTTCAGAGGCTGTAAGAAAGTGAGAGAGATTGGGAGACTGGTCCAAAGTCACCTAGCAATGGATGAGAAGCTGTTCATTCATTTAACAAGTGTTTAGTGAGCCTGTGTCTCTTGGCTTCTAGATTGGGGCACTGGGTCAATGATTCTTTGTTTGCTGATTGAATGATGACACATTGATTACATCCCTCCTTATGATCAGCTTTGACCATAAGGAATATTTTTTCAGCACCAGTTATTTGCCAGACACCTTATAGGGAACCAGCCTCTCTTTATTCCTCATATCCCTCCTGTGGCATCCTTTATTTATACAGATGAAAACTAAAGAGGACTAACAACCCCAGCATGGCACACAGATAAAAGGAACTGGAATTCAACTCCAGGCTTGCTCCTGAGAGTTCAGGGCTATGGCCTTGACCCTACCCCCCAGACTGGGGGTGGGATGTTGAGAGTCATACAGGGTGACTCTGCTTTCAAGGTCAATACTATTCACTCTTCAGCCTCCCAGTAAAGCTCTGACCAACAATATCTGTTCCTTAATGTCCTCTGTTGAGCTGGCCTTAAGATAAAATTCTTTTCACACAAGGAGACCTGGCATTCAGTTCAAGGTAGGAAAGAGGTGAGGCCTGTCTTCCTCTGGTGGTTTTGCACGTTTGGCGTTGAAGCCAGCAGTCTAGAAAACAACAGCAGTCAGCCTGCACCGGGAGAGAGAAAGAGAAAATTCTATCATGTCAGAATAATGAGATCTGTGATTTCAGCACTTACCGGGTCAAAGACACACACAATGTGTTATCTGTAATGCTCTCCTCCTGACATTTGGGGAAATTGCATTTATGCAGAGGACACGGGACAGGGAAACATGGGACTCCACGGATGCCACTCAAGAGCTGACAGACTGCAGCTCCCCTGCCCTGGGGGCCCTCTGGGAGGACAGAGGTGTGGCCTGCCCCGGTGACACTGGGGGCCTCTCAGCTCCTGGGGCCTGCCACTCCAGTGATAAGGGGACATCCCGGGGTTTGCCGGGTGGTTGGTTGGTTGACTGAGGAGTTAGATGCAAAGAGATCTCTTTGGGGTCCTCTGTGTGCAGAACGAGGTCTTCTTTTAACCCCAAATCTTCTGGAGCGCCTTCCTCACCCCCTCGCCCCCTAGCCTTTCCCAGATGTTTGATAACAGCTCTGGGTTTCTTCGGGTGTTAAGTTTCAATTGCTGTTGGGGTCTTCCATCACTCTCCACTTCCTGCTCCCAGAGACCCCCCATCACCACGGGAATGGGGCTTGGCACCCTAAGCTGACTCACAGCAGTGAGTTTATCGCCCTCTCTGACGAGCTCCTGCATCCTTTCTCCTGTCTCACCGCGCTCTTTATCTGCAGTGGCAGTGATGAAGTGATTGATTACCCTGCCTCAGACGTCTGTGCAGTTTTAAATTTAATCCTGCTCACAACAATAGGCAGACTGACGGGGAGGTCCATGCACTTGTGTGTGTGCATGCACACGCACACACACACACACACACACACACACACACACACACGCATTGCTGAGCAAAGCAGGGAATAATTCTCTCCTGGACATGACATTTCAAAAGGTTCCTCTCTCTGCTCGCAATCTGAGAACCGTTTTCTCGTCTGGTTCTTCAGGAGAGAGTGAGGGGTTTGTTAAATGGCCCTGACAGTGCATCTCCCATCTGAGATTCCTCAGAGGCTGGTCTTTTTGGTGGCAGTTGCAAGAGGATGCTGGACTGATGAACAGCTTGCAAAAAATTTTTTTCTTTTGGAGCAGAACTCTTTTTTGAAATGAAAAATGTACCTGGAACTCTAATGTAAGAAATTGATTAGAGTGAAGAACTGATTCTCTGGCCAAGCTAACTCTTTGGTCAGGTTCATGTCAATATCTGTGGTGCTTCTCAAGTACTGCTCAGAGTACTTCTCAAGAGCCCCGGGAGTCTGTAATACTGGACCAGTTGGCAAGTGCTTACCAACCATCTCTAAGGACTGGAGAGGTTAAGTGATAGACCAAGGTCACACAACAAGTTGGCAGTTGAGTTGGGTCTGCAAGCCAGGTTTTCTAAGGTCAGATACATGAGCCACATTTATCCCTCTGTGGGCTTCCCTGGTGGCTCAGAGGTTAAAGTGTCTGCCTGCAATGCGGGAGACCCGGGTTCAATCCCTGGGTCGGGAAGATCCCCTGGAGAAGGAAATGGCAACCCACTCCAGTATTCTTGCCTGGAGAATCCCATGGACGGAGGAGCCTGGTAGGCTACAGTCCACGGGGTTGCAAAGAGTCAGACATGACTGAGCGACTTCACTTTCACTTTCACCCCTCTGTAAAGCAATGGAGAGTATTTTTCCCATTGCCCCAGAATCAGTGATTAAGGTCCACAGCTAAAGATAGGAGGCGATAAATGCCACATTTTAAAGAGAACCACTAACAATGGGGCTAGAACCTTCTCCTAGAGCTTCTTGTGAAGGGGTTGTATTGATACCCTCCCCTATAGTCATCAATTCTTGAAAGAGATATTCCTCAAAAAAGGGACTTAGGGGCAAAAATTTGGAAGGGAACCAAATTTGGATGTCTGGAGCTGGGCGAGGGGAATGATGTGGAGGACAGAAAGCCAGAGATGGGTCTCACCCAGCAGAGGAGCTGGGGAGGGGACGGCCTGAAGGATACTCCAGAAATTGCAACACACGCCCCACAAGGAAGAGTGACTCTGATCAGTGTTGACTCAAGGAGCAGTACAGAGCCCCAGTGGGTAGAAATGGGCTTTCCTGGTGGCTCAGCATTAGAGAATTCACCTGCACTGTAGAAGATGCAGGTTTGATCCCTGGGCTTGAAAGGTCCCCTGGACAAAGAAATGGCAACCCGCTCCAGCATTTTTCCCTGGGAAATCTCATGAGCAGAGGAACCGGGCAGGCTGCAGTCCATGGGGTCGCAAAGAGTTGGACTCAACTGAGCATCTAAACAACCACAACAACAGTGGGTAGAGTTTCAGTCTCTTACAAGAAGGCACAGGGTTTCTTCCTCCTCCAGCCCAATAGGTTTTGAGTTTCTAAGTCCTCAAGTTCTGCCAATGATGAGGGAGAGGAGTAACTTTATTTATTTTTGGCTGCCCTGTGTGGGTTGCAGGATCTCAGTTCTCCTACTAGAGGTTGAATCTGTGTTGCCTGCATTGGGAGCTCAGAGCTCTAACCACTGGTCTGCCAGAGAAGTTCCAGGAGTAACATTAAATTGTATGTAAAATTGAAGTTTTCAAGGGCACTGGATTTCTTCATCAACTTTTTATTATGTAAATTAAAAATATGCAGAAATGTTGAACAATTAAAACAATGAACATCCCTCTAATCATTCTCTAGTTTCACTAATTGTTAATAATTAGTTGGCCTACGTTTGGGTCTATCTATCCACCCATCAATTCCAAAGTATACAGCAATGTCATGACACACCTAAACATCTCTTAAAATTAAGGTTATTCTTCTTATAATCACCAAACCATGATAAACACCTAAAATAATTCCCTAATGTCATCCAACACACTGAACTAGACTGTTTTCATCAGTGGACGTGACTAGAAAGTTGTGGAATTTGCTTGGGGTGTCATTAAGGAACAGGAGAAGAGGATTAAACTTATCACAGTTTGAGGCAGTGATTGGAAGAAATAAAAACTGTTTCATGCTTATATCCCAAAGAACTGAGACTCCCTAAGGAACTTGTTATAGTTATCCTTTTCAATCCTTAAGGGAGATCAGAAAGCACGGCAGTTGTTTGGGTAGATATCATGAAGAAGCGGTGCCTTCCTGCTCTCTTTTCTATCTTCCTGATTCACAGCTGGTCTTCAAAGATGGCCCCCAATGAATCATGTCTCTCTGTGTCCATTGCCCTCCTGTGTTTAATTTGAGCTGACCTATGACTCACTCTAGCCAGTAGAATGTGGCAAAATGACCCAGTGTTAGTCCTGGAAGCTTTTGCTTTTGTGCTTTTGTGAGTCCTCAGCCACCAGGTAGGAAGCCCAAGTACCCTGCAGAAGCCACATACAGGGACCATGCGTAAAGGCTACATGGAGGGCAAAAGGACTTGTGACCACAGAGAGAAAGGCCTAGATGTCCGCCATCCAGATGGAGCCTAGTCTTCCCACCTTCCGTTTCAAGGCACCAGACGTGTGAATGAGCCCATCAACACTTGCAGCCCTGTCCAACCCTCAAAACACTGCAACTCCAACGGCCATCACATGGAGAACAACCACCCAACTGAGCTCCGCCAACCCTCAGGGTCATGAGAAATAATCGAGCCACCCAGTTTGGGTATGATTTGATATACAGCAATCAATAATCAGACTCTGAGCTCCAGAAGCAAAGACTGTGTTAGAATCAGAAGCAGGCTTTCCACAAAAGAGATTCCTGTGGGAATAAGAAGGGCAAGGATCCTGTCTAAGCCCAGCAAGTGACATCTTCCTATTCCTCCAGTCTCTTGTCTGAAGGGCCAACATCCATGAGGGACAGGAAAATACACTTTCTTCCAAATAACAAGCAGCAGGGCTGGGCATCCAATGACATTATGATCCAATAGATGCAAGAGAATGATATTTGATGGAGGCAGTGATGACAGATTATCTTGGCTGTCTGGAGACAGCACTCCGTCTTACCTGGAGCTGTCCCTAGAGACTGATGAAGGCCGTTTCTCCTACTCAGCCTCCTGAGCAATAGGAACCAGCCACTGAAGACTGAGTCTGCCCGAGGCTGGAACCAGCTCCCAGGGGCTCCTTTGATGATGATGAAATCGACTCATAGTGATGTAAAGTGGGCAGCCCTGTCCAGCAGCTGATCTCTTCTGGCAATTATTTGGAAGTAATGAAAGTGAATGCATGACATTTACAAAGAAACTCCTCTGTCAGCAGGAAAGCTGCCACATTCTCCCGCACCTCTGAGAATACGCTTAGCTTGAAATAATGTTCATTTTAGCCAAGTCGTAAATTACAAGTGTGTTGGGGTCCGAGGGGATTTATTACCATTTGGAAGGAGGTTATTGGGCCTGGAGCGTGGCTGCTGCACACGGCGCATGGTTCAGAGCGGTGGCTGCATCGTGAAGTCTGCAGCCAGGGAGGGTTCCTTTCTCACCTTCTCTTTGGCGTGTCTCCTCTTTTGCCTTTGCAGTTCCTCTCTGGAGGTTTTTTTTACTGCTAATGTTCCACAGAAACACCAGCAATGAAGAGCACACTGTTATTAGTTTTAACTAATAAAAATAATTGAAAAAAAAAAAAAAAAGAGCACACTGTTGCAATCCGGTTTTCCCAACTGTTGCTTCGATTTGACCGGACACCGTTAATAACAGGACGACGAGCCTGTTGATGAGCAGGTGGGCGGAGCCTTCAGTCCCCCTGGGGTCGGGGGAGGGCAGGAAGGGCGGGCCGCACACCTAGGCTCAGCTGATGACCTGGGAATGCGGAGTGGGCAGAGGGGCCACTGCAGACTCAGAGCCGGCATCAAGGCCGACCTCTCAGCACCTTGCCCCTGCCCCTCATCATATGGGAGGAGAGTGGGCACTCACAGGAGGGTGGTGCTCAGCTTCCCCTGGCCACTCTGGTTTTCCTTTCCTACAGATTTATGGACACTCAAGTCCCTGAGTTTATTTATTTTTATTTATTTTATTTTATTTTTTAAGCCCCAGAGTTTAAAGCAGCCTCCTTTTCTTGAGAATAGCGCTGGGTTAGCAATAGACAACACAGTTTGCTGATCTCGGACTCAGGAGGCCTGAACTTGAGTCCTGCTTCTGCCACAGACTCTTTATGTGACCTCAGAGAGGTTTATTGGAGCTTCAATTCCTCCCACTTGTGAAATAGAGACTAACAAACAAACTGTCTAATCAGCTCCATGGCACCATCTTGAGTATCAACAGAAGATGATCTGTGGATACCTTCTAGGCACTGTGTGAGGAGCCGTCACTGGGTATGCAGAGAGGGGGATGTTGTGGCCTTGAAAATACTCTGTAAACTGTAAAGGGCATGGTGTCCTACTGTGCTTACTTAATTACATGCTATATTAGCTTCCAATTGCTGGCCTAATGAATTAAACAGCTGTAAGTTAGTGGCTTAAGACTGTACCCGCTCATGATTTCCCAGTGTCCAAGTACCAGGGGTCTTGGTGTGGTGGGTCTGGGTCCTGTGCATAGGGTCTCACAGGCTAAATCAAGATCAGTCAGTGGGCTGTGATCTCATCAGAGGCTCCAATCTTCCAAGTGATCCAGGCTATTGGTAGAATTCAGCTCCTTTTGGCTGTAAGACTGATGTCCCTGTTTTCCTGCTGGCTGTTGGCTGGAGGTCACTCACAGCAGGAAGACGTCCCTTGAAGGTTCTAGTCACAGAAACTCAGCACAGATGCTCTGGCACATCCAGACTGGAAGAAGCTGGCTTCTTCCAGACCAAGGTCAGTGGTCCATGCTGTCTACTGCCATCCCGGTGTTATCCTCGCCAAGAAAAGGAGATTGTTGGGGCTTGAACTTAACTTATTTCAAAGGCTTCCCTGATTATGTCAGGCCCACCAAAGATAATTCCCCTTTGGATTAAGCCAAATCCTACTGACTAGTAGCCTAATCTCGGGAAGGCCCTCCCATGCTATTCACCATTCCTGCCCGCACCGGAAGGGAGGGTGTTGCATGGGGTGAGTACATCAGAGGGTGGGAATCCCGGGGCCATCTTGGAATCCTCCCCAGCCTACATGTGCATCCTGAGATGGTCTGGATATTGCACATGGCGCTTCCGTCTTTCTTTCGGAGGAAACAGGGACCCACTTCCTTTCACTGGCTTCAGCCACGCAAGGGAAAAATGGCAAGGCTGAGGAGCTGTGTTGCACGTCAGGCTTGGTTCCTGTCCCTCTGTTTCTCCCACTTGCTCCTTTGGTTTCCAGGGTCCTAGGGGGCCTTCCCTCTGCAGGCTTGAGCTGACACGTCTCACTGTTAGACTCCTCCGAGAACGTCAGAGCTGGAAACTTCCTTGGGCCTCATTGGGCCTCATCCAGTGCCGCTCCCCCTGGGATAATAAGAATGTGTCTAAAACACAGACTCACAGGAGATCCTGATTTGGTAGGTCCACTTTGGGTCTGCTTCTGCTGCTGCTGCTAAGTCGCTTCAGTCGTGTCCGACTCTGCAACCCCACAGACGGCAACCCACCAGGCTCCTCCGTCCACGGGATTCTCCAGGCAAGAATACTGGAGTGGGTTGCCATTTCCTTCTCCACTTTGGGTCTAAGAAGCTCTATTTTTTTTTTTTTCTTAGCATTTTATTTATTTATTTTAACACCAAAACATTTTGTACTGGGATATAGCCAATTAATAATGTTGTGGTGGTTTCAGGTCAACAGCGAAGGAATGCCTCAGATGAATGCGACGAATGGCTAGGTTTAGAACAAACCAAACCAAACAAACAGAAACCTTAAAACCTGAGGTCGGGAGACATAAGCTGACTTGCTTCCTCTGAACCACCTGGGCCGTCTTCTGTGCCTGCTCCAGAGCTAGGAGTTCAGTTTATAGAGCCTGCTTTCACTTTTTCTTCTCAGGGGTCTAATCCTGTGTTTGTCACCCTCTTATTTTATTTTATTGGCTGCACCTTTCCCGACCAGGAATCGAAGCCAAGCCTCTTGCTTTGGAAACCCAGAGTCTTAACCGCTGGACCACCACGGAGGTCCCGTCACCCTCTGAGCACAGATGTGAGATTTGCTGAGATCAAGAGTGACCAGGGAGCCCAGACCCGCGCCTCCATCTCCGGCAGCCCTGGCGGGGACAGCGCCAGGGGACCCTGGGTGCCTCCCCTCTGCGTATTGTCACTGACAGTCTCCAAAAGCCCGCCGCTGGGCCTCCCCAGCCACATCCTGAGCGACGTGCAGGCCCGCACTGAGGGTGGGTGTGAATTATTTAGAGGCGCCGGTGGAATACTGTTGTATCGGTAACACAGACGATCCGTTTGTGGCCTTGGGGCGCCTCCGCTGTGTACTCCATCACCGTTTCCCCTCATGAATAATGGAGCAGCTGAATTACTCTGCGTGTATGGGATTCATACCCTGAGAAAACAAGGTTGCTCTGAAATTAATTTTCTCTACTAAGAGAGTGACAGAAAATCAATTAATCGCATATTATTCTATACAGAGACAGAGGAAAGGAAGCCGTGGAAATGGCTTGGGCCATACGTCAGCGAATGCCCAGGGTGGCCGAGAGCTTTGGTGGATGCTCCACTGAAGCAGGTGGCACCAGAGGCTGTGTGACCTGCCAGAAGAGGGGTCAGTGGGCACCAGGGGGGTGGCTTCCTGGGCCTGCCTCTGTGCTGAGTGTTTCCTCTCCTGGCAGCTGGGTTGGTCACGGTTCTCTCTGCCTGACGCTGGCTGTCCCTAGAGCCGTGTCTGCAGTAAGGGGAAGGATGGGTCTTCTCTGAAGCAGACCATGGACCCAGCTGTCCCTAGAGCCCGCCCAGCTCCCTAGGAGGCTGCTCACTGATGAAGGTGAGGTTGACCTCCATGGGCACTCCTCTGCCTGCGTCTGCATCCCTCACAGAAGCCGCCGCCTTTACTGCTTTGCTTTCTCCCCTTCCACCACAATTGCATCTCAAGTTAAAAAAAAAAAAAATCTCCTATGCTGCGTCTCTCTGAGGTTCAAACACCCTGGGGGATGGGAATTAGTGTCTGCCCTCGGTATTTCTAGCTGAGCAGAGCCCCAAACAAAAGAAGGAGTCTTTCATGGTAGGTTTTAAGCCAGGAGACATTTGATGGAGGGAGATAATGTGCAGGTCAGGGGGCATCAGATGGTGACCATTCCTGGACTTCTGAGGTGATCACCCCCTGTGGGCAGCTGTCTATTCTGCCCATCTGTCAAGTGGGTACCTTTTTGAGTAAATAAATCTTTTTTGTCTATCAGCT
Organism: Cervus canadensis; assembly: GCF_019320065.1. Classification (NCBI taxonomy): domain Eukaryota; kingdom Metazoa; phylum Chordata; class Mammalia; order Artiodactyla; family Cervidae; genus Cervus; species Cervus canadensis. Next base: position 30,345,046 of record NC_057416.1, on the reverse strand, counting down.
GAGAAGGAGGCTGGGATTTCGTAGATAAAATGTAGATGACAAAAGAGACAAACATTTTTAGGACTGTCCCCCCGCCCTACCCCTGGGAGATCAAGGTGAACCAGCTTCTCTCCCCATCACACAGCAGCTCCATGGGGGCCCCGCCCAGCTCACCCCCTAATGTTCTCAAATGGGGGTGGCAGGGAGACAGAGTCCGGAAAGCCTAGAAGTGGGGATAACCGTGGGAGCCCTGCCCTTCCCAGCCTCATTGGTTGCAGTGGACAGAGTCACCTGGACCCAAGGGCAGATCACAGGAGGACCCAGCAGAATGAGGCTGGACCTCGGAAAGGGGCCCGCCGGCAGCCTCAGCTCTGGAGAGGAGGGAGGGATTTTAGATCCCCAGTTAAAACTGTTTCCCCTCCCCAGACTCTTCTTCTTATTGGATTTGACGTTATGCTGAATGGATGGGTTGAAGGCTAAGAAGGTTTTGAAGAAAGCCTTTCTTGCTGGCTTGTGCATTCCATTACACCACATTCTCCTCCTCCACTAAAAGGAACAAATGGCCTGCTTATCAGCTGCCTGAGCCCTGACACATGGCTGTCCCCCGCCCTGCAGGCAGGCTGACACACAGGCAGACATGTCACATCTTCAGCTTCTGATGGGCGGCCTCGGCAGGGCCAGACCAGGCGGCTGACAGGCAGGGGTAAGTCACTCCCCGCTCGGCTCCAGTGACTCCGAGTGTCCTGATCAGCGATGTCAGCATGGTGTTCATGCCCCAGAGTCTGTGACAGGAGATTTCAAAGCTCCCCACGCAGGACAGTAGTAAACAGACTCAAATCAGGCTCTGGACCCACGTGGAAGAAGGCAGAGGGGGTGCAGGAGGTGAGGAGTAGGGTTGCAGGAGCCGCTGAGATTTCTTACCCCACGATCAGGCACCTGCTTTGGATTTCAGATTGCCTAGAAATCCAGTTTCCCCAAAAAAGTCATACTAAAATTATACTATGGGAGTTCTTTTAAAGGAATTAGATGCAGAGTGGGGCAGGCATTGTTTCGAGCTTTGGCAAGGGAAAAAAATACTTTCGGTGATATGAATTTTAGCTTCTCCCAACTCTTGCTTCAATGTAAGACTCTTGTTTTATCTTGTTGTTCGGTCAGTCAGTCGTGTCCGACTCTTTTGCAACACCATGGACTGCAGCACACCAGGCTTCCCTGTCCTTCACCATCTCCCAGAGCTTGCTCAAACTCATGTCCATTGAGTCAGTGATGCCATCCAACCATCTCATCCTCTGTCATCCCCTTCTCCTCCCACCTTCGATCTTTCCCAGCATCAGGGTCTTTTTCAATGAATTGGTTCTTTGCATCAGGTGGCCAGAGTACTGGAGTTTCAACATCACTGCTTCCAATGAACATTCAGGGTTGATTTCCTTTAAGATTGGCTGGTTTGATCTCCTTGCAGTCCAAGGGACTCTCGAGAGTCTTCTCCAATACCACAGTTCCAAGGCATCAATTCTTCAGTGCTCAATCTTCTTTATGGTCCAACTCTCACAACCACATAAGACAACTGGAAAAACCATAGCTTTGACTATAGTGATGTCTCTGCTTTTTAATATACTGTCTAGGTTTGTCATAGCTATACATATACTCAGCTAAATGCAGAGTTTCAGAGAACGGCAAGGAGATAAAAGAAAGCCTTCTTAAATGAACAACGCAAAGAAAGAGAGGGAAAAAATAGAATGGGAAAGACCAGAGATCTCTTGTTTTATAAAAGTGCTTTTTAGAAAGAGTATTGCTACAGCCTGCAGGGCTTTTGAAGACCATGTCTTTCTTTCTCACGAAGTGTGGGCATCAGCTGCTGCCTCCACTCTCTGAGGACCAGAAGCTCTAGCTCTGGCTGCCTTGAGGCAGGATCCGGAGGAGCTAGGCACCCTTGTCTGCTTCCCTTCCAGGTGAGGGCACGGGAGGCAGCGATCTTCCGCCTGCATCTACAGCATCTTTTTGGTTTGGGTTCCCTGCCTCGGTTGCCCCCATCCTCAGTGGAAGTGAGGGGGTCAGGCACTCAGTCCAACAGGGATGGCGATTCAGGTCAGAGACCTCTCCACACGCGTGGGGTGCCTGCTCCCCGCCTCCACAAGCCCCGCCCCTGCCCACGCCCACGCCCCGCCCCCACACCCGCCCACGCCCCGCCCAGTCTCAGGGTCCCGCCTCTTCCTCAGTGAATCGCCAGAGGAGGAGCCAACCCGGATCCCTCCAGTGGGGCAGTGGGCCTCCGTACCTTCCGTCTGCACTGGATCTGTACGTCCATCTGTTTAGCAACTCATTAGGAAGGTGCAGCTCTTGGGCTGTGTGTCCCCTGGCAGGCGTCAGAGCCGCTTGCCAGACTCCAGCGCTCTCCAAACCAACCAGAAGTCCCCCGAGGAGCAGAACCAGTGACGGAAGGATGAGGACTGGTGAGCGACCACGAACACTCCCCCAGCTTTGTGAGTTACATTAGTGCCTCGCCCACCTGCAGTATTTCACACCTTACTTCCAGAAACGGCTGTCTCTGCTCTGGAGGAAGAGACAATTTTTCCATTTTTACAGACGGGGCATGGCACGTTCAAGGGGGTACCTGGAGAGAACCAGGGACTCTTGGTTCAGTTCTGTTTTGCCAGGCTGTGAGTGTGATAGAGACAGGCAACTGGCCTGTTTGTTTCTACTACCTGCCTTAAGTAAAGAACCTTTTGGCTACTTGTTGATTTTCAAGATGGCTCCAGAGAAACAGCTGCAGAGGCGGATGGACAGTCTTTGTACCAATCTGAGTCAATCGACACGGACAGAACCCACATTGTAGGTCAGCCACTGGGCTGCAGGGACGAGAATTGGGTGTTCCAGTAAGCAAGCTGGGAAATAAGCATCTGTCATTCTGTGGGCTCCCATCTTCTGGTTTTGGCTGGCCTTATGAAATAAGAAGGAGAATGGTCACTTTCCTTTTTTGTTTGTTTGTTTTTTTCAGCTGCACCATGAGGCATGACCAGGGATCAAACCCAGGTCCCCTGCATTGAAAGCTCCAAGTCTTAACCACTGGACAACCAGGGATGTCTTACAAACGATCACTTCTTGAGCACTGTCTGTGGTCTGAAATCAAAGCCTGATGCTTCACATATGTGCCTTTACTTAAGCATCACCATATACTTTTGAGAAAAGTAAAAGAGTGATCCATTTTACAGCTGAGTCAACTGAAACTAGGAGGAATCAGGCAGCTTGTCTGAGGTCCCACAGTTAGCAAGCAACAAAGATGGGATCCATCACAGGCCACTCTGACACTAAGGATCAGATGTCACCCATCTGTCCTGTCCCTCAAATTGTTCTTCTGTGTGTTTAACTGAACCCCTTGGTAATGTTGGTTTTGCTGACTGGTGCTCAAGCCTCTTTTTACATCCACTAAGTCCCTTTCTGCAAGATTGACTTTAAAGGGAAGGAGACAGTACCTTGTGACCAGCCTGGTCTGGTAAGAAGTCCCTCTGGCAAGCTGGTTTGACACTAACATGCAATTTGCATCTACATTCTGCTAGCTTCCAGCTCATGCCCTGTCTGTTAAATACACTGCATAGTTCAAGACTGTGTATTTAATGTATTTAAATGGAATGGAATGTTTTAAAGTTGAGTTGAATAGTGGCACAGCTACCTACGGTGGAAAGAAAAATGCATCGAACATCCCAACATCTTAGCATGTAGTTTCGAGTCTTGGATTTGCACTCTAACCAGCTGAGTGAATGTAGCCAATTTAGCTATTCGCTGAGCCTCCACTTCTTTGTTTATAAGATGGGTATAATTATATCTTCCTACCTTTCTTAGCTTGTATGTATGTGAAATGAAATAATGCACAAAAAGTACCTCATGGTTTGTAAAGTGTTACAATAACATGATGGATAATTAGGATATATACATGTACTTCTTTTTCTTCTTTGCCATCTTGATTTCCTTCTTAGAAAAATGGAGAGACATCACACTTTTTTTTTTTTTTTCAGATTTCCCTTCTTCCGACCAAATTGCCAGTGGAATAAAAAATTACCTGAAGGAAGAATTCTTTGCAAGTGTAAAAAGGCATCTCAGACAACAATGGCTATTTCTTTTAACCTTTTAAAAAGCGACAAGATGCAGTGAAAATATACGGAACTTGCAAACAAAGATCTTTTGGAATGATGTATTACTGTTGAGTGGGATGAACTCACTAAGCTGAAACTGTCAGTGGGTTTGACTGCAGTGAAATGACATCCTGGAATTCCAGTAAAGGAGGTCTACACTAGAGGAAGTGTTACTTTTGTGTGGACAAAAAGGTCTGCTTTTGGGAATTCCCTGGCAGTCTAGTGGTTAGAACCTGGGGCTTTCACTGCTGGGGCCTGGATTCAACCCCTGGTCAGGGCACTAAGTTCTCATAAGTCATGGCAAAAAAAAAAAAAAAAAAAAGTCTGCTTTTGATGCTTTCCTTGGTCAATCCATCACCACTTAAAGAATTTTTTTTTTAATGCCGACTGCTTTTAAAGTCTTTATTTAATTTGTTACAGTTTTGTTTCTGTTTCATGTTTTGTTGTTTTGGCCTCAAGGCATGTGGGATCTTAGCTGCCCAACCAAGGATCAAACCCTCAGCCTCTGCATTGGAAGGCGAAGTCTTAACCCCTGGACCACCAGGAAAGTCCCCCCATCCTTATTTATTTATTTATTTTTTAAATGAAACTGCTTTCAAATGGGGCTACACTCAGTAACTGAGTGTGTTCACCGCCTGGTCTGTGAGACGGTGATGACTCAAATGGCAACAGGCAGCACATACTATAGAAAAACCCCCGTCTCCACCCTCAGCTCTGGCATACAGGGGCCTGGCTTCGATGGGACAGGTGAGGTGACCTGCCTCATGTCACAAGCAGGCCTTGGCAGGGCTGACTGTGGATTCAACTTCCTGCCTCTCTGGACAACCCATATTACTTTGCATTCTGCTAATTAACTCATCATCCATCATGTCATTTGATATCTCCACTCATATGTTAATATCTTCATTTTATAGAATAAACACAGACACTCTTATTTACACTGAGAAGGAGATCCACCTATGGGGTGCACACAGCGTGTCTAGGGTTGGCGAGCAGGCTGAATAAAGGCAGCTTTTGACAGGTGGCAGGCTGGCCTGGGTCGACCCTGCTATCAAAGACAACCCCTTGAGTGTATACCGAGGAGCGCCGGGCCCCTCACTGACACTTGCTTATTACGGTGACTAATTAATATGTCATTGGCCTCTAATCATGAATCTAGAGTAGATTAGCAATGATGAAGCCGTGGAAATTAATTTACAAACATCTACATACTTCTCCTTGACCCAGTGGGGCTCACAGGTGCCCTCTGGAAAGCAGAAACAGGGAGTCGGCACGCAGGGAACAGAGGACCTAGGAAAATAGGAGAGGTTCAGACACCACTGCTGAACTGGGACCAAGACCCTTCACCCAGCAAGTGGCCTCATGGAACGGGGTGGCCTGAAGGAGTTAGGAATTAAAAAATCAAGTCGGTCAGAAGATTAAAGGACCCCTCCTTTGTTGCAACTGGATGTAGAGTTTTCAACAAAATGAATGCCTGAATTATGACTTAAGGGTAGGCCTTCAGTCATATCCGCCTGCAATGCAGGAGACCGTGGTTCGATTCCTGGGTCGGGAAGATCCCCTGGAGAAGGGAAAGGCTACCCACTCCAGTATTCTGGCCTGGAGAATTCCATGGACTATATTGTCTGTGGGGTTGCAGAGAGTTGGACATGACGGAAAGACTTTCACTTCCACTTTCAAGGGTAGGCACTTCCCCGGAGGTCCAGTGGTTTAGACCCTGTGCTTCCATTGCAGGGGGCGCAGGTTCAATCCCTGGTCAGGGAACTAAGGTCCCTTATGCTGTGTTGTTGTTGTTCAGTTGCTAAGTTGTGTCTGACTCTTTGCGACCCCATGAAGGAATAACTCTCACTCCCCTCAGCCTCAGCCAGGGGTAGCTTCTAATCTACCCTCTGTATCTGTGACTTCATTCATTAAGTGACTTCATTCATTAAGTGAAATCATACAATGCTTGTCCTTTTGTGTTTGGCTTATTTCACTAAGCGTAGTGTTTTCAACTTTCATTTACGTAGCAGCATGTATCACAGTTTCATGTCTTATGACTTAATCATATTCCATCATGTGTCCATCCTACAAAAACCACATTTTGCTTACCCATTTATCTGTTGATGGACACCTAAGAAGTTTCCACCTCTTGCTATTGTGAATAATGTTGCAGTGAACATGGGTATTTGTGTATTTGTTTGAGTGCTTGTTTTCAGTTCTTTTGGATATATACCCAGGAGTGTAATTCCTCGGTCACATGGTAATTTCATATTTGACTTTTTGAGGAATCAGCCAGTTTGTTTTCCTTGGCAGCTGCCTCAATTTACATTCCCACCAGCAATGTACAAGGGCTCCAATTATTCCACATCCTTTTCAAAGTCGTTAGATTCCATTTAAGAAATGTATTCATCCTAGTAGGTATGAAGTGGTGTCTTGTCTACATTTTGACTTTAATTTCTCTAATGACCAATGATGTTAAGCCTCTTTTCTTAGGCTATTTGGCCATTGTATAGCTTCTTTTTGAGAAATTTCTACTCAAATCCTTTATCCATTTTTTTCATTGGACTATTTTTGTTGTTAACTGTAGGATTTCTTTAAATATTCTGAATATTAAGCCCTTATTAGGTATATAATTTGTACATTCCTCCTTTATACAGATTGTCTTTTCACTTTCTTGGTAGCATTCTTTGATGAACAGAAGCTTTTCGTTTTAAGAATCTAATTTCTGTTTTTTCTTTCTCATTCTCAGTCTAAGACTTTATTGCCAAATCTGAAGATCATGAAATGTACTCCTCTGTGTTTTATAGCTTTCGCTCTTATTTTCAGCTTGTTGTCCCTTTTAAGTTAATTTTTGTATGCAGTGTGAGTTGTGGTCCAACTTCATTCTCTTGTAAGTAGAAATCCAGTTGTCCTAGAACTACATGTTGAAACCATATTCTTTTCCTTCTGAAGGTTCTTGGCATCCTTGTCAAAATTCAATTGACTATAAATGCACGGGTCTATTCCTGGACTCTCAGTTCTATTCCATTGGAATTCCATACTTTCACTGTTAAGTATGACATTTGTTGTACATCTTTCAAGAATGTCTTTCTTATGTAGAGGAAGTATCTTTATATTCCTAGTTTTTTGAGTGTCCTAATGCAATTTTACACCCCAATAATTTACTTAAATGGTCTGTTCTGTTTAGAAATGTGTTTGCCCTCATCTTCTGGGTACAGAAATCCTTTCTCAAATCTAACCCAGTGTCACCTCCTCTGAGCACCCATATGATCTTTGCATTTAAAGTTGTGTCTCATATTTATTTGCTCTAATGGTTATGTTCTCTGCTGCTCCATGATCTCTTTGAGCATGGAGGCTGTGTCATATTCATTTTGCTGGTGCCAGAATCCAGGAAAGTGCTCTGTAAATATTTGCTGGAAGAATGCTGGCTGAATCACATTTTACGATTTCTTAACATCTCAGTGTTCCTAAAATCTCTTGGCTTAACTTCCCCTATGGGCTCATCAGGGAGAGTCAGCCCTCTATCTGACACGAGACACTGGTGGGATGTCCTTTGAGAGTCAAGGTCAGAAGAACAGAGGTAGGCCTGGGTGCTTCCTGGATGTTATGACGTATCAATACCAAGGTGGAAAAGAGCTGCGCGCTGCTCTGCAGTCACTACCAGAGGACCGCTCATTCTGGGATTCATTATCCTATTCGTTCAAAAGCTTTGGCAATGACATATCATTTTCTTCCTTCACTGTCAAATCAAATCAAGCCAGCAAGTACTGACTGAATGACTCCTCTGTGCCAAACACATTACTGGGAACAGTGGAGGGACACAGAGACGTCCATTTGGTTTTGCCCCTTCCTTCCCACGTGGCGTTTAGTCCAGGAGAGGAAGGCTTTCAGGCTAGGTGATGTTGCACAGGATTATGTGAGTTTCTTATTGCTACCATCACCACCCCCCACCTAGTGGTTTACAATACAGCCATATCATCTCACAGTTCTAGAGGTTAGAAATCCAGAATGCATTTCACTGGGCTGAAATCAAGGTTGGCAGAGCTGTGCAACTTCTGGAGACTCTTGGAGGTGGGTCTGTTTCCTTGCTTTTTCCAGTATCTGCCTGGATTCTTGGACCTGTGGTGCCAGTAATCACATTACTCGACCTCTGCTTCCATCATCTCGTCTTCTCTGACCCTGGCCCTCGTGTTTCCTTTTTCACCTTTAAGGACCCTTGTGGTTACACTGGGCCCACCTGGATAATTCACGATCCTCTCCCCATCTGAAGATGCCGAAGTTAATCACATTTGCAGAGCCCCCTTTGTCACACACAAAGGGTCACAGGTTCTAGGCATTAGGACATGAACATCTTTGGTGGTCTTTTAGCCTATCGCAGGACTGCAGATTGGCTGAACTTTCACTGGTCAGAGAGGGTCCCTCACCACCAGTCCCTTGCTCAAGTTCATGTAGCAAGTTCCCCTCCTGTCTCAGGGTGTCTTCACTTTATAGAGGGGGAAACCAGAACCTTGAGAGAAAGTGACTGACGTCAGATCACACTGCCTGTAGTCTGCAAGGGCTCAGCCTGTGACAGGCTCTCTGACCTAGAATCCAAAGATTCCATGACTTAGTGCTCCATCAGATAAAGCAGGGCAGTAGACTTTCTGAAGGGGCGATGGCCCCCAACCCTCTTTCTCTGGTTCCACAAAAGCTCAGCCCTTCATATGCGGACGGGCCTATTTTCGGAGCCTGGATAAATTTAGCCGCCTTAGTCAAAGAGGGGCACATGCGTTTTGTGATTCTCTGTCTTCTTACTGTCCTTGGAGCATCCTGTGTTTTTCCGTTCACGTTTCATTCCATCCTAGCAGCCGTAAGAGCTTCAAGTCCTTTCCTCCATAGCCCTTCACACTGTGTGAACCAGCAGGGGGTATTCTTCTGAACTCAGAGGACCCTTAGGTTTCTTGGAACGGACCAGCCCTCAGGAAACCCCTTGCTCCCAGCTTGCTCAAGCCGACAGATTGCATTTCCCGTTCGCTCAGCCATCAGCTCCTGCCTTCTGTCACTCTGTGCCCACACACGGTCTCCCTGCAGACATCCAGAAACCTGCCTCCTGCCCACCCTTGCCACTCCAGAGCTGCTCTCTGCTAGGAGTGACACCCTCTCTGCCTGCCACGCCCCCCCGTCGTCTGACACTAACTCGGAGGCTTAGCGTCTGGGGCTGGAATTTTGTCGTTGCTATGGAAGTGGGAACGGGCGCAGCCTTCCAAACTCACAGAGTGTCCAAAAACACACACGGCATCTCGCGCTGACAACGCCACTGACAACCCGCGATGACGGGGATGTACTTTTGAGTGTCATCTTGACAAGGAACATGAGCCTCTCTCTGCCGGCCCACCCGCCTGGCCATCTGTCTCCCAAGATCGTCTGCACTAGCCTGGCTTGGATCCTGAAGCTCCCCCTCTGGGGGGCCTGTCCTCGCTCAGCCTGGCGGCCCCCAGGGGTGAAAAAGAACAAGCCCGGTGTCAGTGGGGGCCCTTCTGCTGGGAGGAGGTGGGATGAAGATGCGCTCTGGCCGAGTCCCGGGTCACTTTGGCTTCGGCCGCTCCGAGGCCACGGGTGGGCATCTCAGCCGGGTGGCAGAGGGAGGCAAGCCAGCCCTCCTGCCTTGCTCACGGCCTGCAGCCACAGCTTCTGGGATTTCCTCGGCTCTTGGAAAGGCAGGCCTTTGGGGGGACGCCAAGCATGTCCAGGTGGTTCGGGGAGGGCCGCCATCTACACGTGGATTCCTTTGCTTCCTGTCTCCGGCCCCCTCTCGGAGGAAGGGATGGCGGAGTTCCTGGCTGTGGTGGACCTTCCCTGCCAGCCGAAGTCACCAGCAAGTCATCCGTCAAGGTGAAGACGGAAGGTCTGTAGAGTAGGGGAAGGGAATGCAAGGGCCTGGTGGGGAAAGAGAGGGGAGAAGGGAGGGCGCAGGAAACAAAGATGGCTTCACACTTGCTGTTCGCCGACGTAGGGGATTCTGCCTTGCAGCTTAGGTCTGGTCCGCTGTCCCGCTAGGACACAGCAGGGCCTTCCAGGGGCTAGGAAGGGGCGGGCAAGCCCGTGACCACAGGGGTCAGCCCCCACCCCAGCCAGGGCTTCCTAATGCCCTGTTTTGTATTCTTTCCCCAGGATACGAGAGTTTTCTAGGCCCGATCTATCTGTGAGTGGTCTTGGGGGACCCCATAGACTTCTGTTCAATCCCCTCTGAGCCGTTGGTCCAGGATAATCACTTCTCTCGTATTCGCCACACTCTGTCTCTTCCTCATGATTGTGGGAGCTTGGTTGCTAGCTTCTAACTCCTGCACGGGGTTGGCTGGCCCTTGCCTGCGGTGGTGGCCTGGCTCCCGGCTGGGAGCTCTGGCTTCTGTCTGCCCTGGGGTCAGAGCCTGGAAGTGTAGCCATCAGCGCTGCATCTCCAAGATGACAGCTCAGCTCCTGATGCGGGGAGGCGACCAGCCCCAGCAATTACTCACTGATAAGTGCTTGGCTGGTGTCTCCTCCTAAAATAATCCTTGCACACGGTGGTGGCTGTCAGCACTGGCTCTGGGAGCTAATTCCAGCCTCCTTGTCTACATCTGGTGCCGAGGCTCTCACCGCGGGGCCTTGCAGGTAGAAGACCCAACTTGTGTTGATAAGCTGATGGCCCTTGATGGCGGGGGGAGTGGCAGAAGGAGACAGATGTGACCTGGGCTTCGCGTCGCTGGGGCTCAAGCTAGCGCTCTGTGGTTGGGGCTTTGGAGGTCATGGTCCGTCTCTCACCATCCAGCTTTTGGACGATTCTTGGCTCCTTCTCAACAGGAACCAGGCCATCTGAAATCCCAGTTCAGTGGTTCTCAAAGTCGTGCCCCAAATTCCCTCCAGAAACTTTTCACAGGGCCTCCAGCCACAGCAAAACAGTTCCCCGGAACCCACCTTTGCTAGGGAGTAAACAGTTACACAGCGACACCTTAGCGAGACAGCTGAAGTCAAAGGCGTATCGACTGTGAACAACAGGAAGAAAAGAGCAGCAGGAATAAGCCTTCCAGACATTGCTCGCCTCACAAGTTTTGTGCTTAAAAATTTCCCATCTTGATCCTAAGGAGAGACAAAACGAAACTTTGCTAGTTGAATCCAAAACATTGGATTTGTTGGAAATCAATATAGTGTCCCATAATTGAGAGAAAATTTGAACAATCCATTTTGGGCACTTGCAAAACGACTTCAAGGGACTTCTACCTAAATAGTTACTATTAAGGGACTCGATTCCAGCTATTTTCAGTTTTCATTTCTCTCCCAAATTGCAAATTCTGGGAAGAGAGAATTGTGTGGGGCCTGCCCAGGTTTGTTGTCAGTCCCTAGACCATCAGCAATGCCTTTGGGTCTATAATACTCTCCAGAGAAGGGGAGTCATTGTGGGCCAAGGAGCTACCCTGAGAAGTAGCCAGAGAAAAAGAAGGTGAAAGTGTTAGTCGCTCAGTCGTGTCCAGTTCTTTGTGATCCCATGGATTGTAGTCTGCCAGGCTTCTCTGCCCATGGAATTGTCCAGGCAAGAATATTGGAGTGGGTAGCCATACCCTTCTTTAGGTTAGCTTCCGAACCCAGGGGTCGAACTCAGGTCTCCTGCATTGCAGGCAGATTCTCTACCATCTCAGCCACCCGAGAAGCCCAGCCGGAGGGAGGCCTGTATCTCTCCCACCTGGAGCCTTTTCCACCAGGCACTGGGACTTCATAAACTTTGTGGGGCAGGTGGTTGGGCAGGCAGTTCCTTCTACTGCAAGAATCTGTGCATGGTAGAGAGGACTAGCAAAAACTAGGGATCTGAAAATAATTTTTGAGTATCTGCTCTGACCCAGATGCTCTTCTGGATTTTTGAAATACATTAATAGAAAAGATGACAGAGATCCCCCCAAGCCTCAGGGGGCTTACATTCAGAGCAGTGGAATTATACTGCTTGAAGCATTTACTAAAGGGCTTGAGAGCTTCCTAGTGTCTACCCAAGGAAGGACCTCACTGAGTCATACCTGACACACCCCTTTGCCTCACCCCACGCACCCAACCCATCCCTAAGTCCCATCAGCTTGACCTGTGAACAAGCCCTCGAGTCCCTCACCTCTCTCCATCTCCTCCACCAGGACCCAAGTCTGAGCCACATCCTTCTCAGCTCAGCTGTCCCACAATCCCAACTGGCCTTTGCAAGTCCCTTCTATCTTCCCTTTTGCTCATGGCCCACGTATGGGCTTCCCAGGTGGCTCAGTGGCAAAGAGTCCGCCTGCTAATTCAGGAGAGGTGGGTTCAGTCCCTACATCAGGAAGATCTCCTGGAGAAGGAAATGGCAACCCACTCCAGTATTCTTGCCTGGGAAATCCCATGGACAGAAGAGCATAGCGGTCTGTAGTCCATGGGGTCACAAAGAGTCAGACACGACTTAGCAACTGAACAACAAGAACAGCAACTGGTCCACACGGCAGCCTGAGTGACTTTTCTTTCATTCAAAATGAAAATCCAATTACATCTGCACTGCAGACACACAACAACTTTCAAAGGAAAGGGCCCTGACCTCTCTGTGAATTCACCAAATTAGCTGGTGAATCAGTGCGGTGGGGGAAGAAATCTTCTTGAGAAGAAATGCGTTTGGAGCTGGGCTTGGCGCTGTGTGGGCAGCATCACATGCAGAGGGGCTCTGCTTCCTAGGTGGGTCATGGGGGAAAGGGGCTCGAGGCGGTGGGTGGGATCCAGGAGCGGCAGGGTCCAGGGTTCTGTGTCCTCAGGCATGCTCAGGACCTCTGAGCCTCAGGGTTCTGTTCTAGAAAATGGGGACAAAAGTCAGGGACTTTTATGAGGATTAAATAGATGATTTGGAGTTGAATGACCAGCTCACCACTCTTTTTTTTTTTTTAAATTAAAAAAAATGGCATCTATTTATTTATATTTGGCTGTGTTGGGGCTTCATTGCTGCACATGAGCTTTCTTTAGTTGCAGTGAGCGGGGGTGATTCTCTAATTGTGGTGCGCAGGCTCCTCTTTGGGGTAGCTTCTCTTGCTGGGGAGCACAGTCTCCAGGGCGCAGACTCAGTGGTTTTGGCGCAGGCACTTGGCTCCTCCATGGCCTGTGGGATCTAGTTCCCTGACCAGGGATCCAATCTGCAACCCTTGCCCTGGAAGGCTAAGTCGTAACCACTGCACCGCCAGGGAAGGTCCCAGCTCACCCCTCTTGATATTAGCTAATTTAGGTTTTTAGAGGTTTCACGTCATCTTTAGATTCAGCGCTCTCTCTACTGGAAGAATGTTCCTACCCCTCTCGTGAGGCCCATTGTAATCTCAGACCCAGGGCCCTCCAGCCTCAGAGCAGAGGGGCACAGTCTCTCCACCCACCTGTCTCCGGTCGCCCCGGGCCGTCCGCTCGCCTCCATTTAGCATTTTGATTTGTGCAGCTTTGCTGAGAATCTCTTACTGCAGCATGTTGACTTATCACTCATTGCAATAAGTTCCCATCCTCTCTCCTCCTGACAGCCTTGCCTAATGTACTTATTCATTCAATTTAAATAAATCGAACATGGGCCTGTGACAGCCGATAAGTGAGTCACACAAGAACAAACAGAAGAGAAAGCTCTGCAAATAGTCAAATGTCAAGTAAGAATGGAAAACTGTCCCCACAGCTTCAACGAACCTTGGATGTCTAATATTTATGGCCAATTGATGTCATTAGAAAGTAAATAAGCCCTCTTATGTTGCATTACATAAGATTAACTGCCAGCAATGGAGTTTAAATAGCAGAGATAAGTGCAGATGGAAATAAACCTGTTTAAAGCTAGAAATATTTGATGGGCCTCCTTGCTGCTTTTAAGATAATTGATCTGTATATCTGTATTGAATCTCACCATAAAAGCTTTGAAGAGACGTGTGGCAAAGCCTGTTTAGACCCAAATCACATTTCTCTGGGGCCACCCAGCCGGGGTTAGAACCTCTCCAAAGAGGAACTCCAGGCCTGGGGGTGCTGCAAAGAGCTGGAAGAAACAGGAATCGTCTGGCTGTAGGCTCCCGAATGAGCAGGTACCTGGGGGGAATGTGGTTGGTTTAGCATCCAAGGGTGTGAGTGAGAGGGGGGCAAAATCCCTCTCTTCAAGGCCTTTTAAAAATTGATGTATGGTGGATTTACATGTTGTGTTTATTTCTGGTGTACAGTGAATTGGTTCAGTTATACCAGGTACAAATGTATATTTCATATTCTTTTCCGTTATGGTTTATTATAGGATATTGCATAGAGTTCCCTGTGCTATACAGGAGGACCTTGTTGCTTATCCATTCTATATATATATATATACACATGAGAGTCTGCATCTGCTGACTCCAAACTCCCAGTCCCTCCCTTTCCCCAACTCCTTGACAACCACAAGTGTGTTCTCTATGTCTGTGAGTCTGTTTCTGTTTTATAGATATGTTCCTTTGTGTCATATTTTATATCCCACATCAAGTGATATCACATGGCATTTGTCTTTCTCTTCCTGACTTACTTCACTTAGTATGATCATCTCTAGATCCGTCCATGTTGCTGCAAATGGCATTATATCATTCTTTTTTATGACTGAGTGATGTTCCATTGTGTGTGTGTGTAACCATATTTTCTTTATCCATATATCTGTCGATGGACATTTAGATTGCTTCTATGTCTTGGCTATTGTATGAATATAGGGGTACATGAATGAATATGAATGTAGGGATACATGTGTCTTTCCAAATTATAGTTTTGTCCATATCTGTGCCCAGGAGTGGGATTGCTGAATCATATGGCAACTTGATTTTTCATTTTTTTGAGGAACCTCCATACTCTTCTCTATAGCGGCTGCACCAATATTCAGGACCTTTCAACTGCTACTGCTGCTGCTAAGTCACTTCAGTCGTGTCCAACTCTGTGCGACCCCATAGACAGCAGCCCACCAGGCTCCGCCATCCCTGGGATTCTCCAGGCAAGAACACTGGAGTGGGTTGCCATTTCCTTCTCCAATGCATGAAAGTGAAAAGTGAAAGTGAAGTCGCTCAGTCGTGTCTGACTCTTCGCGACGCCATGGACTGCAGCCCACCAGGCTCCTCCGTCCTTGGGATTTTCCAGGCAAGAGTACTGGAGTGGGCTGCCACTGCCTTCTCCACAATGCTCTGTAAAACGGGGCTTCTCAATTACCAAATGTATTCCTGGCAAAGGACCGGTTTTTCCTTTTCTTTTTTAAACTTCTAACCCTTGGATACATAGACCTCTTGTTTATGACTAGCATGAAGCTCCCATCACAACTAACTCATCACCCAAGCTTCAGGACATCTCCTTGATCTACATTGTGCTCAGCAAGACGCATCCACTGGTCAGATGCCTTATGTCATGTCAATGTCCAACTGCCATATGGTTTTATAAATTCTAGCTTTCCATTTTGTACTTACCAAGGCCAGGTAACAAAACTGTTTATGGACCAGTCTCAATACCTACACCCATTGAGCTGTGCTGCTGTAGAAGACTGTTTTATCTAACCTCTAGATTGGGAGACAATGAGGAGTAATGCGTGGACGCAAAGGACACCTTTTTAAAATCCCAACAGGCAGAAGATTTCCCAACAGTTGTAGCAGATCCAAATCTCAATCCAGAAACTTAGATGTGCAGATGTTGATTTTTTAAAAAAATACTTATCTATAATAAAATCGAGTTCTACGACCACACCACAATGCTGAAGAAATTTCATCTCCATCCATTTGAAGCCTTGCATACCCACCTCCCCCGGGCAGTGGATAAACTGTGGTGAGCTAACAGACAGCAGAGGCTGGAGTGGGGTGGGAGGAGGCTCTGCCTGGGTCACATGTGCGTGCTGGCATCTGTTGAGATGTCCTCGCTCCCATCTGGCCCTTGGTCTTAGGTCCAAGTGGCTCTCCCCAGTGTCTTCCTTGTCTCCACCACAAGGCATCATGGTGTTTCCTGCTTGCCTGTGCCACATTCCTATCACTGTGGCTGGATGGAGAAACCCCACTGCTCTCTGGACTGAAAAATGTTGCGAGTTATCAGCCCACACCCATCACTTCCACATCTCCTTCTGCAGTGGCAGGAGTTGGCAAGATCTTGGGGATCTTCCTGGGCCCAGGGTGGATGGCAGGATGGGGGATGAATAACCCCCCCCGGGGGGGGGGCTCTATCACTGGGATGGAGTGAGTTGGGATGGCGTGGGGCGGGGAGTGGGGGGCAAATGACTTTCTGCTCTCATGCTGTTCCAGGAGGCCTCTCGTCATCCCTCAGAATTGGCCCAGGTGGGATTCCCTGCTCAGGACTCTCTCTGAGCATCTACATTTCGTTTAAGACTCACAGTTTCCTCTGTTTAAGAAAATTTATTTATGTATTCATGGTAGGGTAAATTGGCTTGGACCAATCTCACATTCTTTTAAATCTTTGTCTCCCAGCTTAGATGCTGGCTTTTGAAACTTCAAAGGTATAGTTTGAATCCTGTTCTGTCATCCCTTCCCTGAGGCAAAGGGTGTGCCAAAGCCTTGGCTGCTGTCCACAGGGGAGGAAGGGTCCCTGGGGTGATGCGAATTCCTGGGAATGTAAATTACTAGTCAGAAAGAGAAAAACAAGTGTCGTATATTTATGCATATATGTGGAATCTGCAAAAACTGATACAGATGATTGTATTTACAAACCAAAAATAGAGACATAGATGTAAAGGACAAATGTGTAGATACTAAGTGGGGGAAGTGAGGTGGAATGAACTGGGAGAGTTGGATTTACATATGTACACTATTGATACTATGTTTAAAATAGATGACCAATGAGAACCTACTGTCTAGCACAGGGAACTCTACCAGTGGCTCTGTGGTGACCTAAATGGGGAGGAAATCTAAGAAATGGAGGATATACGGATACATATAGCTGATTCACTGTGCTGTACATTAGAAACCAGTAGAACATTGTGAAGCAACTGTACTCCAGTGATACATTTTTTTTTAAAAGATAGTACATCCGGAAGTCATGCCACACTGTAGTCAAAAGTTAAGAACAGGAAGACCGGGCGGGCCATCTTGTTGAAGTCACAAACCCTGAAAACTTTTGAGCAGTAGCTGGATGACCCTTTTTGGGAGTTCATTCAGGGACCAGGTGATGGATTAGAGGTCCCATAATTCCATGCCTCAGAGGTGGGTGAGTCCAAGGGGAGAGACCGCCGGAGATTCCATCTGCTGTACTTGGGATCACAAGAGCCCAGCTCTGGGGTCTGACCTCCTCCGCTGGGGGGCCATTTCTCCTGTGCATCCAATTACCCATGTTTTGTTCTGCTTCAAAATAGGGATTCCCAGTGTGGGTGAATTTAGGGATGTTGGTCTGATTGTTCCACGGGTACCACATCTCTAATTGGTAGTCAGTGTTGATAGGGGATGCAAATGACATCCCTGTGTCTCTTTTTGTACGGATGCCAGTGATGACGATTCATTCTGATACTACCCTCCATCCCACTCCTGTATCAATTACAGAGATCAGTAGACGAGCTGAGTGGCATCTGCTTTGTATATATTCTGTAAACAGTGGATTTTACTTCCCTTCTACCGGCATGTAGCATGGGAGTGGTGTCCTGCTCACAGTAACTGTGCAGGACACGGTTACACATTTGCGATGGGATTTGAAGTAACGGCAATAATTTCTTTTGTGACTTGTAGGAAATTCCCAGGCTTGAACTAGTATGTGTATTTATTAAGACAGACACTGTTTTCTCTATTGGTTACATACCGACTTCCCTGTTTTGGTTTAGTTATTGGCTGGTTATATTTGAAGATTAAATTAGATTTTTCTCCTTTCCTTTTCATCTTCTCTCTGCCCTGATGCCAAGGAGGAGGGGAGGGAGGTAACTGTGCTCCTTGTAGATACTATCTTCAGAACGTACTGCCAAGCAGGTATGTTCTTCTGCAAAGAATTAACTAGGAAGCTTATTAAAAACAGATTTCCAGATTCTATATCTGGACATTCTGATTCACTAGCTCTTCCTGTGGGCCCTAGCATGTGAATTTTTGAAACAGTCCCCAGAGGGATGGAAGGAGAGGTTGGGATTAGTAGATGTATACTATAACGTTGTTGTGAAAGTCACTCTGTCGTGTCTGACGCTTTGTGACCCCATGGACTATATAGTCCATGGAATTCTCCAGGCCAGAACACTGGAGTGGGTAGCCTTTCCCTTCTCCAGGGGATCTTCCCAACCCAGGGATCAAACCCAGGTCTCCCATTTTGCAGACAGATTCTTTACCAGCTGAGCCACAAGGGAAGCCCAAACTATTATGTTCAGTTCAGTTCAGTTCAGTTCAGTCACTCAGTCATGTCTGAGTCTTTTTGACCCCATGGACTGCAGCACACCAGGCCTCCCTGGCCATCACCAACTCCCGGAGCTTACCCAAACTCATGTCCATCGAGTTGGTGATGCCATCCAATCATCTCATCCTCTGTCATCCCTTCTCCTTCCACCTTTAATCCTTCCCAGCATGAGGGTCTATTGAGATGAGTCAGCTCTTCACATCAGGTGGCAAAAGTATTGGAGTTTCAGCTTCAACATCAGTCCTTCCAGTGAACACCCAGGACTGATCTGCTTTAGGATGGACTGGTTGGATCTCCCTGCAGTCCAAGGGACTCT
The DNA here is from genome assembly GCF_019320065.1 of Cervus canadensis. Classification (NCBI taxonomy): domain Eukaryota; kingdom Metazoa; phylum Chordata; class Mammalia; order Artiodactyla; family Cervidae; genus Cervus; species Cervus canadensis. Next base: position 30,326,323 of record NC_057416.1, on the reverse strand, counting down.
CAAGAGTCTTCTCCAACACCACAGTTCAAAAGCATCAATTCTTTGGAGCCTAGTTTTCTTTATAGCCCAACTCTCATATCCATACATGACCACTGGAAAAACCATAGCCTTGACTAGACGGACCTTTGTTGACAAAGTAACATCTCTGGTTTTTAATATGCTGTCTAGGTTTGTCATAACTTTCCTTTCAAGGAGTAAGGATCTTTTTATTTCATGGCTGCAGTGATTTTTGGATTATGTATAGGATGGATAAACAACAAGGTCCTACTGTATAGCCCAGGGAACTATATTCAGTATGCTATGATAAACCATAATGGAAAAGAATATAAAAAAGAATGTATATAGTGTAACAGGATCACTTTGCTGCACAGCAGAAATTAACAAAAGATTGTAAATCAACCGTAATCCACTTAAAAAACTAAAATATCCTCCAGACGATTATAATGTGCAGCTAACTTAGGAGTCCACTTCTCCATGGGGCACGAAGGATTTTCACTGAATCCTTTGTTTAGGAATCTTTTTCTTAGTCCAAAAGTGCCATTTCCAGATTGCAAAATGCTGACGTGCTAGTACCCTTGATTCGGTACTCTGACCGGATCCAGGTGAGGATGTTCACCTGACCAGCGGGTCATCGTTACTCCCTGCTGATCTTCAGGTCAGCCCCTTACCCAGAGAGAAGTCCCTTCACGTGCACTGGGAAGCCCTGTGTAGACTTGGAGGGAGACAGGAAGAGACGAAATGTGGCTAAGGCTCTGGGAAGACGAATGAGAGTTCTGGTTTGGTGTTTGTTTTGACGTGGACCTTAAAGTTTTTACGAAATCTGTTACAATATTACTTCTGTTTTTGATGTTTTGATTTTTTGGCATGTGGGATCTCAGCTTCCTGACCAGGGATTGAACCCACACCCCAGGTATTGGAAGGTGAAGTCTAAACCACTAGACTGCCAGAAACATCCCTGGTTTGGTGTTTTGAATCCAGATCCCCCAGCATTCTCCTGATGAATTCTTCCTGACCATCATGAAGCCTGACTCCCCTAATTATCTAGTGACAATTTCAGGCTATTTAGATTTTAAATGTATAAGAAATACTTCAGAGTATTTCTCCTTAGAAGCTTCCTCCAAGGCAATAAAAATTCTCTGAAGCATTTTATGGTTGGATGGTATCACCGACTCAATGGACATGAGTTTGGGTAAACTCCAGGTGTTGGTGATGGACAGGGAGGCCTGGCGTGCTGCGGTCCATGGGGTCACAAAGAGTCAGACATGACTGAGCGACTGAACTAAACTGAACTGGAGCGCTTTGGAAAAGCCCAGGCATGTCGATATGGCCCACACGTCCCCAGATATTTTCTGGTTGGAGAAGAGTTGCCTCCAGGATGCTGGGGTCCCTTCCTGGCATTTGAGAGGCTCAAGGTTTCAAATCCTTTGCTGTGTTGGGGTCCCTGCCCACTGAAGTTAGTTTTTAAGAATCACTCCATGCACAGGTTGGCATGATCATGGTCTGCTGGCTTGCATGCCATTGGAGAGGCACAGCCCCGTGTAGAGAGATGGGCGTGTGGGGCGTTGTGGATGGAGAGTGCTGCGTCTCAGTGCCCAAGTGTGGGGCCCGGGGCTCAGCGGTGCCCGCAGACAACTGTTGAAGCCCCACCTTGTCCATCCCTCGTGTCATTCCTGGCATGCCCACTGGGCACCATCTGCAGACCCAGCGCATGCCAAAGCAGTGTCGCTCGCACTCTTTTCATCACGGAAACATTTCTTTGATCTTCCAACGTTGCTTTCAAGATGATTAATCTCAGCGTGGCTGTGTGTTTAGGCGCTCCATAAAGGCAGGTGCGTGTGTCGGAGCGCAGCTCTGTCAGGACTGCTAATGTAAGCGTCTGTTTTACAGCCCAAGTGACAGTTGTATTGTTCTGGCGGGGTTGCAGCTCTGACATGTGGAATCAATCTTTTTAACCTGTCAATTAATCAGCGGGCAGCTGTCAGCCCAGCTGAAAGGCCTGAAGGACAGTGCCCTTTCAATGGATTATACTGGGGGCATGGAGAAGTAAAATTGAACACTTCAAGCTTCAAGGAACTCTTGTTGCATTCAAAGCCAGACTTCACTCTCACTTAAAGGAAATGGGCTCCAGCGGGGGCCCCCTCCTAAGGACTGGAGGCATATGGGTGAAACGTGTGGGGCACGTTCGTATGTGTAGTTACCTTTCCAGGTTCAAGGGCCCCTTAAAGGAGAACCGCCAGATCCTGGCCAGTGAACCTCACCTATATCTGTGTAGGTGCAACTGATTTATTTCCAGAGTGCAGGACACTGGTTCGTGGGCGCTCGGTCTTTAGGAGGGTTCACAGAGTGCCCATAGGAGAAAGTGTGCTGGTTAAGCCAAGGTTGATTAAGCCCTTGTTAGGAAGGGGATATTGCCCTGAGGGCTCAGAGGGAATACAGGGCAGAATAAAACCAGCTTCCTTTCCTTCATCACCATATATATAAACTGGGGAGATGCAGGCAGAGAGCTGCTTTAAAGGATAACTCATAATTGAGTCCTCTATGGACAATTAATTACTATTATTAAATAGTCAAATAAACATAAGTTAGCCTATGCTAATAGACAACCAGGCGTCATTAAGTTCCAAGCAGTTTAGAAGAGGAGAACGTAATGGAAACTGGAGCTGCTGATGAAAATTTCTCAAAGAAAGGGTGATAAACCACTCTCTAGACCTACACTGTTGTTGTTTTTTTCCTTCTGATATTTTTGCTTGCCATTCCATAAATAACTAACTTTTTCTATTCTCCCGTTCCTTTCTTCCTTCATACAAATATTTATTTAGCACCTGATTTTTGCTCAGTCTGGTGCAAGATACTGTGGGGAATATAAAAAGGTTGCAAAGTTGGCTTTTGAAGAATAACCTCAAAGCTCCTGTTGCTCTCAGTCCTGGGGAGAGAAAGGCGGCTCTCCCTGCTCACCCCAGAGAGTTTAGAGAGTTTAGAGTTTAGCAGCTCTGTGAGTTATTTAATTTCTTGTTGGTCCAGAACCAATTGTCTGGCTATTTGTATTTTCCCCCGCATGGATCCTGAAGTGAGAACTGTGTTCTTTTTGCCTATGTGATGGGAAAGTACTTGGTTTTATAAGCCCATCAAGTGGACCCTGCTGACTTGTTCTCCATCAAATAGTGCACATTACTTCTGTCTAAGCCAGCGTGCTTCTGAGCTGGACAGATCTAGGTGGAATCCAAGCTCTGCACTTACCAACTGTGTTAACTTGGGCCAATTTCTTTGTCTATTTGAACCTTAGATTTCTCACCTCTAGAATATGGATAAGGATGTTCAGCTTTAAAGCGTCAGTGGGGGAAGTGCCTGGGATGATACGTGAAAAACATCTAGTAGACCCTCAATGAATGATGGATTCTATGTTTATACCTATTTTTTGAAGGGAGAAAAATAGCCACCTTTGTCAATCTCTCCTCATTGCCTCTCTTGGTAATTGCCTCATAGCAGGTGCTCAGAAATGCTTTAAAATTGTATAACTGAGTGGTCAGCAACTCTGTAGCCTCCATTTAGTATTGTTATAGCCTAAGTCAAAGAACGGGCCCTTTTTATCCACACCCTAGTTCTTAAAAAACTAAGAGAGTTACCGTATGACCCAGAAATCCCACTCTTGGGTATATATCCAAAGGTAGTTCTAATTCAAAAAGATACTTGCATCCCTATATTTATAGCAGTGCTACTTACAATAGTCAAGACATGGGCGCAAACTAAGTGTCCATTAACAGGGGACTGGATAAAGATGCGGTACATATACACAATGAATTGTACATATATACAGTTGTACATATATACAATTACTCAGCCATAAAAAGAATGAAATAATGCCATTTGCAACAACAGGAGTGCACCTAGAGAAGATCATAGTAACTGAAGTTCGCCAGACAGAGAAAGACAGATATCATATGCTATTGCTTATTTACAGAATCTAAAAAAAAAAAAAAAAAGATACAAATGAACTGATTTACAAAGTAGACCCACAGACATAAAAATTAAACTTATGATTACATGTACGTGTGCTAAGTCTCTTCAGTTGTGTTTGACTCTGTGTGACCCTACGGACTGTATCCTGCCAGGCTCCTCTGTCCGAGAGATTCTCCAGATCAGAATACTGGAGTGGGTTGCCATGCCCTCCTCCAGGGAATCTTCCTGACCCAGGGATCGAACCTACATCTCCTATGTCTCCTGTATTGGCCACCGAGATTCTTTACCACTAGCACCATCTGGGAAGCCCAAACTTATGGTTACGAAAGGGGAAAGGGGTGAGGAAGGGAAAAGTAATATACACACCCCTGTATACAAAACAGATACCTAAAAAGGACCTGCTGGATAGCACAGGGAACTATACTCAGTAGACTCTATTTTGTAATAACCTATAAGGGAAAAGAATCTGAAAAAGAATATGCATATATATATATATATATATTTCACTTTGCTGCATACCTGAAACCAACACGGCATTGTACATCAACTCTATGTCAATAAAAAATAATAAAAATGTAAAAAAAATTTAAAGCATGCATTAAAAAAAAAAAATGAAGAGTCCCTAACTGCAGGTCCTGTAGGCCAAGCTGCTGTGAGTGGACTTAAATCTCCTGCCGGGGCCCTTGTAGATTCCTCTGGCCAGAGGGAAGAGTAAAGTAGCCACGAGACTGCCTGGGCCAACTGGGGAGGATTTGAGAAGTGAGTTTAGATCCCAGTAAACACCATGCCCAGAGCACGATCAGCTCTGTCTTCCTCCCTCTGCTACATGGTGTTCAGCATCTGCTCCAAGCAAACACACCCACGCCTGTTGAGACTGGCATCTGAGAGTTGTATTTTTGGTAGGATGAGTGTCTGCACAGCCCAGGGGGAGAGGAGCTAGAAAAACCTGATACCTAACAGGGAAGATTGTCTGCCATCCTGACTTGCAAGGATGGAGGCCACTTCCAGAAGAACCTAACTTGACATCGCTTTGACATACGCTTCATTCAAGGATGGATAGAATTTCTCACCAGAAGGGCAAGAAGTCCATGGTGCTTCTGTCTTCTCCTCTTACGGAGTGAGGTGGAAGAGAGATGTTCCTCACGTTCAGAATATCTGATTCGTGTCCCTGGGTGTGTTGTTGGATCCAACCCCTGGGGTCCAGGCTTTTGCCCTTCTCAATGATAGTGTACAGTTTATGTAGAAAACAAGAGGTACACTTAAATTCTACAGTGTCATCTTTATAAAGACCCCGGGTTGTGGCTAGGTACCCGTGAATATGATGTAAATGGATGTTGGTTGTTATTGGAAGCATAGTTAGAACAGGTTTGTCAGCAGAGGACTTGAGTTTAAGTCCTGACTGCTATGGATTAACTCAAGATCTTGAATGGTCATTAAGGCTTTCTGAGCCTCCACTTACTCACTTGTAAACTTGGACTTCTTTTACAGAGTTGATATGAGGGTCAAATGAGATAATGCATAAATGAGCTCTGCAAATCTTGAACTGCTAATATCATTAGAAATACAAGTAGTACTTTATGGTACCATGTAGCTCTACTGTGGTGAACTTGGACAGGAGAAAAAAGGCAGATTAAAGGACTTGATATTTGGACCAATGTTGTGGAAAGTCATTCTCCAAGTGACAAGAGATTTAATGAGAGTAAAATTCTCAGCAATATCACATCTTTTCTTCAAAAAAAATTAAAAAAAAATTTACAGTGAATAAGAAAACAATGAAGAAGTGTTCGGAGGTAAAGAGGAGACTAAAGATGAGATGGATTAGATAAAGAGAGAGATCTGCTGGGGTTTTACTGAGGCTGCTTGCAGAACAAACATTTTAGATGGATGAGCAGTCTCTGCTTTCCTAACTTTGGTGTAACATACCTCACATTATTTTAACCTTTCTCCTGAATTTCATTCATAAACTTTGAATTAGACCCTATGAAAGTATTGTTACTTCCACAATCCATTCCACAAATAATGAGTTTGTTGTAAATAATCTTGTTTCTGTTTAGTTGCTAAGTGGTGCCTGACTCTTTTGTGACCCCATGGACTGTATCCCACCAGGCTCCTCTGTCTATGGGATATCCCAGGCAAGAATATTGGAGTGGGTTGCCGTTTCCTTCTCCAGGGTATCTTCCTGACCCAGGGACTGAACCCACGTCTTCTGCATTGACAGGCAGGTTCTTTACCACTGAGCCACCAGGGAAATAACCTTGAGCTCTTAGCAAGCATCAGATATGGATTTAGTTGCTAGATTTTCCCAAAGTGAATACAAGGAATCAAATTGTACCCTCAGAAGCCTCATGGTCTAGTGCATGACAGCCAGGCCCAGGACTATTTTTAATGTAGTATGCTGTATGTGCAATGAGAGATGTTGGCAGAAAGCGTAGTGCTAGCATGCAGGGAGTTGTCCCGGGAGCAGAGAGGAGGAGGTGGCCTAGAAGGGTTGTGAAGAAAGGACAGGAAATTCATCAGGTGAGCAATTACTTTCCAGGAAAATGGTTGGAAATATCTGAAGGAAACATGATTTGATAAATGTGGACACTTTAAAGACTGTCCTATAAAAAAGAAACAGGAAGAATTACGATCCACTTTAGACATACTGCAGGTCACAGTTATGGTTTCCAAACCTTGAGTTTTCCATTCTTTTGTGTGAGTCTTTTTGGGGGAAGTTCTCTATGCTTGTAACTCTAACTGAAGTCATTCCCAAAGGCTGAGCATGAATGAAGAGATGATGGAGCAACAGGAAAGCTAGAAGAACAAGAGCTGATTGGGGTGAGAACTTCTCCCACGTCTGAAAGCTCATGCCCAAATCAGTACCCTCAAAATGCACCTTCTGTCTGGCTGGGAGGCATTTAAATTTCAACTGAAGCTCCAGTACTTTGGCCACCTGATGTGAAGAGCCGAATCATTGGATAAGACCCTGATGCTGGGAAAGATTGAGGGAAGGAGAAGAAGGGGGCGACAGAGGATGAGATGGTTGAATGGTATCACTGACTCAATGAACATGAGTTTGAGCAAACTCTGGGAGATAGAGAAGGGCAGGGAAGCCTGGTGTGCTGCAATCCATGGGGGTTACAAAGAGTTAGACATGACTTAACAGCTGAACAACAACAATACATCTTCCAGGTCAAAAAGAGTAAAGCAAAACCATGACCCAAGAACTGAACTTGCAGAACAAAGTGTATTTTCTGGGGGTAGATGTCTTTTCAGGCTGGGACAGGTCATTTCATACCTTGTACCAGGTGAGACTCTGTTGCCCACTCTAAACGAAGTGGGCAACCACTCTAAATATCGTGATGAAAAATAACTTGCCTGCACCCGATAACCAGTCTGCAGACCGTCGTTGCTGTGACACTTGTAGAAAAACTGAGCAGTATTTGCTACCCAATCTCTGTTGCATCCCCTGCATTTTTAAAATGCAGTCAGATATCACTGGGCCAACAGGTTTCCCAGACTAAAATGGTCCTGGAAAGTCAGGTGGACCGAGTCTCTTCCTTTTTCTTCCCCTCACCCACACCCTCCCTCCCTCCCTTCTTCCTTCCTTCCTTCATTTTTCTTTCTTTTTCTCTTTATCTCTTTCTTCTTAAAGCACTCATACAGTAAGGATTATGCCCTTGCTTTCGTTGTGAAACCAAATTCAGTGGTGGTGAAAGAGATTAATGAGCGTGGTAGCAACAGGGCCACCTGCTTAAAAAGCTTTCACTTCAGTAAATATTGTTTTATACCACAATCACCTCAGTGCTCCATCTTTACTGATTTGACAAATAGGTTTCCCTCTCTTTGCTTTTTTTTTTTTCCCTTTTTCTTCTCTTTCCCCTTAGAGTTTTTTCTATTTCCCTTTGGTTTTATTTCACTTTTCTTCTTTCTTGTGTTCTATTTAATTTTTCTTCTTCTTTTGATAACCACAGGTACTTGGGTTGAATTAATTTTGCTTCTTATGATGCCATTCAACACTCTGATTTTATTATGTATATTTTTGTGGAAATACACTGTGCATACAGAAAATTGCACAAATTATAAGGGTACATCTTAATGAATTTTGATTGTATTATGTATATTTTTATGAAAATACAATGTACATACAGAAAATTGCACAAATTGTAAGGGTACATCTTAATGAATTTTGATTTTGTTATGTATATTTTTATGGAAATACAGTGTACATACAGAAAATTGCACAAATTGTTAGGGTACATCTTAATGAATTTTGATTTTATTATGTATATTTTTATGGAAATACAGTGTACATACAGAAAATTGCACAAATTGTTAGGGTACATCTTAATGAATTTTCACAACACTAACAAAGTTGACTAGCACTCAGATGATAAAACAGAACATGATCTGAATCCAGAAGATTCCCCCTCACACCCATTTCAGTCACAACCTTCTGCCATGGGGAACCACTCTTCTGCACGTCAACACCATAGATTGATTTTGCCTGTTTTGGAACTGTACATAAATGGAATTTTACAGCATGGTATCCTTTTTGTTTGACTTCTTTCACTGAACTTTATGTTTGTGAAGTTAATCCATGCTGTTCCTTTATTGTCCTTGCAGTATAGTACTCAGTTGTGTGACTAGACCAGAAATGTATTTATCCATTCTTCTCTTGGTAGATATTTGGGTTGTTTCTAGGTGTTGAGGGGGCTTACAAGTAGTGCTGCTATGAACATTCTTATAGATCCTTATGATGAACTTAGGTATCCATGTCTGATGGGCACATCCCCAGGAGCGGAATTATTGGGTGTTCACTCATTTCGTTTCAGTCAATATTGCCAAAACGTTTTCAAGGAGTTTGCACAACCAGGGATGTGGGAGAGCTTAGGATCCTTAGCACTCTCTGTCTTTATATTTTTTGCTCACTTGGTTCTTTGTGGAACTGCTCTCAGCCCCTCTCTAGTCAATCCACTACAAGCGGGATCAACTCTTCATTGTCGAAGTCTGTCCGTATTACTCTATGAACCGACTGTAGTTAATACTCATAAGTGCATGACTCCACAGTATGTGTGCATTCATCACATTTATCTATTTCCCTAGAGGTAGGAAAATAGACTTAAATGCTCTCCAATTCCATGCTACTTCAGTCAATTATCAGATTTAAACGCTTTAAAATTACTGGCTATTAGAGCATACACATTCTTACTTTGACTAAGTACTATTCTCCATAATGGAAACACTGGGGAACATGCTCAACAAGAATGCATGAGAGTTCATATACCTCCATAACTTTCCGAAATGTATTACCTGATTTTAAAATTTCGGACATTTGGATGGTCAGGAAGCAGTATCTTACTGATATTTAAATTTATATAGTTATTTAATTGCTACTAAAGTTAGATGTCTCTTTATGTGTATTCGCCATTCAGATTTCCTTTTCTGTGAATTGCTTACTTAATCCCTTTTCCATTTTCTTGGGTTTATTTGTGAAAATTGCTTGTGTATTCCAGAGAATAATCCATTTGTTGGTTTTAAACATTGAAAACAATTTCATCCTATTTCCTGCCCATTTGTCATTCTGTCTATATTGTTGTTGATGGCATATAGGCACTGTGCTTGAATCCACTAAGTATTTTTGTATTAAGATTTGTGTGTTTGAGGCTTTATTTAAGAAAATGTTCACCTTCTATCACAAAAGAGTTCTCTTACATTTAAAAACTATATTTGCAGTTTCATCTTTCATATTTGGGTCTTTGATGCATTTAGAGATTTTGTTGCATATAATTGAAGTCAGAGATCTAATATATTTTCCCCCATGTAGTGATTTCCAAATAACATCTATTCTATTTAAAAATCTGTTATTTTCCTACTGTTTTTTTGGTAACATTCTATCATATGTCTCCATAGATACATAGACGTATTTTTTAGCTCCTTATTATTTCGCAGAGTTCTATTTACCTGCTCCTTCTACCGCATCACCTATTGTAATTGTTCTTTTGGTATCCAAATGGACTTAGCTAACTATAAACCACTATTTTTCTTTTTTGATTTTTCAATTTTTAATTGGAGAATAATTGCTTTAAAATATTATGTTAGTTTCTGCTGTACAGCAAAGTAACTCAGCCATGTGTATAAATATATCCCTTTCTCTGGAGCCGCCCTCCCACCCGGCTAGGTCAACACAGACCATCCCTGAGCTATACCGCAGTTCCCCACTAGCTATTTATTTTACACACAATGGTGTATATATCTCTCTCAATTCGTCCCACCCTATCCTTCCCCCTAGTTGGGTTTTATTCCAGCAGAAACAGCATAGTGTGGGCAGGGATGTGTATAGTGTGTGAGGTTGAGGTGCTGAGGGCAAGGGATGGAATATAGTACACCCGGGACTTGAGTTCTCGGCTTAGATTCTACCTGGTGCCAGAGCCCTGGGGATAGTCTGGTCCCTGATCTGCTTTGCTGCCCTTGAGTCCCAGACTTGGAATTCTAGCCGGTTCTGCCATCCCCTTTTATGCCCATCCCTTCCCTGCGTGGGGAGTCAGCGGGTTCCGTGGATGAGTCTGGACCCTCTTTGCTACACGGCACATCTGTTCCCCGGGGAGGGGGGAGATCAGGCAGGGAGAGCGTGGTTTCCCCCCGGTTCTGAGGGCACGCCTGTGTCCTCCCTTAGGCATGGACTCAAGCACAACCCAGCTTCTTGGGGCTGTGGGCTTGAGAGCTGGTGAAGCTGGGGTCCTTTCCGATCAGAGAGACAGAAGGAGCAGACAGGCAGAGGTGATACACCAGCTGGGCTCCAAGTCTGTCCCAGGTGACCTGCGGCTCTGAACCCCTGGACCAGCAGACGCTGCTCTAGCAATTACTTCAGATCCCCACGTGGCTGAGTAGCTATAGACAGGAGGGCACGTGTGAGGTTTCAGTTCAGAGCAAGTCGGTCTTTCCTGATGAGAGACATAGCAGCCGGCATTTATTATAACATCAGTGCAAACCCGTGTGTCCTTGAGCAAGTTACTTAACCTCTCCCTGCCTCAATGTTCTTATCTGTAATTTGAACAGAATAACCACACTTACCCTATGGGGTTCTCCGGAGGATGTGCGTGTGTGTGTGCGTGCGTGCTAAGTCTCTTCAGTCTTGTCCGACTCTTTGTGACCCCATGGACAGTAGCCTGCCAGGCGCTGCTGTCCGTGGGATTCTCCAGGCAAGAATTCTGGAGTGGGTTGCCATGCCATCCTCCAGGGGACCTTTCCGTCCCAGGGATTGATACCGTGTCTCTTGCATTGCAGGTGGATTCTTTACCCCAGAGCCACCGGGGAAGCTCACTCTTCTAAGGAGGCAACAATTCAGTTGCATCAGTAACTACTTATGGAAATGCCTATTGTTTGTCAGTTGCCTAAAATACCAGGTCTGAACTTTACAATGTCGCAGTGAAGTATCTTTAAGATTGAGGTTCAGGAGGCTATGTGACTCACACGGCCAATCAGTGGGCCAGGTAGGCTGTGGACTTGTGCTGTAAGCGCCAGCTTTCCCAGCTTCTCTGTACGTCTAGACTGTGTGGCATCCCACCTGGTACCCTGTGCCCGAGGCCACACCTCTGAACACTGTATTCAGGCCAGCAGCAGGGAAGGGTGAGAGGAGACCTCGCCTGCTGGTTCTTCTTTCTCATCCTGATGACATCCTTCTTTCTTGCCACCTCTCCTCTACAGGGGAAGGGGAGTATCAGGGAAGGTTAGGGGTGGGTTTTCAGAAAGGCCAGGGCTCTGGGAGCATCTACTGCTGCAAGAGCAGCAGCAGAAACAACAGTCCCTAAACTCTGAGTAGGGCTTCCCTGGTGGCTCAGTGGTAAAGAATCCGTGTACCAAGGCAGGAGATGCAAGAGGCACAGGTACGATCCCTGGGTTGGGAAGATCCCCAGGAGAAGGAAACAGCAACCCACTCCTGAAAAATTCTTGCCTGAAAAATTACATGGACAGAGAATCCTGGCAGGCCCCAGTCCATGGGGTCACCAAGAGTTGGACGCGCCTTAGTGATAAAGCAACAACAGACTCTGGTACAAGCAGGTGACGTACAGGCTGAAGGAGACAGATTCCAGCTTGAGATGCGTAACCTTGAAAATAGTGGTACCCTTGTCCCTGCAACCTGCTGTCCAGGGATGCTGAGTGAATGGCTGCTTATTTGATTGCTATGGAAGGGTTGAGCCTACTCCGCCAACCTGTCTCCAGCCTGCCTCTCTCTTATTTATAGAGTGGATGGAGCCTTTTACATTTTTTTTTCCAGCTGTTTAGGAACTCAGATTTCTCTGTTCCACTTGGTCCCCAGTGATCAAGGTCCCTGTGGCAAAGATGTACCCCCACTACTGCGCTGCTTAATCTATTAGCCTGCTAGTTCTGGTGGGGGACCGGGGGTAGGGGGTGGTTTATTTGATTGTCATATCATTTATGTAGCTGTTACTTCCAATGCTATTATCTTTGTTTAGCGCAAACGGAGAGCAGTTAGTACTCCTGGTAATCTATCTCAGAATCAAAAAGCGATGGAGAGGGAGAAGCCTCCTCTCCCAAGTCTTTATCTCTTACCACCATCATTTTCCCAGCTGGGAGCAGGCGACGACCCGGCTTCCAATATGCTGCTCAATGATTTTAGATGATTGATCTTTCTAAAGTGCTTTTCCGCTTCTTGCCACACAGACGCGGATAGATTAAGCAATTATGGATTATTTCAGCATCAGATGGCCTGAGACAATTAGTCAGAAGAGAAGCAAAGGAGTGGGTGGCCCTGCTGGCTTTTGGGGAGGGGCAGCCTGGGGGGAGGAGCTGAGGGTACAAAAAGGGATAGATTTGCCCACTGGGTTGGCAAGAGGAGGATGCAGGGCCCAGCCAATCTGAAGGGAAAATCAAAAATACATGTATTTTTATTTTACAGTGGCAGAGGTTAAGAATTTTTTATGGCATAAAGAAACCTCATTATCTTTGAATCAAAGGAGCACTTCTGAGTAGCATCTCTTTAAGGGAGATTATGCTTCTTAGAGGAGAAAAAAAAAAGTTGTGAGAGAGGGAGAGAGACAGACTAGTGCTTGTAATAAAAGACAATAGATCAGATAGTCTCTGAATGGATCCGGGGCCCTAAATCACTCCCGGGCCTGGCTGCCAGGGCGCAGACATCCCGAGCAGGGCCGGCGTGTTTTATGGTGTTGGCGGCACTCTGGGGAGTGAGTTACAACCTTGCAGTCCGTGGGTGGCTATCTGTTATCCTTCATGTAAACAGGTATTCAAATCCGGACTCCGGAACCTTCGCCTTGGCATTTCATCATCCTGGTAATCTCACCCTGTCCCCCGCCAAGGTCGCTGTTTGGACTGCATGACTTTCAGACTCTTCTCTGGCACCGGAGGCGGGAGCAGCCGGGCTGACAGCCGCCCGACTCATCAACCGGGCTGACAGCCCCCAAAAATTCACTTTGATATTTTGTGTGGAATAATTCAGTGGTAATTGGGCCAGATGATGTTCTGTGACCTAAATTCAATTTCCATCACGGGGAAGCATCACAGAGCTCGTCATTCATTTGCTAAGAGCACCTACCCGTCCAGGGAGCATACGTGTATATATACATGTGTACGTGTTTATAAAATGCATCTGCCGTTTCTATCAATATGTGATATATTAATATGTACTTGGTGGGTTTGTTGAGGTGGTCATTGATGATTTGGGAACGATTATCTGGGACCCCATTCTTTCTTTCCTTCTTTAGCGCCTGTGTTTAATTCTCCCCTTTCCTGTGGGGATGGGCAGACGGGCAGGGGAGAGGTGTCGGAGGGGGAGGGGAGGTGTAAAACTCACCATTATGCTCCTTAGCCCTTCTCCAAAAAGCCTGGGGAGGGAGGGAGACGTTGGGACTCACTGATGATTTCTGCATGATCCCCCTGTCTTGGGCAGGGGAGCTTAGTGGGTGGTGCCCAGCCAGCAGAGACAGACGGGACTAGAGTGGAATCCTAGCTGCATCTCTTTCCAGCTGTGCAACCTCGATGGCTCCCTTCAGCTCCTGAAGCCTCAGTGTCTCTTCATAATTTACAAATAAAGCATCCTCCTGGTGCCTGGCCCAGCATAGGTGTTCTGCAATGAAAGCTATGGCTGGGCATTGGAAGGAGAACACTTGTGAGCACCAGTCCCCATCTAGGAGCTCCCCACTGCTGACTCCCCCTCCAAAAGGCAGGCATTACCAGCGCATCACCGGGGACAGGGCTTCTCTCAAAGGAAGAAGTGGTGGCGTTGGAAAGGAGACTCTTCCAAATCAGACGCTCTGGACTGGAGGGAGTTTGGAGATAAAGGGCCCTCAGAGGGCAGTCTTTTCCAGAAGGAGACCCTGAGACCCAGACCACTCAAGGGACCCGCTCAGCATCCCAGCTACAGACCCTTGCCCGGGCCAACGCATCCTGCCGGCCCCTTCTTGGTGCAGGGTAAGGCATCACGCCTGCTACTCCCCATGAGTGTGCTGGAGACTTGATCTCAGCCACGAGACTGACCGTGGGATTGTATAATCAGAGGGTCCTTTGGGAGGTGGGCTAAGTAGGAGCCTTTATGCCTAATTCTGCTTATTTGAATGTGATGGTCCCATGGGTTGGGGACAATACCTCCATCTCTCAGGAGCTGATGGTGGGAGATTTTATCAGTTGCTTTGGAGTCTAGTGAGGTTTCAGGGAGAGGACTGACTAGAGGAGAAGACAAGGAGAGAACAAGAAACTATCTCCGCATATCTGTGCACACACAGTGTCTTGCCCAACTGCACAACGGCCTCAGATGGCGTTATGATCCTATCTGCTGTCTGACTCAACCCCAGTGTTCTTGTCTGTGATATCTTGCTGCCACCAAAGGCAGATTTTGACTCGATTTACGTTCATCCTCTTGAGTCTAGGTCACCGCTCAATGCCTCTTCCTGCTGAGTTCTAACATCGAAGTGTTGTGAATCCAGAATCTAAACGCTGTGACTCCGGTGGGCCTTGGCAGCATGTAGAAGGCCATTTGCAAATGTCTGGATCTTGTGTTGGCTCCAGCCTCCCCAGGAAATGCTCTTGTTCACTGAAATGCAGGCATGACTACCTTTGTGGGGACCATGTATCTTTTCCTTTAAAAAGAATCGGCCCTGCGTGTGATGTTTTCTTTGCAAAGGGAAGCCCAGGGATCGTCTGCATCAGGTTATAAAACGATCCCAGGGTCCGTTGCTGGCTCTAAGCAAGTTGAGTATACATCAGCTCGCTTAATTCGGCAATATCATCAATGTCAGTGCGTATCCACCGGCTGCTGGCTATTGGTCATCCGGACCTGACACAAACTCAATAAATACTCCATAACCCCTGACAGCCGCCAGCAGATTAGCCTGAAATGAGCGATGGCCCAGCCAACACCTGCTGAACCAAATCAGCCCCGTGACGGATGGGCCTGTACTGAGCTCTGACCACGAGCGAGATCAGTGGAAGAATGATTTTATCCTTTAAGAAAAGAATTAGAGATGGTGGTGGCTGGGGTGATTGGAAAGCTTTCAGAGGGGGCCGTTTTTCTTCTCTTTCTTCCTCGTCTACGGGCAGATCCCCTGTTGGCTGCTCCCCTCCCACACCTGAGCCCCGGGGCATGTTCACAGCTCCAGGGGACATCCGGTGGGGGGGCCCAAGGTGGCCGAGGCCAGTGCAGAGGGCTGCCTTGGGATCAGGCGGAAGGTGGAGTGTGGCACCTCCAACCATCAAGGCAGGAGCTGTCCATCCAACTCCTTGGGTGGTGGGAGGGCCATTCAGGCGGGGAGGGGTGGGGTGGAGCCGGGGATGTATCATGTAACAAGAGGGAAAGCTGCAGCTGAGGATCTCCGTGGGGGGCAGGCTGAGTATAAATTTGGGGCTCCCTTTTATCTTACGTGCACGTGCGTGCTCAGTCGCGTCAGTTGTGTCTGACACTTTGCAGCCCTATGGACTGTAGCCCTCCAGGCTTCTCTGTCTATGGGATTTTTCAGGCAAGAATACAGGAGTGGATTGCCATGTCCTTCTCCAGGGGATCTTCCTGACCCAGGGATCGAACCCATGTCTCCTGTGTCTCCCTGCGTTGGCAGGCGGATTCTTTACCACTGAGCCACCTGGGAAGCCCTCTTTTATCATACAGCAGCCATCAACAGGGTCTTCCCGTCTTAACAGACCACCCCCGTCAGTTGTATTGTCTAGATTAGAACACATGCTAGACAAAAACACAAGCAATACCAGAGCCTTTGTTTGAGTTCTTGCTCTTTGGCTTAGCAGATGGGAGCGTCTGACACGTAACTCATCTGGACCATATTTTGAGCCTTAGCTTTCGTACCTGGAAAATGACGATGGCCCAATCTACCATTCTTCTCCTTTCTGGAACATCTACTTTTGAATTAAGTCAAGCTTTGGTCCTTGGAACATTTGTCCTGGTCTCCTGTAGAATTTTTTTTTTTTTTTTTTTTCTAATTGGAGGATAATTTGGCATTGTGACATCAGCCTTCACTGAGGGATGTTTTTAAAAACAGACCTGTGAAACTCATTGCCATGTTTACAGAAAGACTGCCTTGAGGATCTTATTCACTAAATCACAGGGTCCTTTCCACGTGGAGCTAGCGGAGGCTTTTCTGTCTGGTTTCAGTTCCAGGAACCGTTCTGTTTATCCGAACGACTGTTTAGATTTGATGTTATGGACTCTGAATTGTGTAGAGAGCCTGCTTTCTTTTGTGTTGGGAACTAGAAAACTCAGAGTCAGATCAGGGGCCTCTCTCTCCGCCAGTGTGTTGAATTCCAAGACGTGTCTGTGTTTTGGTATGAATCATACTCGCTTCTCTTATTTTCTTTTGGCCTCAAGTCTCTTCCTTTGAAATGGATTTTATTTTGTGGAAGGATGTGGGGTCTTTTTAAGCTACCTTAAATCATTCGTTGGCACCAGGCGGGGGGTATACATGAGTCAAGACACTCACCAGGGCTCCTGGCCTCTACACCCACTTGCTGGGGTGGTTAGATTGAGCACAAGGGCCTTCAGGGGTGGCCAGCATGCAAGCACTGCTTTCTGACATATGAGCAGAAAGGGCAGCTGTTTGCTCCCAAAGTCCCTATCAAGTGAGAGGCAAACGTTTCTGGTGAAGTCAGGCCTGAAGACCAGTTCCCTCCAGGAGGCCAGTGCCAGGATAGGGGGCCACTGAGAGTCTTCAGGCCCATCTCGCTCAGCTGAACCTGCACAGGTAACATTGAGGGGAAAGCCTTAGGAGGGCGGTTCGCATTTCCTTCTTCAAAGGCTCTCAGGCTGTTTCTGATCAACAGTGAGTGTGCAGTGATAACAGCCACGCTCAACTCCTCCCCTGCCCGAGGGCGCCTGTGAAGTCTTACCTGTCTGCTCAGGCTGCTTAGTGACTCAACACTTCCAAAGCTTCCAGAGGCATCTTTCCCCCCACACTTCAGCTCCTGACCCATCAAAGCCCTCATTCCCTCCATTCTCAGTGTCTGAACATTAAAAGTGAGAGTGAAAAAGTTGGCTTAAAAAGCAACATTTAAAAAATTAGGATCATGGCATCCGGTCCCATCACTTCATGGAAAATAGATGGGGAAACAATGGAAACAATGACAGACTTTACTTTTCTGGGCTCCAAAATCACTGCAGATGGTGACTGCAGCCATGAAATTGAAAGATGCTTGCTCCTTGGAAGAAAAGCTATGACCAACCTAGACAGCATATTAAAAAGCAGAGACATTACTTTGCCAACAAAGGTCTGTCTGGTCAAAGCTATGGTTTTTCCAGTAGTCATGTATGGATGTGAGAGTTGGACTACAAAGAAAGCTGACTGCCAAAGAACTGATGCTGTTGAACTGTG
Source organism: Cervus canadensis (assembly GCF_019320065.1). Taxonomy (NCBI): domain Eukaryota; kingdom Metazoa; phylum Chordata; class Mammalia; order Artiodactyla; family Cervidae; genus Cervus; species Cervus canadensis. The sequence continues at coordinate 30,308,540 of NC_057416.1, read as the reverse complement.
GTGTTGGAGAAGACTCTTGAGAGTCCCTTGGACTGCAAGGAGATCCAACCAATTCATCCTAAAGGAAATCAGTCCTGAATATTCATTGGAAGGACTGATGTTGAAGCTGAAACTCCAATACTTTGACCACCTGATGTGAAGAACTGACTCTTGGGAAAGACCCTGATGCTGGGAAGGATTGAAGGTGGGAGAAGAAGGGGATCAAAGAAGATGAGATGGTTGGATAGCATCACCAACTTGGTGAACATGAGTTTGAGCAAGCTCCAGGAGTTGGTGATGGACAGGGAGGCCTGGCGTGCTGCAGTCCATGTGGTCGCAGAGTCGGACGTGACTGAGTGACTGAACTGAACTGAACAGAACATTGAAAGCAGCCTGTGGGCTGTATTCACCTCCACAGAGTCAGCCTTGACTGCAGCATCGGGCTCACCATGACAGAGCCATCAGGGCATGGGGTCTTTCTTGGAGCTCCCAGGTGGCAGACTCTCCTGATTGGGGCCCAGAATTAAGTCAGCGGTTCTCAGCCTTGGCTGCTCATCTGAATCCTGCAGGGAGCTTCTGAAACCTGCTAATGCCAGGGCCACCCCAGATCAACCAGAACTGATTCTTGGGTGGCAGGAGGGTGGGGCGGGTTGGGGTGGGGCTCTGAGCCCCCGGAGCTTTTTATTAGGAGGCCCTGAGTACATAGGGGTGTGGTACAAGGAGGTGCAAGCCTCCAAGAATGTGGAGAGATGCTTATCTCGTGAGTGAAAGCTGAAGGCCTGTTGAGAATCAAGAGCTGTCGGCTGCAGGCCCAGCCTGGCTTTGGGTGCCCTGTGAAGAGGGAGGTGGCAGACGAAAGGGACAGAGGAGAGAAGATGAGGAGAGGCAGGAGCCAAGTGTCTGGCACGATCCATCTCTCCATGACACTCATTCCCAAGGAACAGGCCCACCTCCCTGCCCCCAGGCCAGCGTTACAGCAGGGGGGCCCATGCTGCGGGGCGCACACAGCAATTCCTACAGGGAGGCAGGAACTTGGAGGTTGCTGTTGGGAGGATGGGGGGAATTTAGGAATGTTATGAGCTCCTGGAAAGGTGACAGGGGGCGATTTTCTTTCCCCAGCCCCGGCTCGGTGGCCTTTGCAGGTGCAGCACCGCCTCATTTGTCTTGCACTGTCAGGGGAGGACAGCGTTCCACTTAAGTGAATTTCCCTGAATTCCCAAGCTTGTTCTTTCTAAGCCCGAAATTTCATTACCTTTAAGCATTCTGGGTGGAAGGCTTTCTCAAATATATTCCGCATCTCCTTACCTTTTCAGAAACACGAGAGAGTTTAACCCTTTCTCGATGACCCTGCCTAATTTCTGTGACCTTCCGGCACACACACGCTCCTCGAGTTCCTTTCGGTTTCTGCCACCAGGCTGCCAGCTGTCGCTCCTCGTTGCTATTATTGAGCTGTCTCTAATGCCTACCTCTCCCTCCCTTGGTACATCTTACAGGCACTGCAACCAATTTGCAGGAACTGGAAAACCAGATATCTGGGGTTGTTAGACTTTTATGATAAGCAAGAGAGATGAGGCTTTGAACAAGTGCTTTAGTTCTTCTTCTAAGCCGTACTCATAAGACTGTGTAATATTTATTTTAGGTGTCCAGACTTTGTCTGCTTTCACACTTTGGGAGTTACTAGAAGTCAGATTTCAAGATAAGTGGGGAGGATGCCATAGTGGGTTTGAAGAATGGCGTAAGTATTTTCCCCTGACTGTTCATTTTCAAGAATGTCATGTGTCTTATCCAACTAGCTGGGTCCCTGCATTCGATGTGTTATTGTCTTCACCTGCCAAACTACCTGTCACTAGGTTTTTTTGTCCACAAGTTTCATGAGTCTGGACTTTGTCTGACAAAGGACCCTCCCACCTGGGAGGAAATGAAGATCAAAAGCCCCTTCAGGAATATGTCCGGGTCTTCAGGCTCAGAGAAAGGGCCCCAGTTTGAAGAGCTGTCAGACTCAGACAGATGCAGTGACATTTGGAAAGTAATTTGAATTACCAGAGGACCAGGGATACTGGACGGTTGGCAAAAATGTCTCCCCCATACCTGCTGTCAGCACCAATCAACCGCTGGTCCAGCTCCCCCAGAGAGGAGCGCTGCCCTCACCTACGTTTTGGTGTCTTGCAGAGTTCCATCATTTGGGCTGGCAGCCTGGGTGAGTTGCCGGCAGGAAATAATAGCCTGCAACTGGGATCAGCTGCAAGGAAGACTCTGGGGTTTTTAGTTTTTGGTCCAGCTCTGGTGTTTCTAGTTTCCTAGCAAAGGTAGGGCTTGAGTACTTCCTTCAGGAAGATCCACACCATTGGGAGTTACCATCATCACCATCGGGGGATACCATGCCCCCCAGCTGTCCTCTGAGGTGGGTGATAGCAGTCCTGTTTTAAAGATGAGAAGCTGAGCTTAGATAAGGTGTCTTTTCTGAGGCGAGACAACTGGAAAGTGGTGGCTTTGAGATTAACACTCAGGTCTGCTGGCCAGACTCAGGACGTCTGCTTCCTATATCATCATTGGGTCTGGATGCCATTCTTTGTATCCGCAGTTTACTTAGATGTCCTGACCTCATCCTATGTTTGTCTTGAAGCACAGGAGAGGGAGTCTGGAGCTTGTTGGGATGGTGGCAGGTTTGGGAAGGTAGAGATCAAGGGCTGATTTTCACATAGATAGGTCGGGCAGCATTCCTGTGATATTTGGGGGGACTTTCATGACACTGTTGGTCTAGAATTACTATTTCCTCATATGCTCTGGGCTGCCTGGAATCACTGAAGTGGAGTTGGAATCCTTTAGCTTTAAGATTTTTTTTCAAGGTACAAAGATATAAATAAGTCTGGAAAGGTACTAGTTTAAGCTGTTACCACATATTTACATCTTAGGAAAAATGAGTTTCAAGGTTTTTTTTTTTTTTCTGGAGAGTGAATTTTTCTTGGAAAGGGAGGTGTGTGGAAAGAAAGCTATGACAAACCTAGACAGAGTATTAAAAAGCAGAGACATTACTTTGCTGATAAAGGTCTGTCTCGTCAAAGCTATGGTTTTTCCAGTAGTCATGTATAGATGTGAGCGCTGGACCATAAAAAAGGCTGAGTGCTAAAGAATTGATGCTTTCGAGCTGTGGTGCTGGAGAAGACTCTTGAGAGTGTCTTGGATAGCAAGGAGATCAAACCCATCAATCCTAAAGCAATTAACTCTGAATATTCATTGGAAAGATTGATGCTGAAACTAAAGCTCCACTACTTTGGCCACCTGATATGAAGAGCCTACTCGCTGGAGAAGGCCCTGAGGCTGGGAAAGATTGAGGGCAAGAGGAGAAGGGGACGACAGAGGATGAGATGGCTGGATGGCATCACTGACTCAATGGACATGAGTTTCAGCAAGCTCCAGGAGATAGTGAAGGACGGGGAAGCCTGCCATGCTACAGTTCATGGGGTCACAAAGAGTTGGATAGGACTTAACAACTGAGCAACAACAATGTGATCTATCCTGGAGAATATTCCATATGTTCTTGAAAAGAATGTGCACTTTGCTGCTTTCAGATAGGATCTGAACACTATCAGTGTTGTGTGGGAAACAGCTTTTTTTTACTTGTAAGAACCAATTGTTAAATTACCAGGAATTCTGTAAGCTGGTATATATCGTGTTGGTATCTTGAAATTAGCCCATGATGGGAGTATTTACATCATGGAAATTGCTAAACACTACAAATCAGAGTTCTTTATCCAAGAGAGCCAGTCATTAAACATTCAGCCAGCACTCTACTGGCAGTAAAGTTCTGAGGAGCACAGCTTGGGAAAGGCTGGATGAAGAAGACTAAGAAGAGAAGATGGTGAAAGTGAGACAGAACAAGGAAGAGACAGCAATGAGGCATCTGAAGGTTAAAGGGTCATGGGGTCCTTCTGAGAGCTTTCTTAGGGGAGAGGTGTACAGCATCACTGGAGTGGGTCCCAGAAGTGACCATCGAGATGATCAGATCTAAGAAATATGTGCTTCTCACTCCAGCTTAATGTGTTCCTAACTGCCTCACAGAGCTTGCTGCCAACCAACCAGTTAGTAGCTAATTTAATTTCGTCATTAGCATTGCAGCAGAAGGTTTTCTTACTTGCTATGAGGTATGCCAGGGATGTACAAACATGCCCATGTGTCTCTCAGTGACATCCTGGCCTGCCTGAGGCCCATGCATCTTCAGGAAGAGAGAGGCCAGGTTGTCTGGCAAATCTGCCACCATCCAGCTGAGAGACCTTGGATAAGTCACTTGTCCTTTCTGGGCTGAGTTCCTCACCTGCAAGATGAGGAGTTGAAACTGGCAATCCCGCAGATCCTTTTCCATTTCTGGGCTCTTTGAATTAAGTCGCTCTCCTTTCTCTGTTATGATTTACTGCTGGCACCCCAAGGGAGACAGGCCGCGTCCCCATCTGATTTTTTGAGCTGTCAGCTCCCGCAGGGCACTCACACGGCTCAGATACAATAGATGACTTTGAGAACCAGAGTCTCTCCTGCAGGGAGGTGCCCCCTCTGAGCACCATCTGCTTGTCCTGTGACAACTGAGGAAATCCAACTCTCAGTGCTTTGAATTCCTTCTTTGGAAATGGAAAGAATGCTGCATTCTTTTGACTGCACATTAAACTTTGCTTAAGCAACTGTGATAGGTTGAAAACAAATCAGATTGGGACTTGATCTATTTTACAAATCGATCATTCATTCTGGATATTGATGATTGGAAAAGACATTTCCTTCATGAAATTAAAATAGGAGGCGATTTGGAATGCACTCTCAAACTCCTCCTCTCTCATCATCTACCTGATGGTTGCTGATGGGGGTCTACCATCTTTCTCTTCTGACCACTCCGTTCCAACCTGGTCCTTTGTTACCCCTCTCCTGTGCCTGAGCAAGAGAATTCCAGAAAAACATCAACTTCTGTTTCATTGACTACACTAAAGCCTTTTACTGTGTGGATCACAACACGTTGTAGAAAATTGCTAAAGAGATAGAAATACCAGACCACCTTATGTGTCTCCAGTATGCAGGTCAAGAAGCAACAGTTAGAACTGGACATGGAGCAACAGACTGGTTCCAAATTGGGAAAGGAGTACATCAAGGCTGTATATTGTCCCTCTGCTTATTTAACTTATATACAAAGTACATCATGTGAAATACAGGGCTGGATAAAGCAAAAGCTGGAATCAAGTTTGCCAGGAGAAATATCAATAACCTCAGATATGCAGATGACACCACTCTAATGGCAGAAAGCAAAGAGGAGCTAAATAGCCTCTTGATGAAGGTAAAAGAGGAGAGTGAAAAAGCTGGCTTAAAGCTCAACATTCAGAAAACTCAGATCATGGTATCTGGTCCCATTGCTTCATGGCAAATAGATGGGGAAACAATGGAAACAGTGACAGACTTTATTCTCTTGGACTCCAAAATCACTGCAGATGGTGACTGCAGCCATGAAATTGAAAGACTCTTGCTCTTTGGAAGAAAAGCTATGACCAACCCAGACAGTGTTATTAAAAAGCAGAGACATTACTTTACCAACAAAGGTCTGTCTAGTCAAAGCTACGGTTTTTACAGTAGTCATGTGTGGATGTGAGAGTTGAACTATAAAGAAAGCTGAGTGTCAAAGAATTGATGCTTTTGAGCTGTGGTGTTGGAGAAGACTCTTGAGAGTCCCTTAGACTGCAAAGAGATCCAACCAATTCATCCTAAAAGGAAATCAGTCCTGAATATTCATTGGAAGGACTGATGCTGAAGCTGACACTCCAATACTTTGACCACCTGATGCAAAGAACTGCTTCCTTGGGAAAGACCCTGATGCTGGGAAGGATTGAAGGCAGGAGGAGAAGGGGACAACAGAGGACAAGATGGTTGGACGGCATCACCAACCTAATGGACATGAGTTTGGGTAAACTCCAGGAGTTGGTGATGGACAGGGAGGCCTGACATGCTGCAGTCCATGGGGTCACAAAGAATCTGACACGGCTTGAGTGACTGAACAACAGCAATACATAAATATTTTTTCTCATGAACGTAACATCTTTAGATACTACAATACGACAATTCTAGAAATCAGATCTCCCTCCACCAAACTTTGTTTTTGTTGTTTGATTTTGTTTTTGCTGTTATAATTACTGTTACTGCTGTTTGCTGGTTTAATAACTTTTCTAGACTAACTCTGTGAAACACATGTTCCCCGCAGTGTGCCCACACTGAAATATTTGTTAGGTCTCCTGAGTGGTCAGCTAATGGTTAGTCACCTATTTCCTAAAGTACTTTGCATCAGTGTTTTTAATTTTTTGATAAGTGGCTCTGTGTGCTTTGGTATATGCCTTAAGTGCTCAAGAATCTTACAATTCTGTCTGAGCCTTAATTTCTTCCTTGCACAGGGTCTCAAGGACACCCTGAGGTGAGATATCACAGACTTCTCTGGTCTTTCCTGGGTACATGCACAGCCCCACACATCCTCACAACTGTCTAAATTCCTAGGCATATGTCATAGCTTTTCAAATCACTCTGTGGCCATCTCATCCCCTGCTATGCTAAGTCACTTCTGTTGTGCCTGACTGTTTGTGACCCTGTGGACCGTAGCCTGCTGGGCTCCTCTGGTCCATGAGATTCTCTAAGCAAGAATACTGGAATGGGTTGCCATGGCCTCCTCCAGGGGATCTTCCTCACCTAGGGATCGAACCCAGGTCTCCCGCATTGTGGGCAGATTCTTTACCTTCTGAGCCACTAGGGAAGCCCAAGAATACTAGAGTGGGTAGCCTAACCCATCTCCAGTGGATCTTCCTGACCCAAGAATCGAACCTGCGTCTCTCACGTCTCCTGCATTGGTAGGTGGCCAATTACCATTAACACCACCTGGGAAGCCCCTGCCACCCACTTGATCTTTCTTTTAAGTTTTGAACTGGGCTCTTGTTTTCCCAAACTCCTTTCACATCCCCAAACAGGATATTACTTCTGCTGCTGATTATTATTATTACTTTAAAATCACCCTGGGGATAGGGCTTTTCTGTAGAGTGAGTTCTGAATCAGGGCGAATAACCATGTCTTGTTAATGGGGCTTTTTCAGGGAGCTGACAGGTCAAATAATGACAGTGCTCTGGAGATGGGACTTTTTGAGGGGCTTCAAACCACTTCTGGGAGTTGTGAGGCAACTGGGTTTCAAGGCAAGTCCGAGCTGGGGAAGGGGAGAGAGGAGCAAGTCAAGTTACACTGCCAAAATCCCTGCTGTTCTGATGGTCTTTCCATCTCTGCTGAACCATTTCATCCTTGACCATGCCCTTCAAGTGTTCACAACGGATTAAATATGCTCAATAAGCAGAACATTTATCATAAATACAAGCAAACAAACAAACAAAAAGCGTCATTGGTAGTAAGTGGCGAATAAGCCCTGGAAGATCTGCATGAAAACTTATTACCTTCAGGACTCTGGGTACCAGTCTTTGTGTTGTTTACATCCATACTTGTCAGTTCTTTAAGAATTACAGTTTAAAAAGTCACGTTATGTATGTAGTACTTTGCACATGCATTTATATCCATTACCTTATCAAAACTCACAGTAACCTGTGATTTTAGATGAGGAAGTCTTGACCCCTAGACGTTAGGACACCTCCTCAAGGTCACACAGCTGGGCTCTGGCAGACGGTCACGGTGAGATTCAACTCGGAGGTTTTTGACCCAGGTTCACAGCTCTCTCTACCATATGGCTGTCTTTGTTGAAAAAGGAGTGAAATTCAAATCAATCATTTTCTACTATTAGGAAAGTTGCTAAAAATGTTCACTGGGGAAGAGGAGTTGAAACGAATGGCCTAAGTGAGGTTTTTCCACACCATCTGTGGTTTTCTTGGCTTTGTGATGGGAAACTCCTGGACCATCCTGCTTCTCTTGGACTCCTCAACTGGCTCCTCTTCCAGCAGTTGCTAATGTCTGATGCTTCTCAGCCCTTGGCCTGATCCTTTTTCCCTGTTGTTGTTGTTCAGTTGCTAAGACGTGTCCAACTCTTTGTGACCCCATGGACTGCAGCACGCCAGGCTTCCCTATCATTCACTATCTCCCAGAGTGTGCTCGAACTCATGTCCATTGAGTCGGTGACACCATCCAACCATCTCATCCTCTGCCACCCTTTTCTCCTTTTGCAAAATCTTTCCCAGCATCAGGTCTTTTCCCATGAGTCGGCTCTTTGCATCAGGTGGCCAAAATATTGGAGCTTCAGCTTCAGCATCAGTCCTTCCAAAATGAATGTTCAGGGTTGATTTCCTTTAGGATGGACTGGTTTGATCTCTTGGCAGTCCTAGGGACTCTCAAGAGTCTTCTTGAGCACCATGCAAAAGCATCAATTCTTCGGCACTCAGCCTTCTTTACGGTTCAGCTCACATCTTTTCCCCTAGTAACCTTCTTTCCCAGAAAGTGGACCTCTTTCTGGACTTTCCCCAAAGACTCCAAATCCACTTCTAGCCTTAGGGGCCCTGTTGAGTTCAGTTCTAAGGGACCCCGTGCTTACTGGGCATTTTCCTTTAGAAGCTCACTTTTACAGAGTGAGACTCAGCTCTGTCCTCGAGCCCAGTAATTCCAAGTCACTGAATATGCATGATGTGGGGCCAGGATTCAGTCCTTGTACAAGCACTCACTGGGACTCTGTCTTTGGGGCAGGGACAGTTCAAATTCTGTCAACTCCAGGGAACTTCAACAACTGACAGCTTTATAAACTCGTGGACTTCCAGAGTTCTGAAGTCATTGATTTACATTTATATACTTATTTTATATATATATGTCTATATTTATATTTAATTGTATAAATAAAAAACAATGACAATTTACATATAAGTATTGCATATTATACAATACATATATTATTAATATATATATACATGCAAAATGACAGCATGGGCCTTTTCCTACAGGACTAGCAAAGCAAAAGTAAGTCTCTGGATTTCATCTATCTGCTGTAGATCTATCTCCCTGTCTGCCACATCTATCCAGGTGAGGCTAGTGGTAAAGAACCCTCCTGCCAATGCAGGAGATGTAAGAGACACGGGTTCCATCCCTTGGGCTGGAAGATCCCCTGGAGAAGGAAATGGCAGCCACTCCAGTATTCTTGCCGGGAGAATCCCATGAACAGAGGAGTCCAGTGGGCTACAGTCCATAGGGCTGTGAAGAATCAGACACAACTGAAGTGCTGAGCACGCACCTGCCATGTCCAGGTAGGGGTCTGATTTTCTTCTTCACTCCCTACCTAACAAAATGAAACCACAGTGTGAACACTTATCCCCTGTATCCAGAAGGGAGCTAATTTGCATTTCAACCATCAAGGATTTTGCCCACTTTGGGCATCTTAGTCTGTGGGGTCCCAGAGGCTTGGGACCATGGGCAGTCAACAAATGTTTGCTGAATGGATGAGTCTTTTAAACTCATTTTTGTGCAGAAAAGCACACGGCCACATGCCATTGACCAATACAGTTTCATAGATGCTTCTGATTGTGCTCAAGAGTTTAAGCCTTGGATGCAGGGTCTTTGCAGAGAAGGCAGAAGTGTGGGTGGGTCTCTGAAAGGCAAAGTTTTGACAAAGAACACTTGTTCGTGTTCTACTCAGGTGGGTGAGCTTAGAAATTCCCTGTTCTTTCCTGGATTTAGTTTCTCTTCTGTAAAAAAGGTGGGATTAAATGAGACGATCTCCCAAACCCTGGGGTTCTCCCACTTTATATAGAGGAGGAGAACAGCTGTCCAGGCTGTGGCCTGGAGAAGGTCCTTGCATAACCTTGTGTAACCCCATCCCTGAATGTAGTGCCAGGGCCCAAGGTTTCCACAGGGTTAGTTGAGAGTCCTGAAAAGTCAGAACATCTATTTCTGGTCTAGTTGCATGTTTTTCTCCGGTGCTTTTTCCTCCCCCTGCATGGAGGGTCTGGCGGTTTCAATAAAAGGTATGTTTTACTTTGGTCTTGATGGATGAATGTTTAACCCTCTTCTGTCCCATGAGGTATATTCATGTAAGAGGAGACTTCTTATAGAGAGAAAGGGTTCAGGGCTTGAAGGAACAGTTCTCCAAAAGTTACAAAGACTGGGTGTGAGGATGTAGAGGGAGGAGCCTTCCCGACTCTTCCCAAATCAAGTCGTGTAAGGGACCGATGACCCGGCCAGCCCATTCCTGACGCCTTCCCTGGGCAAGAGCGAGAACGCTCCCCGGGAACGAGTGCTGTCACCCCGGCTGGATCCTCAGCCCCGCTGACCTTCACCAGCTCAGCCTCCCGGGCCTCCCTTGCCTCCTTTCTCCTCTTGCTTCTGCCCACGCTCCACCCCCAAAGCCAGTCTGACACTCGCTCTGGGAGCAGAGGGCATTTGGCGTGGCTGCCGGTGGCTCCTGTCACTGCTTGTCACCTCCAATCAGCCTCGTTTTGTTTCCTTTCCACAGTCCATTAAGAGCAGCTCTCAGAAGCCTGGGTGCTTACCTGCAGCCCCCGACCCTTGGCCTCAGGTATCATGTAGCCTCCCTCAGCCTCCTGTCACCTTCCGAGGAGACGATTCTTAAAGGGGTCGAAAATCCTGAGATATTTATTTATATATATATATATTTTTAAAGTTAATTCTGCAGACTGCTGTGTTGGTGACATTTCCTTCAAACTGCAATAACTAACCTGTCACAGCCCTACAAATGCTGACAATACAGCACCATGTGGGGTTGACTTAATAAACCTCATTTACATTCATTTTGATTCACTCAGGCGTTGAAAAACATTTCACAGGAAAAACTAGGAACCTCTCCAAGACGACATGATGTTTGCTGATACGATATGAGCAGACTTAATAGGCCGCATATATGAAAACATGCATTTCTTAGGTTATTAGAAAACTCTGTAGTTTTTTTTTTTTTTTAATGCATTTAAAAATTATTCCTTTGCGAGCTGGGCCTCTAAGCAGTAAAATGTGTCTAAATTTGCCGAGTCTTTCCTGAGTAGGTGGATAAGAGCACAGTTAACCCTCGCCCTCGGGCTGTGAACTTGGGCAAATTCTTACCTTCTCTGTATCTCAGATGTTTCATCTGCTTAATGGGCATTTTACTGATAGCTGTTTACCTAATCGTATTAGTCAGTTATCATTGCCATGGTGCTGCATAACAAGCATTCCTGAAATTTCTCACTTACAGGTTTGTAGGTGTTTGTGGTTCTGTTGGGGTTGGGTAGGATCAGATGCACATAGTTCTTGGCTGAGGCTTGGGTTTAGGTTTGCTCTGCATGCCTTCCCATTCTCCCTGAATCAGTAATTACCTGGGCATGTTTTCTGAAGGTGGACTGCAAAAGCACCCAAGCCAAGTTGAATCACAGGAACATACACATAGCCTCTGCTCATGTCATGTTTATTTTACATTGGCTGAAATAAGTCACCTGGCTAAGTCCAAAGTCAGTGGACATGAGGTGTATTCTCCCTTTTCTCTACTGGGGAGCACTTCAAATTACAAGAAGGGAAGAAAGAGTAAATAAGAGATAATACCTACCACCCTATCTCACAGACACATTTGGGGGAAAAACAGACAAGGTCTTTGAGAGCTCTGTACATTGCAGAGTCATGCAGATGCTAAGTCTTGGCTGGTAGTTCTACCTGGGCATGCTTTCTTCCAGTGTGACTATTCCCTGGTTACCTGATGTTTGTATGTGGGCTGCCCTCCCGCTCATCACTAGATCTCAAACGCTTCATCCTATTTCATGCCTTCCTTCCCCTCAGCTGCCATGTTGCATCAGTATTAAGGAGGCTCTCCAGACATAACCTTTTATCTTCCTTTTCTTTCTCTGCTTCTCCTCAGTTTCAGCCCTTTCTTAGTTCTCATCTCTTTCCTAAAATTTAGTTCCTGACTGACTTCTCTTAACCCCAGTGCTCTCTGCTCTCATCCATCCTAAACACCACTACAGATTCATTGCCCTGTGGTATAGCTTTCAGCGCTACCACCCTCCACCTTAGGGTGGATTTCCCAGATGCAGAGGCAGAGACGGGGATTCTTGTGCAGCTGATTCACTGAGGGTGCCCTCAGAAGCAAACTTTTAGGGGGATGAGAGAAGCAAGAAACCACAGGGGCAGAAGAGAGGCCGAGGTGTGGTTTCAGGACAAGTCTAGCATCAGCCTAAGTGCCCAGGGAACTCTGGAGCTTAAATTGCACCAAAGAGACAGTTGCATGTAGAGCCTGGAAGACTGGGCTGCTGACTCCCCTTGGAGTTCATGACTCGCTCCAGGCCATCCCTGCCGAAAAGCACAGGAAATGCTCTAGCAGACCAGCCTGTTGTGACTGCATGTGTAGAACATAACTACCTAGTGCAGAACCAAAAGGACTAGAAAAGAGAGGGCAGAACCGTTCCTGGAGCCCACACAGGGCTGGGGTTTAATTTGTATCCCCATCTAAGCATTTCCCATATTTTTGTTTTCTGCTCTATCATCTAGGGCATTTCCTTGAGTTTTAGGCTTGACAATTAACATACGTTTAGTCATTTCAGTCATGTCTGACTCTTTGCAATCCCATGGGCTATAGCCTGCCATGGACTATAGCTCTTCTGTCCATGCGGATTCTCCAGGCAAGAATACTGCAGTGGGTTGTCATGCCCTCGTCCAGGGGATCTTCCCAACCCAGGGATCGAACCCAGGTCTCCCGCATTGCAGGTAGATTCTTTACCATCTGAGCCACCAGGGAATATTATGTTTCAAATATATAAGCTATCTTTGTTGGTCTCAGAACATTCTTCTTTAATTTGTCCTCTCTTCTAGTCTTAATTAATCTTGCCTAAGAGTTCTCTACCTATTCATCTTTTCAGACAACACCCTTTTGGTTTGTTGGTGATTCCTGTTTTGTTTATGACTTCCCTCATGTGGCAGTACAACTCCATCGCCTTTCAGCTCCAAACCTACCTTGGGTGCCCTGCTAGTGATGCCGAGCTCATCCTTGTCCACTGACTCGATGCTAAGTGTTGTCAGCAGAGGGCGCTGGAGGGACACTGCAGGGGGACGGGGGCTTCTCTTCCTGGTTCCAGTGTATGCACTCCTCCTGTGGGCTCCTGGGTCATAGAGGACACCCAGCGGGGTTCACCCCCAGCAAGTCTTGATGGCACCTTTGCCAGTACTTTCCTGGTGGATTCTCTGGGTGCTCCAGCTGGCCTCTAAGCAATGGCTTCAACAGTGACCACCATGGGCAGCTTCTAGACGCCTGGCCAGCATTCCGACAGGTGGATTCTTGTGCGTAAAGCTTGATACACTGGCACTCTGATGGAGATTTTCCTCCTTGCCAGTCCTGCCCTTCATTCTCTGACCGATAGCTCAGCCCAGTAACTGTGGACCAGTTCTGACTCAGGGCAATTTACCAAACCTCTTCACAGCCTATTGGTTTCCAATCTTCAGCATGGCCTGAATCTCACAGTGGAGCTCCTTGGTGATAATAACTGATCAGTTTTCCTGAGAACAAAATAGATGGTAGCCTACTAAGTATTTTTTGATCCATATCCCATAAAAGCTGCAAGTCTGGCCTAAACCCTCGCTGGAGTCACCAGTTTTGAGAACTAAGTCAGTGACTAGACCCAGAGCCTCCAGACCGCAGGTAACACTGGGTCCCTTGGAGGTAGGTCCCTGCTGTGATTTCGCAAGTAGGCACTCTAAATGTTTTTCCCAGCCTAAACCAAAAGGACCTATGGCCATTTACTGGTGTGATAGTACAAAACCCAAACCTTCTGAGGATTACCAGATGCTAGCTATGAATTGACTCTAACTCCTGGGAATCCAAAAGGCACCTCGACCCACCAATCAAAGTGGAAGCTCTGGCAATGAAATAAGAGATGGAGGAGAAGGGGGCGACAGAGGATGAGATGGTTGGGTGGCATCACCGATTCAATGCACACGAGTTGGAGCAAACTCCGGGAGATAGTGAAGGACAGGGAAGCCTGACATGCTGCAGTCCATGGGGTCACAGAGAGTCAGACATGACTTAGCAACTGAACCACAATGACATAGGGGGACCCACCTGTGAGTTATTTTCTCAGGTCTTGAATATGTTCACTGTTAGGCAGATACTTGAAAACTGGGAGTATCCCCTGCACTGGATCCCGGACCCATGGGATGAGAGTCGTTATGACTGGAGGACTAAATAAGACTCCCTGGAAGTCCTCCATACCAAGGTAATACATCAGAAACAATATTGCCTCTCTGGGAAGATTTCAGAGTCTATACCATCATCCAAACATTGAAAGAAGCAAGAGTGGTGGTACCTGTCGTATTCCCATTTTGCTCACCTACCTGGCCTGTACGGAGGCTGAATCGACACTGGAGTGACTGTGAGCTGTCCTACACTGAATCGGGTGGTGATTCTAGGTACAGATGTTTGTCTGGGTTGTGTCTTTACTGGAGCAAGTCAGCGCAACTCCTGGCTTTTGGTGTGTAGTTATTGATGTGGCCGATGCGTTTTTCTCCAGGCAGACTTGAAAGGACCAACAATAGCAGTTTGCTGTTTCTGGCAAAGCCAGCAGCCCGTCTTCACAGGGCTGCCTTGGGGCTGCCTCAGTTCTGCTCTCTGCCATAACAGAGTCTGCAGAGATCTTGGTGATCTTGACTTTCCACGAAACATCCCAGCGTTCCACCTCATTGGTGGCATTACGCCCACTGGATGATGATCAGGAAAGTAGCTGGCATGAGATGTTTTGTGTGTTATTCCATTGACCAATTTCCTGCCTGCAAGTCTCAGCTCTACGTCCCCCTTTGCTGGGAGGTGGGGAGGAGGGGGGTTCCTGTTGGCCAAATGAAGACACACTCTGGTCCTGGGGAATGCAGAGAACTTCTCCGGCATCCAGTGGATTGCCGCTACCCCTTCTCTATTTAGGTCTGAATTCCAGCCTTGAGGAGCAACCCCCTTCCATGTTTTTGCTTCTGTGGGCAGCCCCCTCTGCCCCACCCCATCAAACCTTGGGTATTCTTAAGTTTTCTCTTAATCAGCACCATAGTAGATCATTTCTTGCAAATAATGAGTTATATTAAGCATTTCTTATTCAAACTACTGTTCTTCTTCTGACTGGATTGTGGTTAATATGCTTACTTTTCAAACAAGATGTGCACCTAGATAGTTAAGATGCCTATCAAAGGAACAAGTTTTTACTGAGTCTTAGTTTCGGCACGTGAGATCTAGTTTGCCAACTAGGGATCCAACCTGGGCCCACTGTATCGGGAGTATGGAGTCTTAGTCACTGAGTTCAGTTCAGTCCCTCAGTCGTGTCTGACTCTCTGCAACCCCATGGACTGAAGCATGCCAGGCTTTCCTGTCCATCACCAACTCCCAGAGCTTGCTCAAACTCATGTCCATCGAGTTGGTGATGTGATCCAACCATCTCATCCTCTGTCATCCCCTTCTCCTCCTGTCTTCAATCTTTCCCAGCATCAGGGTCTTTTCCAAGGAGTCAGTTCTTCACATCAGGTGGCCAAAGTATTGGAATTGGCAAACTAGATTGCACGTGCCAAAACTAAGACTCAGTAAAAAATTATGCCTTTGATATGCATCTTAACTCTCTAGGTGCACATCCTGTTTGAAAAATAAGCATATTAACCACAGTCCAGTCAGAAGAACAAGAACAGTAATGGTTTGCCTTGGAAACAAACAGAGATCATTTTGTCGTTTTTGAGATTGCATCCAAGTAATGCATTTTGGACTCTTTTGTTGACTATGAGGGTTACTCCATTTCTTCTAAGGGATTCTTGCCCACAGTAGTAGATGTAATGGTCATCTGAGTTAAATTCACCCATTCCGGTCCATTTTAGTTTGCTGATTCCTAAAATGTTGATGTTCACACTTGCCATCTCCTGTTTGACCACTTCCAATTACCTTGATTCATGAACGTAACATTCCAGGTTCCTATGCAATATTGCTCTTTACAGCATCAGACTTTACTTCTATCACCAGTCACATCCACAACTGGGTATTGTTTTTGCTTTGGCTCCGTCTCTTCATTCTTTCTGGAGTTATTTCTCCACTGATCTCTAGTAGCATATTGGGCACCTACCCACCTGGGGAGCTCATCTTTCAGTGTCCTATCTTTTTGCCTTTTAACACTGTTCATGGGGTTCTCAAGGCAAGAATACTGAAGTGGATTGCCATTCCCTTCTCCAGTGGACCACGTTTTGTCAGACCTCTCCACCATAACCCGTCCATCTTGGGTGTCCCTTCAAGACATGAACCACTAGTGAAGTCCCAAGATACTTATTGTTAGCATTTTTTCCTCTTGCTTGTTTGAATTTAATCCATTACTTGTTTCTAATGTTATATGTTGAATCCTTTGCTTATTTATTTTTGATTCTTTTAAATTTCTAATAAATTTAATTAAACTTATAAGTACTAAGTTTTGCACCATAAATTTTGACATGTTTTCATTATTAGTTACCTCTAAATATTTATGTTGTTCATGATATCTCTTTTAACTCAATAATTATTTAGTAATATACTAAAATTTCAAACATAGGGAATTTTCAAAAAAAAGATTGCTTTGTTATTGATATCAAATTTTATTGCCTTATGGTCTAAGAACTCAAATTGTATTTTCTGACTTTTTGGAATATACTGGGTTTTGTTTATGGCCCAGTATTCTATTTAGACTTATGAATGCTCCATATGTGTTCAAAATAGCACAGATTGTCTGCTCATTTGGGGTAGAGTTCTATATGTGCTGAAACTTATTGTTTTTGTTGTTCAGACCCTCTGCATCTTCATTCATTTCTTATCTACTTGATCTGCTGGGAAGGGCCTTTGAAATCATCAGCTACAATCGTTGATGTATTTCTTTTCCCTACTTATATCAGTTATTCCTTTTAACATTCTGAGACTGAATTTTAAGTGTCTTTATGTTCAGACTGGTTACATCTTTTTGCTCTATTATTCCTTCACCAGCCTACAGTATCTTTTTTATCCTTTAGGAATTTTTGCTTTAGCTTTAAATTCTTTTTTGCCTAGTATTGAAAGTGCTAACTCAAATTTATCTATTTTTGTGCGTGTCTATCTATCTATCTATTTCTACATTTTCAACTTTTCTGGGTTTTGTTGTTGTTATTATGTTTTTTCTTTTAATGGACATCCTATTCTGGATCAGTGTAAAAATCTAGCCTGAAAATTTTTATGTTTAGATTGGTTAACTTTTCAGTTTTCTGGGGCTGCCATAACAATAGGCCACAGTCTGGGTGGTTTAAACAACAGAACTGTATATATACATCCTGGCAGCTCTGGAAGTCCACAGTCAAGGTGTCAGTGGGTCTGGTTTCCGGAGGCCTCTCTCCGGGGCCTGTAGAGGGCTGTCCTCTTGCTGCATCCTCACGTGGCCCTCCTTTGTGCTGCATCGCTGGTGTCTCTCTGTGGCCTAGTCTCTTCTTTTCATAAGGACACCAGTCAGGCTGGGTGGTGGTTGTGTAGTCGCTCAGCTGTGTCCGACTCTTTTGTGACTCCCTGGACTGTAGCCCGCCAGGCTCCTCTGTCCTTGGGATTTATCATATAAGAACACTGGAGCGCGTTGCCATTTCCTTCTTCAGGGGATCTTCCCGACCCAGGGATCAAATCAGAGTCTCCTGGATTGGCAGCCACCATGGAAGCCCCCAGATTGGGTTACAGCCTCAGGTGAACCTAACTATTTCCTTAACATTCTTATCTCACAGCACAGTCACGTTCTGAGGTCAGAGCTCCAGCGTCTGCCTCTTAGGGAAATGCAAAGTGAAAGTGAAGTCGCTCAGTCGTGTCTAACTCTTTGTGACCCCGTGGACTGTAGCCCACCAGGCTCCTCTGTCCATGGGATTCTCCAGGCACGAATACTGGAGTGGGTTGCCATTTCCTTCTCCAGGGGATCTTCCTGACCCAGGGATCGAACCCAGCTCTCCCACACTGCAAGCAGATTCTTGACCGACTGAGCCACCAGGGAAGCCAGGGAAACACAGTTGCATCCCTAACAGTGAGTTTAAGCTATTTCTATTCACAGTAGTAACAGCTATAGCAGGGTTCATCATGTCTTACTTATTTTCCATTTCCTCTGTTCCACTCCTCCATCCCCTTTCCCACTTCCAGCTCAGTATCTTTTATCTTTCTTTAATTCTGGAAAACATGCCTTTTTTTTTTTAACCAGAAGACACAGCCTGCATGGATAGAGTTTATCAAAAACAAATATGCACAGTTTGAATACAATTATTAAAAAAAAAACCTCAGACACTCACTACCAAAACCAAAAAAAAAAATAGAGCATCACCAGCCAGCCGGAAGCACCCTGAGTACTTTTCATCTCACAGTCTGTTCCTCCACCCCCTGGAAATGATCACAATTCTGTTTTGTTTTAATCAGTCTCTTTTACAGTTCTTTTTAAACCTTTAAACATCTTTTTTCAACTAAATATGTATCCCTCAACAACATATTATTTAGTTTTGCCTGATTTTTACCTTGATACAAGTGAAATAACACTGTATTATTTTCCTTAAATATATGTACTTATTTTGGTTAGCACTGTGTTTCTGAGACCCACATAATGTTAATCACTAAAGCTGTAATTCCCTCCTTTCCACTGTTCTATATTCCATTGTAAGAACGTACCGCAGTTTATTTGTTCTCCTATTGATGGATAGTTGTTTTTTTTCCCCAGGTTTTTCCTATAAAGGGTAATGCTGCCATCAACGTTCTTTTACATATCTCCTGGTACATGTGTTTGAGAATTTCTCTAAGATATATGCCTAGAGGTAGAATCGCTAGGATGTCAATTACATGCATGTTTAACTTTACCTTGGCATGTTTAATACTGAATCGGTTGTACTGTTTGCATCCCACAGACAGGAGATATGAGAGCCTTTTGCCTCCTTCCTTGGTAACACTTGACATTTGCAAAATTTCCAGTTTGGTTTATATCCTCATTATTGCTTCAAATATTTTTTCTTCCTATTCTGTCCCCTCGTTCCTATTTGCAGTTATTGATAGTTCCTTAAGATACAGTTCTTGGCTTTAAAAAAATAATGTTTTCCATCTCTTGCTCCTTTCTGAAAAATTTTCTCACTTTCACTTTCTAGCTCTTTCAGTCACGTTTTGGGTGTATCTATCATCAAAATTGGAGAGGGAAATGGCAACCCACTCCAGTACTCGTGCCTGGAAAATCCCATGGATGGAGGATCCTCGTAGGCTACAGTCCATGGGGCCACAAAGAGTCAGACACGATCGAGCAACAGAAAAAAAAGAAAAAATCATCAAAATTACTCCGTGTGTTTGATCCCTCATTTCTACTCTTGTTTTCATAGATAATACTCCCACCTGGTTCTTTCTTAAGGACTTCTTGTTTCATAGCACTCAAAACTTCGTTATATCCTTAAGTACATCTGTTGTGACTATTTGGACTTCTTGGTCTGTCTGCGATAATTGCTCTGTCTCAGAAGGTGTATATTGCTCACTGTTGTCTTTTTTTGGAGTACAGTTGCTTTACCCTGTCATGTTGGTTTCTGTTATATACAGGGGAGCAACTTACATATGCATCTTCAGAGGAATGGCTAAAGAAGATGTGATACATACATACAACGGAATAGTACTCAGCTATAAAAGGAATGAAGTTACACCACTTGTGGAGATGAGGATGGACCTGGAGACTGTCGGGCAGAAGAAAGGTAAGTCAGGAGGAGAAAAACAAACAACGTCTCTTCCCTTTGTCGTCTTTTGTGAAAGTGACCTCGGGTGTCTTGGTATGCAGACCTCAGCTCCTTTGGCAAAGAGCTGAGGCTGCCCCAGACTTGCCTTCCTCCCTGAGTCTGCGGAGAAGGCAGGGGATGAGCCCCAAGGGGAAGAGACTGAAGCCCCACTGAAGCATTGCTAATCATTCCTAACTGTCCCCATGTTTAACAGGTAACTTCTCGGGTTAGTATTTTGTCTTTAAATTGTTGGTATGAAGGACCCTGGGGGAGAGCTCCGGGTGTATCTGTGTCTGTCTGCCTTACTCCTCACCTCGGGAGTATTTGGCTCTATCCCGATATCACCCTGCTCAGATCTATGGGCAGCTTCCCAAGTAATTCTCCCTGCATTGCAATTATTTCGGTGTTCCCATTTTTGACTCATTACCTGTTCCTGTTTCATGAATGCAGTATCTTTTCTTACTCTTTTGAAATGATACATTATAGTTTTTATTCTCTTTTAAACTTTTCTCCTCTTTCTGACATTGTTTTCCTTTACTCCAAGTTTCTTATTCCTGCTTTGTTTGCTTGTGTTAGTTTTGGTCTAGTCAAGATCCAGCCAGTCCATCCTAAAGGAAATCAGTCTTGGGTGTTCATTGGAAGGACTGATGTTGAAGCTGAAGCTCTGATATTTTGACCAACTGATGCGAAGAGCTGACTCGTTTGAAAAGACTCTGATGTTGGGAAAGATTGAAGGCAGGAGGAGAAGGGGACAACAGAGGATGAGATGGTTGGATGGTATCACTGACTCAATGGAAATGAGTTTGAGTAAACTCCAGGAGTTGGTGATGGACAGGGAGGCCTGGCGTGCTGTGTTTCACTGGGTCGCAAAGAGTCAGACACGACTGAGTGACTGAACTGAACTGAACTAACAACTTCCTCTTTGAGGTAATCTGGTAATCGTTGGATGTCAGTTCTTCATCTCCCATCAGTGAGGCTAATGGGAAGCTTTGTCTCCCTGCGGGGTAGGGTGCTCACGGCCTGGTGGGTTTTCCTGTAGGCTGGTTGGGCTGTGACCCAATCATTGCATTTACAGACTCCTCCCCTCCTCGACGTCACTAACCACAGATGTTTCTCCCTCAGGCCCATCAGTTTCCCAGGGAAGAATCCTTAAACATCCGTCGTAGGACAGAGCAGCTTGGCTGCCACCCTTTCGGGGGATGAGATGTGCATTGGGGGTTCAGCGTTCTGCAGGCCGACTTCACCCAAGCCTTCAATAGTTGGCTACTGTCTTCAGCTGTTGCTCTTGTCCTTAATGTCACATTCAGCTTGTCTGATGTCACAAAGAGCAGCAGTTCTCAGACTTCAGTATTTTTGTTGTTTATGCTCTAAGCTGGGTCTGACTCTTTTGTGACTCCATGGACTGTAGCCCGCCAGACTCCTCTGTCCATGGGATTTTCCAGGTAAGAAGACTGGAGTGGGTTGCCAGTTCTTTCCCCAGCAGATCTTCAATCCAGGGATCAAACCCACATCTCCTGCTTTGGCAGGTGGATTCTTTACCATTCAGCCACCAGGGAAGTCCAGAATTAGAATCATCTGAATCATCTTGAGGATTTGTTGATATACAGATTGCTGGGCCCCACCCGAGACCTTCTGATTCAGTGGGCCTGAGAATCAGCATTTCTAACAAGTTTCCTGGTGAAGCTGAGGCTGCTGGACCCAGGGCCACACTTTGAGAACCACGGTTCTCAGGAAACCTTCAGACTCCTGCTGTAGCAAAGAAGGGGCTTCCTGACCACCTGGGTGGAAGAGGGCATCTATGAGCCTGATGGCTTCTCGAAAGACTATTAGAAGTCAAGTCTGTGGTCAACCCTGCCCTGCAGTTCAGAGCAACTTGCTGTCTGCAGTTCCTGTGCCTTTTGGGGCATATTGTGAAGAGGCCTGATTCTTGAGGTCACTGATTCTCTAGCTGCCAGTGTAGATTTTAGCTTTCTCTTATATTCTGTTTCACTGCTTCCAAAAGTTTGTTGACATCTCTTATTAGCTGCGAGTTCCTCTCCCATTTTCTTTGTGGGTTTGCTGAACTTTGGGTGTTTTTTTTTTTTTTTTCCTCCTTTCTTTCTGTTGTTGTCTTTGTGTCATTTGTCAGAATCAAGCAGAATGAAATGTATGTATTCAATCAGCCCTCCTGTTTGCTCATTTTATGCCACCATCATCTCTCACCTGGCAATAAATATCTTTTGCGATGATGAATGAATGAACTTTGACACGCAGTGAAGAGTACACAGTCAGGAAGCGTGACATGTGATTCTGCTCAAGCTCATTGAAATGCATCTGCCTCTTGTTGTTCATATAACATCTCTTAAAGTTTTAGACGGAGATGCTGAATTATCGCTTTAAGCAACTTTCAGGGTTTAATTAAAGTGCAAGGTCTGACTGGCAGGGCTTGAGATGAATTTCACTGTCTCAGAGGGAAGCTGAGATATGGCTTTGAATTAAGGGAATGAATGATTCCCAAAGAAGTAGTATCTAAGGTCACGCAAAAAAATCTCGATTTATAAAATGATCTCAATTCAAAAAGGAAAGGATGGGAAAAAATGGATGCCAATCTGTGGCATGTTCCTTATCTTTATGTATGGGTGTAGTACTCCATTTAAAAAGCTGGAGGACTCTATCATGGGATTGTGGCTATATCACTGACCTTTAAGTTGATTTTTAAGAATCATTTTGTTGACTATTTAGTTGAAAGAAAGATTTCTGTGTCCGGAATTATCTGTGAAACCTAGGGCTCGGTAAACTAAAGGAACAGTTTCAAAAGTTTTGTGCTCCTAAACATTGAGTATTCCCAGGCAATCAATTATCTGTAAGTTGAAGAATTTCATTTGCATGTAAAGGCAATTCACCGTTGATACTGGCAAAAAGGGCAATTGTTTTGTAAGGTGAAAATATCAGTTAAAAATTCTGAGTCACAGAATGGGCAAAAATAACGTTCAGCTTTTCTGCCATCTCTTTCCGCCCCCAAATAAAATGTTATTTTAACACATTTTATTTCTGTGATGAACTATGACAAGTCACGTTGCTCCAAAAGGGACTTGCCTTTTCCCCACCACTCAGGGCGAGGATCAATCTGGAGCAGCAAATGCCTTGGTGTTGAATTGGTCCACTCCAGCTGAACTCTTAAGAGGCTGGGCCAGCAAAGAGCTATTGAACTGATTTTTGTGGTTCCCTCAACGCCTGTTTCTGAGGAATGCTTGTCATCTTGCCCTCCATCCTCCGAGCCCATCTCTCTCAGAAGCACCACCTCTTTGGGTCTTTCTCTTTGTTCTTCCAAGGCAGACAGTGGCCTGGGGGATGCTGTGTGTTGGTTCACAGCCGCTGTTAGTTTTTCCTTCTCTGAGATGTTTGCAGTCAAACCCTCACATTTCTAACTTGTCTTTCCCACTTCTCTCTCTCCTTGCCCCTTCCCCTCCTCAAGAAAACCAAGGGAAATTGACAAGCAGCAGGACAGGGGAAATTGAGCTATATTATTTCTCCTTCGGGAACTTCACTTTGCTGCCTTTATCTGCAAGCTATCATTTTCTACATCGCTTGGCAAGAGTTCTCATCGACCGCTGACCCCTAAATGCCTATGCTGATCAATAGTCCCGGTATCTTATTGACACGCTCATTGACAGCTCAAACGGAGCACGGGAATCGGGAATGGCAGCCAATTGCAATCCGCTCAGGCTGCTTGAGGGGCAGGGGAGGCCCCGTGCTGATATTGACACTGTAAATGGAGACGGTTTACTTAGCGCTCAGGGAAGATGCATTTGTTAAGGAGACTGATAGATCTCATTACTATTTAAGGGCAGGGGCTCTTCTGGCAGCCCACGGGCAGGCTTACATCAACCCTCCCACTTGCAGAGCTGGAGAAATAAACCCTGAGTGATTAGTCCTCCCCCCACCATGAACAGAACCATCAGAGGGAAGTGAATGTCAGCAAAGGATGGAGCCAGGATTCAGCGATGGGGGGGGGCCATGACAGTTAGAGCCTCAGTGCCCATCTCAATGAGTGGCAGTTTCTATGTCTCGGCTTCTCTGCTTTGCAAAGGCAAAATCGAGAAATCATGGGCTTTCAGGGCAGGAAGGGATTTTGCCCCGGTTTTGCTTTTTTAATGCAGGAGTTCCTACACCAACAGCCCCTGAATGTGGCTACCCTGGAATTCAGTGGTCACCCTTAGTGATAAGGAACTGTCTAACTCAAGAGCATTCCGTTGCATTGTTTAGTAGCTGCAGGAATTGGGAAGGTCTTCCTTCTTTAGGATCAAAATCTGTCTGCTTATAGCTCCTACTCCTTGCTCCTGGATGGACTGTTGCCTCACACATTTGCCAGAGACACCAGCTTGGCTTTTAGCTTTCTACATCCCTTATCCTGCCAACTCCTCACAAAGACATCTCCCTTAAGTCCACCCCCTTCCCCCTCTTATGGAGAGTTTAAGCAATTTGCTCGAGGACACAGAAATGGGCTCTGGGTGTGCCTGACTTGAATTCCTTGGATTTTTGTTATTCTTGTTTTGTTTTTTCCCTGCAGCACCGTCTTTCTGCCACAGAGAGTGTCTGACCTGACTTTCTTTCTTTTATTATCTTCATGAACAATGTAACTCATTTCTGAAGAGTCACCTACCATTTCTGTAGTATGGCTACCCTGGTTCTTAAAAAGGAGCCATTTTATTCCTTTCCTTTGAATGACACGTGGTTCACTCTTTCTAACTCTGGCAACAAAATTCTTCAGCTCTTCCACCTCCCCACATAGCACTGCTAAAAAAGCCAGCCCTAGGCTCACTGACACTGTGGCCAAGCTGCCTGCTCTCCCCTCTTCTCCTTGCATGCCCCTAGGAGAAGGCTGGTTCCACCTGCTCACCCGTCTTGCTGTAGGAACAGTATCCTTAGCTGCTTAGTTGTGTCTGACTCTTGGCGACCTCATGGACAGTAGCCGGCCAAGCTCCTCTGTCCATGGGATTTTTCAGGCAAGAGTACCGGAGTGGGTTGCCATTTCCTTCTCCTCTGGGGACAACAGTCTAAAACAAAGACGGGACAGAGCTACAGCTGCTCAGTGATGCTCTCTACCAGGCCTTGGGGATGGAAGGCAGGTTTGCTCATGCCAGAGCTGGAACAGGAGTGCAGTCTGGGGTGTGGGCACTTATGTGTCCCACGGCGCTACTATCCAGGCTCAGCCGTGAAGGGGTGAAGGCTGGTGGAAGCTGGGTGTGGAGCAGAGTCTGGATGCTTGGCTGGAAATTTAACGTGACCCTCTTTTCTGGGTCCCTGGTCCTTTGAGGTCTGGGGAGGATAGAAAAGCCCCGGGATGGTCTCTAGGTAGCGGAGGCCCGTGGAGAATTCTATCTACTCAAAGGATTTTAAATAGAGCTGCCAGCACTTCTAGCCTTGGACACAGAGTAGAAGGAACTTCTGGGAAGCCCACTGGGACCACTGAGAGGCAATGAGTGGGATGAGGATTAATGAGTCGATGTGGCAGGGAAGCAGATTTTGAGGGGAAATTATTCTCGGGGGAGGGTCTCATGGAAGCTGCCTATGAATGGGCAGTATTGGCACCATTTTCAACATTAGTAAAGTGAGTGATTGTCGCTCAGTCGTGTCCGACTCTTTTGCAACCCATGGGCTATAGCCCACCAGGCTCCTCTATCCATGGAATTCTCCAGGCAAGAATACTGGAGTGGGTTGCCGTTTCTTCTCCACAAAGTCAGTAAACCATGGGTCTGATACCGATTGTGAATATGCAGATATATTGACATATTGTCTTCTAATTCAACTCTGATTGTAGACGATTTGATTACATGTTGGAAATCTATTAAAGGGCTGCACAAAGGCAAACACTCAGGCACGTGCTTTGGGCTAGAGCATCACCACCCCTCTTCCCACACCCAACTCATCTTCCTGCCCCTCAGCCTTTTCACTTGCCACCTGATTATCACGCACCTTAGAACAAGATGATGTCATCTTCCTTCATTCTCTGGTGCCTGCAGAATAAGGTCAAAGCTCTCCACCATGGCATTTGTGATTCAGCACAATCTGGCCCAAATTTATGTCCCAGCACGTGACTCAGACAGCCTGCAAGGAAGTCACATTAAGCCAGTTGCTTGGCCCTGAACGTGCAAGCACTCCCATGCCTTTGTGCCTTTCTTCCTGCTGAGTTCTCTCCTGGACAAGCTCCTCCCCTGGCTTTTTTGGCCAATTAAATTCCCATTTACCAGCTGAGTCTCTGCCCTGAAACCTTTCTGGATTCCTCTCATTGGAAAGAACTCTGCCTTTGTGCTCCTACTTTATGTAGATGCCTCCTAGCACACTTAATGCACCCCGCTGAAGATTGTTGTTAATTGTTTTCACATACCATTGCTAGATCCCTGAAAGGGAAGACTGATTCTTTGGTCTTTATCTCTCAAGAGCCTTACACAGGGAAGGCAGCCATTATTAGGAAGTGATGGGTTCAGTTCAGTTCAGTCGCTCAGTCGTGTCCGACTCTTTGCGACCCCATGAACAGCAGCTCGCCAGGCCTCCCTGTCCATCAGCAACTCCCGGAGTCCACCCAAACCCATGTCCGTCGAGTTGATGATGCCATCCAACCATCTCATCCTCTGTCATCCCCTTCTCCTCCCGCCCTCAGTCTTTCCCAGCATCAGGGTCTTTTCAAAAGAGCTGCATCAGGTGACCAAAGTATTGGCGCTTCATATTTATAAAATCACCTTTCTGTACATCTGAAACTAACACAAGATTGGAAATAAACTATACTTAAAAATATCTGCATGCCAGTTACACCTTTCTTCATTAACTATCCTCAGCTATGAAATGGGGACAACAATAGACCCCACTTCAGAGTATAAAGTTAGAATATTCAGAATTAAAAGAGATGATGAAAGTTAAACGTGCCCCTGCATTCAAGTAAATAACAATTTTTAATTACTTTGTTATCATTATTGTTCCAGGAATAGATACTTCCGGCATGACCTGAATACACAGACACTATTCTCACTGTTATGAATCCATCTAAATGTAGGATCTGTCCCTGCATTCATTCACTCATGTATTCATCCATCAGCAAGCATTTCCTGTAGAGGGCGAGACAATAAACAGTTTAGGCTTTTCGGGCCATACGCTCTCTGTTACAACTACTAAATGCTGTCCTTACGGCATGAAAGAGGCAATGTTTAAACTGATGGGTGCGGTTGTGTCTTATTATAACTTAATTTTTAAATCTGGCTGCGAGCTGGATTTGGCTTGCAGTTCATAGTTTGCCGGTCCCTGTTGGACTGTATTTCTCCTCACACTTCAGCAGGAGTTAAAAATGTTCAATAACCATCCTCACTGGTTGAGTGAGCCCTGGAGAAGGATCGTGTGTGTGAGAGCTTAGATGACTCATTACAGTTATAAATGGGAGCCTCCTTCTCTCTCCCTCCTACTGGTTTCCCTCTTGATCTGGAAAGAAGTTTAATGCTGATGTCCATACAGGGAGAGAGAAAGACCCTGGCCCCTGAGTCACGATTCTACTTCTATAGCGGCCAGACTCTGGGCGTGGAGGCCAGAGCTCCATCAGACCAGGATGGCCTCCTGGATGCAGACGCTTGCTCCTGGGCCACACCGGGAGGAAGGCGCTGCTGGTGGCAGCCTACTGGGATGGAAGCTTCTCTCTTCAGGGCGGAAAATGCCTGATTGTGATGACTTTGTTTGCAGTTGCTGACTCCAGAAGAATGTTGTTCATCTTTCTAGGATGAAGTGCTTAGTTAGTCGTGTCCAACTCTTTGCAACCCTATGGACTGTAGCCCTGCAGCCTCCTCTGTCCGTGGGGATTCTCCAGGCAGGAATACTGGAGTGGGTTGCCATATCCCAATTATTTCATCATTTGGTTCCTGGACTTCATTAACCCACCCCCACGGACATTGATATCCATGACTCAGTTTCTGGCTGTGCTGACTTGTTCTCATTTTTTGGTAAGTTCATCTCTGCCTTTCATGGATCCATTCTCTTGCTCTCTTGTGTCTTGTCTGAGGAGCTCCTGGACACCCCTCATGTCCCCGTGTCAATCTCCTCTTTCTTTCCAGTCTCGCCTAAGTCAGGTTACTTAAGAGAGGGGTGCAACTGTGAATATTGGGGTGGGAGTGAGGAAATAAATAAATGCATGAAAGGGAATATTGAACTTCTAATGCACTATAATTACCAAATGATCCTATCTCTCCCGAGATGGGTCCCAGTGGGATTTATTGCCGTATTAACGGTGGTTTTCCCATTGCATTACTTAATGAATAATGTCTAAGCTAATAACCCGCCAAAACACCCCAGTAACAACAACATAACTCCCTTCACTGTAATTATTATTTTTTTCCTAATGTGGTGTTTTGTTTTTTTTTTTTATAAATACTGATGTTTCTTTACTAGGTCCTTGTATAACTACTTGCTTAAATAATGGGCCCTATTAAATTGCCATCAATGGTAGCGTGCCATATGTTAGTGTTATACTGATGTCTTCTCACTGATGGGCTTGGGTTTTTCAGGCTCTTTTAGGGCCCCGGGGGTGGTGCTACCTCCCTTCCTTCCCTTTCCTCTCCCCTCCCACCCACCCACCCACTCTGTGGCCCCCATCCCATCCCCCCTACCTGACATTGATAGCATTGACAGAAACAGGAAGAGGGCCTCAGCTGTGCAAACACAGTACTTCTGTTTATTTTGGTAGCCTCCGAAATATTTGTTGAGAGTTATTCGAGCAGAAAGGCTGAATGGAGATCATTGCGATGTGTCAAATTAAGGAGTGCTTAATGCCTGCCTAATCTCTTGGTAATTACTGTTGTGGCAGCGGAAGGCTTCAGAGCCTGGTAAGAAAGCTAATGACAGTAAGACTCAGCCTGCCTGGGCACCCACGGCGTCGCTGCGCAGCACAATTAGAGGTCCTGCGTCGATCCGAGAGATGAGGCTCTGTCACTCAGGAGACAGAGGATCGGCCTTCGGAGGGGAGGGGTCAGACCGGAGTGTCCGCCAGGGTCACTGGACAGGGGACTCCTTCAGCTGGGTGTCACTTTCCTAGTGGTGTTCTAAAATGTGACAGCCGGTGCATGTCTGTGTGTGTGTGTGTGAGTGTGTGTGGCGTGTGCGCAGGCACACACTCATGGATGTCTGACCTCAGGGTGTCTGGGGGAAGACAGAGCTTCCTTCCTCGTTTTCCCATCTTTGTCGATCTTTGTGTCACGCGGTCTCTCCACTTCGTCTGATTGTTTCTCTTTGGCTTAATTTTCTTTCTTTCTCAATATCTGCTCTCTCTCATGCTCTTTTCCAGCTCCTCCCTCCCCCACTTCCCTTCTCCATCACTCTCTCTGGCTGATCTCTTTCACGAGCATCTACCTCGATCCATCATGAATTTTTATAGAAGCAGAGAATAGTCAGGAAGCAGGTAAGGAAGAAGAAAATAAAACCCTTGACAATACCCCCAAACTCTGCCTAAAGAGGATGGAGAAAAAAAAGGGGGAGATATAAAAGAGCCAAATAATCAAATTCACAGAGATCCAAATTGAAAAACATGAAGTCTCTGACATACGTATCTGTGGTGGAAAAATCATGGGAAAGGCAAATTGCACTTCAGAGATCAGTGGAAATACCTTAATACTATACATTCTTAATGAAGCAGTTGAAACCCAGCCCCAGAGTTCACTGGGAGGCTCAGTGATCTGACAGTGACCCTAGGGAGTGGTTGAGCCATGTGGGTTTTGGTCCCAGCTAGCATCACCCACTAGTCTGATGACTTTGAAAAATCCATTTACTCATCTGTAAATTGGGGACGTACTTAGCTACCAGGGGCGGTGTAAGAATCAAAGGAACTGCTGTGAAAAGAGTAAAACGCAATAAATCAGTCAATCAGACAATTAAGCAAGGCATCAGCAGAGATTAATGTGTAACGCACAGATAACTGGGAGGCTCACAATTTGGTGAAATCATGTAGATCATCGGTGCCGCTGGCAGAGTCTAGAGCCGTTGCTCAAAAGGGTTGCTACCTTTTTGCACAGAGTGACTTGGAGGGGACGGACTCTGAGCTTTTATGGGTATTTCTCTAGCCACATTCGAGGCCTCAGGAGACCCAGGCAAGTAGCAAGTACCTGCAGAGTCCCAAGCAGGGAAGTCCAGGGCTTGAGAGGAGATGGTATCAGAAGGTAGGCATGGGTTTTAATGACGGTGCAGAGGGGGCAAAAGATAAGGGAATCTGAGTTCCTTCCAAGGGGCTCGGGAGGATCCTGTCGGGAGAGGCCAGGGTGACAGGGCCTCTTGTCGTTGCTGACTTCTATTTCGTCACTGAGGTCTGAGGCAGGAGAAGGAAGGAAATCTGAGGTCAATCAGTGCTTCTGTGGAATCTGCATCCTGTGTTAAAAGAGGATGCTGGAAACGGAGTGCCCTCCAGGATGAGAAATCATCTCAGGTATGGAAGATCCCTAATCTTGGGGGCGGGGTGTTGGATTGGGAAATTGGGACTGACATGCATACGTGACTAATATGACTCATGAGGACCTACTGTGTAGCACGGGGAACTCTACTTAATGCTCTGCCGCGACCTGATGGGGAGGAAACTGAAGGATGAGGGGATATACGTATACATGAGGCCGATGCACTTTGCCATGCAGCTGAAACTGACGCAGCAGTGCAAAGCCACTACGCTCCAGTAAAAAAGGCGCCTCATCAAGAAAGAAGGGTGGCCTCCTTTGGGGACAAAATTCTGGACTCTCCGGTGCAGAAGCGCCCTTCACGGCAACGTCACACCCCTTCGTTTCGGAGGCGAAGCTGAAGCAAAGGCTGAAATTGCTTTGTCTCCCAGCTTCTCCCTCTGAGGAGTCTGGTAACAAAGGTCTCTCCCCAGTGAGTGTAGCATGTATACATGGTGAGCATCTTTAGATTTCCTAACAGTCAGCTGAACAGACTTAGTTTTCCCAAAGGGAAGTTCTATTTGTAGACCTGTCTGTCTGAGCAGCCGCCGCGGTACCTGATTGGAGAGAATGTGGTCAACACAGCAAGCCTGTAACTCGAGAGTTTCGTGGATTTCCCAGCAGGGCGGAGTTGAGCCCCTGCCCCGGCTATGGTTGGACATTCAGTCTTCCAGAGAAGATGCAGAAAGGCTGGCTAGGGCCTCTACCCTCTGCTCCTGCTGTTGACTATTTGCTGGGTCGGAGATGCTTCATGGGGACCGGATAATCTGGTGTCAGCTTAGTGGTCCTTCCCTGCCAAGGATGCCCGTCTTCTCCTTAGCAGAACGGGAGGCTGTGGGAGGTGAAGGTGCGAAAGGAACCCGGGTTCTGCGAGAGAGCGAAGGCTGGGAAGGGCATGGGAATAGTGCTGCAGTCAGACGGAGGGAGGCGGAGGGGGCGAGCAGGTCAGCGGCGGAGGGGCACAGACAGGCTGAACTGTCCAGTTCCGTCGCAGGGTTCAGCAAGCCAGAGGTTCATCATTAACTGTCAGACGGCGGTTTTAATCAGCTCCGCTCCTCAGTGGAAGATAGATTTAATATCAAGGCACATTTTCAGAGCCATTAGTTTAATTATGACAGGTGTCTGCAAACTGGACGACTCTGCTTTCAGACCCGAGTGACAGTGTTTAATTCTCCAGACCCAGGGGACGCCAGGATACTGTACCAGAATGAGCCTCCATTAAAAGTCTAAGTGACTCTTTGTCTCCCCAGCTCCCCCCGTTTCTCCTTGCCCTCTTTCTTTATATTCTACTGTACACGTCAAAAGAAGGAAAAGGAGAGAAGACTGTGCTTCCTATAGGAGAGAAGATAACTTAATAATTTTAATTATTAATAATAATATAATAATAACTATTATTTGTTGTTAAATAACAAATAATAATAAAATAATTTAATTTAATACTCACCCATGAAAACTCAGTTCTCTCTGGGGCTCCCAGCATTGGAGTCCGTGATGCTGGGAGAAAGGTCAGGAGAAAGCCCTGGGTGTTTCTCCTATAGCCTCTCCATGGACATTGAGCACTGCGTCTGGGGTAATCGCCTGCTGGCGTCGTGTTTAGGCCGAGCCTCGAGCAGGGCTGCTCCCTGACTCAAGGGCTCGTGGACTTGGGTTCCGTGTGGGGCCCCGGCAGGCAGGGGGGCATGGACGGAGTGGAGGCTGGCGGGGGGCAAGCCCCGGGGTCCAGGGTACCTGCGTCTCAGCCTGGAGCCTGTCCCCACCCTTTCCTGGTATGGTCCCACGCGTCTCCCACGCCACCACCACCCCCCGACTGTCTGGGTGACCATGGACTGGGCACTTGTGTTCCTGAAACTTCTATCTACAGGCGCAAAGGGCTGGGCTAGAGGAACAGGGCTTTTCAACCTTTTTCTGTTTTGTTTAAACTCCCGCTTGCTAATCTGGCTGTTCTTCTGTTTGTTATGGTTCCGTTTTTTTCAGAACTGATGGAGAAAACTCATCAATGTTTCCTTCTTTCTGTGCACACAGAAATGAAGGAATTCATTTCTTCTTTATGAATTAATATATTTAATATGATTATTGCACATACTTAATATACATCTTGGGTGTCCCCACTTTAACGCCAATAAAGCAGAGTCCTCCAGCGGCTACTGGGCTGTCCTCTGCTGCAGGGAGACACTCACCCAGGGCTCAAATCACCTGCAGAGAATGGTCTCTGGGGACCAGCCTGGCTTCGCTGTGTGTGATGCCCCAGGCTGGGACCCTCCTCCCAGGGGATTATCTTCTCAGGGGCAGCTGACCAGGCTGAGGGTCAGGAGCAGGTGGTCGGGGGCAGCAGGGATGGGGGCTCGCCAGGCTGGGGCTGAGGGCACATTTTATTTCTCTGGTTGGTTGATGTGCAAGGTCAGGAGGCCTTGTCAGCTCTCAGGCTTTGGAGAACTGCTTCTTACGTTGTCCTCTCAAGATAGCTTACAGGTCCCTTTCCTGCAGAAGGTGGGGAGGGCACACAGGTGCAGGGCCCGGCCTCCTGCCTGCAGAGCCTGTCCTGTCCTGACACCTAATGGGGCGGCTGAGCTGGGCTCCAAGCCTGGTGTTTAGTGAGCTCTGCTGCACGGCTAGGCCGAGAGACAGAGAGAGAGACAGAGAGAGAGAGACAGAGAGACAGAGAGAGAGAGAGAGAGAGACAGAGACAGAGATACAGAGAGACAGAGACAGAGAGAGAGACACAGAGACAGAGAGACAGAGACAGAGACAGAGAGAGACAGAGACAGAGAGACAGAGAGAGACAGAGAGAGAGACAGAGACAGAGAGACAAGAGAGAGAGAGACAGAGAGAGACAGAGACAGAGAGAGAGACAGAGACAGAGAGACAGAGAGACAGAGACAGAGAGACAGAGAGACAGACAGAGAGATAGACAGAGATACAGAGACAGAGAGACAGAGACAGAGAGACAGAGAGAGACAGAGAGACAGAGACAGAGACAGAGAGACAGAGAGATAGACAGAGAGACACAGAGAGACAGAGAGAGACACAGAGAGACAGAGAGAGACAGAGAGACAGAGAGAGAGAGAGAGAGAGAGAGAAACCCGGGCTGAGCGTCAGCACGGCTTCCCAAGGAGCTACACTCACCCCAGTCCTGGCCGCCTTGGCAAGGCAGCTCCCATCAGAAATTCACCCAGCCTCTGCTTTCCCTACACGGGGAAGGTCAGACCAGGCTGACTTTCCTTGATTTTTCGTCTCTTTGTTTCTTTTAACCACTCCTGTCACAGTATAAACCGGCCACCAGCAGCCCCCGCAGACCAGAGGCAGCACACGCGCTTTGGGAAGGACCGGCTCCGAGTCTCTCAGGAGCAGCCCTTGGCTGTGTGGCTGTTCCTCAGTGTGTGAGTCGCTCAGTCATGTCTGACTCTTTGCGATCCCGTGGACTGTAACCCACCAGGCTCCTCCATCCATGGAATTCTCCAGGTAAGAATACTGGAGTGGATTGCCATGCCCTCCTCCAGGGGATCTTCCCAACCCAGGGATCGAACCCAGGTCTCCCACATTGCAGGCAGATTCTTTACCATCTGAGCCACCAGGGAAGCCCAGGCTTCAGAATACATGAGGTTCCTTGGTTTTGCTTCCTTCCAAAGGAGAGCGTTTGGTGTGGGAAGAGAGACAGGAGGAATCTCTGGGACTCCCTGGCCCCACATTTCTGCAAGCTCTGCCCCCCCATGGACCCCCTCACACCTACGGAGCATGATTCCTCCTCTTCTCCACCGAGGGCGCGTCTGGTGCACACTCCTGGCCCTGTGCTTTCACAAGCTGACCTTCCTCTATGGAGCTTCTCAGGTTTCGTTTTAGTTACAAGTTGAAAGTTTGTGGCAACCCTGAGTTGAGCAAATCCATCGCCCCATTTTTCTAACAGCATCCGCTCCCTCTGTGCCTCTTTGCCGCAATTCAGTTAATTCTCGCCCTGTTTCACACTTTTTCATTATTATTGTGTGCATGACGATGGATCTGGGATCAGTGATCCTGGATGTTACTACTATGACTCATGGGAGGTTCAGAGAATGGGGAGCACGTGTTAGCCATAAAGTATTTTTAAATTAAGGTATGTACATTATTTTTTATATAGTATATAATGTTGTGGCACAGTTGTAGACTACAGGACAGTATAAACGTAGCTTTTATATGCACTGGGAAACAAAACTCTTTGTGAGACGCTTTATTGAGATACTCACTTTATTATGGGGAGTCTGGAACTGAACCCATAATAGCCCTGCGGTCTGCCTGCATGCAGTCTGGGTCGATCACTGGCCATTCCTTACTCTGAGCCCTGTTCCCTCAATGAGACTGTCGGCGCACCCAGAGGAGGGCCATCTCTCTCTCCCCTTCCCTCCTCCAGACTCCGTGGCTCCTAGTATATTGCCAGGGACAAACTTGAGCGCATAAATACACCTGCAAGATAGAGTTGACTCTAACTATCAGTGGAGTGTCTTTTACAAATTGTGTTCAAATGTTCTCTGGATGCCTGCTGGCCTGGAAATTCAGTTTAAAATTTTCAAGCTTCCATCAGTCTTAAAAGAAGTTAGGTGCCCGCAGAGTGCAGTCCTCCAGGGAGCACCCACGTACTGAACAGTGGAAGGGGCCTAGCAGTTTGGAAGGTACAGAGTTGATACTTACCTTTTTCCTAATTGCCTGGAATAGAAGCTTCCAGGAAACGTGAGCAGAGAAGAACTTCCAGGTCCATAAATCTTCTAGACATAGTGGAATGGAACTCAGGGTTCCAAGACCTTTGACAAATATTAAAAAACCATCTCTGCATAAGCTTCATGTCCTGGAAACCTAGAAAATAGTGGCGTTTTTCTGTTTCTTTGCTGGCCTCGTTTCTTAGGTAGAGGCAGTTACATCTGTTTGTTTTATCTATAGACCCTGTCAAGAGGATGTGGTAATAAGTTTTGGACATTAGACAACCACACAAAATGCAGAATCCGTATAACAAATTATGCACATAAGATTCAACCCCAGGATATGAAAATCTGGCATTTATGTAGAAGGGATAATTTGCCACAGGACAGGAGTTGTAACTCAACAGCTGACAAACTGTGTGGGTTCAAAAGGTCTATTTATTTTTTAATTTGATAGAACAAATTCACAGGTTCGAAACTGCAATATCATATGATAATAGTTCCAAATGACTTTACTTTCTAATTATAATAGATTCAACAGTGCTTTGTAACTGGGCTCTCTTTTTTTTCCTCTTTCTAAAAAAGAGAAAATAGGCAGATTTATTTTTTAAAAGTGCATGGAGTAATTAGTTTAGTGATTAATTAGCTGAAATCACTGTGACTAGTTTACCTCACTGACAAAGCAGCAAGTTGCTTGGGAAAAATGCAGGGTAGACATTGCTCAGAGCATTTCAGATTGTGAAATTATACAGACTTGATCAGCGTGGGGATCATATGTATCATGATTCATCTGGAAACTGTAAGAATGCAAAGGTTTTTTTTAATGTTTTTTTGGCTTGTATTTTCCAGGGGTAAAATCAGAGTGCTGTTTTTTTTACAATGTTGCTTTAATTTCTGATGTACAGGAAAGTGATTCAGTTATATATATATATATATATATTCTATTTCAGATTTTTTTCCATTATAGGAGACCTGGGTTCTATCCCTGGGTCAGGAAAATCCCCTGAAGAAGGAAATGGCAACCCACTTCAAAATTCTTGCTTGGAAAATCCCATGGACAGAGGAGTCTGGGGGGTTAAAATCCTTGGGGTTGCAAAGAATTGGACACAATATAGGGACGACAACAACAACAAGCTATACAGTAGGGCCTTGTGTTTATTTTATTTATATAAAGTAGTGTGTACCTGTTAATCCCAAGCTTCTAATTTATACCCTCCACCCCAAACCCAAGTTCTTCATTAGTTTTGGATAGCTGGTCCAATCAAGACAAAACCTGTGGGTTTCTCTTATTCACCTGCAGAAGTTGAAGACACAGTGCCCCTTGGGCCCCACTGGTACATGTGAGGACTCTTAGCCCCAAGAAATGATCTGCAGACAGAAGCATCTTGTGACCAAATCATTTTGGAGAACACTGTGTCATTTGCCTCTTGGATACTAGCAGCACACACCACTTACGAAAGATCTGCAGTGTTGGAAATCTGTTTCATTTTGTTTAACCAAGTGTTTCCCAATCCTTTTTGACTGGGATTTTTTTTCTTTTTCTTTTTGACATAATGCTCGCTAACAGAAACAGCTAATTAACATCTTGAGAGCCACACCATCTTGTGGTTCATGGATACACGTTTGATGCTTTCTGCACTCCAAAATGATATTAATTGCCTTTTCTTCAGATCTGTTATATCTTCCTCTGCTGCTCTTCAACTCCTAGGTCAGAGGCCCTATCCTTCTAGAAGTTCTTTCTTCAGAATGCCAGCAACGCAAGCCTCTCCCACCCCATGGATGTATTGATTACACCAAGAGATGTTTTACAGGATTTCAGCCCTGAGAGGCAGGGATCAAAGGATTGGGGTCGAAACTTTGTGGACTTTCTTCTTACAGTCTAATTAATATGATAAGAGCAATGACTTTTTGAAAGCCAAATGCTGGCCATTCATCAGTAATCTGCTTTTTTTTTTTTAAGTTTTGCTTTTAATAGTTGAGAGTAATATGGAACAGACGTGGTCAGTGGACAGTCTCTTGTGGATCTGATATTGGTCCCACTCGAGAGCACCTGTGTGATTTTCTCCTAAACTTTTGATATCCAGTATCCTCAGGTGTCTAACTGGAGAAGGCAATGGCACCCCACTCCAGTACTCTGGCCTGGAAAATCCCGTGGACAGAGGAGTCTGGTAGGCTGCAGTCCATGGAGTAACTAAGAGTCAGGCATGACTGAGCGACTTCACTTTCACTTTTCACTTTCATGCATTGGAGAAGGAAATGGCAACCCACTCCAGTGTTCTTGCCTGGAGAATCCCAGGGACACAGGAGCCTGGTGGGTTGCTGTCTATGGGGTCGCACAGAGTTGGACACGACTGAAGTGACTTAGCAGCAGCAGGTGTCTTAACAATACAGAACCTCTCAAGCTTGTTTTGAGAATTCAGTGAGAAATTTGAGCACATAGGATTGAAATGTACAAGCTGTGATTTAGATGTGCAAGAAAGGAAAATCTTAATTTTAATAAAGGAATTATAATTTATTCATGGGCTCTCAACCTGCTTAAAGCAGCTAAAGAGTTCTAATTCTTTCTTCATGCATGTGCATGCTAAGTTGCTTCAGCCGTGTCCAACTCTTTGTGACCAGTGGACAGTAGCCCACCAGGCTCCTCTGTCCATGGGATTCTCCAGGCAAGAATACTGGAGTAGGTTGCCATGTCCTCCTCCAGGGGATCTTCCTGACCTGTGGTTATTACTCTCAGCCAGATTCAGGTATCATTACCTTGTGTGATGTCCAGTTCCTTTGCAAGGATGGGCGGATGCCAGCTCATCTTTCTCCTCCTCCTTTCTATGTGGTCCAAGGAAGGAAGTCCTCTTCGTGTGCTGAGGTCCCAGCCCCTGCTGTGAGCGATCTGCCTCCTGGCAGCAGTTGCCCTTGGACCTTACTGCTGTCTCTGGCTTCAAGCCCTTGTGCCCTCTTCAGCCTCCTGGTCCCAACCCCAGGCTTCTTGCAGACCGTCAGTCTTCTCAGCATTTCCGGGTCCAAGGGAAGTTCTGAGTCACTGTTATAACTCGCATGGCAGCAGGAATGCCTGAAAGTCCCTCCATCTGGACCACTCCTGCTGCCCAGACTGATGCTTACAGGACAAGAAGCATCGACTCCGATGTGGTTTATAGGTTATTTAGTGGCAGACAGCACAGTCTGCTATGCCTTGTTCAGGTAGAAAGCTGTTTGTGAAATGATGTTAAGTAGTTTATAGAGTCCCCTGAGCCATTCAGAGACCTGAGCTTGGGTGCGAATGGCCAGGAACACAGAAGTCAGAAAATACCTACATTATAGAACATTCTAGCAAAATAGTATTATGCATTGGCACCTTTTTTGCTGGAAACTAGAGATAAGAGACTCCTTCACAGCTGCCTTAGAAGGCCTGGTGGCCTCAGGAGATAACTTACCGTGCAACCCAAAGTCTCAGCATCAGACCCTGAAATCACACTGGCTCCTCTTGCCCTCTGTCTTCTGTTGTCATGTCAGAGGGCGCTTGCTTTGGCAGAACCTAAGTGTGAAAGTGAAAGCTGCTCAGTCCAGTCCAACTCTTTGTGACCCCAGGCTCCTCTGTCCATGGGATTTTCCATCAAGAATAGTGGAGTGGGGTTCCATGCCCTTCTCCAGGGGATCTTCCCAAGCCAGGGTTTGAACTCGGGTCTCCTGTGTTACAGGCAGATTCTTTACCATCTGAACCACCAGAGAAGACCAGGCCACATCTAAAGAGTCAGGCACAGCTTAGCAAATGAACAGCAACAACAGCCATATCTAAAATCCTAAATATCAGCGAGTTTAGAAAATTTAGATTTTCAGCCTTGGCAAATCGAGCAGGGCCCACGAAAGAGGTTGGAGTGGGAAATGAGTTAGGCAATTCCCAGTATATGCAAAACTTGAGCATATTAATGGGATTAATATTATATTAATTAATAATAATCCCATTAAATGGGATTCTACTGGTGTTTGCATGTCATCTTGTCTCTCCCTTCCCCAGCCCAGTCCCAAGGCACTCACCCTGGGTCTTGTCTTCCCCACTTCTGACTTCCTTTTAGGACTGATGTTTACTGTTTCAGGAAGGGACGTTGCTCTGGCATCATTTTCCTTTTTCTTTTTGGACTATGCTTTACAACAAAACTTTGCTTTTTGAACTATGCTTTACAACAACTATGCTTTTCACACCTAAAGAAAAACTTTTCTGATGGAGCATACAAAAGAAAATTATTCTGTCATTCAGCAAAGCAAAGAGTCCAAGTAAAAACATCTCACTATGGGCTTAAAAAAAAAAAAAAAAAAAACCACGACTTTGAAATGGAAGCTGGTCTGTAATATCAGTAGCAGAGAAGGCATTTCAGTGGGTAGAGGATGTGGCAGAGACTGGCTCTGTGGGCTCACAGGAGGTCCACACACAGTTCCCAGGCTTCCCTGAAGGCAGGGAGGGTCCAGATGATGGGGTCCTGGCCTGGAGCATGCGCACGACTATACACATCACCCCGGCCCTCTTTTTTGTCCTTGTTGTCGACTGGCTGAAAGGAGAGGTCCCAGTGGGAAGGCCCCACAAGATAGTGGAATCACAAAATAGAAGGCCCCGGATCTCCCAGTAAGCACATAAAAGACCTTCCACTCAACTCTTCATGGAACTATAATGTGAGTAAAAAGTAAGTTACATATTTGTTAAGCCACTGAGATTTTTGAGTTTGTATAATATCAGCAATGGTAAATTCTCTGAGTAAACAGGGAGTATAGTGTCCCATGTTCTGTCTGAATCTCAGCCTTGGAATCTAGCATGGGACACAGTGAAAAGCAGGTACTCGATAAACCTTAACTCCTCTAGACAAGACCTAAATCAGCAGCAAGAACCGGGCACCAAGAGGGGGTGGGTTTCAGATGCCTGATCAAACACACTGATGTGGAATTAGGGAGGTCAGACAGGACGAAGAAGACAGAATGAACAGCTGTGCACGTCTTCCTCAGGCACCTTATCTCTTTAGCTGGACCCACCGCCCTGTGTTAGAGGAGGGAATAGCAATCCACTCCAGCATTCTATTCTTGCCTGAAGAATCCCGCGGACAGAGGAGCCTGGTGGGCTACAGTCCACGGGATCACAAAGGGTTGGACATGACTGAGTGGCTGAGCACAGCCCTATTTGGTGCTAGTGGTAAAGAACCCACCTGCCAACGCAGGAGACGTAAGAGACTCAGGTTCAATCCCCGGGTCAGGAGGATCCCCTGGAGGAGGGCATGGCAACCCACTCCAGTATTCTTGCCTGGAGAATCTCCATGGTCAGAGGAGCCTGGCGGGCTACAGTCCACGGGGCCATAGAGTCGGACACAACTGAGTCGACTTAGCAAGGCGCAGCATGGCCCGGCGCAGCCTTATTGGAGTTGGTTCTGGAGTTCCCTCCGATGATCTATAGGGGTCTGGGGTTCAGAGAATTCCAGCAAATTGTCGAGGGTAAACAGCTGGCAGTGATCAAACTTGGATTCAAATCACAGCATTTTCATTCCAAAGCCTGTGTTTTGTCACTATGCTTGTTTTTTTGTTTTTTTTTTTCTTTTTCCAATTTTTATTGGAGTACAGTAGGTTTACAATGTTGGGTCAATTCTACTGTAGAGCAAAATGAATCGGCCGTACATATACACATATCCCCTCCCTTTCGGACTTCCCTTCCCTTTCAGCTCAGCACACTGCATTAACTATAGTTTCTTGTGCTATATAGTAGGTTCTCATTAGTTATCTATTTTACACATAGTATCAATAGTGTATTGGAGAAGGCAATGGCACCCCACTCCAGGACTCTTGCCTGGAAAACCCCATGGACGGAGGAGCCTGGTAGGCTGCAGTCCATGGGGTCGCTAAGAGTCGGACACGACTGAGTGACTTCACTTTCACTTTTCACTTTCACACATTGGAGAAGGAAATGGCAACCCACTCCAGTGTTCTTGCCTGGAGAATCCCAGGGACACGGGAGCCTGGTGGGCCGCCGTCTATGGGGTCGCACAGAGTCGGACACGACTGAAGTGACTTAGCAGCAGCAGCAGCATCAATAGTGTATATATGCAAATCCCAATCTCCCAATTCATCCCACCCTTGCATCCCCCTTGGTAGAAATGTGTTTGTTCTCTACGTCTGTCTCTATTTCTGTTTTGCAAATAAGATCATCTGTACCTTTTTTCTAGATTCCACAGGTGTTAATATATGATATTTGTTTTTCTCTTTCTGACTTACTTCTCTTTGTATGACACGAAGTCCATCCACGATGACTCATTTTCCTTCTTTTTCATGGCTGAGTAATATTCCATTGTCTTTATTTACCACATCTTCTTTACCCATTCCTTTGTCCAAGGGCATTTAGGTTGATTCTGTGTCCTGGCTAAGGCAAATAGTGCTGCAGTGAACACTGGGGCACAGGTATCTTTTAGAATTACATTTTTCTCTGTCTCCATGTCTTGTGTCACCAAGGGTTCTAGCATGGTTTGACCTCTCATGATATTTTAATTCCTGGAGGTCAGATATGTGCCTTACTTGCTTCCTGAGTGAATAGACATGTGCTTGGTATAAACTCAAAATATGCCAACTTGCTGGTTGCTTTGTGTGAACTCTCACAGATCTGAGTTCAAGAAAACCTAGACAGAAATGTCTTTTCCCCACAATTAGGTAAATCACAGAAGGGCAAACAAACAGATGAAGTTTATATGAGCTTGTCTCAGAGGAAATAGGCTGCCATACTCACTCCGGAGGTAAGCCCATCACCCTTGGGTGACCCACACACAGCAGCATCTCAGAGCCCTGAGACCTGAACGCTGTCTGTGAAATGGCATCTGAAGAAATACATGGAGGGCTGGTTCGTTTCCTCTGGAGCCTGCTAAGGCCAAGCTTCTGTATTTCAAGTTTCTGGTTCTGTATTTTTTTCATCAAACCAAGTTTCCATTGTCATTCTTTTTTTTGGGTATTAAAAAGCAGTTATTATAGTCATTATTGGTGTTATTATTGGTTTTGAAAGTTAAGCTATTTCAACATGAAAAAGAGTAAGGAAAAAACACTCATCGTTTCTTCTCAGAAATAATAATTCTTAGCATTTGGTATCTTTCCTTGTAGCTTTCCCCATGTATTAAATATGTGTATTTAATGCAGTTATTCTTGCACTAAATACACAGCATTCTCCTCTTTTCATATTATATCCTTTGTAAATGTTTCCCCATGTCACTGCATATTCTTGAAAAACATTGTAGTGGAATAATAATCCATCTCGAGCAAGTGATGTAATTTATTGAAACAGCTCCTTCTTTGGGGAATTTAAGTAGCTAAATGAATGTAGTTAATGTTATGTGGAAATAAATAATGCTATGATGAACATCATCGCATCCATGCCATTGTGCTCTTTCTTATTTCCTTAAGAGACTTCCTTAATCACATTTGTACAA
Organism: Cervus canadensis; assembly: GCF_019320065.1. Lineage (NCBI taxonomy): Eukaryota > Metazoa > Chordata > Mammalia > Artiodactyla > Cervidae > Cervus > Cervus canadensis. Next base: position 30,266,369 of record NC_057416.1, on the reverse strand, counting down.
GGAATAAATTATAAATATTTATGAGGTCTTTAACACATATTATCAAATGCTTTTACAAAGTGTATGGAGCATGCTTCCACCAGCAGTATGTTATCTATCCATCTCACCGTTCTTCTTTTAAAATCTGGAGTACAGTTGCTTTACGATGTGGTGGTGGTTCCTGGTATACAGGGAAGTGAATCAGCTGTATGTACACACAGCCCCTCTTTTCTGGATTGCCTTCCCGTTTTAGGTCCCCCTGGAGCATCTGAGACATACAGTAGGTTCTCATTAGCTATCTGCTTTATGCATGCTAAGTTGCCTCAGTCGTGTCTGGCTCTTTGCAACCCTATGAACTGCAGCCTGCCAGGGTCTCCTGTTCATAGGATTCTCCAGGCAAGAATACTGGAGTGGGTTATTGGCCATGCCCTCCACCAAGGGATCTCCCCACCCCAGGGATCGAACTGAGTCTCTTAGGTCTTCTGCACTAGCAGGTGGGTTCTTTACCACTAACGCCACCTGGGAAGCCCAGTTATCTATTTTATACACAGTATCGATAGTGTGTACATGACAATCCCAGTCTCCCACTTCATCCCACCCCCTGTGTCCCTCTGGATGTCCACACATTTGTTCCCTACATCTACGTCTCTATTTCTGCACCGCAAGTAGATTCATCTGTACCTTTTTCTAGATTTCACATATGTGCATTAATGTATGATATTTGTATGTTGATGCATATATGTGGGTTCGCTATTCATTCTTTAGCATGAAGTTGTAGAACTTCTCAATCTAGGGTCCCATAGATTTTGAGATGATCCCGAGGTCTGGGGCGAGCCTAAAATGTGTATGCCAATTTTTGTGTGAATGTACATTTTTCTGAGGAGAAGAGCTGATGACAGATGTTTAAGGATTAAATCATTCTTGTATGTTTATTCTTCATGTCTTAGAAAATAAACAAGGATGAACATTTCTTCAGAAAATAAGAGGTTGAACATTTCTTCAGATATGTGTGGGCTGTTTGTCTTGCTCCCCTCAGACTCGTCTCCTCATCCTGTTTGTGTTCCATTGAAGTGTTTGTCTTTGTCTTTTTTATTTCTAAGAGACTTTTATATATGAGGGAGGCTAATCCTTTGTATGCCATATTTGTGTGCTAATTATCTTCCTAGCTCAGTGGCTTTTTTCATAAAGAGAGATTGAAAATCATTAGGGAGTCAGTTGAACAGTGAATATTTCCTTTGTTACCCCATCTATCATTTCTACATTTAGGAAGCCCTTTTCCAATTAGAGATCAGTACAATATATGTCTGTAATTCCTTGTAGTGTTTTATGGTTTGCCACATATTTAATCCATCTTGAATTTAATGTATTATTCATTCATTTATCCGTTTCTTCTTTTAACAAATATTTACTGTGCCCTAATTATGTGTCAGGCACTTACTCTGGAGTGGGAACTTAATTTGATATTTTCCTTGACTGACTTGGTCATTTTTCTCCATTACCATCTGCTGTATTCTCTACTGCTTCCTTTATTACATTTTATTAAATTATGTTAAATTTATTAAATATTAAAATTTTATTACTAGTATTTTATATTATTAATATGCCTACTTGCATATTATACATTTTGTTAAATAGGAAATAAATGTGTTAATTGCTACACTAAATGGAAATATTTATAACTTTTAATAGTAAATAAATTTAATAATTATAAAGAATATATGGTATTTTGGGTGCCATTTCTTTTATTTCATTGAGCTTTCTTTGAATCTTCCATTCTTTCCACACTCTTTAGGCGACCATAGCTCTAGGATTTATTTTAATATTTGATAACACTTGCTGCTTCTTAGGTGAAGGCAATGGCACCCCACTCCAGTACTCTTGCCTGGAAAATCCCATGGACGGAGGAGCCTGGTAGGCTGCAGTCCATGGGGTCGCTAAGAGTTGGACACAACTGAGTGACTTCACTTTCACTTTTCACTTTCTTGCATTGGAGAAGGAAACGGCAACCCACTCCAGTGTTCTTGCCTGGAGAATCCCAGGGATGGGGGAGCCTGGTGGGCTGCCGTCTCTGGGGTCGCACAGAGTTGGACACGACTGAAGTGACTTAGCAGTAGCAGCAGCTGCTTTTTAGCATTCTTCTACAAAATTCTTAGTTATTTTAAATCATTTTTTCAGATGAGTGTCAGAATCATTTTTCCAAGAAAATGGGTATGATGTTTAGCAAATCTATGAACATCCTTCTGGTCCTTATTTATATTTTATCCTCTTTATCTCTAATAAGATGTTATTAATATAATGTATGCATATTTTAACAGCTCATGCCAACATTGGGTTTCTAACATTTCTACTGGTATTTCTAATTTCTAACAGATTTTCATTGTTGTTGCTGCTTTTGTTTGCATATTGGAAGCTTTTTGATTTGAGATACAGGATTTCTTGTCTGTTAACTCATTATGTATTGTAAAGTATGTCTTTTGATTTTAGATTTCTGTCCCAGATGATACACAGCTACTGGACTGATGTTTCCACCAAATCTGTGAACACTGGACTAACTGTCCCTCAGCCTAGGTAACTTCCAATCCCACCCTCATGCTCCTATGTATCCCTGAAACAGACTATAACGGAAGGCAATATTCTGCTGCAAGAATCTTCTCTGTGATCTCAAAGAAGTCATTGAGTGATGCACAATTAAGAAGATTTTGTCACTCACATCAATTTCAGAGTTTTTCCCCTTAAACCAGATAGCTTTGCTTTTCATTTTTAAAATTGTGGCTTTTTCTCATTGTATTATCCAGTATTACGCTCTAGGGGTTGGTACTGCTTTTCTTTTCATTTTTATATGCTGGTTCCTCCTTACTTTATTATCTAGTTTTGTGCCTTTTGGTTTGTGCTGCTTCCTTGGTTCTTTTTTTGCTGTGTTTTATTTCTTTTTTCTTTTTTTATTGACGTATAGTTGATGTATTATAGTTGGGTTAATTTCCACTGTATGGCAAAGTGACTCAGTTACACATATACATACATCCGTTTTCATCCTCTTTTCCATTATACTTTGATATAGTTCCCTGTGCTATACAGTAGGACCTTGTTTTATCCATTCTGTATATAATAGTCTGCATCTGGTTACTCCAAACTCCCACCTAACCCTCCTGTATCCCGCTCCCCCTCGACAACACCAAGTCCGTTCTCTATGTCTGTGAGTCTCTTTCTGTTTCATAGACAAGTTTGTACCATATTTTAGATTCCACATATAAGCGATATCATATGGTATTTGTCTTCCTCTTTCTGACTTACTTCACTTAATGTGGTCATCTCTAGGTCCATCCAGGTTGCTGCTATTTTTTTTTCCCTTAGGAATTTGGAGGCCTTTCTCTATGGGAGGCAAAAATCACTTCCTCATGCCCACTAGGTTTGTTGTGGATCTTGATTCTGGATTGAGAAGTGGCGGGCGTGTTTGAGAGGTCAGGTCATGGTGTGTACTGACACTTCTCACAAATTTCCAAGAACTCTCAATAGTACCTAAAATTCACGGAAAGATTCGATAATAAGGTGTCTTATTTGTGATCTGTTCACAAGGGGTAGGATGCAAGAGAGAAGCTGGGGAAGGTCATTCTGAACGTCTGTAGAAAGCGCAAGAGGAGGGCAGAGATGCTATCTGAGAAGAAGGCGGGCTGCCCAGAACCAGGGAGGCTAATGGAGGACATGCGCAATAGCTCGAGGTGGGAGTTGATGAACACCGGTAATGGGTAGGTATTATTTGGAAGAAAAGAAAGGGTGGCATTTAAGAAATATTTAGGAGCTAGGGCTAATGGCTTGATGGAAGAAACGAAGGAGAAGCAGAGATGTAAAAGACTCCCAGCCTTATGGTGGGACTGGCTGGAAGAATGGTGGTACCATTATTTGGTACAGAGGGTTTGGGAGAAAGAGATGCTGTGTGTTGCAGAAGAGGAGCTCCAGGACCCAGGACTCTAACGAGGGGGCTGCGGCCTGATTTAGATGACCTATTCAGTGTTCCTTAGGTTACTATTTAATAAAGAAGATACGGGGAAACACGTTGCTCTCCTTACAGTGATTACTATGAAGAAGATTACTGGTTACACAAAAAAACTTGTCCCTGAGTAAGCTGCTTCCAGCAACATCTATTAGTTCTGAAAGCACAACAGAGTCTTTGAAAAAAAAAGAACCAATCTCCTCTATCATCAGGTTACCTTCCTGTCCCTACACTGGAATGAAATCTTTCAGAGATGATGTCTTGTCATGCTTATCAATCCCCGTGACCTTTACATAACGCACCAAGACAACAGTGGGACAAAACAGGAACAACACAGTAGAAGCGTTTTAGAGATGAACGGAGTCAGGACCCTGCGGAGTGTGGGAGATCCAGAAGAGGAAGACGGCCCACTCCAAAGAGGGGAAGGGCCCTTCACTGTCAACCGCTTCTGGGCAGAGAAGTGAGTGGAAACTGGGTTCAAGATATTCCTGCTTCATAGCCTGCATGCTCGAGGGCCCAAGAGCCACAGCTACTGAGCCCCGCGTGCCTCAACTACCGAAGCCTGTGCGCCTAGGGCCTGTGCTCCACAACAAGAGAACCCGCTGCAATGAGAAGCCCTCGCACTTGCAACGAAGTGTAGCCCCTGCTCGCTGTAACTAGAGAAAGCCCTGCATAGCAACCAAGGCCCAGCACAACCAAAAATAAAAGAAAATAAAATGTAAAGTGTACAAGCAATAAATGTTAAAGAAAAAATGCTTCATGAACTTGTTTCTAGTGAGACTGTTCGGTCCAGGACCCTTGTGGAAAGAGCACTGGACGAGGAGTCAGACATGTGGGCCCTGTACCCTCCGCGGGGTGTCCCGTGACTTCCCTGGGCTTCTGTTTCCTCATCTGTCGTGTATGCAGGCTCTTTCTGTTCAAAGTACAGAGTCTTCAATGTCTTCTCACGCCCTAAAGTGAATCAAATGCAAATAACGAAGAGAGGTTCGGGTGATAAAGCATTACTGGAACTCAGACAGGCCAGAGGCAAATGATTTCTTTGGAGCAAGAAAGAGCAAGAGAAGTTACTAGACGCAGCCTCAGCATAAAGGCTTTCTGATGTCCTTTTGCCCAGAATCTGACCAGCTCCCTGCAGTGTCTCCTGAGAACAATGAGGTGTTTATGTGTATTGTCACTAAGACTCCCCCAAGAGAGACTTGGGCGGCAGTGTTACTATTGTGGGCATGGAACCACCTTGATTCAATTCATTTCCGTCTGGGATGAAGTGAGTTGAGGGTTCTTGGTCCAGCCCCAGGAGAAAGCTGTCACCCACATTGGCAAAGGGTGTCTCCTGGAGAAAGAACTGAGGTGGAATTTCCCCGCCCAGGGAAACTTCAGCTGTGGGCCAACAGGACACTAGTGAAGGTGGTTTGATGACTCGAGGTCCAGTCATCCACATTATTAAGCATAATAATAGCATGACTGTTTCTGTTACTAAAACCAGACACAGGATTGTGCTGGGATCCTCAGACAGCAGACACCATGATAGAACAACCTCAGGAACAGCTGTACAATGGATGTGGTATTGATGGTCACAGGGAATTTCCTCCTAGCATCCGTCAAGGTAAAGCTGATGGTGTCATTCCAAAGGATGATTGAGTACAAGAATTTAACACATACCACCATGAAATGGTCCAGAGAGGTACAGCTCTGCTGCTTTGTCTTGATTAAAGAGTAGTGAGTTGTCTGCTTCACTTTTAGGCACTCACTGGCACCAGATTCATCACAAAAGAATCAATCCCAGAGGCTTTTTTTTTAAAGGAGGTGAACTCTCCCTGATGACTGTACCAACCCTGTGGTCTAGTGTATTAGTTAGGGATACTTTTGGCTTCAAGTAACCTGAATCCCACTTAACAGTGGTGTTATGACACATATATATTTATTATTTCCTCAACAGGGAGTTCCAAAGTTATAGATGGTAAAACATTAATTCAACAGTTTAAGTTTATCATCAAAAAGATTCAGGCTCTTTGTTTATACCTTGCTATCATGAGAATATGGCTTTTTGTTGTTGTGTTTGATGCCTCATAGTTACAAAATGGCTGCTGTGGTGCCAAGTATCCCAACCATATTTAAAAGCTCTTAGTAAGAGTTAGGCAGTAGGCTTTCCTCTCATGGTTTCTGTTTATTAAGAAAGTTCTGCCTTTCCTAGAGCAGACAGTCCTCAGCATACATCTCCTTCTATTACACTGGGCACAACTTGGGGCATTGGGCTACCCCTGCCTGAAAGGGATGCTATGAAAGGGCAAAAGAATGGATTGTTGAGAACAGCCTCTGAGCAACCAAACAATAATATCTTGCACACCCAGTGACGTGCCTGAGACAAGCACTTTCCTTTAAGGAAGCTTCTTTTGTTTTCCAGGAGTACAAAGATCTTTACAGGAAGAGCAACAAAGTATAGCTGCCTCGGACAAAAATCTATTCAAGCTTAAAATGCAAGAGCATTAGCTGCTCAGAGCCGTCACCAAGGAGAGATAAAATACGTCTGCTCTCTCAAGACCTGGGAGATGCTTACAGTGTGATTATTTTTTTGGCTAGGAAAGCTGCTTAGCCGACAGAAAAAGCAACGTACCTGAACATTTATGAGTCGGCTTTTCAAAGACAGCAACCCGTCTTCCTTTTCAGCGCCCCCACCCCCAGCTCCCCCTTCCCTGGAAGGGAACACTTAGCAAAACTAAATAAATTATCAGCTGGGCCATGAAGAAATGCTCTCACTGGGTAATGCTGGCGAGTCTTGAAGTCATAAAGCCAGCCCTGGAGCTCAGGGTCATCCTTGGAGGAGCCAGCTGCTAGGGGAGTGGACGCTCAGCTGCCCTTGTCACCTTGCTGCCCAGGGGACTGGAACAGAAGAGACGGGGGGCTGCTTTGCACTGATCTGAAAGACAGGGTGGAAAACTGTTCTCATCGGAGGCTGCTCAGGATCGTGTAAGCGTGGAGTCAGAGCAAAGCACTGACGTGTCATGAGCTGAGCCTGGGCTGGAGCTGAGGGTCCTGGCTGCCAGGACCTGCTTTCCCACCTTCTTGCTGGCCTATGTCCTGTGAGTCAGTTAACTGCTCTGAATGTTGCCTTAGCTGGAAATTAGGGATAAGAAAAGCAACAATGATCTCTGCTATAGATTGAATTGTGTTCCCCTCCCCAAGTTCATATGCAGACGTTCTAACCCCCGATGTATTCGGAGATAGGGCTTTCTGGAGGTACTTAAGGTTAAGAGAGGTCACAAGGGTGGTGCCCTAATCCATAGAGCTGGTGGTCTTTTTAAAAAATCATTATTATTATTTTTAATGTATTTATTTTGGCCACACGGGGTCTTCATTGAGGCCCTTGGCCCTCCACTGCTGTGTGCAGGCTTTCTCTAATTGCAGCAAGTGGGAGCTGCTCACCAGGTGTGGTGCCAGGGCTTCTAATTGCAGTGGCTTCTCTTGTTTCGGGGCACAGGCTCAGGCGCATGGGCGCATGGGCCTAGTTGCTCCGTGGCATGCGGGATCTTAGTTCCCAGACCAGGGGCTGAACCCGTGTCTCCTGCATCGACAGGCAGATTCTTAACCGCTAGACCACCAGGGAAGTTCCCAGAGCCAGGGGTCCTGTAAGAAGAAGTGCCAGATCTTTTGTTCTCTCTCTGCCAGCTCAGAAGAAAAGCTTGGTGAGGATGCAGACAGAAGGCGGGCAGCTGCAAGCGAGTTAAAGAGCTCTCACCAGGAACCGAATTAGTCTGCATCTGGATCTGGGGCGTCCAGCCTCCAGAACTGCGAGAAAATACATTTCTGTTTAAGTCGACTATCTGTGGTATCCTGTTACTGCTGCTGAGCTGACTAATACCATCTCCTGGTGCTTGACAGGTGCAAGTTAGAGGGAGCAGGCAAGGGTGCTCAGCGGGTTCCTGTGCTCCGTCCAGACCTTAAACGTGGCTCAGACCTTTGCAGCACGTGGGGAATCCCAGGGCAGGAAGTGTGAAGGGGCTCCTAAAGTCGGCCAGCTCTGGGTTCTCTTTTGGATGACGTTCTCTTTCCCCAGGGGGCTTCCCCCACTGGATTAGTGGTAAAGAATCTGCTTGCAATGCAGGAGACACAGGAGACGCAGTTTCGATCCCTGGGTTGGGAAGATCCACCGGAGTAGGGAATGGCTAGCCATTCTAGCATTCTTGCCTGGGAAATCACACGGACAGAAGAGCCTGGTGGGCTGCAGTCCACGGGTTCACAAAGAGTCAGACACGACTGAGCGTGCACATGTGCCCCCCCGCCCCTCGCCCCGAGAAATGCAGACCGATCTTTTTCTCCTGCCTGGAACCTCCTGCTATTCCAGGAGTGAAGCCCAGCCCCTTCCTTCTCTGCAACAAGCATCAGGACAGGACGCTTTTTGTTCTATCCAGCCGTTCCCTCCTCCTGAGATTTGTGTTTCCAAGAGATCTAGGGAATAAACAATCACTCCAGGACCTTCGACTCATCCAATTAGTGATCCCAAACCTGCTGACCCCCTGGGACCATCTAGCTACATGCCGAAAAGGAAAACCTTTCTGTGAAGCTCTTTGACAAATGCTATTTCTATTGCGTTAATTCAATGACACTTATACTCTAGAACATGTATATTCTTTCCCCTTTCTGATTGGGGGCGGAGAAATAGTTAAAAATACTTGCTAACTCTCCAAGGCCTACTCCCCCGAAGAATGGGACCAGGTGCCGATCCCTCAGGTTGCTCTTGGCCTTGGGGACTGAGGTGTGACGGGATGGCTCTCTCTGGGGCTCCATGATTTCCTATAGCTCTGGTGACCCCACTCTGATCAGCGGTAAACACAAAGCGTCTGGAAGCGGTCCTTCCAAATTTATTCAAAGTTAAACAAGGTTGTCCGCTTGCTGGCCAGCAGTAGTGGCCTGGAGGGCAAGCCTCCTCAGCCTGGAGCCTGAACTGGGCCAGGGGATGAGCGGGGGCAAGCTGTTGATGAGTATCTCATACCCAGGCCTCCTTGTTGTGGTATTTATTTTATTTTTGTTTTTTGATTTTTACTGGAGTATAGTTGACTTATTGGAGTATAGTTGTGTTAGTTTCAGGTGTACGGCAAAGTGATTCAGCTATACATATACATATTCATATATCCACTCTTTTTTGTAGATTCCTCTCCCACACAGGCCTTTACACAGTACTGAGCCGAGTACCCTGTGTGATACAGTAGGTCCTTCCTGTTCTGTGCTTAGTCACGCACTCCTGTCCGACTCTTTGTGACCACATGGACTGTAGCCCGCCAGACTCCTCTGTCCATGGGGATTCTCAAGGCCAGAATACTGGAGTGGGTTGCCATGCCCTCCTCCAGCGGATCTTCCCAACCCAGAGATGGAACCCAGGTCTCCTGCATTGCAGGCAGATTCTTTACCAGGGAAGCCCGCAGTAGGTCTTTATTATTTTTCTATTTTAAGCATTGGGTTTCCCTGGTGGCTCAGAGGGTGAAAAATCCACCTGCAATGCAGGAGTCAGTTCAGTCACTCAGTCATGTCCGACTCTTTGTGACCCCATGCACTTCAGCACGTCAGGCTTCCCTGTCCATCACCAACTCCTGGAACCCACTCAAACTCATGTCCATCGCATCGGTAATGCCATCTGAACATCTCACCCTTCTCCTCCCACCTTCAATCTTGCCCAGCATCAGGGTCTTTTCAAATGAGTCAGCTCTTCACATCAGGTGGCCAAAGGATTGAAGTTTCAGCTTCAGCATCAGTCCTTCCAATGAATATTCAGGACTGATTTCCTCTAGGATTGACAGGTTGAATCTCCTTATAGTCCAAGAGACTCTCAAGAGTCTTCTCAAACACCACAGTTCAAAAGCATCAATTCTTCGGTGCTCAGCTTTCTTTATAGTCCACATCTCTCACATCTATTCATGACTACTGGAAAAACCATAGTTTTGACTAGACAGACCTTTGTTGGCAAAGTAGTGTTTCTGCTTTTTAATATGCTGTCTAGGTTGGTCATAGTTTTTCTTACAAGGAGCAAACATCTTTTAATTTCATGGCTGCAGTCACCATCTGCAATGGTCAGGAAGATCCCCAGGAGAAGGGAATGGTTACCCACTCCAGTATTCTTGCCTGGTGAATTGCACGGACAGAAGAGCCTGGTGGGCTACAGTCCATGGGGTCGCCAGACACAGTCAGACACAACGGAGTGACTAATACACACACTTTGTACGTAGCCGTGTGGATATGTCAACCCCAGTTTCCCAGTCTCCCCTTCCTCCATCTATCCCCTGGTAACCGTACATTTGTTTCCTACATCCATGACTCTACTTCCGTTTTGTAAACAAGTTCATTTGCACCCTTTCTTTCTCTGTGATATTTATTTTAATATCAGATTTTCATTCATCTTCAGTGTGTGTCACCAAAGGGAGATACACACATACACACCACACACCTCCTTGTAAGGAAAAATGCTAGGTAGGTTATAGTTTCCTTCTGGGAAGAAAAAAGAAAAAAAGCCCCACAAACGCTCTCAGTATGATTTCATAGGCCGTGCTAATTATTTTTTAGGGCGAGCATAATAAAACCCAGGTGATTTGCCCTCAGCATTTTCTCCTTCTCTTCACACAGCTCTAGATCATTTTCCCACACGGCGAGCAATTACCACGAGCCCTGCAGTTTTTACCAGACACACTTTGTGGGAACCGGGCTGGAATACACAGAGGTTAAAGCGCTCTCGCGCTCCCAAATCTTGGCATTATCTTGCGGATTGTAAGACACGCCTGTGACACGTTGAATTCAGACCATTTACAAGATCAGCAAAACAGAAGGGGTTCCTGTGGGGAGCTTTTCCCCCTAAGATTCCCTCATCAGAACAGGGCTCAGCCAAGGGTGATGTTCTGTCCGGGTTCCCGGCCTGTGGGGCAGGGCTGGGCTCTCCCCTACTCAGCTTCTCCAGGGCAGCTGAGGGGTCTGGGGGTGCTCACATGGCCGGCGAGTAAAGATATTCAGCGATGTGTCTCCTCCGGGAACAGTAGTTTTTATCTCACAACTATTGTATGGGGCTCCCCACGTGGTGACAATGATAGAGAATCTGTCTGCCAATGCAGGAGACGCAAGAGACTTGGGTTCTATCCCTGAGTCGGGAAGATTCCCTGGAGAAGGAAATGGCAACCCACTCCAGTATTCTTGCCTGGAGAATCCCACGGACTGAGGAGCCTGGCAGTTACAGTCCACAGGGTCACTAAGAGTCGGACAGGAGCAAATGATTGTATAAGTTATTTAAAGTAAGATGCAAGGATACGTGGGTCAGCCACATACCCAGATGACAGCACTGACCACCAGAAAGGAAACACACATTTGGAAGAACTTTCTGGAAAGAGAGACGTGGGCCTGTATATTGCCTGGGATTGCAGGTCCTCTGTCTGCCCACCACTGGGGTGTGGGCAGTAACCAGGTGTTACTTCCTCCAGGCAGTCCTCCCTGACTGCCTGTGCTGTCTTGTCCCCACTCTGTCACCACCGTCCCCTCTGCCACTGGTCTTTGTCCTCCTCTCCTCATGTATACTTCTCTGAAATGCTTGCATTTGTGTGTTTAATTGATTCCATGGCCACTATTTCTACTAGGATGTAACTGCCTTCTGTTGCACTCGCCCTTTTATCCACAGAGCCGATTTAGTTCCTGGACCAGAGTAATTCCCAATATGTATCGGTGGAATTTTCACCTATTTTGTCTCCATCCCTGTGTTGTAAGCACAGATGCTGGGTGGGAGATCGTGTTGGGTGTTCACATCCCTTCTGTTTAAGGATCCATCATTGACTTGCTCTTCATTCATTCATTTATTTATTTGTTCATTGACATGTTGACACCTACATCCATACTGTTAGATCAAGTCTCTGATGGTTACCTTGTAGCTTATGATTATGCTGTTGTTGATTTTTTAATTGGAGGATAATTGCTTTACAATGCTGTGTTGGTTTCTGCTCCACACCAGTGTGAATCGGCCATAAGTATACATGTATCCCCTCCTTCTTGAACCCCCTTCTCACCCCCCACCCATCCCACCCCTCTAGAGCACTGAGCAGAGACCTCTTTGCCATAGAGCAACTTTCCACTTGCTATCTATTTGACACGTGGTAATGTGTATGTTTCAATGATACATTCTAAATTTGTCCCACCCTCTCCTTCCCCCACTATGTCCCCAAGTCTGTTCTCTGTGTCTGCATCTCTATTCTTGCCCTGCAAGTTTTGCTGTTTTAAAAGCACTGTCTGGGATAGGCAAAGAGAACCTGGGATTGGGCTTCCTGGCTCCTCACATTAAACTACAGGCCAAGCGCCACTCGCGAGCCCATCTCCTTGCTGCCCCTGGAGACGAATAAACAGACTGAATGGTGCACTCCCCTGAACACCCCTGCCCCTTGGGGTTTCAGACACTCCTCTCATTATCTGCGTGACCATTCTACAGATGTGGAAATCAAGGCTCCTGGAGACCAGGTAGTTCCCAAGCCCATCTGTCAGCAGCAGAGAGACCTCAATGAAGAAGCATTTCGTCTGATTCGCTATGGATGGATTTTGGTAGTAAGTCTCCTTCCGACCTCTGTCGATCCAGCCAAGAAGAGGGCCCTGCCTTCCTCTCTCTGGCCTGTTACTGAGGGACCACGCAAGGCAGGTTGCAAAGCCATTAGGGAAGACTCAGAATCGAAAGTGAGTTTCCAGATTGTCCAGCCTCCAGGTGAGGGCCTGAGGTCAAGAGACATGAAGTCATTCGCTCCGTGTCATTGAATCAACCAGGGTCAAGTCAAGGTTCAAACCCAGGTCTTGGGGTTCCCGGGTCAGTGTGTCCAGGTTCAAGACCTCCATGACCTAACTGGAGGGCACTGCCCAGCCTCCAGGGAGCAGGGCACTGGTGGTCCCCCTTCTCTCCTCCTGCCCCACTGCCCCCAGTATGCCCGCCACGTACTGGGAAGCTCCCAGTATAGCTTCCTCCCACAGGGCCTTTCCATTCACCCTTAGCTTCCACTTGGTTCAGATGCAACCCTTGGCTGAAGCAGGTTTAACTGGTGCCGTGGCAGTGGCAGGGCTGCCCATAGATGCTCCTACATTTATATCCTGGGTTATTTATGTGGCCAGAAACTCTATTCCACTGGCCTTATAGGGTCAGCCCAAGATGACCCCCTCCCCACTCCACTGGCCCCATTAATCCCCATCAGCCCCTCCCTTCTCTGCATCTGACAGCATCCGGGCTTACCCCCTGCACACCGCTCTCCTTTCTGCAGAAAACCTTTCTCCATCAGCTGCAGGACAGTCCATCCCTGGCTTTACCTGTCCCGTGAGCACTTCTCAACCCCCTCTGATCTTTTCCAAATTCCCACAACAGTTAAGATTTATGGCACCCAGTCCTCACTAAGGAACACAGACCCTCCGGTTGTTCTCTGTTATTTAACTTGGGGCCATCTTGTTTCTCCAGCCGGATTATGAGCCTAGATCATGTGAATAACATCCTGGTCCCCAACCAGTACAAATCCACTAACTGGTTGAAAAGGAGCGTTTTGCCTGCTAATTTTTAAATGACAGATGACAAGATAGGAACTTGGTCTTTAGCAGGTAAAGTGAGAGAAGCACGTTGTAGGTTACTTCCACATTATGCTGTCCCCTGGCTTTGAAAGCCAGATTGTTGAACTTGGGAATATCCATTCAGACTTTTTTTCTCCACACCCCTGCTCCTCCAACCTTCCTATGAATTCCTAGGAATTATTCATCAGCAACGAGGCTTCCCAGGTGGCGCTAGTGGTAAAGAATCTGCTGCCAATGCAGGAGATGTAAGAGGCACAGGTTCGATCTCTGGGCTGGGAAGATCCCCTGGAGGAGGGCAAGGTGACCCACTCCAGTATTCTTGCCTGGGAAATCCCATGGACAGAGGAGCCTGGCGGGCTAAGATCCATGGGGTCATTAGGATTCGGACCTGACTGAAGCAACTTAGCATGCACGTACACATGCACGTATATTCACCAGTCACACCCGTTCCTGGCCTGGAGGTACGATGTTTTCTTTTAGCCTCTGCTGTTCCCACAGGGAAGTCTCTGCCTTCCTGGCATCATTTTGATCTGGTCGTAGTGCTTGCTGTCATAAGCCCCTGATCATAATTTCTGTGTCTGGAACTGGTCATTGAGAGAAGCCACTTGGAACTTTGGAGAGCAGGCCTCATTTTTTTTATTTTTTTAAATTCTGAGCAAATCCAAACCTGCTTTGACATCCAAGGGGGTGCTGGGGAATATCAGTCTGAGAGGTTTCCGTTTTGATCAACAAGCTCTCCAAACTTCCTCCACTCCCTGCGGTCTGACAGATCCCTGCAAAACACAGCTCTGACCCCACAGAGGCCTTGGGAAGAACGGTCGAACCAGAATGCCATAAAAGCTGGGGTTTTAACTTCACAAAAATAACAGCTGGTGAGACCCGCATGGAAAACATCTTCCGAGTCCAGAGAAAGAACACGTTCATGAGCACTCATACACACACCCTGTGAGGCTCTGGACCAAATCCATCTTCATCTAAGTAGAAGTGTATGAACCTCAAACATCTTTTTTTTTTTTTTAAAGAGAGAAAAGTTGAAGCCTGTAGTGACTGAGGCCGAGCAGAAGAGGAGAACCAGGGTCCTCTCTGCATCTTCTCCAGCCCATCCGCACCCCAAATCTTCCTTCTCCTCCTCTGACCTCCTGAAGAAGGCATGTGCTATGACTGTCATGAAGTGTAAAGAAATAGTTTCAAAAATCTTCAAAAGGCTGGCAGCATAAAAACCCCTGGCTCTGTCGTTTCTCTGTTTCTGCAAGCAGCAAAAAGATCCATAATTCTCACACTTAATGTAATTCCAAGGCATCTAAAGTGATTTACAGTCGGTTTACTCAATACTTTCAGCTTTATTTAATGTAACAGTTATGGCACATAAAAAGTTTATTGAAAATCCTTTGGGAGTGCGATTGAGTAAGAAAGAGTCGTTGCTAATACCATTACAGGAACAGGAGGAAAGGATTTCAGCCTGTTTTCTCTCTGACCTTTATGGTCCCAGGAACAAGGGTTATGGAGGGAAGGACACCTCTCTGCCATCACGTGGACTTGCGCCCGGGCGTCTCTGGGGCTGCCATCCTGGCTGTTTCTGAGTGGCTCTTTTTTTGCACTTGGCTGCCAAGGCGACTTGGATGGTAGCCCTCAGGTTACATTACCCAGAAGCCTCTGTTGTTATGCAGAGTCCAGGTTCAGAAAGGCCTGCTAAAGGAAAAAAAGCCAACATTGTCATTTTTTCCCCTTCTGATGCTTACCTGTTCTCTACTCTTAAATCAGCCTCGCTCTCTGGTTGCCTCACCTCCGCTGGCAGGCTGTTCGGCCTCCTGGAGTCCCTGCGGCCCTAGAGGGGAGGTGGAGAGACTTGAGCAAATATTCCCCAGACCCTTGCAACAGTCAGGTTTGGTTACTGCTCCGGAGATGAAAACACTGCAGTTTCCTGTGGTCCCCCCGCTGTCTGCATCAGAAAGGAAATAATCTATTGAAAGAGTGCCTTTCACTCTTCAAATACTTGACATGTGCCCATGTAACTTCCCATTGGCTGCAAAAGAAAATCAGAATCTAGAACAAAGCTAGCAGACCCCCAAAGCCTGCCTCCACAGTGTCCATGAATTCAGTGAACATGGCTTCTTGTTTCTGGTTGAATTAGTTCCCTGTGTCTGCTCCTCCCCTGTGACTGCTTAGATTTGGGAATTTGAAGAACCTCAGTGTCAATCGAGAGGACTTCAGTGCAGGTAAATATCAGCATTGAGTCTTTCATTCATCTTTCTGCTACATGTACACCTAACGTCTAGCCAATTTCTTCAGTAAAAGTAGTATTCTTGGCTCTGTCTGTATCTTTTTCTCTGTTCATCTCTCTCCTCTCTCTCATATACATTTTGTAGCTTTCTGGTAGTCTACCTCATTGTTGATTTCACGATAACTGAAGCTTTTCTCATCTTTAAACACATTTACATAACAAAACAAAACATTCTCAAATGGATATCACTTCAAATTAAATTACCCACTTTTCTTTCTGCCTAAACAAAGTACTCTAGTACAAACATATTTAAAGTTTCCCATGTTGTCTCGAAAACATCCCCGGGCGGTGGTTTTACTGAGTGCTGATGCAATGAAGCTTCCAAGATCTCTTGAAACATCTTGTCCCGACTCTAAACGGCTGCTTTTGCCTTCAAGTTTCCATCCCTCTTTCACACAAACACATTATTTTTCAGTTTCATACTTTCCTTGTTGCTTTTAATTTTATCTTCCTCTTACTTTCTAACGTCTATCCTAGTATCTAATATTACATGGGAAGATGCCATATAATCACATTTAAAGTTTGATTTTGTGGTATGTATTTTAGTTTTTCAGAAGTATTTTTCCATTCTCCTCCTGATTCTCACCTGGGTTCCTAGCATTTGTGGCTGTCAATTAAGTGTTCGGCATATATGTGACATGACGCAATATATTGTATATGTGTGTGTATCTATTTACACGTACACACATAAACTTGAGAGTTTAAAACTTTTATTTACAGATTGTATATAGGGGTTGGGATACAACATTTTTCTGTTCTCTCATCTCTGTTGAAGAGGAATAACATCGCTTTGACTTTGGTTCATTCTTGTGATCTCTAAATAATGACTGGGTCAGACTCCCAGGCCCTAGAACCCAACTTCCTGGTTGTCTTCACCTGTTTGGAATCCACTATCAATTGAAAACATTCTCCCGACATGTTTCAACAGTCTGGCTATTCAGTTCCGTCTTGGAGATCTCTCCTGGATGAATCACACAATCACTGTTTGGCTTCCATTTAGGAAGCACATGCTCAAGAGGACGGTCAGACACCCGGTCCCAGCCCCATGGCCACACTTCCAGGCCTTGCTGTGAGCCTGATAAGACACCCACCCTTCCCTGGATTACCTTCTTCTCTCTCCCCATCAGGAGGTAACTTTGTGACTACACAAGGGTAGAGTCAAATTCAAGAGGTAAGCTGTGTGTTTTTCTACTCAATTGTCTTCATACCTGTCTGTTCTTTGGGTATTGGAGTCATCCCTGTAAAAAAAAAAAAAATCATTTTTTCTCACTGGGGACCTTCCTGGATTTGGGGACAGTTGGAGTGACAAGTTGGAATGTGGTGTCCTCAGCAGGTGTGGAAACTTGTGGGGTTTATCAGAAAATGCTGAAAAATTTATGAGAGACCATCCATGACTGGTCTCCGACAGTACTGACTCTTGAAGGCCTCAGAGCACTTCAAAGAGCTTTGAGCATGTACCTAACTGCATCTCTTGCCAACAAACTTGTCGGGTGGGTATGATCATATTTGCAGATGCAGAAGCAGGTCCTTAGATAAATGACTCAATCAGTACTACACAGTAAGTGGCTGGGTTGGGACTGGAATCCAGAGCCAGTACCTCCAAACCTTGTGCCCCTTCCATCAGGACGAACTCCATGCCCTCTAGTCTGCAAAGCAAGGCATGCCATCCAATTAACTCTAGGCAGCTTTTGGCGACACTGAAGTGGTGAATGTCAGTAATTGATCCCTCTCTCTTCTCATGTCTCACATTCTACTCCTGGAAAGACCTGAAAGTGAAAGTGTTAGTTGCTCAGTCCTGTCCGACTCTTTGCAACCCCATGGAGCCCTCCAGGCTCCTCCATCCATGGAATTCTCTAGGCAAGAATACTGGAGTGGGTTGCCATTTCCTTCTCCAGGAGATCTTCCTGACCCAGGGACCGAACCTGGGTCTCCTGCATTGCATGCAGACTCTTTACCATCTGAGCCACTGGGGAAGCTGAAAGACTTTGCTCTCAACAAATATAACTAAAGTTACTTAATAACGGGCGGATGGTGCCAATAGCCCCAATGCTATTTTATTTTAATCGGAAACCTCTTAAAGACCCCAAAGCCTTCAAGGCTGAAGCAAGTAAAAGCCTGGGGCCAGATAGGGTAGAGGAAAAAATGGGGGAAGGAAGGCTATAGTGAGTGCCAGGAGCACTTCAGCATCTTTCTAGTGGCAACTTCCTTGTAAGCGTAGCCTGGTGTTACCACCAACCGGCAGGCTGTTCCGGTCAGGGTAGTTGGATCAGTAGCCACTAGAGGGCAGCAGAGGGCTGGAACAGCTGGTTAACACGAAGTAGGTAAATTTCTCAGAGAAGGGCGAAAGCATAGTCCAGAGACGCAACCGGGTTGCCACATGCAGTGGATATCGTGACACTTCTTCAGGCTCAGCGCATCCATGTCTCAGGAACTGGGAACATCGCCTGCTGACAGCTCACAGCTGCGTGGTCACTGAGAATTGCCCTGGGTAGCAGTTCAGTTCAGTTCAGTCCAGTCGTGTCCAACTCTTCTCAACCCCACGGACTGCAGCACACCAGGCTTCCCTGTCCATCACCAGCTCCCAGAGCATGCTCAGACTCATGTCCGCTGAGTCAGGGAACTGCTTTATCCAGGTCATGCCTTCTCCACGGGGATGGCCAATGAGCATCTAGTGCAGGGAATGCTCCAAGATCCAAGCCCCAGGAGAGGCTGAGGCCTCCACTGCAGAGCAATTTCCCCCTCTGTTCCAGCTTCCTTACAGCGCTGTCTCTACATTGCGTGTTTGCCAAATCGCTTCAGTCCTGTCTGACTCTTTGCGACCCTATGAACTGTAGCCTGCCAGGCTCCTCTGTCCATGGGATTCTCCAGGCAAGAATACTGGAGCGGGTTGCCATGCTCTCCTCCAGGGGATCTTCCCGACCCAGGGATAGAACCCGAATCTCCTGCATCTCTTGCTTTGGCAGGCGTGTTCTTTACCCCTAGCGCTGCCTGGGAAAGCCCCTAGTGTTTAAGATCCCTCTCCCATTTCCCTGAATTCTTTTAAACCCTGGCGTATGTAGGCCTGTTTTCAAGTTCACGGGAGGATTAGTCCACCTAAATAATAGTGGGGCCAGGCCTCTCCAGCTTGAGCAGAGCCTCCTAAAGTAAGCCTCCTGTTGTTAGAGAAACAGGCTCCGAGGCTCTTGGGCAGCAAATTCAGCATTGAGGAGCTTGTAGCAGAGTCGGGGGGCCTCCGCAGGGAGGCAACTGAAAGGCCTCAGGATTAATGTACTATTATTACATTACTCTTTAAGCTTCAAAGGTCTGCCAGGAGGGCTAAGCTCACTATCTAGTCCATGACATTTTAAGAACAAATAATACATTAATATATTTAATTTGAGAATAAACACGTACATTACAGGCAGGGGATTTTGTCTATGCTGATAAGGCACCAAATGACCTTTCCAGAGCAATCCCAACACGCAGAGCCGAAAAGGGACGTGTTCCAAAAAAATCCTTTGTATCTATTTGGCCGTAAGACATAGGTTTTAATGCTGGCTTGGCCTGTGTGGGGCTGCAGCTGCCACGATCTTCAGAGATGGGAGCTTTTGCTGTAATTACCCCTTCGATGCTAATCTGCAGGAACACTCAATCTTGTTGCCTCAAATTAGTTAATCAATTAAGTGTCAAACCACAAAATGCTGGAGATTTGGGTTTGGATTTATTATCTTGGCAGACATTTCCTCCCTTAGTCCCCTTGGCGCCCTTTCTCCTCTCCCCTTTGCAGGGGAGCTGGCTTTGCAAGATGACTGGTCACTCATTGTTTATTTCTGGCCTATTAGCAAAACAGTTGAAATTGCATAAGCCTGGTGCCCAGCACTGGAGCAGCCCTGAGATTGACGGCTTGGCTCGAGTTCAGGCAAAGTGGTGTATTTGTGTATGAGTGCCTTTCCTGGGCTTCGCTCACACGGTACAGACCTCATGAGCAAGCAGCCTCTGCTGGGCTTGCTAAGCTCAGCCATTTTGGAGCCCATGTTAATTGATTGCAAGCCTTGTTTACTGTGACGTCACTCTCCTGAGGTCAGCCAGGGACGGGCAGCGGGTGTTTCCAGGACGCCCTGCTCAGAACCTCTGGTTTCTCCAGGGCCGTCGGCTCCCTATGTCTGGACTTGCTGCAGCTGTGGGCTCCAGGGGGGACCAGGGTGATGGCTGAGCAAGCTGCCCAGGGGCTGGGACCAGAGCTCTTGGGTCTGGTTCCCTGTGCTACCCACGGATTCGACTGACATCACCCTGAGAACAGATCACTTCCACTCCGGCCCACTCTCACCATCTGTCTCAGCTGACCCACATAAATGAGCTCACCCTCCAGTCTCAGATGGGCACCACCAAAATCATGAGAATAACTGTACTTGGTGATGAAAATTCCAAAGCAAGACATGGCCCCAGTGTTTCAGGAATGAAGAATCTCATTGAAGAAACAGAGATTTATATATGCAACGGAAACAAAACAAAACAAAACACAAGGCAATGCACATATATTCGATGACTGAGATGTGAACTCTGGTTATGTGGGGCTCATGGATGGATTTTCAGTGTGGTCAGAACTTCTGTGTTTCTCTTCTGGAGACAACAGGCACTTTTTAGGTTGATGGTGGGTAGGCTGCTCCTGTGGTTCCAAAATCTGGGGGTTAGAACTTGTTCACAGTGAGTTTCATGTTTTCAAAATTTAGGGAGTTAAAATGTCCTTCCTTTGTGATATTATATCATGATGACAGTCAATGGTAATCTTTTTGAAGGCTGAATTTTGTCAAATAGTTGACTGTGCTATGTTGGGAGCACAAGATCTTATTGGTTTCATATTTTTGTGTTAGCATTTTACTTCTCCATGAAATCCCAAACTCTGAATCCCCGAATCTACAGCCTCCAAGTCTGTCTCAGTCCCCTCGTAGTGCTTCCCTGTCAGAATGCAGGAGATGACGTGGAGAAGGCAGTGCGTCTGCCTGGTGCCCACATGAGCTCCTTCACCCCGAGCCCCCGGGGTCCCCACAGAGCTGAGGACACTTGGGACTTCCTTTCTAACAGGCCACACTTTGATCCTCTGTGTATTCTAGGATACCAGCCTGCACTGCAAATTCCAGTGACAACACCAGGAGGATTATAGAAATTTTTCCATCTGGAAGAGACCTTCGTTTGTTTTTTTTTTTTTTAATCAGGGTATAATTGCTGTGTTGTTTTCTGCTATAGAACAAAGCAAATCAGCCATATATACGCACACATATCCCCTCCCTCTAGAGCCTCCCTCCCACCCTTCTAGGTCATCCCAGAGCACCAAGCTGACCTCGCTGTGTGATATAGCAGCGTCCAGCTAGCTCTCTGTTTTACACGTGGCGGTGTGTTTATGTCCAACCTAATCTCCCAGTTCCCCCTCCCCACCCCCATGACCGCATATCCATTCTCTACATCTGCATCTCCAGTCCTGCCCTGCAAATAGGTTCCTCTGCACCTTTTTTCTAGATTCCGCATGTGTGCGTTAAAGTATGATATTTGCTTTTCTCTTTCTGACTTCCTTCACTCTGTATGACAGTCTCTAGGTCCATTCACATCTCTACAAATGACCCAGTTCTGCTCCTTTTCATGGCTGAGTAATATTCCATCACACACACACACACACACACATATATATATATAAAGCAATCTGAATGTCCATTGATAGATAGATGGATAGATAGATGGATAGAAGTGAGATCTTAGGTACTGAGTCTAACTCCTTCGTTTTAGAGCTGAGGAAACTGAGGCTCAGAAAGCAGAAGGTTTCCCCAAGAGCAGTGGTCACCCCTGCCTCCACTTAGGGTTCAGTATCCATCATCCAGTGCATTGCTGTTTCCAGCAGCCCCCCTGGGTCCTAGGCACAGGACCCCTGGAACTACTTTCCTTCCGCTTGGGCCTTGGATTTCCTTTGTCACCAGCCTTGTGATCAGATGTGGGTGATTCCCGAAGAGCGCCTTGGTGGGGGGTGGTCCTCCGGTCCAAGTTAGAAGACAGCTTACTGTTGGGTGTCACCAAGGCCTGGATCTGGAGTCAGAGAGATCTGTATGCCGATTTCACAGCTCGGACAGGTAGCTGAAACTCTATGTAGCCACTGATGCATTGTTGGACCATGGATACAAAACTTACCCGGCAAGGTGTTTCCAGCATCCACATGATAGTGTGTGAAAAGCAGCTGAGGTACAGCAAGTAGGAAGTGTAGAAATTCTCCTCCCCAACTTCCCTGAACCCACGCATGTCTTCATTAGGCTGAGACACTGGTGGCTGAAGGAGGACACATCACACTGCACAGATCTTAGTGATGACCATGCAATGCTTTCCCATGAGGCTTTCCAGCCACAGTACCCAGAAGCCCTCAGATAGCCTCATCATTTAAGTGGCGATGGAAACACTGAAGCAGGGTGGACTGGATTCTTTTATCTTTTACTCAGGTTGGGCTGCCTAATTCTCATTACCTTACCTGTGTTTTAAGGCATCCTTGAGGAAGCCTTTTTATATTTATTTTATATTTATTTATTTATTGTTTTAATTGGAGTATAGTTGATTCACGATGTTGTGTTAGTTTCAGACCTACAGCACAGCGATTCAGTGATATATGTGTAAACATACACGTATTCTTTTTCAGATTCTTTTCCATTAGAGGTTATTACAAAATATCGAATATAGTTCCCTGTGCTATCCAGTAGGCCCTTGTTGGTTATCTATTTTATTTACAGTACTGTGTATCTGTTAATCCCAACCTCCGAATTTATCTCTCCCCTCTGTCTTTCCCCTTTGGTAATCGTAAGTTCATTTTCTACATCTGTGACTCTATTTCTGTTCCGTATACAGGTTCTCTTGTAGCACTGTTTTTTTTTTTTACATTCCACATATAAGCGGTATCATGTGATACTTGTCTTTCTCTGTCTGACTTCACTTAGTAGGAAGTCTTTTTAGAGTAGGGGTAAGAAATTCCCTCTGACTTTCTAAGCAACTGGCTGGCCTGCAGCTTTGCAGTTCAAGCATCATCCCCTTTCTCTGCAACAGGCACAGAGCAGGCAGAAGCCCTGTGACCTTGGTGCGTCCATAACCTGGAAGGAGATGGGAAGGGCCCGTTGGGCCAAGGCCCCTTGGCCTGTCTGATCTCATCCGTCTTTCCATTGAAGACTTCACAGTCTATTCTTTTCTCTGCCTTTTAGGTCCTTTCAATTCAAATTTCCCTTAACTCATATAAAACAATGCCGGAAAAATCCCTGGACACCAGCGTGCCTCCTCTCCAAGGAGACTTGGGTGGGTGAGTCACTCCGCCTCTTTTCTTGCCTGCCTGCCTGCCTGCCAGACACACGGGCAGGGCTTTTGTTTCCTCAAGCAGTGATTTATGCGGGTGGACCCCGGGCAGGGAAGAGTCGAGTATCAGTTTCACTGGGTTACCGTGTTAAATGACCAATGCATGGATGGTTATTGCTGCTTCAGGAGCAAATGAAAGCCGTTCGCCTCCTGACACTGCCGTATCACCCCCCACCCCCCTTGCTGATGATCAGTTAAAAATGTAAATAAAAAGACTGCACTTTGGAGAGAGTCCGCTCAGAAGGGTGGGGGAAAAAAATTGCAGAAGCGAAGTTTATTGATCCCCTGGTCAAGATTGATGGCACAATAAGAGCGGGAGGCGAAGAGTGATTTTGCTTTTGAAAACGTTGATGAATAAGCACTCAGGGGCAACAAATAGCCGAGCTCACCAAGTGATGGACGGTGGTGGGGGAACAAGATGCATTTTTATAAATGGGGGAAAGGAGAGGAGGACTTATTAAAAAAATGAATGACCACATGTGGCAGGGATATGCCAGTAGGGAGAAGAAAGCCATTGATTTATGTGTACTACTGGCATTTGAAAATTCAATAAAAACATTGACAAATGAGAGGCGAACCTGGCCACAGGACGGCATCGAGCCTGGGATGGAGAAGGGAAATGCCAAGGTCAGGGAGAAGGAGCAGAAAAACAAGCTTATGTTGAAAAGCGTTTACATTAACTCGTCCGTATAAAGACATGAAGAAGAATCCTTCTGAGATCAGTGCCCGGGCAGGGCGGGCAGGTAAGGGGAGGGGCGGGAGAGGCAGATGGTGGAGCCGGGGTGACCCCTCTCCTCCTGCGGCCTCAGCAGAGGTGATTTCTCACTGGCCGTTGGGTGGGTGGCTGGCTGCCTTGCACATCCTTGCCCTGCTGCCAGAGTCTGGAGTAAAAGCACCCTCATGACTGGGGGAATTTTCCTCTTCTGTTCTGGGCTATTCCTTCCTGGGGTCCCGTTGCCAGAGCTTTACCTGCGCTGCCTTTGTTTCTTGTTCACTACCCTTTCTGTCCACGCTGTCAGTCCACCCGTGGTGGGTCCTCTGGCCCCTGAAGCAGGCCTGTTTCAGGGCTCCGTGGTGCTTCAGGGGTGTTGCACATGAGTAAGTGGCTGTGACTAGCCATCTCCTTGACTTAGACACTCAGTGGCCTTCCTCTTCCTTTTTCCACTCCCTACACAGTCCTAAGGTTTTTTTCCCTGAAATATCTTCCCTTGATTCCATCCATCCATCCACCCATTCATCTATCCATCCATCCACCTACCCATTCATCCATCCACCTATCCATTCATCCATCCACCTATCCATCCATCCCCATCCACCCATCCACCCATTCATTCATCCATCCACTCATCCATCCATCCACTCACCCATCCACCCATCCATCCATCCATCCATCCACCCATCCATTCATCCATCCATCCATCCATCCATCCACTCACCCATCCACCCATCCATCCACCCATCCATCCATCCATCCACCCATCCATTCATCCATCCACCTATCCATCCATCCACCCATCCACCCATCCATTCATCCATCCACCCATCCACCCATCCATCCATCCACGCACCCATCCACCCATCCATCCATCCATTCATCCACCCATCCATTCATCCATCCACCCATCCATCCATCCACCCATCCATTCATCCATTCATTCATCCATCCACCTATCCATTTGTCCATCCACCTATCCATCCATTCATCCATCCACCCATCCATTCATCCATCCACCTATCCATTCATCCACCCACCCATCTATCTACCCATCCATCCACTCATTCATTTATTCATCCATCCATCTACCCATTCATCTATTCTTCCATCCATTCATCCATCCACCCATCCATTCATCTAACTGGTCTGTGTGAAGAAGGAACTCTGTACTTAGCCCTGTGCCAGGTGGGAAGTGTCGCCATAATCCTCCTTGACTTAAGAGTTTGAGCGGAATCTCCTGTTGAGCAGCACTTCTCTTTAGAAACTGTGGGTAAGAGCTCTTTGCACCCATGACTCTTCTCAATCACAGCAGTTCTCAAATGTCACACTGATGGCTACTTTTCCAAGAAGTCTCTCATGGGCTGAGCTGATGTGCCTTCCAGCTTTTGGGTCTGCTTTGCTTCAAGCCCCTTTGGCAACATTGTATCCATGCCTCTGCCTCTTCTTGGCTTTCCCTAGCTTACTCGTCAGGTGTTACTCAGCTGAAAAAAGGACACTGGACAGAAACATAAAAACGAATATCATATGTTAATGCATATGTATAGAATCTAAAAAAATGGGTACAGATGAACCTATTTGTGAGGCAGAAATAGAGATGCAGGCATAAAGAATGGACTTGTGGACACAGCAGGGAAGGGGAGGAGGGGACAAATTGGGAAAGTAACATTGACATATACATACTGCTTTGTGTAAAACAGATCGCTGGTTGGAAGCTGCTGGATGGAGCAGGGAGCTCAGCCTGGTGCCCTGTGATGACCTAGAGGGCTGGGATAGGAGGCGCGGTGGGAGGAGGCTCAGGAGGGAGAGGATGTGGGTATACTCATGGCTGATTCATGGTGTTGCACCGCAGAACCTAACGACACATTGTAAAGTAATAATCCTCCAATAACGATAATAATAAAAAAAATACAGAAAGACGCTGGAAACAGAAGAAACCTGAAACAATGCTGCCTGACTTCATGGATGTGTGAGTACACACACATACACACAAACACTCACACAAACACACAGACACACATACATTAACAAACACAAGCACAAATACACACACACACACTCATGCAAACACACAGACACATACACACATACACTAACATATAGAAACACACATACACAAATACACACATAAGTGCATATACACACAAATACACAACACACACACACATACACACACACTCACACGAGCCCTCCCTTTCGACTGCAGTGCTCTGAAGGAGCCGGCCTTTGACCTGGGGCCTGTTCGGCCTCGAGCTTCCCATGGACACTGTCCCCACTCCGTGGCCTTTAACTGCAGCTCTCTGATGCTGCCAACACTGACAGTGATTCTGGGATTTTAACCTTTCAGCCACTCAGCATTCCCATCCCCTTCTCTTTTGTTCCCGGCTCGGCCGACACTGGTCAAGGAGGGAGCTATGTGACTTCTGTTCACCATGGCCGGGCTGCCTCCCGTGACATCTTCTCCAAAGGCGACAAGGGCAGGTGCTTGAGCCGAAGCAGAAATCCTTGCTCACATCTTCTCATTTCCAGCGCCCCTGGGATTCATCCAGGGGCTGAGCCAGTGGACGGAAGGACCGTGGGCCCAGCTGTGGGTCCCTGACGCCTTCTTAGGGTTCCCATGTGTCTCCATGGGCCACTAGCTGTTGAGTGAATTTTCAAGTTTGCACATTTCATTCACTTCTACAGTCCACCTGTGGCTTTTCTTCTCTTCTCTGCTCCTTCCTTTCATGATGGTTCCCAGTACCAGACACTGGTGATAAAGAGCTGAGGGCTGGGCTGATGCAATAGACAGATGCAGAGAGCTGACCCCAGGTTTTGCCTGCCTCTTGTGGGTTCCCAGCCCATAGTTTGAAGAAGGTTCTAGTAAACCTGCTTTTGTCCAGATCATGACCATAGGCACAGCTACCAGAATCGCCTCTTGCCCAGTCTTTGAGAAAACTCACCTTGATCAGGGGTGAGGCCACTTAGCTAGGCCAGTGAATGTTGTGGGATCCTGCCTTCCCAGATTCTTCATTGGTGGGGGCGCTGGGAGGATCAGAGAAGGTCACACAGACAAGCACCTGTCTGCACACCACTGGTGTATTCCATGAGGCCTAGAGCAGGGTTGGTATCTGGCAGTCACTCAACAAACATTCCTTGAAACCCTGAATGAATACAATGCATTAAATGTTACAATAGAAAGAACAGAAGCATGCCCTCGGGATGTGGAAGCTTCCTTTTCAGTTCAGTTCAGTTCAGTCGCTCAGCTGTGTCTGACTCTTTTGCAGCACGCCAGGCTTCCCTGCCCATCACCAGCTTCCTTTTGTGTCTGAGAATTAAGAATGCCTTGACAGGGGAGATAGGTCTTCCCAGGTGGCGCAGTGATAAAGAATTTGCCTGCCAATGCAGGAGATGCAAGAGACACTTGTCTGATCTCTGAGTCTGAAAGATCCACTGGAGGAGGAAATGGCAACCTGCTCCCGTATCCTTGCCTGGGAAATCCCATGGATAGAAGAGCCTGGCAGGCTACAGTCCATGGGGTCACAAACAGTCAGACACGACTGAGCACGCACACACACAAGAGGGCAGATGGCCTTTGAATTTCACCTGGAAGCATGGATAAGAATCCAGAGGCTGAAGCAAAATCCCTTGGTTCAAGGTAGAAGATGGAGTGAAAGGGTCATATTGCAGTTAGAGCAGTTTACAGGGAGCTGAACTAGTTCAGCTGAGTGACTGGGAAGAATTTAACCCAGAAGGAAATATCACTGACATTTTTGGAGCGCTGACATGTTAAGTATTTTCACACTGGCTAAGCTGTATACTTTCAGCAGCATCATTATTTGATCTTTACGACCTTATTTTTATAGATAAGGACACTGAGATTCAGAAAGACCCGGCCACCTCCCGTGGATGCACAGATGATGACTTACGTCTGGAGCCCAGGTCAGCCTGACCCAAAGCCCTGTGGAGTTAAACAGCAGGCAGTGGGGAATTTCCAGAAAACCTGATTCTTGAGAGGACACTGACTCATAGCTGGCAGTCTGCTTGGCACCCAGTAGTTACCCCATTGATGCTGGTTGGTGGGTCAGTAGTGACCTGGGTCTGGGAGACAAGGGTCTTGGCTATTTCCCTTGATCTACACCCCCAGGAAGGAGGTGAGGGACGTCTGGGGAGAATCTCCCTGGGATCAAAGTGAGGGTAAACCATTCATGAATTCTTTTCATCATAGAAAAATCATCGGTCACAAAATATCCAGGCTGGAAAGTACCTCGGATAACCTCCTCGGGGGTTCTCAAAAGTGGCTTCTGTTTTACCTGGGAAAAATCCCTTCTCCAAATACAACCCTCAGCTCACCCAGGACGACGGATGAAGACTGGGGCTGCTCTGTCTGGGTGGAGTGGGGAGTGGGGTGGGGTTGCTGGCAGGTTCAAGGTTTCCCTTTCAGTCTCCTCACAACCCTGCAGTAGGAGCTGACTTGCCTCCATGGACTCTGAGGACAGCTCAGAACATCATCTGAAACTCCTGAACAAGGCCAAGGGCTGAAGAGAAACAGCTGGAGATGGGAGTGATGGGTGGGCAGCAGACAGCTGGGCCATGCGACACCCCAAGTCACGTACGGATCTGGGGCCTCGTGGGCCATAATCACTTTAGCCAAATTAAATAAGGACAGAGGAAAAGGCACTCTCGAGCAGCTTCCAAGGATTTGCCGTCCTGTCGGCTCAGGGGACATGAGTGAGAATGACCGGGTAGCATTCCAGCGTTTTCTTGCCTTCTCTTTGCTCCAGCACCTGGTACCCCCAGTTAGGCACCAGGTGGGGGGCTGCTCACGACAGAAATACAGGCACTCTCTCCTGGCAGTTTCCAGGGACCCTGGGGAGGCCTCTCTAAGAGCAATGGAAGCATCTTGTCTTTTACGTTTTCTCCAGCCTAGTTCATCACCAAGAGTGAAAGCTGATGTTTGTTGACTGAATCATAAATTTTGTCTTCCTTGAAAGCATTGCTTACCATGAGGCACCTACCCGTTTTTTGCTCAGAAGGATACTCCAAATTTAGGTATTTTATTTCCAAGGCTTTTTTTTTTTTTTTAAACACAAGGCCACCCTTGTTCACATAAGTATGAATTAGACCAGAGTACAGGCATAAGGAAAGAAAGGGAAAGCTGAGCGCTGAAGAATTGATGCTTTTGAACTGTGGTGTTGGAGAAGACTCTTAAGAGTCCCTTGGACTGCAAGGAGATCCAATCAGTCCATCCTAAAGGAAATCAGTCCTGAATGTTCATTGGAAGGACTGATGCTGAAGCTGACACTCCAGTACTTTGGCCACCTGATACAAAGAACTGACTCATTGGAAAAGACCCTGATGCTGGGAGGGATTGGGGGCAGGAAGAGAAGGGAACGACAGAGGATGAGATGGTTGGATGGCATCACCGACTCAATGGACATGAGTGTGAGTAAACTCTGGGAGTTGGTGATGGACAGGGAGGCCTGGCGTGCTACAGTCCCTGGGGTCGCAAAGAGTCGGACACGACTGAGCGACTGAAAGGAACTGAATAGGGATAAGGAGCAGGAAGGGGAGGAGGTTGAAACACCCCCCACTTTGAGCATCTCTGCCCCAGGAGCCGTAAGGCAGGGACCCAAACCCCATGTGTTTTCTGCAGGGCAGATGGAGGGGAAGGATCACTAACACGTCTTTCATAATGACCGTTTCCTGCTGATCTTACTTCTTCTAAGAGGCAGTGCAGACCCCTGGCCCATAGCCGCTCTGACCATGAGATTTGCAAGCCTGGGCTACCTCCGCATCCAGCCCCACATCGGTGCCGCCAGCCCGGACAGAGGGAGGGAAGGTCCCGTCCCAGGGACCTGAGGTCATTAGAGGTGGGTGTGGGGTGGGGTAGGAGGTGGAGGCCTCTGTCTGCTTTCTTGGCCATTTCCGGGAAGTGGTCCCGGTGGCCCGGGTTGCTGGTGTGACCAGAGGGTGCTATGCAGACTGGGTTCAAGGCAAACTTGCCTCTTCTGCCAGGCAGGGGTGGAAATTCTTTTCCTGTGGAAGCAGACAATCTGCCTCTCCAGGCCGGCTCTGTGATCAAAGCGCTGAGTGCCCTCAAGCACATCTTTGAGCCTGGATTTCCTCCTCTGGAACCCACCTCACAGAAAGGCTGTAAGGTTGTAGGACCGACTGAAATTCTGTGAAAGCTCTAATGTGCTGTGTAAATAAAAAATTACTTACTGGAGCCCTTGAGGCAAAGAAAAGGTGTCATGACCTCCTGGTGTGGGAAATCACCCTCCAGCCATTCGCAGGAGAACTCAGGGTCTGGAGTCTGGGCGGATGAGCTGGTGGGAGGGGCAGGGAGGTGTACACAGCAGGTGCAGGCTCTCTGGGTTTGCCTTTGGTCTGCTGGTGGGTGGCTGGGACTTCTCTTTCCACATCACATGACTCATCAAGTGGGAGATGGGCAAAATCCCTGTCTTCTTTTATCCAAAGTCTTTGACTCTTCCCCTGGACACCAGGTCACGTTTAGATGCCGTAAGCAGAGACGGTCTGGTTTAACTCAGTCCTTTTCTGGTCTGATCACTTTGTTGGCTAAGGGCCTGCTGTTGATCGTTCGCAATCCTCCCACTCAGAGTGGCTGAAATCCCTGGATTCCCTCAGGGCTGAGAAAGTGGTGGGACAAAGACAGACAGACATTGAGGCTGCAAAATTCTGATGAGTCTGGAATCAGTAGATTTCTCTTCACTGCTGGGGGAGGTGGCTGAGACAGTGAGGTCACATGCACACTAGTGAATGTGGAAATGAGGTGCTGATGGTGTGTGCCTGTCCCAGCTGTGATTCCTAAAGACAGTGACCAGAGAATCACTGGTCCTGTTGCCTGCTCCCCACTGTTAGGCCAAGAAAAGAAGGAAGAGTCAGTAACACCGAGAAGATCACAGCCACGGCCGAAGCTGTTTCCTGTTGCCCTGTTTGTCTGTGTTTTTTTTTGTGACTATTTGCCATCTTTTGGCCAGCAGTAGGTCAGGATATAAAGCTTGAGGGATGGATAGATAAGCATTACCCATTTTCCTATATATCAATATACCGTAAAATATCAACTTCAGACATCAAGTGAATTAAAGGCAAAAAATGCTATAGGGTCTGACATCCTGTGATATAAAATGTTTATTAACTGGGATGTATTGTTGTTGTTCAGTCGCTAAGTTGTTTCCAGCTCTTTGTGACCCCATGGACTGCTGCACTGGGATAAATATAAATGGCATTTATCTGTTGGCAAACCTAAGCTATAGGAAAATGGAGAAGTAGCTTGGAATTCCATTTACTAAAAACATATTTTTTCTTCTTGAAGATGATATAAAATGTATCACCAAATTGATGGGGATCGGGAGAAGATAGAGAAAACGCGGAAACTATTCATGAAGCATTTTCCTTCAGGTTTAGTTCTTGGCTTCAGGTCACAGCAACTGAAATCCTGGTTCCATCACGTACTTCACATGTGTCTCAGGACAAGTTACTTAGCCCCTATCTTCCCCTGTTTCCTTCTTTGTAAAATGATGATAAGAATAAAAATCATTCTCTATTGTTGTGAATATTAAATGAGTTTGATACTGGTAGATTCCTAGAATAATACTTGGCTTATGGTAAAGCTTTCATCAGTGTGAGTTGTTGATATTATTTCAGTGGAAAGTTTCACTTGACTGTGAGCCGCGTGACTGCAGAAGTGTGAATGCCCGTCTCACCACTTGATCTTGATGTCTAGCACAGTGTTTGGGGTCCAATAGACCCTCATGGGCTTCCCGGGTGGCACAGTGGTAAAGAATGTGCCTGCCAATGTAGGAGACATGGGTTCGACCCCTGGGTCGGGAAGATACCCTGGAGAAGGAAATAGCAGCCCACTCCAGTATTCTTGCCTGGATTCCCAGGAACAGAGGAGCCTGGTGGGCTACAGTCCATGGGGCCACAAAGAGTCAGACGTGGCTTAGTGGCTACAACAACAAGACCCCTAATAATTATTTGCTGACTGAACAATGGGGAGAGTTTGGCCCCATGGAAACTGCCTGATTTGTAGAGTTCAGAAAGTGCTGAGAGGCTTAATTCGGGATTGTGAGGATACACTCAGTCCCTCTCATGCAGCTTCCACACCTCAGCAATGTCTGAGATGACACGGGGAGACCCCGGACTGCGAGTCTGAGGCTCAGACCGAGCAGGCCAGCCCCTAACTTTCGGCATGTCAGTGTCTAAAACAGAGTGGAGGGTAGAATGGTCTGCAGCCCGCTGGGGAGCTGAGCTGTTTACGGAAATGCTAAACTCCGTGGTCCACAATGCATATCCTCGGGAGCCAGCCTCCCCTCCCCCAGCTTGAGCTTACAGTATTTCTGGTCCTGTTGTTCGGGTGAGGCCCAGTGGTCAGGGGCCAGGGGCTGCCATGGGGTCGTGGAGTGACGGGAGATGAAGGGTCTCCTTCTCCCAGGCGGCTGGGCTTCTTTTAATGGGCAAGGTCAAGCAATGAAATGACCAGGAAGAGGAATTGCTGTCATTATGCATCAGTGGCGATCTTCAGTCAGTGATTCCCCGTGCCATTGCCTTCGCCACGGGCTGGAGCAAACATGGCCCTAATCAGTTTTACATCTCCGTTTAATTTTATTGGAAAGAAGAGCCGGCAATGCATCACCGAGGCCGGGCACGACACGAAAGGTGACCCCCCGCCAGCTTAATGGCACCATACATAACCCTTAATGAAGTTGCTATCTTGTCCCTCTTTGGTTGTCTCAGCCCTGTGATTTACGATGGCATCATTTTGCTTTGCCCTCTTTTCATTTCAGCTTTGACAAAGTGGATGGAACAATTATCTTCGTTATCGGCCAGAGCAGTAGAAATGTGATAGTTGGGAGATTTCTGTGGGTGGAAGGCCTTGGCTGGGGATCAAAACCAATGGTGAATTGTGCTTAGGTTTTTTGTTTTTTTTTTTCTTCTTCTCCTTTTCCTTTTTTCCTGTGACTATGGGCTCCTGAAGATGGATGGTGTATCCCAGAGAGCGGCATGAGTCCTATATCATTGTGGCAAGAAGTAATTTCAGGAGATGGGGAGGCTGTAGATAGAACAGAGCTTGGAATTTTGCAGTCTGTTCTCTTTGAGCTCCTTGCATTTGTTTTTCTGTGCACGGCCAGGCCAAGTTCACACTATCATACCCTTATCTTCCATCCATCTGTAGGAATGGAACATAGGTTTTTCTCTATTATTAATGATACCCTGTATTTATTTTGTCTAATGAAAAGTTGTTTATTCATTCATTATTTAATCAACATTTAGTGGGTACCTTCTAGATGTTAAACAAAGAGGTGCTGTGGAAAGATAAGGATAATGATCCATTTAATCCTTAAGAAATGGCATATTCAACCAAAAGAAATAAGTCATTGTAAATTAAGATGGAAAGGGATTTACATATCAAGAGCTGAAGGCAGAGGGTCCTGGGTTTGTTTAGGGGAAGGAGAATTTATTTCCAAAGCGAGAGCTGGACCTTAAATGGGGAGCAGGAGGTGGTCAGATAAAAGTGAGATGCTTTTGTATCTATCATCTTATTGATAATGCAAATATATAAATAGAGAGTTGGGTAGATAAACAGACCAGATTTTGGTAGCCATTTCATGTTATTCTGCCAAAGTGATACAGGCGTTGGGGAAAAAGACAGGAGAGGCTTGGGGTCAGGACAGGAATCAGTCAGTGTTTCATCTTGTACCTCCAGATATCCAGCTGGAGAGGAGAATATAGTGTCTCATAGAAGAACAAAGAAATTTAGTGATAATAGCAATTTCTGATGGTCTGTGAGAAGGAAGTTAATTAAGGCTGGGGTGAAAATAAAGACTGTGTCTCAGGTGTCTCATGGCCTCCTTGTCCTCCACCCCAATTTATGGACTGGACGCCCATGGTGGGGACTTAGACCTGTGATGTCCTTTGCTGGTCGAGGCATATGGATTGTGTACTCTGAAACTGATGAGATAACTTTGTCTCGGGGTACCATGTTTTTCAGATAGAGAAACTTGCAAAATCCACTCTGAATATCTTTCTTCCCGTTGTATCTTACTCAGAGAGAATTGCAATTGGTTTTCACTTACTTATGGGCTCTATGAAGTCAAAGATAATTGGTTGGAGGTTTTTTAATCTGTGAGACTCTCTTGGCAAACACCACCTAAATGAAGCCTGTGTTATTAATGGGATGGCTGAAATGGTGAGAGTGTTTCCACAGCCTTTTTCTCAGGTAGATGGAGAGCTCTAATGCTGAGATGGTTCACTGGAGTCTCCAGTAGATCCTTCATATCAGTGTGCATGTAAGTAAATTTAAAAATAAATGCGTCACATAAATTGACATATGTGAATACAAGGAAACCATCTCCGGAAAAGTCAATAGATAATCCATTTGGTCTGTGCCTTCTCTCTCCCCCCGTTCAGTGTTTAGAGACTGAGGAGGACAGGGAGAGAGGCGGTTCCACATCCTGATTCTATTTTCTAAAAGTAGCACATATTCAATATTTAACTTTCAGCTAGTTCATTGACATGATGGTTGGTTAAGTCTATAGTTAAAAATATGAGTGGGTGCTGCGTGAGAGCATGGCTCACACCGCTCAATATGAAACGGAAATCTCAATGGTCAGGCTGCAAAGCACACAGCAGGAGGTTTGGGAGTGGCATTTCGTCCTTCTCCTCACGTCCAACCACGGGAGCAGGCCTCCCTCCCCACCCACCCACCTGCCCACGGAGGTATATTCATCACTGCCTGAAGGTCAAAATCTGCAGGGCTTTGTATTCAACCAGGGGAACTCCCTGGTGGTCCAGTGGTAAAGACTCTGCCTCGCAGTGCAGGGGACACAGGTTCAATCCCGGGTCGGGAAACTAAGGTCTCACATGCTTCAGAGCAACTAAACCTGCTTGTTGCAACTTCTGAGACTGTGTGCCACAACTAGGAAGTCCTGCTTACTGCTAGGAAAAGATCTGGAGTGCTGGAACTAGCCTGAGGCAGCCAAATTTAAAAAAAAAAAAAAATGACCTCACTCTTGTCCCTCATGGATGCCGTGCAGGATGGAAAGGTTCAAGAGAGAGCAGCCGCATCAACCAGACACCCAGGGCTGTTCCTTCTCATGACCCCTCGGAGCCATGAGAGGTCCAGGGAGGCTGAGGTCCTTTCTTCCTTGTTCTTCTCTTTGTTACTGTCCAGTGAGGGAGTGGAAGGGCCCCCGTGACCCCGAGTACAGACTTGTTCATCATGGGCGGCACCACAAGCCCGGGGACCACCCAGGGGCTCCCCCTGAGCACGCAGTGGAGGCTGATGGGATAATCTTTGGGCAAGAAAACAAGACATTTTTTTGGCTGGAGCTGGGGAAAAAGGGAGGCGGATGGAGGGGAACCCTGCCGTTACTTCCTTCGATCTTGGTAAATTGGAAAGGTCTTTCCCCTGATTCCTGCTGATATTTCCTGATGGAAATTTCTTCCATTGACAGAGATACAGATGGAGTTTAGCGACATGGGACTGCAGACACACTCTGCGATAATGAAAAAATGCCCAAGGTGGCCATATGCTCCGTGGCCGTTTGTTAGAAGGAACTCCAGTTGGGTGAATACATAATAGCATTTTTGGCAGCATCGACTAAGGGATCTCCTCAGTATTTCTATGTCTTTTTGCATTTGTTGGTCTAACATGTGTAAATTTTGAAATTTTAGTCCTGTTTGTTAACATTCTTTATGCAGGCTTCTTTCCTCCAATTCTGAGACTTCTTTCCAAGACATCAGAACGCCCTGGGGCAAGTCCAAATTCAGAGACCAGATTCTAGCTTCTGTGCCATTTCCTTAAGATCTCTGCTGTGATCTTCCTTTCCTCTTATGTGAAAGGATGTCTTATCATTAACAATGATGCATTGATACAGTGATAATTAATATTATTCTCATCTTAACAGCAATCATTTCTTTAGCATTTACAGCTTAATTGTAGACATTATTATTCTGGCTTCATAATGGTGGAAGTTGAAGATCTTCAAGGATCTTGCCCAAGGCAACACAATTAGTAAATACCAGATTCAACATTAGGATCCAGGTCAGCTTTATCCAAGGATTTCAGAATTCCGCGCTTTCCAGAATACCACACGTCTGTCTATCTTGGGGACAGAAGGGATCACAAGAGTGTTTGGTTGTAAAACACACTCCTCTGAGGCAACTGCCCTTCAAGATTAGATTCCAGGTTCGTTGTATAACCTCAGGCTGCCAGGTTGCCACGATAGTTTTCTTGCAATACCTGTGTTTACTATTCTGTTCCTTTCTGGAACAGGTTTTTTTTTTTTTTAATCTGTCTGAGTATTCTAGGCTTAGGATTTATCCAAATATGATTTGATTTAATTCTATATATTTATTTAGTCCTAGAGTGCTGAGGGTAACTTGGCAAATGACCACACCAAATTGCGGGGAGATAAAAAGTCAAGCCATCCTTTACTGGTGTGGCCACCTGACCCCTTTCCTTTGGCCGAAACGACAGAAATACCAACACAGAAACATCTTCTGGTGCAAGAATTTGTAGGAGAGGATGTTCAATTAAAGGGAGAGTGTTCTGACCCAGAATGAAGCCCGGACCATTTGGAACCAGGTTCCGAACGGGCATGCAGGGTGACAAGTTCGCCTCAGGCTTTCTGACATTGATGGAAGCTGAAATGTGTGCCGGGCCCCAAAAACGTGCTCTGCGTGGAGGTGAGAGGAGCAGACCCGGGTCATTTTTCTTCCTTTTCCAACTCGGCAGTCAGTACCTCTTACGTGTCAAGCCGCCCACTCTGTGGACCATGGTGAGCTGGATGGACCCCATGGTCAAGGAGAGAAGGACAACCTGTCAGGTTGAAAGTAAGAGCCCCATTCTGGACATGCATTTGCATCTGTCTCTCTCTCTTTTTTGGAGATATTAATAAAAACACATACCTTCTGGTTGGACTTTATCTCCTCATTTCCATCTCCCCATGTTCCAGGTCATTCTCATCAGGTCTGTTCTTTTCTGGTACAGTG
Source organism: Cervus canadensis (assembly GCF_019320065.1). NCBI lineage: Eukaryota > Metazoa > Chordata > Mammalia > Artiodactyla > Cervidae > Cervus > Cervus canadensis. The sequence goes on along the minus strand of NC_057416.1, from coordinate 30,229,508 downwards.
GCCATGAGTTTGAGCAAACTCTGGGAGATAGTGAAGGACAGGGAAGCCTGATGTGCTGCAGTCCCTGGGGTCACAAAGAGTCGGACATGACCGAGGCCCTTGGTTCCCTAAAACCTTGTGTGTATTTTCCCAAGGTCAGTTTGGTTACTGATGCACTTGAGCGATGGAGATGAGGGATGGGTGAAGAGGGAAGACACATGTTCTCGGCAAGACATTGTTGTTTATTTGCTAAGTCACGTCTGACTCTTTATGAGACCCCAAGGGCTGTAGCCTGCCCGGATCCTCTGTCCATGGGATTTCCCAGGCAAGAATACTGGAGTGGGTTGCCACTTCCTTCTCCAAGGGCCCTTCCCGACCCAGGGATCAAGCCTGTGTCTCCTGCATTGGCAGGCGGAATCTTTACCACTGAGCCCCCAGGGCAGACCTGGGGGGACATTAAGGACCATTCCACCATGTCTTGCAAGGGGGCTGCTATCTGCACAGGGGCTTCCGATATGGGTTGAGGTTGTATCTCGGAGGGAGAGGTACAGCCTGCAGCTGACTGCAGGCTTCTAGCTGCCAAAGCCTGGAGGGCTATCTGCTGGAGACCTCGGCGGCTGAGGAATTCCCAGGTTATCCTATGAGACCTCTGGCAGCCACATGCCTCTTCCCCTTGTGGTCATCTCCATGTCCTGTTGTGGAAAATGACAGCTTTAGTCACCTTCTAACCAGTGGGATGAGTGTGTGAAAGGCAGCCTCTCATTCACCCTGGCTCTTCCTGAACTTCACCAGCAAATTTACTCCATGTCTAGATGCCTACAACCAGGGACATTTTATCACCGATTCTTCCTCCACTTCTCCTTTTACTAGCACACGATTTCATTCACTTGCATCCTTCAGGGCTTAAAGGAGAATATTGAATTTTCACAGTAGCCCATTACTTCCAGACCCAGAACCCAGTTGATTTTGTTTTCATGCTCCCTCCCTGCTTTTCAGGCTCTGATTTAGAGCTATCCCACCACCTTGCCCCACTTAAAAAAAAAAAAGAAAAATCTGAGAACCCATGCCAGGGCTTACCTCTGGTAAAGGATTTGTCCTCAGAGCAGGCAGCAAATCTGTTCTCTTGGCAGAAGGTGGAAGCCATACCCTATGACTCTCTCTCCGGATCACCCAGCCGGGCCACAGGGCAGCCAGCATTTCCGCAGGGGGCGGTATCACATATGTAAACAGAAATTGCTCCCCTGTAGGAGGCGGCTTCCACTGACATTATTTGTCACCTCCGAGAAGTGCAAGCAGAATGATGCGTTTGGTTCTTCATGGAGGGTGGGAGGGGAAGTCAGGGGCGGCTGCTTTCTTGTCTTTTAAAGGAGGGGAAGCCAAGGCACAGAAGGACCAGAGGGCTGTGATCAGACTTCTGGAAGGCGTGAGAAGGGCTGCTGGAACCAGGGGTCTCAGAGCCCTCCCCATATCCTGCGCTGCTTCCACCAGGGGGCAGACCTGTGATTCACCGTGTATGAGTGTGCGCTCAGTCACTCAGTTGTGTCCAACTCTGCGATCCCAAGGACTGTAGCCCACCAGGCTCCTCTGTCCATGGGGTTTCCCAGAGTGGGTTGCCATTTCCTCCTCCAGGGGATCTTCCCGACCCAGGCATCGAACCCACGTCTCCTGTGTCTCCTGCATTAGAGGCAGATTCTTTACTACTGAGCCACCTGGAAAGCCAACAGGAAATCCTAACTCCCAGCCACAAATTGGGGAACTCTGGCATCTCCTAATTAGGTAAACACATTACTGTCAAGTTCAAACAAACAACAGATTAATGCCAGGCTTGGCGAGGCAGCAAAAGCAGGCAGAGCAATCTCCCCTTAGGGAATCGGTGTCCTGGCCAGTCCAGCAGGCTGGCTTCCTTTCCAGAAGCCCTCCAGGGGTATTTCCAGACTGTTCCTTTCTCACCTGAGGAGATGCCTGGATGATGCAAAGAAATGCTCACTGTTAATTCTCCTTTGGACAATGGGATGTTTCTGCATCTGTGATTTCAGGGGGTGGACCTGTGTCCTGAGCCTCAAAGGCTGGGCCATGGGGACAGGCATGGACTCCCACCTGAGCATCGGCTTTTCTTGGGAGGAGAAGCTTGGGGCAAAGTCATGTTCTTTCCTGGTTAACGCCCTCACACCAGCACAGAGTCTTTCAGACCAGGCACCAGAGGACGGTTGTTCAGGGAAGGCTGAGAAATTACTCTGCAAGATTGCTTGTAGCTTGCACAGATCTGCCTATAATTCTACTTTCCCACCCCACCCCCCAACCCTTCATTGATGCAGCAAAGGGATCTATGGGTCCTACCTGCCCCACTGCAGGATCAGTACCAGACATCAGCCACCTTCCACTGGGACCTTTGGTACCCCAAAGGGTACCAAGAGGAAGCTATAAGGAGGGAATTGAGGACAGGGAGGGTGTTCCTTGACTGGGCTCCTGCTGACCGAGAACCGTGTATTACAGTGGAAAGTCGATGGACCAGAAACGAGACCAACATGAGTATGAAGCCCAGCTTCAGTGCTTAGACGCTCACTCCATAATTACACAAGCTACTTAATGTGAATTTCAGATTATTTGTTAGTAAAATGGGGATTGCAACATCTATCTAGTAGAATGGTTGTGACCCTAAAATAGAAAACCATAATAAAGTGCATAAAGTGTGTTTTGCCCATTTTAGGCACCCCATGCATTGTACTTACCTGCTCCCTCCCCACCCCACCCCCACTCACACAAACATTCTCTCTTAGGAAGGGTGGACACCTTTGCCCAGACAACTTCATTTGCAAGTTTCCTGGGAATGTTGGGAGACTTGGAGCCTGATTAGTACAGGCATAAACCTGGACTGTGATGGTAAAAAGACCAAATTGGCAAGTAAACAAAAGAAAAGATGCTCAATGTATCTTTAGGGATTCACAAATTGAAATGACAATGTGATCTCACTACACATGTATCAGAATGGTTAAAGTCCAAAACACAGACAACATCAAATGCTGGCAAGGATGTGGAACAATAGGAATTTCAATTTGTTCCTGGTAGAAATGTAAAATGTACAGCTTCTTTGGAAAAGAGTTTGAAAGTTTCTTATAAAACTAAACATACCCTTAACATATGATCCAGCAATCACAATTCTTGGTATTTATCCAAAGAGATGAAATTTTTCATCCAGATAAAAACTTTCACGTGGATGTTTTTAGCAGCATTATTCATAATGGCCAAAACGTGGAACAACCAAGATGACCTTCAGTAAGATTCTGAATGGATCAATAAGCTGTGGTTCATTCATACAGTGGAATACTATTCAATGAGAAGATGAAATAAGTTACTGAGCGAGGAAAAGACATGTTCAGTTCAGTTCAGTTTAGTTGCTCAGTCGTGTCTGACTCTTTGTGACCCCATGAATCGCAGCATGCCAGGCCTCTCTGTCCATCACCGACTCCCAGAGTTTACTCAAACTCATGTCCACTGAGTCAGTGATGCCATCCAACCATCTCATCCTCTGTTGTCCCCATCTCCTCCTGCCCTCAATCTTTCCCAGCATCAGGGTCTTTTCAAATGAGTCAGCTCTTCGCATCAGGTGGCCAAAGTATTGGAGTTTCAGTTTCAAAACCAGTCCTTCCAATGAATACCCAGGACTGATCTCCTTTAGGATGGACTGGTTGGATCTCCTTGCAGTCCAAGGGACTTTCAAGAGTCTTCTCCAACACCAGAGTTCACAAGAGCACTCAGCTTTCTTTGTAGTCCAACTTTCACATTCATATATGACTCTTGGAAAAACCATAGCCTTGACTAGAAGGACCTTTGCTGACAAAGTAATGTCTCTGCTTTTTAATATGCTATCTAGGTTGGTCATAACTTTCCTTCCAAGGAGTAAGTGTCTTAATTTCATGGCTGCAATCACTATCGGCAGTGATTTTGCAGCCCCCAAAAATAAAGTCAGCCACTGTTTCCACTGTTTCCCCATCTATTTGCCATGAAGTGATGGGACCGGATACCATGATCTTCGTTTTCTGAATGTTGCACTTTAAGCCAACTTTTTCACTCTCCTCTTTCACTTTCATCAAGAGGCTCTTTAGTTCTTCACTTTCTGCCATAAGGGTGGTGTCATCTGCATATCTGAGGTTATTGATATTTCTCCCGGCAATTTTGATTCCAGCTTGTGCTTCTTCCAGCCCAGCGTTTCTCATGATGTAGTCTGCATATAAGTTAAATAAGCAGGGTGACAATATGCAGCCTTGACATACTCCTTTTCCTATTTGGAACCAGTCTGTTGGTCCATGTCCAGTTCTAACTGTTGCTTCCTGACCTGCATACAGGTTTCTCAAGAGGCAGGTCAGCTGGTCTGGTATTCCCATCTCTTTCAGAATTTTCCACAGTTTATTGTGATCCACATAGTCAAAGGCTTGGCGTAGTTAATAAAGCAGAAATAGATGTTTTTCTGGAACTCTCTTGCTTTTTCGATGATCCAGCAGATGTTGGCAATTTGACCTCTGGTTCCTCTGCCTTTTCTAAAACCAGTTTGAACATCTGGGAATTCATGGTTTATGTATTGCTGAAGCCTGGCTTGGAGAATTTTGAGCATTACTTACTAGTGTGTGAGATTAGTGCAATTGTGCAGTAGTTTGAGCATTCTTTGGGATTGCCTTTCTTTGGGATTGGAATGAAAACTGACCTTTTCCAGTCCTGTGGCCACTGCTGAGTTTTCCAAATTTGCTGGCATATTGAGTGCAGCACTTTCACAGCATCATCTTTTAGGATTTGAAATAGCTCAACTGGAACTCCATCACCTCCACTAGCTTTGTTCTTAGTGATGCTTCCTAAGGCCCTCTTGACTTCACATTCCAGGATGTCTGGCTCTAGGTGAGTGTGAGTGATCACACCATCGTGATTATCTGGGTCGTGAAGATCTTTTTTGTATAGTTCTGTGTATTCTTGCCACTTCTTAATATCTTCTGCTTCTGTTAGCTCCATACCATTTCTGTCCTTTATTGAGCCCATCTTTGCATGAAATGTTCCCTTGGTATCTCTAATTTTCCTGAAGAGATCTCTAGTCTTTCCCATTCTATTGTTTTCCTCTATTTGCATTCATCGCTGAGGAAGGCTTTCTTATCTCTCCTTGCTATTCTTTGGAAAAGACATGAAGGAAAAACAAATGCTAATGAAAGAAACCAACCTGAAAAGGCTACATACTGCATGATTCAAACTGTAAGACATTCTGGAGAAGGCAAAACTATAGAGACAATAAAAAGATCAATGGTTGCCAGGGACTTGGGGAAAAAGAGAGAGGGTTAAATAGATGGAGCACAGAGAATTGTTAGGGCAGGGAAGCTGCTTTGTAAGATACTGCTCTTGTAGATATATATTTGTCAAATCCCATGGCGTGTACAACACAGAGTGAAACTTAACATGAACCACTCACTTTACTTAACAAATTGCTGTTGTTTTTTAATCGCTCAGTTGTGTCTGACTCTTTGTGACCCCATGGACTGCAGCACACCAGGCCTCCCTGTCCATCACCAACTCCTGGAGCTTACTCAAACTCATGTCCACTGAGTCAGTGATGCCATCCAACCATCTCATCCTCTGTCGCCCCCTTCTCCTCCTGCCCTCAATCTTTCCCAGCATCAGGGTTTTTTCCAATGAGTTGGCTCTTTCCATCAGGCAGCCAAAGTATTGGAGCTTTGGCTTCAGCATCAATCCTTACAAGGTATATTCAGGGTTTGTTTCCTTTAGGATTGGCTGGTTTGATGTCCTTGCTGTCCAACGGACTCTCAAGAGTCTTCTCCAGCACCACAATTCGAAAGCATCAATTCTTTGACGCTCAGCCTTCTTTATGGTTCCAGCTCTCACATCCATACATGACTACTAGAAAAATCATAGCTTTGACTACACAGAACTTTGTCAGCAAAGTGATGTCTCTGCCTTTTAATACACTGTTTAGGTTTGTCATAGCTTTTCTTCCAAGGAGCAAGCATCTTTTAGTTTCATAGCTTCAGTCACTGTCCTCAGTGATTTTGGAGCCCAAGAAAATAAAGTCTGTCACTGTTTCCATTGTTTCCCTGTCTATTTGCCATGAAGTGATGGGGCCAGTTGCCATGGTCTTTTACTTAATAATGATGAATCACTATTTGCTGTTACAATCAGTTGTAACAAATGTATCAAACTAATATATTAATAACAAGGAAAACTGTGTTAGGGGAAAGGAAGGGGATACGGGAATTCTCTGTATGGGAATTACTCTGTACTTTTTACTAAAATTTTCTGTAAATCTGCAAGGGCTTTAAAAGTAAGTCTATGAGTTAAAAAAAAAAATCAACATATAAATAAGATACATTCAGACTCTCAGGCCCTGAAATGGTGCAAGGATCTAGCTGGCTGCAGGGCAGGGCTCTTTGGCCTGTGAACTGAGGGGACTAGAGAACTGTGATGTCAGAGAGAGAATTTTGCAAGTGGCTTTAGGCTTTGAGTGAATTGGGGAAATGGCTACATGGTTTGTGTTTTGAGGATCAGATGAAGATCTTTTCTGAGCCTCTGGCTCCCTCTGCTTCTTCTTGTTACAGCGTCGCTCAAGTCCTAACTCTGCCCTGGTGGTCTTGTTCAGAAGCACCATTGAGCAGAACAATGGGAAGAGTAAGCATCAGAACAAGCCTTTACCCCTGGGAACCCAGATATGAAGTAACACATGGGAAAAAGGCATTCAGAGCCTCTGTGGTCGACCACATCTCCCCCCCCCGCCCCCCCCCCCCCCAGTGATTATTACTGAAAATGATGTCTTTTTAAGTGTCTCAAATAGTGCTATTTGCCATATATATCATAAAATCACAGAGTGGCGTGCTGCGATTCATGGGGTCGCAAAGAGTCGGACACGACCGAGCGACCGAACTGAACTGAAAGAGTGGATGGGACACGAAAGGTCACCTTGGCTGAACTTTCCTTGGACATTTGAGAGTCCTGCTTATACCACACTTTCCAGAATGTCACCCTCTCCTGAATTCTGATGAACAAGAGGCTCTTTCTTTTCCAGGGAGCCTACCCTATCTCTGGACAGCTCTCAAAGGAAAACTTGATTGCTTTATAAAACTTTACCAATTTAAAAATAATTTTATTTATTTATCTTTGGCTGTGCTGGGTCGTCGTTGCTGCCAGGGTTTTTCTCTAGGTGAGGAGAGCAGGGGCTGCCCTAGTTGCAAGGACCTCTCGTTGCATTGGCTGTGGATCTCGGGCTCCAGGGCACATGGGTTTCAGTAGCTGCGGCATGAGGTCTCTGCCGTTGCAGCTTCCAGGCTCTAAAGTGCAGGCCCAGTAGTTGGGGCACATGGGGTTCATTGCTCTGCAACATGTGGAATCTTCCTGGATGAGGGGTGGAAGGTCACCTGCATTGGCAGACAGAAAGATTTTTAACCACTGAGTCACCAAGGAAGCCTACCATTTTAAATATAAAATTTCATTGTTCTCAAAAGCTGCATAGCTGGAAACCCATCTTTCTCCCCCCAGAGTTAATGTGAGTCAACATTTACACTTACACCTTCAGAGTTCTTCCCTCTAATTGCTTTCTTCCTCCTTTTGTGTCCACTTGGGTTCCACCTCCCTCACCCATTTTCCAGAGAGGAAAGCTAAGAGTCAGTGTTACCATAGCAATTATCAATATCTTGCAGTGCTGAATGGAAGTAATCAAAGACGCCGAAAGGCCCGTGCAGAAGGAGACTCTGTGAAACTGAGACTCACGGGACACGTGACTCTCCGGATGCCCAACTTGAACTTCGTTCTCTAAAGCTGCCCTTCGATTATAAAGCACCTCAACAGAAGCCTAGGGAAACCGAAGCCAAAACAAAGCGTCCCTGGACTCGGTCCATCATCTCACAGGTGACCACAGAGAATTCTTTCTGACTGGGCTTATTTCAGAGCATCATCCTTTTTCGGGGTTTGATTCAGGAGATATGTTGACAGAAGTCTAAAGCAACTATCACTCAACGCCTGAGCCAAATCAAATAGAAATAGAGAGGAATAAATAAATAAAAGTGAGATTCGGCCAAAAATGGAGGGGGGAAAAAAAAAGCCAGAGAGAAAGGGAGCTCATATTATCAACCAATAAACCCAATAATCCATTAGTGACCAAGGTTGCTGAATAATATAGTACTTTCTCAGAGCCATAATTTATCCTGCAGACTAGAGAATAGACACGGTTATTAGAGTGAGGGCTACCGGATGACACATGATGCACGACCGTGCGGCATTGATCTTCACACAACAGGAAGGTGTCTAGACCGGGAGATGTATGGCTATGCGATTCAGAGCAGGGCATATTTCACGGGAGGCCTAATGGAGTGGTGGAGCCAGTGATGGATGGGTTTGGCCAGTTTCAGTAGCAGCGCAGTTATAGCAGTGCTAATGTCTGACCTCTTCTGGGCCTTCTGTCCTTCATTCAGTCAGGGTGACCTCATTTAAAGGGACAGAAAATGAGATAGGGAGGAGGGAAGGGGGAGCGGGGAGGGGGGGCTGGGGTGGAGGGGACCAAGCTGGCCTGAAGGCAGGAAGGGGTGGTTGTGTAGGAGGGATTTAAACAGAGGAGGTGAAAGGCACGAGGCCAGCGAGAATGACGCGGACGCCAACCCAAACATCCGGCGCCCCACGGAATGAGCTGATACAAGAAATACATCGAAGAAGCTCTTTCATGCCTCTCTGTCCTTCTTCCCTCCGCAGTTCAGGAGTCCAGGGTGGTTGTTCTGGAAAGCCCGGGGCTTCCTCCATCCCCAGAGGAAAGACTCAAGGGATGAGGTGAAAGTCTGAATGTGAGAGACAGGGGTTGGTGCTAATGGGGTGAGGATATTCTGAGAGGAGCGAGTTTTGAGTAGTCGGCATCGATTATGCAGGAGTGAGAGAGCCTTCCTGCACTCCCCAGGCCCTGTTAGATGATGCTTAATGCATCCTAATGACACTCTTGATCATTCCTCGGGAAAGCTAATGATTCATGCAGCGGCCAATCCAAGCCCAAGTAGCTTGGTTGGTGGTGTTTTTCCTCTCTCTCTCTGGCTCCCCCTTCCTCCCTCTCTCTCTCTCTGTTCTTTAAATTTCTTTCTCTGTATAAACGTTGGAGAGAAAGGCCGGATCCCCATCTAGCACCTAAGCTGCTATTTAACCAAGAAGGAAACATTTGTCATTCTTTAGCCTTTTCCCCCCTGTGTTAAACCATCATTTCCAAGTCACTCTTTATATGGGGCTTCCCTGAGAGCTCAGTTGGTAAAGAATCCTTCTGCAATGCAAGGGACCCCGGTTCGATTCCTGGGTCAGGAAGATCCCCTGGAGAAGGGCTAGGCTACCCACTCCAGTATTCTTGAGCTTCCCCGGTGGCTCAGATGGTAAAGAATCCACCTACAATTCGGGAGACCTGGGTTTGATTCCTGGGTTGGGGAGATCCCCTGGAAAAGGGAAAGGTTACCCACTCCAATATTCTGGCCTGGAGAATTCCATGGACTGTATAGTCTATGGGGTCGCAAAGAGTTGGACACAACTGAGTGACTTTCACTCATTTCACTCACTCCCTCCTTATTGGGAGCTGACTGGTTTTGTTGTGACAATGAGGGCCGGGACACTCCCGTACCCTGTCCATTGTGGGATGAAGAGAAATGGTTGACCAATCATGTTTCTTTCCTACTTTCCCAGTGACACCTTTCTACCTTCCCAGCCATAATGAACACCCAATTCTATCTTGAAAAGACATGTTCTTACTTCTTAGTCCCCAGCAAGACTAGCCAAGGTAAGCTGACTTACATATATATATATATAAATATTTTGTAGAAAGCAATGGCAACCCATTCCAGTACTCTTGCCTGGAGAATCCCATGGACGGAGGAGCCTGGTAGGCTGCAGTCCATGGGGTCGCTAAGAGTCGGATATGACTGAGCGACTTCACTTTCACTTTTCACTTTCATACATTGGAGAAGGAAATGGCAACCCACTCCAGTGTTCTTGCCTGGAGAATCCCAGGGACGGGGGAGCCTGGTGGGCTGCCGTCTATGGGGTCACACAGAGTCAGACACGACTGAAGTGACTTAGCAGCAGCAGCAGCATATATATTTTAAACAACAGACATCTATTTCTTAACTTCCTGAAGGCTAGGAAGTCAAAGGTGCCAGGAAATTTGGTTTTTGGAGAGAGCTTTCTTCCTGAGTTGTAGAAAGATACCTTCTCTCTGGGTATCCCTGGAGAGGGAGCTATGGTCTCTTTCTTTTCTTTCCTTTTTTAAATATGAAGTGTCACTGATTTACAGTATCATGTAAGTTTCAGAGGTACAGCATAGCAATTCAGTTATACATATATATGTCTTTTTCAGTTATATATATATATACATATATATTCCTTTTCCGATTCCTTTCCCTCGTAGGTTCTGACTTACTAATTTTTTTCTACCTTCCTTTTTTTTATTTTATGCTGGAACCTAGTTGCTTTACAATGTTGTGTTAGTTTCAGGTGTATAGCAGACTGATCCAGTTACACATATATTCATTCTTTTTCAGATTCTATCTCCATACAGGTAATTACAAAACACTGAGTAGAGTTCCCTGTGCTACACGGTAGGTCCTTGTTGGTTATCCATTTTATATATGGGCCACCTGACCTGCCTCCTGAGAAATCTGTATGCTGGTCAAGAAGCAACAGTTAGAACTGGGCATGGACCAACAGACTGGTTCCAAATCTGGAAAGGAGTATGTCAAGGCTGTATATTGTTACCCTGCTTATTTAACTTACATGCAGAGTACATCATGAGAAATGCCAGACTGGATAAAGCACAAGCTGGAATCAAGATTGCTGGGAGAAATATCAATAACCTCAGATACACAGATGACACCACCCTTATGGCAGAGAGTGAAGAGGAACTAAAGAGCCTCTTGATGAAAGTGAAAGAGGAGACTGAAAAAGCTGGCTTAAAGCTCAACATTCAGAAAATTAAGATCATTGCATCTGGTCCTGTAACTTCATAGCAAATAGACGGGGAAACAATGGAAACAGAGACAGACTTTATTATTTTGGGCTCCAAAGCACTGCAGATGGTGACTGCAGCCATGCAATTAAAAGATGCTTGCTCCTTGGAAGAGAAGCTATGACCAACCTGGACAGCATATCAAAAAGCAGAGACAACAAAGGTCTTGCCAACAAAAGTCTGTTTAGTCACAGCTATGGTTTTCCCAGTAGTCATGTATGGCTGAAGAACTGATGCTTTTGAACTGTGGTGTTGGAGAAGACTCTTGAGAGTTCCTTGGACTGCAAGGAGATCCAACCAGTCAATCCTAAAAGAAATCAGTCCTGAATATTCATTGGAAGGACTGATGCTAAAGGTGAAACTATAATACTTTGGCCACCTGATGTGAAGAACTGACTCATTTGAAAAGATCTTGATGCTGGGAATGACTGAAGGTGGCAGGAGAAGGGAATGACAGAGGGTGAGATGGTTGGATGGCATCACCAACTCAGTGAACGTGAGTTTGAGTAAGCTCTAGGAGTTGATGATGGACAGGGAAGCCATGGTGTGTCCATGGGGTAGCAAAGTGTCAGACACAACTGAGTGACTGAACCGAACTGAACTGAATTGACCTATGACTCTACAGATTATGAAACTATGAAAGGGGTCCTGTGGATAAAGTGGGTATTTGGTGAGTTCCAATAAGATGGATAGTTCATGTGAGAGAATAATTATTGGATTTGGGGCATTTCCAGTGTCAGGGACTTTGAAAGTTTCTTTATAACTCTGGCCTTCGTTTATTCCTCCCAAAATTGTGAATAAAATTATATCAATCTTACACCTAAAGCTGTTCTTAGTAACCATTAATTAACAAGGCAGACAGTAGCTGGCAGAGTTGAGAGCTAGGGCATGGGAAGAGGAGACACTCAATGAGGAATTCACCAAATATTTACAGACAGCCTGCAGTGGGCTGGGCTCTTGTTCTGGAGATAGATCAGAAAACAAAACAAATGGATCTCACAGTGCGTTCAGAAGACGAACATTAAACAGATTATCATGCAAGAAATAAATAAGTCATAGAAAATAACTCATGTGGTTAGAAGAGCAAAAGAGGAGCCAGCATTTCTGAGCACCTACTTGGTAGCAGGCACTGTGCCCCTGGGAGTGATGGATACCATTTGATTTAAATGAGAATACTCTGAGGTGGGGGGAGATTACTCTCTTTTTGCAAGTGAGGAAAGCTGAGGCTTAGGGAAAAGAAATGAGTTTCCCAAGGTCACGTGGCAGGTAACCCAGAGGCAAACCAGAATGTCTTCCAGTTCGATTTGCCCCTCAAACTGCTCACAAAATTAGACATCCGCTTCACTTTCTACATAGAATTAAGTTCCTGGTGGATTAAGGGTGAAAAATGGAATCCCTTAGATGGACATCTACTTCTTAGTCCCAAAGCACACATTGGAAGCAAACCATCAATACATTCAATTACATCAAAATTAACTTTGAATGACTTTGCTTCCATCCAACAGAGAGTAGCAAAGTTTATTCTTTAACTTGAAATGAGGAAACCAAACAAAATGTATGCTTTACAATGTTGTACTGCTTTCTGCCACATAACAACACTAATCAGCCACAAGTTTACATAAGGTCCCGCCCTCCTGAACCTCCCTCCTACCCTCCCGCCCCTTCCCATCCCTCCAGGTTGCCACCAGATAATAATTGGTTTTTTTTTTTTAAAGAACATTCAAATAATCAAAAAAGTCACTTATAATTGTCACTTGTCCAAAGTGTTCAACCTGAAAGCTCAGTTCTGCCCGGTGCCTGGTCATCAGCACGGATCCACACACAGTGAGACCGGAAGTGCTCCCAGCCTTCACCCTGGTCGCAGTTCTGTTGGGTACGGAGTCTGTGAAGATCACTTCTCTAGGCCATGAATATGTCACCCGATATCTGGGCACAGGAACTCACAACTAATTGAAACAGGAGGCAGTTGTGGCGCAAGGAGATAAATACTAGATACAGCAACAAGAAGGGAGCTGGAATTCAGAAGGAGTTATAGACCCAGCTCTAAGGTAAGAAGCGATATCTAAGCTGAGACCTAGAGCGTGCTTCCCCAGCCTTTTGGCACCAGGAACTGGTTTCATGGAAGACAATTTTTCCATGGACTGGTGAGGGATGCTTTTGAGATTCAAGTGCATTATTTTATTGGGCATTTTATTTCTACTAGGGCTTCCCTGGTGGCTCAGATGGTAAAGAAATCTGCCTACAAATCGAGAGACCAAGGCTTGATCCCTGGGTCAGGAAGATCGCCTGGAGAATGGAATGGCAACCCACTTCAGTATTTTTGCCTGAGGAATCCCATGGAGAGAGGAGCCTGGAGGACTTCAGTCCATGGGGTTGCAGAGTCAGGCATGACTAAGTAACTAACATTTATTTCTATTATTGTTACATCAGCTCCACCGCATATCATCAGGCATTAGATCCCGGAGGTTGGGGACTCCTGTCCTAAAGGGTAAGCAGAATCTAAGTGAAAGCAGAGGGAGAGAAATAAGTTCTGGGCTTTATGGGGTCGCAGGTACAAAAACCCTGCAGCAAGGAAGAGATAAAAGAGGAGCAGGCCCAGCTTCTCAATGACGGGAGGAGTGTCAGGAGAGGAGGGGGATGAGGTAGGCAGGATCCATACTTGAAGGGCGCTCTTGGCCGTCTTAAAGGGTCTGCCCTTTATCCCAAGGGCACCAAGGGAAGGGACAGAGAGTAGGGAGTGGAAATGAAATGTTTTTAAAGTTTTAGACTAAAAGTGTTGTTATGATACTTGCATTTTAGAAAGACTTCTCTAGGGACTTGAGGGTAAAACGAGGTTGTGATCATGAATGTCTGATTTCTGCCTCCCAGAATCCTATGAAAATGACCTATAAGATTAAAAAGAAAGTAGGAAAAACATATAGCAATGCCAAGGACCAGGAAGAATATTGCTGACCATCCAGCATGTAAGTTCAACAAAGTTTCAGTAAATAATGACCTTGAGTCTAATGAAACATACATCAGAAGTCTTAATATATACAGAATCATGTACTTTCTAAACAGAAATACATCTTCTTTTGAAACATCCATGCTATGTTTATGAGAATTTAATCCCACTCTTGGCTACAAAGAAATCTTCAATAAATTTCACAGACTAGAAATTTTACAGGCCCCACTGTCTGATCATGATGCAAAAATAAAAATTTCTAATAAAAACCCATATATAAACCATCTATCAGTTGGACATTAGAAAGGCAAAAATACAACTTTTGCATAGAATGAAATAAAAAGCAAATCAAATCTACAGTTATTTAGACTATTTAGAAAGTTATGAGTATGTATGGATGCATTTGAAAAATGAGCAAAATAATTATCTCCCCAAAATATTTTATGGGATGATATTCAAGAAGGAAATGCTTTTCTTCTTATCCTATTCAAGTCATTTCAGAGCAGAGGAAAAGGTAGAAAACTTCCCAGTTGACCAGAGATGTCATAGTATTAAACCCAAAACATGGCAGTTAATACTGTAGATATAAAAGCTATAGGTCAATCCCACTTCTGAGTGTAAGTGCAAAAATCCTTGAAATAATAGCAAATTGTATCCAATAAAATGGGCTTTGCAGGTGGTGCTAGTGATAAAGAACCTGCCTGCCAATGTAGGAGACTTAAGAAACACAGGTTTGATCTCTGAGTCTGGAAGACCTCCTGGAGGAGGGCACGGCAACCCACTCCAGTATTCTTGCCAGGAAGATCCCATGGACATAAGAACCTGGCAAGCTATGGTCCATAGGGTCCCAAAGAGTTGGGCGTGACTGAAGTGACTTGGTAAGCACACACATACACATCCAATAGAATACTGAAGGCTGACTATGGGTGGCTAGAAAAGGATTATTCCAGAAATGCTTCAGCATTAATCTATTTTAAATAATATTCACCATACCAACAGCCAAGTCAAATTATAACATTATCTTGATATATTCCCCCCCAAAATTTGTAAAATTTCCAATCCTAATTAATTACAAACACATTCTTATGAAACTTGAGCTGTAAAAATACTTTAACATGGTGAATAACAGGTATATTAACTAAAGAGACATAAATATGTTTAATAAAACAACTATAGACAATCTTATTTAAGTCTAGGAAACACTGCCTTCCAGCATTATTACTTAATAGAATTCTGAAAGTCCTAGGAATAGAACAAGAAAATATTAAACTTAAATATTGGAAAGAAGAAAAAATTCTGATGTGATATAACAGATTATATTCTTGACATATATGCTATTCTTGATAACCTTGAAAATCTATAGGATGTATTTGAAAAACTATTAGCATTAAAAAGTATTTGATAAGATTGTTGTTGTTTAGTTGCTAAGTCATGTCCAACTTTTAGTGATCCCATAAACTGTAACTTGCCAGGCTTCTCTGTTCATGGGATTAGGCAAGAATACTAGAGTTGGTTGCCATTTTCTTTTCCCGTCCCAGGGATTGAACCTGCATCTCTTGCTTTGGCAGGCAGATTCTTTACCACTGCACTACCAGGAGAGCACGCTTAATGAGTTGTCTAGCTACAGAATAAAATACGAGGTTTCACAGGTTTGCTCTACACTATAAACAGACTATTGGATAATATATGAATAAAATTCCCATTCATATAGCATTAGCAAATTATTCCATTTCTGGAAAATAGCCAACATGAAAATTTGCAATAGATACATGGGGAAATTTCATACTTGTATTGAAACATATAAAAGACCTCTGAATTAACAGTTGATAGAAAAAATATCAGTTTACAACTTTAATGTAATTGCAATCAAAATTTGAATAGAAATTGGAAAACATTAAAGAATAATACTAAACTTTGTATAGCAAGTACAGAAACCAAAGAAATTTTGATAGAGAAGACATGAGTTGCTGCTTTTATATGTAAAAATTGCAGTTTAAATACTAAAATAGTAAGAACTGAGAGTGACAGACAGACATAGATCAGGGAAACCAAACTGAAAGGCCAAAACTGACCGAAGTGTATTTATGGAATTTTGTGTATGTGAAAATGTTTTGGTATAGATGGTATTTAGACAAGTGATTAAATAATTGGAAATATGTACACAGAACCCACCTTATACCGTAGTCAAAAATTGATTCCAAATGTGTTAAACCATCTAATGCCAAAGTTTAAAAATACATAAGTAAGAGTAGAAAATACAGTTGACTTTCTACCTGCTGTCAAGGAGAAGACTTCTATGCATTAAAGCAAGGGGAAAATTATAACGGAAAATGTTGACAGATACCACTATATTAAATTCAGTTCCTAAACTGCAATATGTAAAAATGAAAGCAAGATTACAATTTTTGGAAAGATCTGGGACATATTTAACACCTATAGGATGTCTCATACAAAAAGAAATTAATAATAAGTAAACATCAAAAGTAAAATGTGTAAGTGCCATGAACCAATCATTAGGGAAAGCATATTCAAATAACTAAAAATCACAAAAAATTATGTTTAAATGACTTCATCAAAGAAATGTAAATTAAGATACTAATACTTTATTTTGCTTATGAAATTGGCATAGTTAAAAATGGTTAACATGGAAAAGTTTTGTGGTATATTATTTAGTGGAGAAGAATGGTATCAAAATAATACATATAGGGTATGATCTCAATTTTATTTTAAAGTATGCAACATGCAATATATGCACATATATAGAATGGGCCATTTTCATTTTTATCTTTGTGTTCTTATGTGGTTTAAACATTTAATAGATACGTAGGATTTTGTAATCAGAACACATTCCAAAACATGGAGAATGAATTTTGAAAGTATAAACCAAAAGCAGAAAGTAGACAAGGCTTGTTGGAGTCATGAAAACTAGAAAGTCAAAACAGAGGCAAACACATTGGAGACTGAAAGAAACCAATCTATTCCATCTAATGGTAGGCAGCGGGGAGGGGAAAAAAGGGAAAATAAAGAGCCAAATAGGGCTCCCAGGTTTTATCTGGGGCACTGGGTGGGATGGTGGTAGTGGTCTTGCTCCTGAGATAGGATCAGTGGACCAGGCTTGGGTGGTTGGTGGGAAATGCCTGCTGATATATTGAGTCTGAAGTGCCTATTGGCTGTCCACCAGAAAAGAGGCTGCAATTCAGAAGGAAGGTCTGAGTGAGATATGTATTTGTAACTATCTTTATCTATCATCTATCAATCTGTCTGTCATCTATCATTTATCAATTTGTCTATCTAATGTCTATTAATCTATCTCTCTATCGTCTATCTATCTACCTACCATCTATCATTTATCTATCTATTGATCTAATGTCCTTTAATCTATCTATCATCTATCTATCTGGAAGACGTCAACATAAGGATGATCACTGGAACCAGGATGGTTTCACGCAGGGAGATTTTTGCAGAGAAGAGGGCTGAGCCCAGAACTTTGAAGAACACCTACACTTAAGGGACATCATTGAAGATATGGGCTCAGAAAGAAGAAACTATGAACAAGTCTGAGAGCTAAGAAAAAAGCCAAGAGAGTGGACCCATGGAGTCTGAGGGAGGAGAAGCAATCTAAGATCTAACAGGGGTGAGAGCAATAAAACAGTAAAAGATGCCATGTTGGCTGCTGAAGATGGGGGCCAGATTGGGGTGGTGCACTTCTGGGAAGAGAGGGGAATCAATAACATTCAGTGCTACCTAGATGTCAGGAAAATGAAGGCATAAGAGGTGCAGACTAAGGACGAAGTTGGGATTTGGGCAAGTAGAGTGGAGCCGTGGGATGGGGTCCTGATGTGGGGGGACTGAGGAGTGAAACAGAGGAGAGGAAGTGGAGACAGGAGTGAGATACCCTCTTTGAGCATCTTGGCTGTGAATGGAGTGTAGGCAGAGAGGGTGGAAGCTAGAGGGCCCACGGAAGTATTTTTACTTCTAAACAGTGATCAACTTGACCTTGTTTTCACGCTGATGAGAGGAAGGGTCTGTAGGGTGGGGTGGATGTTGGGGGAACAGGGGGACGCACAGAGGAGATACTGGTTAGATGCATTCTCCCAGGCAAACCGCAGATGTGGAGACCTGTGACCAGGTGGGACATGCTTCATTTCAGACGTGATGGAAGGAGACGGCGTGTGTGTGTGTGTGTGTGTGTGTGTGTGTGTGTGTGTGTGTTTAGGGGTGGCTAGCTAGTGGACTTGGCTGGGGAGTGAAAGGTCAAGGGGAACAACTGCTTCCCAGAGGACATTCTCCATGTGTGGTTGGTGTCTTTTAAACTGTAAAGTGATTTTGCAATTGAGAGAAGCATCGAGAAAGCTGGGGTCAGCCACTGACACAGCTGGAGGACCACAAGACTCTCACAGAAGACAGAGTTTGGAGACGTTTCATGTGTTCACCCTCCTGCCCACCATGGGGCCCACCCCGAGCATGTTTCTGCATCTCCCCACATCCTGGCCACCTGTCTTCGGCAACCAAGCTTGGCCCCTCTTAGAGTTCCTCCCTCCCACTCCATGTTAGATCTTTGATATTTTTTGGCTTCTATTTTCATCGTGAAGTAGGAGCTGAATTAGTTTACTAAGAGAGATGGAAGATGGAACTTGAGAAGATTTAAAATACCAATTTCAATCTCCCAGCATTTCAGGTAGACAGAGCATCAATGGGGAAACCCTGTGAGAAGGATTTTCTAGCCCATCGGAGGAAAAACAAGGAGGTCACATTGGCCAATGGCTGACGAGAGAGTAGAGAGAGGCAGGTGAGGTCACAGAGGGACCTGGAAGTCAGATCCTGCAGAAGGGGGGTTCCAGTGGTCCACGATGGGGATACCAAGGCCAGTAAAGGGGGTGGGAGGGAGGAGAAGAGAGATGTAGAGTATATCTTGTCCCAAAGGATTTGTAGGTGGATCCGACATGAGGTCAGGATGGTGCTAAGGACTTTAGCCTGACTAGCCGATTGACTGGTGGTGCTATTGTTCATCTGGGAAAAGGTTAATGAAGTAGTTGAATCTCTGGCAAGACTGATCAAGTGAAATAGAGAAGATGCAAACACACACAGTATAAAGTTAAGTGAGAGGCGTCACAGGTGAAATAGAGTTTGAAAATGCTGGAAGAAACATTTTAGCAGCAGTACGTTCCTATGTTAGTAAACTAAGGAAAAATGGGGAATGGGAAAAATATATCACAATTGGCAAAAAGTAAATTAAGATATGACAAAATCAATAGCTATTTTAAAAATTGAAATAATTTCAGTTACTTCCTCACCCTCTAAGTGTGTTTATATATACATATATATGTATGTATTTGTTTTGTTGTTTAGTTGCTCAGTCATGTCTGACTCTTTTGTGACCCCATGGAGCATAGCCCGCCAGGCTCCTCTGTCTAAGAGACTCTCCAGGCAAGAATACTAGATTGGGTTGCCACTTCCTTCTCCAGAGGATCTTCCTGACCCGGAAATCGAATCTGCATCTCCTGCTTGGCAGGCAGATTGTTTACCACTGAACCACCAGGGAAGCCCCATGTATGTAAATGTGTATATGTATAATAGATATATATGTAAATATATTCCCAAGCCAAGATTATTATATGTATAAATTTTACTATTTTTGTTATTTATTTTAATGAGCACGTATATACGTATGCATATGTGTGTATATAAGTAATAGATGTACAAGGAAATATATTTCTAAGCTTCAGTTCAGTTCAGTGGCTCAGTCGTGTCTGACTCTCTGTGACCCCATGGACTGCAGCATGCCAGGCCTTCCTGTCCATCACCAACTCCTGGAATTTACTCAAACTCATGTCCATTGAGTCGGTGATGCCATCCAACCACCTCATCCTCTGTTGTCCCCTTCTCCTCCTGCCTTCAATCTTTCCCAGCACCAGGGTCTTTTCAAATGAGTCAGCTCTTCACATCAGGTGGCCAAAGTATTGGAGTTTCAGCTTCAACATCAGTCCTTCCAATGAACATTCAGGACTGATTTCCTTTAGGATGGACTGGTTGGATCTCCTTGTAGTCCAAGGGACTCGCAAGAGTCTTCTCCAACACCAGTTCAAAAGCATCAATTCTTTGGCGATCAGCTTTCTTTTTCTAAGCTTAAACTATTATATATATGAATTTTGCTACTTTTATTTATTTCTTTTTATTAAAGCCCAGTTGATTTACATTATTATATTAGTTTAAGGTGTACAACATGGGGCTTCAATATTTTTATAAATTATACCCCATTTAAAGTTATTTTAATGTATCAGTTATATTCCCTGGGCTGTACAATATACCCCTGTATCTTACTTATTTTATACACAGTAGTTTGTACTTCTTAACACCCTACCCCTATCTTACCTCTCCCCCATCCTTCTTCCCAGTTTTAAGAGACGAGTAGTTATATTTAATTTTTCAAGAAATAGAAAATGAGAGAAAATTGCCTAATTTAATTTTTAGGGAGGGGATTTGATATTTTCTTCTCTCCTCACCACCTTAAGTAACAAGTCATTTCATTTGTAAACTCCTACATGCCTTCACAGACCAGCCACATCCATGGTGATCTTACAGATTTCAGGGTGACTCTGAATTCTTCTGGTGATGAGCCAGGTTTTGTGAGAATTAAAGAAAGAAGGAAGGCAGGTGGGGAACTAGGGCAGTTTTCAGGAGGAGTGTGGAGAAAGAGGGGCATGGACACCCCCTAGTACATTTCTGGGGCTAAGGACAGCAGAACGTGTCTGTGTTGTGTCCAGAAAGCCTGTGCATGCATCTTTTCACAGGGCCTTCCTGTGAGGATTTCCTGGAGAATCTTAGAGCGACTTCCCTGGTGGTCCAGTGGTTAAGACTTCACTGTCCAATGCAGGGGGTGTGGGTTCTATCCCTGGTCAGGGGGCTAAGATCCTACATGCCTCATGGCAAAAAAACCAAAACATAAAACAGAAGCAATATTGCGACATATTCAATAAAGACTAAAAAAAATGGTGCATGTCAAAAAAAATCTTGAAAAAAATAAAAGATCGCTTACCGCCCTTCCTTCTTCCGTGTTCCTGTCCTTTCTTTGGTCGGAAATCTCGTTCCAGTTTTGTGGAAGTACCTGACCTAGAGCCTGACAGTGAGCGACCACCTGGCCTTTCTGCCTGAATTAACTGTGTCCCCTGCGTCCACCAGTGACTGTGACTGTGGGATAAGTTCCTTTCCCTTGGGACACTCCTGTCACCTCTGAGCTCCATCTCTGAGGCTTCAGCTCCTCTGATTCTGAAAAAAAAAAAAAAAAAAATGTGGACATGAGAACTGGGCCCCTTCCTGCCATCTGGGTTTATTAAAGAGAGCCGAGTGGCAAATGATTCATTTGGAAGGTCTGGGGAGTGACCTGAGTGGCAGAGAAAAGTCTCTTTGCACTTTTAAAAGGTGGCTGGCCATCTGGCCTGGCAGAGACACTCATTTTACATTTCCACTGGTACATGACTGAAATCATTTCCCATTAAGTTCTATTTGAATAAAATGGTAGTAGACATTTAGGTAATATTACAGGGCAATAAATGTTTAAGAGTCTTAGGGGTATGAGCTTTCCAAACGTAGTTCAGACACAGATGGTAAGAGTACTTCATATATATATTATATATATAACCTTTCTCAGACTTTTGGCTTTTGCTCACATAATGGAAGAATTTTCTTTTTCCCCCTTCCCCTTTTCTTTCACAGTTTGAATTGTTTAAGAGTTTCCTGGCTATAGTCCCCTCCCCCTCCTCCTCCTTTCTCTTTTTTTTTTTTTTTTTTTTTTTAGCTACACTGGGTAGAAAAAGCAGGAGGGAAATGTAGTTAAAATTCAAAATGCTTCCCCTTTATCATTACCATGAATCAACACAATAAATGAGCCCCTTCAGAGCACGGTAATAAGAATTTGATAAATCATCAGCCAAAAATTAACTAGATGTCAAAACAATCTTTGGGAAGTGTGATGGATTAGGGGTGATAGCAGCAATTAATCTCCCAGCATGAGTTCACCAGAGAGACACAATGTAGGGAGATGGATGTTGGGGGGTGGGCCGGGGAGGTGGTTCAGGCCCTGCAAGGTCAGGACTGAACTGGAGGAGTGGGTGGAGGCTGCAGAGAGAGAGGGAGAACCATCTGAGTCTGCAATACCCCAGCATCCAGCCGCGGAGCTGGAGGTCAGTCCTCCGCCTTTGCAAAGCGCTCTGTCTCCAGCAGCTCTCTCTGATGAGGCAAGCACTTTTCCTCTTGTGCTAATAACTGCCACACGTCAGCTCCTGGGGCTCAACACATGGCCTCCAAGAGTGGGAGGCTAGGAGGGCTTAATTTACCGAGAGAGACGGGGGTGTAGCTCCCGGTGAAGGCGGACGGGGAGGTGGGGGGTGTGGGGAGAGCCGGGGCGGCTACAGGAGCACTCGGGGTGCAGAGCTCAGCCCAGGGGCGAGTGATGCCTCCAAGGAAAGCGGAGAGCCCTCTGCAGACACCAGTCTCATAAATCTCCCTCTTTTAGATGAGCTGCCTCTTTTACTCGGCTTTTATTCCGGGAGAGTTCACAGTATCTGGGGAAATGGCAGTTTGAGAAGAGACTGCAGGAGAGACCCCTGTTTTTAACTTCCTGGCAAGGCTGGAATCCTGGAGCAGGGCCTCATCTCCCTGTTCCATGATCCGAGGCTCATGAGACTCAACTGCAAATGTAGGGCTGCTGGCGGGGACGGTGGGGTGAGTGGCAGGGCGCTGGGTGGGAGGGAGGAGAGAGACAGACAGACAGCTCCACTGAGCCAGTGGAGCTCCTCATCCTGGGAAACTCTGCACGCTCTTGCAGGGGGTGAGGAGAGCTCCTACGAGTCCTCTACAAAGGCTGCCACGTTCAAGATGCACTGGGTCAGGCCAGCGGAGCTGGGATTCCTCGGTTGTTCCTTTATTCCCCATGGGAAATAGAATTCTTCATTATCAAAGATTCTTGTATGATTTACCCGGTCAGGGCTCTGGCACTGCTCTTGTTACATTTGTAAGTGCTTCCTGGCTCAGTTCAGTTCAGTCGCTCAGTCGTGTCCGACTCTTTGCGACCCCATGGACTGCAGCACGCCAGGCCTCCCTGTCCATCACCAACTCCCAGAGCTTACTCAAACTCATGTCCATCGAGTTGGTGATGCCATCCAACCATCTCATCCTCTGTCGTCCTCTTCTCTTCCTGCCGTCAATCTTTTTTAGTATTAGGGTCTTTTCAAATGAGTCAGTTCTTCACATCAGGTGGCCAAAGTATTGGAGCTTCAGCTTCAGCATCAGTCCTTCCAATGAATATTCAGGGCTGATTTTCTTTAGGATTGACTGGTTTGATCTCCTTGCAGTCCAAGTATCTCTCAAGAGTCTTCTCCAATACCACAGTTCAAAAGCATCAATTCTTCAGTGCTCAGATTTCTTCGGAGTCCAACTCTCACATCCATACACGACTACTGGAAAAACTATGGCTTTGACTAGTTGGACCTTTGGTGGCAATGTAATGTCTCTGTCTTTTAATAAGCTGTCTAGGTTGGTCATAGCTTTTCTTCCAAAGAGCAAGCATCTTTTAATTTCATGGCTAGCTGTATAATAATCATAAAAGCACTATGGCTTCCTTGGAGGCCCAGAGGTAAAGAATCCACCTGCCCAGGCAGGAGACACAGGTTCGATCCCTGATTCGGGAAGATCCCACAGGCCCCAGGGCAACTAAGCCTGTGCACCACAGCTATTGAGCCTGTGCCCGAAAGCCCAGGAACTGAGATTTTTGAGTCTGCACCGCAACTACTGAAGCCCCGGCACCCTAGAGCCTGTGGTCCATAACAAGAGAAGCCACCACAATGAGAAGCCCGCATAATGCCTTGAAGAGTGGCCCCCACTCGCCACAACTAGAGAAAAGCCCGCCCAGCAAGGATGACCTAACACAACCAAAAACAGATACATAAATACAATTATAAAATGAAAAGCACTGTAACGCCTGGCAACTGTCAATTTTTTTGTTTCTTTACAAAGCTCTGTGAGAACCTTGAGTCTTTCCCAAAGGGCTCTTGATATTTTTTTTATGACACACCTTCCTAGTATACAACAGAATCCTAGCGTTTAACCACAGTATAGTTTACATGAAACTCTTGTCTTCACATGAGGAAAGTGAGGTGAGGAAGGGTAAATGATGTCAGATACCACTAAACTGATGAGAAGGAACTGACTACCCGATCCCCTCAGCTTTGCCCCTCACCCCAGGGCATTTCTCATCTTTAAAATTCTTAGCTCTGATACTGGGGAGGATTTGGGATGGGGTGACTTTCTGTGGTTTCCAACCCAATCCAGCTGAAATGCACAGACGATATCCAGAGCTGAACATCTTTTAAAGCAAAGATTTAGCATTCTCCAGTGGCCAGGAATGAAGGATGGTGACCTGGTCTGGTCTCCAAGGGGATGAAGAAAACTTGCAGTAACAACCTTGGCAGAATGAAATGGTTTCCTACAGAGTTACTGTTGACCTTGAGCCAATGACTCCATCTCTGTGTGGGGCGGTTTCCTCATCTGTAAAGGGGAACATTAATCCTTCCACCTCCTATGTGCTGGTGAGGATTGAATGAGTTTTGTGAACATGACTGCTTTGTCCTCCATAATTGGTGGTTAATGTTCTAGAATTGATGACCTTGCCCCCTCTCCATCAGGTCTGTGAACTCCTTACCAGCTCCACGGGTCTTTAGGCAAACTCTGACTCTTCTTCCATGAGGACAAGCTTCACTAAGTCAAGGAGGCTAAGGTCCAGGCCACCCGGGCCACCTGGCCTCCTGTAGCCTGACCAACGCTATAATCAAAGGCCTGGGAATGTCAGGGATCAACTCTGTTTTATCCCCTTCAGAGGCTATCTCAGCAAGGACTTGGCATCCAACATTCAAATCACACCCTGCTCTGGACAGTACTTTACTTTTTCCCAAGTACCTGCTCATAGATTATCTTTTCCTTTCATGAGAGCTTGGAATAACCTAGGCACTTCCTTCTTCCCTTTTCCTTTGCTGTAAGCAGTTTTGTTCGGGATGTTCCTGGATTCTTGCCCTAAGCTAGAAACATCTGCTCAGGCTATTTAATTCTCCTGCCACCATATCGTTTCAAATGATCATGAGGCTGTGAATGTAGAGCTGGACTTCTACAGAGATCCTGCTGATATCTTTCAGATTCTGAGTAGGCAGAAAGAGAGGTGAGTTTCTTTCTCCTCAGTGAAAAGGTGACCACCAGTGGGTTCTGGAATGCTGACATGACTCTTTGGGCCCGATGGGCCCAGACAATTCATAATTGGCCTTGTTTCACTTTGCTCAAGGTTCAGTTCAGTTCAGTTCAGTTTTATGCAACTCTTTGTGACCCCATGGACCCCATGGAAACCTGCAGCATGCCAGGCTTCCCTGCTCATCACCAACTCCCGGAGTTTACTCAAACTTATGTCCATTGAGTCAGTGATGCCATCCAACCATCTCATCCTCTGTCATCCCCTTCTCCTCCCACCTTCAGTCTTTCTCAGGATCAGGGTCTTTTCAAATGAGTCAGTTCTTCATATCAGGTGGCCAAAGAATTGGAGTTTCAGCTTCAGCATCAGTCCTTCCAATGAATATTCAGGACTGATTTCCTTTAGGATGGACTGGTTGGATCTCCTTGCTGTCCAAGAGACTCTCAAGAGTCTTCTCCAACACCACAGTTCAAAAGCATTAATTCTTTGGTGCTCAGCTTTCTTTATAGACCAACTCTGACATCCGTACATGATTACAGTATGAAAAGGCAAAAAGATAGGACATTGAAAGATGAACTCCCCAGGTCAGTAGGTGCCCAATATGCTACTAGAGATCAGTGGAGAAATAACTCCAGAAAGAATAAAGAGAAGAAGCCAAAGCAAAAACAACACCCAGTTGTGGATGTGACTGGTGATGGAAGTAAAGTCCAATGTTTGTAAAGAGCAATATTGCATAGGAACCTGGAATGTTAGGTCCATGAATCAAGGCAAATTGGAAGTGGTCAAACAGGAGATGGCAAGAGTGAATGTCAACATTTTAGGAATCAGTGAACTAAAATGGACTGGGTAAATTTAACTCAGATGACCATTACATCTACTACTGTGGGCAAGAATCCCTTAGAAGAAATGGAGTAGCCCTCATAGTCAACAAAAGAGTCTGAAATGCAGTACTTGGATATAATCTCAAAAGTGACAGAATTATCTCTGTTCATTTCCAAGGCAAACGATTCAATATCACATTAATCCAAGTCTATGCCCGACCAGTAATGCTGAAGAAGCTGAAGTTGAACAGTTTTATGAAGACCTACAAGACCTTCTAGACCTAATACCCAAAAAAGATGTCCTTTTCATTATAGGGGACTGGAACACAAAAGTAGAAGGTCAAGAAATACCTGGCAAATTTGGCCTTGGATTACAGAATGAAGCAGGGCAAAGGCTAGTAGAATTTTGTCAAGGGAACGCACTGGTCATAGCAAACACTCTCTTCCAACAACACAAGAGAAGACTCTACACATGGACATCACCAGATGGTCAATAGTGAAATCAGATTGATTATATTCATTGCAGCCAAAGCTGGAGAAGCTCTATACAATCAGTAAAAACAAGACCAGGAGCTGACTGTGACTCAGATCATGAACTCTTTATTGCCAAATTCAGACTTAAATTGCTCAAGGTAGCATCAGGGAATTCCACAGAGATTTTGTGCTTTTATTGAAAACAAGCTTATAAAGACTGACGCACACACTTACACAGGCACAAACCCACACTGAGTCATACTTTCAGTATACATGTGGCTGCGTACACTCTCAGATGTAAATGCACGCTGACATCGCACATCCGCATGGTAATACCCATGGAGCCAAACAGAGACACCCATACATCCTCACGCAGCTACAGATGCAAACATGAATACTCACTGACACACACACACACGCACACGCACACACACACACATGCAAACATATAGACAGGCATCAACCTGGAAAGGAAACACAACCAAGACTTCTGCAGCGTTATACCTGCCTTGGTCTTGAGAATGAGGGATAAGCTTCTGAGGTCAGGCGCTGAGTACCGTCCCTAATTCTTCCCTGCAATTCCCAACTCTAGTTCTACACCCTGGATGCTTATTAACTTCCCTCCATTGCCCAGATCAGGGGCTGATCCTCAGCAGGCAGATGTGCAGCCTAAAAGTCAGCCTCAGAATTGTTGGGAGACACAGTGTTAAAGGCTGAATCATGTCCCCCCAGAAAAGATATGTACCTCAAACTATGACCTTATGTTGCAGCCACTATGGAAAACAGTGCGGACCTTCTTAAAAATTAAAAAGTAGAGTTTCTATATGATCCAGCAATCCCACTCCTAAGCATATATTTGGGGGAAAAATGCTTTTCAGATCTACTATATGCTTCCAGTACTCTGTATATTCATTCTATTAATTTTTGAGAGTTTGCTATTAAAACTCCAACTAAAAAATCTTAGTATATCTACTTAAAAATAATTGTAATATATAGTGGAACTATATGTAAATTTGTTCTGTATTTCCCAAGTCTCCTGTAAACATGTTCTCATACTTTCATGATTTAAAGACATAAAAAAATACACACACCCCCTATATGCATAGCAGCACTATTTGTAACAGCCACGACCTGGAAACAACCTAAGTATCCACTGACAGATGAATGCATAAAGAAGATGCGGTACGTGTACACAGTGGAATACTACTCAGCCATAGAAAAGAATGAAATAATGCCATTTGCAGCAACAGGAGGTTATCATTTTAAGTGAGGCAGGTGAGAAAAAACAAACATCATATGCTATCACATATATATGGAATCTAAAATATGACACAAATGAACTTATTTCATGAAACAGACTCATAGACATAGAAAACAACTTAAGGTTCCCAAAGGGGAAAGGAGGTGGGGGAGGGATAAAGAAGGAGTTGGAGATTCTGTGTATAAAAGCTTCTGTATATAAAACAGGTAACAAGGACCCGCTGCACAGCACAGGGAACTATATTCAATATCACGTGACAAACCATAATGGAAAAGAATATGAAGAAGAGCTGAAATATCAGTTCAGTTGAGCTGCTCAGTCATGACCGACTCACTTTGCGGCCCCATGGACTGCAGCACGCCAGGCTTTCCTGTCCATCACCAACTCCCGGAGCTCGCACAAACTCATGTACATCAAGTCGGTGATGCCATCCAACCATCTCATCCTCTGTCATCCCCTTCTCCTCCTGCCTTCAATCTTTCTTAGCATCAGGGTATATATATATATATATTGCCACACACCAGGAACTGACACAGCATTGTAAATCAGCTAAACTTCAACACCGAAAACCATGTGACTTCATGTGGAAACAGGGCCATTTCAGATGTCGTGGGTTACATTAAGATGAGGTCATAGAAGCAGGGTTGGCCCGTCATCCAGTAGGACCACTGTAAGAAGAGAGAGATGCAGAGAGCAGGTGCCTTGTGATGACAGAAGCGGAGATTGGAGTGATACAGCTGCAAGCCAAGGACCACCAAAGATGTCCAGCAAGCTACCAGAAGCTCAGGGAGGCGAAGAAGCGTGGTTTGGAAGGACCATGGCCCTGCTGACACCTGGCTTTTGGACTTTCAGCCTCCAAGACACCTTTCTGTTGTTGTCAGCCCTCCAGGGTGCGGTACCTTTTGAAGGCAGCCCTGGGGAACTAGTCCACACGTAGAATTTGAAAAGAAAAAGATGTATTTGATATTTTATGTAGCTCTACATTTTGAACATCAAAGCGAAACCCTCCTGTTTTAGAAGAAAGTGAAGTGAAAGTGAAAGTGAAGTCGCTCAGGCATGTCCAACTCTTTGCAACCCCGTGGACTATAGCCTACCAGGTTTCTCTGTCCATGGGATTTTCCAGCCAAGGATACTGGAGTGGGTTGCCATTTCCTTCTCCAGGAGATCTTCCCAACCCAGGGATCGAACCCAGGTCTCCCGCATTGTAGGCAGATGCTTTATCATCTGAGCCTCCAGGGAAGTCAACAAGCACTAAAAATGAAGCACCACACATCCTGCTAGCTGGTGTGTGCAAAGAGGAGAAAGCAAGCCTTCTGGCCGAATCCTTCCGTGCGTCCTATTTCCCTGATGCAGGAGCTGAGTCCTCATGGGGTCCTCAAAGGTCAGCACGACCTCTGCCCTGGTGCCTCTGAACCCCGTGGCCCCTTCTCTCCTTCTTCCTGTCTCCACTGCAGCCATACTGGCCTCCACCTGTTTCCTCCGTCTCCTAAACTCGCCAGGCAAGGCCCCGTCTCACCGCCTCTGCAGGAGTCCTCTGTCCACCTGGAATGTTCTGTCTCGCGAAGCCTCCTAGCTCCAAAGTCACCCTCTCGGTGAGGACCGCAACTCTTAAAAATCACCCTTCTCTCAATTCCTCCTTACTTTGTTCTATTTTTTCCCCCTGGCTATCATCTCCTGGCATGGGATATAATTCACTCCCTTTCTGTGTATATCATCAATTTCCCCAGGAGTGCCTTAGCTCCAGAAGAGCTGGGATATTTTGTTCATTTGTTTCTGTTTTGTTCCCTGCCCAGTGCCTAGAACTGTTTCTGGCATTTACCAAGTGATCAATACATCTGTCTGAATGAATAGAAACTGACTCTTCTGCGTCTCCAATTTGCATGGCCGTTCCTCCCTGGGAAGCATCAGGATCCCTGGGGATTTAATACATGTAAGTTTATCTGGGGGAGACAAAGCTTTGAAAGCAAAGAAGTGCAAAGCTGGGCCAACTGTGACGTTGAGAGGCTGTGGAGGCCAGTGGATGGAGCCCTGAGCTGGGGCCCTCGTGTGGTTCATCTGCAAAAGAGAGCCAGGCCCACCTGCTGCCTGCTACCCACTTCACAGGGGGATGCTGAGAGGGTGGAGGAGATGATGCATTTAAAAGTGCTCGGAGGTCCTTAAACAAAAGGCCTGCTATGGAAATGGAGTGTTATTACATGAACTAAACCCTGAAGTGTATCAGGAAATAGCTGAACTGAATCACAGCCCTTCTCAGAGCAATTTTTTTTTCCCCTGAGAAATTTAATAGAACAGCCTACAAAACTATGATGCAATTTTCTTTCTTATCAAATGTACCTTCCGTCTAAATTTCAGAACAGGAAGCTGTCTTCTTTTTTTCCTGGATGGTAAAACAGACCCACGATAGAATTTCTGGATAGGACTGAGGGTGGGGGCCTGTGAAAATCACTATGTCACGAAAATGCCTTGAGAATGCCTCTTCTTTTATAGTGACTCTTACTAGGGGGAATACAATGGGTGACTCAGAGCAAATGGTGGCATATTTAATCATGTCAGATTCTAAAGCGCTTTCTGTTTCATAGTTCGTGTGTGCCTTGTTGTGTCGAAAATGTTGAGAATTAAACGAAGTGGTATGACTTCTTTTTTCAAAGCTACAGAGTACAGACCCTGAAGACTATTTCCTTCTTCCTTTGGCTCACCCTTGTGCACCTCAGGCTATTTCACGCCCCCTGCTGTTCAGAAAAAGCATGAAAAAGCTTTGGTTAACTGCCTAGCCTACTTGACACAAAGACAGTTTTTTTTTTTCCCTTCAACTGATTTTAGTGCAAATATTAACTGACATCCATTATGATTCTGAATGCAATTAAGTTGCTGGTAAATAACTCTCCTCGGCTACCCCGCTGTTTAGACAGAGGTGTTCAGGTCCTCAGGATGGTAGGCAAGGACTTTCCCAGTCTAATGGGCTTCCAAGGTGGCTCGGGGTGAAAAATCCGCCTGCCACTTCAGGAGATGGAAGAGGCGCAGGTTCAATCCCTGGGCTGAGAAGATTCCTTGGAGAAGGGAATGGTAACCCTCTCCAGTATTCTTGCCTGGAAAATCTCATGGCCAGAGGAGTCTGGTGAGCTACGGTTCCATGGGGTCGCAAAACAGCCGCTAAGTCACAACTTAGCACACACACATGCATTCCTAATCTAGACCGTGTCCGCCTGCCCAGAGCCATCTCTCATCACTACCCTGTGTCCCCACCACAAGGGTCTGCCTACGGCTTTGTGACTATGTCAGGCCTTCCTGGTCTCTATGACCTCTCATGTCATCTCCAGTTTGCTTGATTCCTGCCTCCTTTTCTTCCTACACCACCTTGCTAACTTCTACTGGTCCGTCAAGGACCAGTATCCAGCTATCCAAACATCATCTTCCAGGAAATCTTCCTGACCGCCTCCACTCCAGTTCAAGTTCTGAAGCTGTTAACCCCTACAGCTTCTTCTGTATTTTTCTGCCTATTTGCTCTCTATCAAAACACATGGCTAATTACACATTTTACTCATTTATGTACCAGCAAATGAAGACATACAAACACTTATATCTCAGGACATAACACAGAGCAAATATTTAGTAAATGCTGGGTGAATAAATGATGTTCACAGTCACACTGTAATCAGTGAACCAGCAGTTCAAACCCAAATAATTCCAAACTTCTGATTTTTTAAATTACAATAGGTGGCAACCCAATAGATAGTGCCAAAACATTTTTATTCCCACTCTTGCTTTCACTCTCATTTTCTGGGTTTGGTGTTAGCTAATGAGACATCCTAGCAAATTGCTGCTTTTCAACTCTGTTGCACAAATTTGACCTTCTCTTCTTGAATCCACATGTACTGAAGGGGTTGTATTCAACCTTCCCATTATAGGCAAGGAGAGAGCATCATTATCAAGAGGAAAAGCATCAAGTCATTTATTTATTCAGTTCAAAAAAATAAAAGGAAGAAAAACACACTGTGATCACAATTTCTCCAAGCAACGCCATAAGTGCTATTATCCTCTGTGATTGTTTTGACTTGATTTGAAATGTTTATTCAAATAGTTACATGAATGACTAATCAAAAGGATTGTTAAGACTGCCATACATATGTGAAACACCTTCGCAATAATAACAAGGTTTGCAGGGAAGTTATATTATGTTTTTAATTGCTTTTGTCAGTCAAAAATATCAACCGGGCACACACTTGAAGCTGAATCCCGTATTGGAGCTGGAGATGGCAACACAAAGAGAGCCCAGGAAACCCGTGATTAGCTTGAATGCTTGGAGCATGTGTGTTCTGATTAGTTATGTGTCCAGGTGAGCTCCTGGTGAACTCCTTATGAATTGTAACAATATTTGTTTCAATTTTCTTGAAAACCTTGGTCCAGCTTTCTGCAATGATGGTGACCCTTGAACAGGAGTCTAGCACTCTCTCCCTCTGGTTTTAATTGAAATGACCAAACACAATCTAAAAACAGGAAAAATTCTGTTCCAGTGCAGGAAGCAGAGGAGGAAAGTTACTCACGTGGAAAACACGTGAAGAAACTTCATTTGGACAGAGCCCAGCAAGACCAGAGTTGAAGTCGACAAGCAATAGCTTTGGAAGTATATAGACGATTGGGTTTTCATTTCCAGTTTTGCCAACAACTGAGCCACGGAACCCCACCAACCCCCCACCTCAGTGTTCTTGTGAATATAACAAAACTACTATAGCAAATCAGCCTTTTATAAGACCACACTGGCTAAGGCTCGGCAAGCATAAAATGAGGAATAGCATTAGTTCTACAGCCAGACACATGGATGCCAATCTCATATCTTTCACATACTCCCTGCGTCGTGTTGGACAAGTTATTTGAACTCTCTGAGTAAAAGGAGCATAGTAATTCCTATCCGCCCAGATTGTTGCAAAGACTTAATCATTTAATGTGTGTAAAGTCCATACCAAAGTGTCTAGCACATGTTCAACACTGACTGAAAACGATTGCTATTATCAACATTATTCTTTTTAAAATTATTTATTTATTTGGCTGCACCTGGTCTCAGCTGCAGCACACAGGATCTTTTGTTGCAGGGCATGGATTCTCTAGTTGTGGCATGAGTGGGCTTAGTCTTCATTCCCCCACCAGGGATCAAACCAGTGTCCTCTTCATTGCAAGGCAGATTCTTAACCACTGGACCACCGGGGAAGTGCCAGCACTATTCTTTATAATACCAAAGGAACATACCACAAATTTCTCATGAATCTTGCATGGTCTTATATTCATAAATGCAATCATTGCAAATCCTATCTGTAATGAAGCAGAAAATGTGTGTGTGTGTGTGTGTGAAAGTTGCTCAGTCATGTCTGACTCTTTGTGACTCCATGGACTGTAGTCCATGGAATTCTCCAGGCCAGAATACTGGAGTGGGTAGCCTTTCCCTTCTCCAGGGGATCTTCCCAACCCAGGGATCAAACCCAGGTCTTCCGCATTGCAGGAGAATTCTTTACCGGCTGAGCCACAAGGGAAGCCCCAGAAAATATATACATATATATTAATATATATATGTGTGTGCTTATATAAAAAAAAACATATGTAATACATGTGTTTTCCCATGCATTGTAAATCATATACAGGATACACATACATGTGGAAATATTTACATATGTGATAAGGTGATGCAGGAATGATTAGAAGCCATGGTAGGTAAGGTGAGCTTGGCATCATTTTCCACAACATGTGAATTAAAAATAAAACTTATTTTGATAAGATAAAAAGTGTTAGGACCAGTTGGGCAGAAGTCTGATTAGCTTGCATGATTAATTTGAAGACAAATTAATAGTTGGCTAGCTAGTTTAATTGATGTCATTAGTAAAATAAACAAGCAAGCTCGGGAAGGGGGTCTCAGGAGCCAGTATGTAACATGTACTTGACTCTCCCCTTCAGGCTCCAGGAATATTTTGGCCATGCACCCGTCTTCAAAGGCTGTCAAAAGCAGGGGTCATGACCTGCCACACTCATTGACTGGTCTCTTATCTTCCATCCTGCTAAAACCCCAAATTCCCAAGACAGAATCTAACTGGGTCAATCAGTTACCCACCAGTAACTCTTCCTAGGTAGAGTTGTGAATCAGACCACTTGTTGGGCTACGCAGTGTTCTGCTTTGCACTTGGCTAGGGTATTCTTATGGATTGAGCTGTGTTTTGCCAAAAAAGACACGTTAATGTCTTTAAACCCCCAGCACTTCAGTCAGTTCAGTTCAGTTCAGTCGCTCAGTTGTGTCCTAGTCTTTGCGGACCCATGAACCACAGCATGCCAGACCTCCCTGTCCATCGCCAACTCCTGGATTTCACCCAAACTCATGTCCATTGAGTCGGTGATGCCATCCAACCGTCTCATCCTCTGTCATCCCCTTCTCCTCCTGCCCTCAATCTTTCCCGGCATCAGGGTCTTTTCAAATGTGTCAGCTCTTCGCATCAGGTGGCCAAAGTATTGGAGTTTCAGCTTCAACGTCAGTCCTTCCAATGAACACCCAGGACTGATCTCTTTTATGTGACCTTATTTGGAAATAGAGTCTTTAGGGAGTAATCAAGTGGAAGTGAGGTTGTTCAGGTCAGTTTTCATTCAATCTGAATAAATTTGGACAGAGAGGCATGCCTGGAGGGAAGGTGGCTGGCAGAATGCAGAATGCCATGGAGGATGCAGGCAGACATTAGAATTCTGCTTCCACAGCCAAGGAGTGTCTGGGGCTACCAGCAGTTGAAAGTGCCAAAGAAAGATCCTTCTATAGTTTTCCAGTGTGGAATTCCTGCCCACACCTGGATTTTGGACTTCTAGCCTCCATAATTGTGAGACTGCTTTTCTTGGTTTTTTAAAATTCTATTTATTTATTTTTTGGCTTCGCTGGGTCTTTGTTGTAGCACGTGGGACTTCTCCAGTTGCAGTGAGCAGGGGCTACTCTTCCTGGCAGTGCATGTGTGTGTGAATGCGTGCAAGCTAAGTTCACTTCAGTCATGTCTGACTCTTTGCGACCCCATGGACTATAGTCCACCAGGCTCCTCTGTCCATGGGGATTCTCCATGTAAGGATACTGGAATGGGTTGCCATGACCTCCTCCAGGGGATCGTCTGGACCCAGGGATCGAACCTGTGTTTCTTAAATCTCCTGCACTGGCAGTCAGGTTCTTTTCCACGAGTGCCACCTGGGAAGCCCCTGGGGCTTATTGCAGTGGCTTCTTTCGTTGTGGACACATGTTCTAGGTTCACGGGCTATAGTAGTTGGGGCACGTAGGCTCAGTAGTTGTGCCTTCCGAGCTCTAAAGCACAGGCTCAGTAGTTGTGGAGCGCTGGCTTCATTGCTCTGTGGCTTGTGGGATCTTCCTGGACCAGGGATGGAACCCGTGTCTCCTGCAGTGGCAGGTGGGTTCTTTCCCACCAAGTCCCCAGGGAGGCCCCTGTTTCTCTCATTCTAAGCCACCCTGTGAGTGGTGCTCTGTTAATGCAGCCCTAGAAAAATCAATGCGGCCGTCCTTTCTGGTCCCGTCGCTTGTGGCCAGGGTAGCTGTTCACAGAATCCAAACTGTAACCGCTTCTAAGCAGGGAACAGCTGATGGTAGCTGCAGCGGCTGTGAGTGTTGCGGCAGGGTTTGTATTTCATACATTAACCGACACAGACCAAATCTGGTTGAGACGAAGATTCAGAAACCCCTGGGATTCCATGGTTGCTTCAGAGAAAAAGCCGGTGGCAAGGCAAAGCCCAGAGTTGAGGAAGAGGAGCCAACTCCCTGTGTCTTCAGACTGTTATGGACAAAGAGGTATCTTTCATTGAATATGTGGGCTTTCCTGGTAGCTCAGACAGTAAAGAATCTGCCTGCAATGTGAGACTGGGTTCAATTCCTGTATCAGGAAGTTTCCCTGGAGAAGGAAATGGCAACCCACTCCTGTATTCTTTCCTGGGAAATCCCATGGACAGAGGAGCCTGGCGGGCTACGGTCCACGGGGTCACAAAGAGTCAAACACGACTGAGCGACTAAACCTACCTACTTATAGCCTCCAACCAAAAGACTATGGTTTCCTTGGGGGCAGGGACTGTGTCTTGCTGGTGGTGGGCAGGGTAGTGTCATGACTGAGAGCGGGGATTGCAGAGCCACACTGCCTGGGCATGAATCGTCCCATCCACTGACCAGTTGTGTGGCTTCCAAAAAGTTCCTTAACCTCTCTGTGCCTCAATTTCCTCATTTATTAAATGAGATGATCATAGTAGCACTTACCTCTTGATCTACAAATCAAGTGAATTATTTTATGTAAGACACTTAGAACAGTGCTGGGGACAATGAAATGCTCCATTAATGTTACCTATCACACTAGTTTCACATTCCCCAGAGTCTGGCGTGGGTCATGAGATGAATGATGAGCTAAATGGCTCTTTTCTCGAGTTAGACAACCGAAAATAGTGCTGCGTTGAGTGAAATGATTATGCTTTGTCCAAGTGATGGAGGAAACAACAGAGAAGCATGGGGAATCTTTAAAACATAATCTTTCTGTAGCAGTCATAGCAGAGAACCTAAAATGTGTGCCCTCATGGTCGTGGGAGCCCTGTGTTCTCTTTAAAGGGAAAACTGGGAAGAGAGGGTCAGGATGGAGACCCTCTGTGCTCTCATATATCTCCGACTTCTTTCACTGGGATTATAAGAGGCGCAGGAGGGAAGGCCATTTAGAGAAAGACTGTTACACACCTGCTGGGTTGATAAAAGAGCAGTTTTGTCACCAGGGCTTATGATTCATGGCCTCCAAATTGGTTTGGGAAAGAGATTTTCAGTTCAATTCAGTCTGAGACAGAAGGGAAAACAGTTAGCATTAACACACTGAGAAAAGCAAAAAGAACAATGACCCAGTGCTTTTCAACTGGAGGGACCTTTTTTCCTTGCAAAACTATAATCTAAACACATGACTATTTTCACACTAAATGATGTACAAGGATCCTTTCCTCCTCACCTTTGTTTCCAAGCCATTTCACTGAAGTTTATTCACAGCTTCAAAATTCAGGCAACATCTGCTTAAACTTTGGAAGCGATGTCAACCTCTCCAGGCCACAGCATCTCTTCCTAAGGTCACAAAAAGATGCAGGTTTGGAATCCCCCGGCTGTGCAGTGGTCAGGACTCCGCCCTCTCATTGCCAAGGGCTTGAGTTCAATCCCTGGTCGAGGAACTAAGATCCCACAAGCCTTGGATTGCTGTTAAAAAAAAACAAAACATGCATATAGACCATCAGCCCAAATGGCTAGATAGACAGATCCAGAGGAAGAAGCTAGAAGAGCTAGAAATTCTTATCCACTGAGATCCCTGGAGATTCTTCCCGTTGGGAGGCTTCCACTCACTGCCCTGTGTAGACACGAGTCTTTTTACAGCACATCTGAGGTTTAAAATCTTGTAGTTCAGCAAGGTAAGCCCTCACAACTGATTGACATGTCTTCCTCTTAAAAAGGAAAGGAGGAAAAAAGGTATCCATTTGTAAAGGCACTCTTGAGAATGTGTGTATTTTTAGATCTGAGCCCCACCTAGAGAGTTAACTTGTTCAAAACAGGGGTCCCATATCATCAGGGCCAGGTTTGCCCCTAACTCCTGTACCTCCTCCCTCCTGGGCTGAGAGAGCAAACACGCTCCTCCACTTAAAGTAACAGGCCAGTGGCAGTTCTTGATGTCAGTACTTGGGGTCTTGGCTGCAAATGCCCCCCATCACCACCCTCTCCCCCGCCAGGAAAGCAGCCCCCTTGGAACTGGGCAAGGAAGACCCACGTTCAGCCAAACCAACTAATGTGCCATTTCCGAGCAGAAGTTCCTTTTTCCTTGTCCTTATTTTTTCCCTCCGAGAAACTTGCCA
Organism: Cervus canadensis; assembly: GCF_019320065.1. Classification (NCBI taxonomy): domain Eukaryota; kingdom Metazoa; phylum Chordata; class Mammalia; order Artiodactyla; family Cervidae; genus Cervus; species Cervus canadensis. The sequence continues at coordinate 30,191,921 of NC_057416.1, read as the reverse complement.
TCTAAAGTCAAAGGCGCCTCTAACACTTTCGGAAGATCATCTCTTTTCTCTGTGTCATCTTTAAAACTGCACGATTGCCTTCAATGCCCTCCTCAGTCTTCAGAAGTTGATCCCGTTCTTTTCATTTTGAAAGCCGCCTGGGGCCGAGATGGAAAAAGAAACAACCTTGCAAATCCATTTTTAAGCAGTTTTTAACTTACCAAAAATGTCAGGCTATTGCACCTTTAAAATCTCGATAGATCTATTTGTAGAAATTACACCCAAATCGGCGGTTTCTCTGTTCTCATCTTCCCTCCATCACTCCTGCGATGAAGCCCCGGCGGAAATCCTCCTGTGTCCAGGTGGTTGCAGGAGGCCCTATAATTGGGTGTAATCCGATCCCAGAGGGACTTTTCCAAAGAGGCTGAGATTCTTTTGACAGAAACTTTGGAGAAGTGGGGTCGGTGTAATGAAGTCCAGAGTTTTCCAGGCTCCTCTTAATATATCCATCATGTCCGGCCCCATCACTGACATGTCGACTCTCTTGTTTCTGATTTAAGCTGTCAGAACCAGTAAAATCGCCCCGGCAGCTTTAGCATATGTGGCAGAACACCGACAAGATGTCACTTACACCTAATTAAGGCTGAGAGCATAATAAACAGTCCCACATCCTAGCAGCCCAATTTCCTCTGGTTTCCAGTTCTCTGGATTTTGACCTCAGCGCTCTGAAATCCACGAGAATTTGATACGGGGATGCGGAGGGGGTGTAGCGGTGGTCACTTTTGGGGCTTTCAGATCAGCATGGGAGATACATGGAGTAAAGGGAATTTGAGAAAATTCAGAGGAACATCACCTCAAGGGTCGGAATGGGCATCTCCAACCTGGTGAGAATGTGTGGTTGGACTGGACCATCTGTAACTCCCCTTGGCCGTTTTTACTGTCCCCGTGGATGGGGATAAAGCCAGTAAGGCAGGTTGGAGATGGGTCATAAAAAAGCAGTTGCAGGAAAGTTAAAGAGGAGAAAATGAATAGTGTGCTTAGCACAATGATTGCATATAGAATGTGCTAAGCTCAGTAATGGCCAAATTGATCCCCCAAGTCGTTGTTAAAAGGGCCATGGGATATGTTCCAGGGGAGAGGGAAAAGTCCCCGATGCTCGGTGGTTTCCATCAAGTCTCAGTGCAGCCCTCTGGTGACACCCGATGGAGTGGTGCCGTCTTGGCCCCGGCGTGGGACTCTGGGACTCTGGTTGTCCCCTTGTGACTCACCCCTCCCCACCTTTGGCTTCTGTCCGTTTGGAGTACTGACCACCCCTTCCCCGGAGGAGTGAGGTCAGTTCACAGGGCATTATGAAATACCACTACCCACCCCCCCACCCCCCACCCCCTGCCCCACCGTTCCCAGTAAGAATCCACAAATCCAGTTAAGGGTGAAATTTTCCCATTTCCTCTGTGGAACACAGAGGTTTTATGTGATGACAAGTGAATGCATTTCTTCTCCGCTGAAGTCTCCGATTCTCATACAGTTGCCAGAGGCAGGGGAAAAAAAAAAAAGTCAGCACTTTGGCAGCAATAAACAGCCTTTTACCTTCAAAAATGCTCTCAGTGTTTCCTTTTTCTTAAAAAAAAACAACCTTGTTTTTCCTTTTGTGTGCACATAGGTAGGAGGGAGAGTGATTTTTCATTTTCTTCTGCTTGGTGGGAGGCGAGGAAACATTTGGGATGAAATCACAGTTTGTCCAGCTCCTTGTCTGAAGGGTGTGGGATGCTCCTCCCCTCCACCTTCACCAGCTCTAGGGTCTCGTGAATCCCTTGGCAGGATCCTGATCTCCTCCTGCAGAGGAGTAGTCACAAAACACATCCATCTGCTAATATCCACAAGACCCAGCCTGGAGTCGAGAAGAACTCGATTTCCTGGCCTGGCTTCTTTGGACTCTGCTCACTCCAGGTGTGAGGACCACTCAGGAAATAAGACACAGAACGTACGTGCATGTTTTTCAAAAGAGCACAGAGCTTTGGCTGGTGGTGACCCAGACGCTTTGCCAGGCTGTTGGCCTGAAGCAGAGGGAGCCCTGGGCAGGGGTGGGGGGGGGGAAAGGTTGATAATCATGGACAAAACACAGTGAAAAGTACCTGGGATTTGTGCGATCTCAGTGGAGAGGTTCTTTTTCAGCTTCATAGAAAGCTCAGTGACATCTCTTCCTCTGGGGGCATTTTTACAGGTTGTCTGAGGGCTGGGCTTCTCAGGTGGCCCAGTGCTGAAGAATCCACCTGCCAATGCAGGAGACTCAGGTCCGATCCCTGGGTTCAGAAGATCCCTTGAAAAAGGAAATAACAACCCACTCCAGTGTTCTTGTCTGAAAAATCACATGAACCGAGGAGCCTGGCGGGCTATAGTCCATGGGGTCACAGAAGAATTTAGCAACTAAGCAACACCAACAAATCAAATGCTAACTTCTCTAGACCCTGATTGCTTCATTTGTAAACTGTAAACCGATGATGTGGGCTCAGCCTTTCATATGGTAGTCTGCTCTCCTGGGCTTCTCCAGTGTTTCTGAGTTTAGATCATGGAGATCTTCTGCCTGGGAAAACACTAAGAAAGAGATCTGCCCAGTCTCCCACTCAGGAGGTTAATTTCAAGCTCTCAAGTCCTTAGAAAGTTTTGCTTTTTCAAAATTGTTCTAAGCAGAAGATATCTCAAGGATGAGGCTGCTTCATCACTGATAACTCAGAATCCCCAAATTCAGAGTTTCAGGTGAAAATAAAAACATAATTTGAAAAAAAAAATATTCCCCTAAGTGCTGTCACTTCTGGGAAAACAAAGGCACTTTGAATTCTGAACCAGAGTCCAAGTCAGGGTTTCACTTCATTGCTCTAGTTGGCTCCATTCTTAACTCCTGATTGACATGCTTGGACCTCATGTGATACTTGGGCTGGAATTCTTGAGAGTGATTGACAGATGAGAGAGAATCTCAGTGCATTTCCAGAGAGAGGCATGATTGACAATGGCAAGTAGGGTCGAAACAGGTGTTACAGACAACAAAACAATTGAATGTCCTTGGCTCTGGCAAACTCCCCTTGAGACTCACAGGCATCACTCTGAGCTGCTAAGGTTCCTTAGAACCTTGACCAAGGTCTTAGGGCTTCTAGACCATCACCAAGCCTGATATGTTCTCACCAAGAGCTGATGGTGGTGTAGTGACTATGCTGGGAGAACTTAGGGCAGCTTCCTTCCTTCCCAATCTGCATGTTTGATACAGTGCTCTTCAAGAAGGGGGTCCTCTTACAAGCTTCCCACTTCATCTAGAAATACATAGAAAGTTCTGTATGAAAATGTTCCCCTCTGATTCTGTATCTGCCTGCTCATCCTCTGCGAGTTGGAGGAAAGCCCTTCCTCTCAGGGATGAATGTGGTTCACAGGCAAGGCTGGCTTTGGTTCTCTGACTTTGCCCTTGGTGTCATCCAAAGCTCTCTGGAGTTCCATTATCACTTCCCCTCCTCCCCACTCCGATGTGTTGTGTGTGGACTTTGGGGAGTCCGTGGAAGGGGTGGTGTTTGCTGACCCCCAGTCATCAGTCAAGTGACAAAGCCATTTCACAGTCAGGGCTGCAAGCTCATTGGCTCTCAGGAAGGGTTTCATAAGATGCTGAGAGGCAGGGCTTCATCTCTTGTCCCTGACCTCCTGGGAGGGCAGGGATGCTGGGGTGGAAGTCGGAAGAGGGCTGGGGCAAGAACTGAGAGTGGAAATAGGGATGAAGAAAACACTTTGGGGACGCTGAACCAGGGAGATGGGTGATCTTTTGAATGGTGTTCGGCGGGTATTTATAAACCATTCATACTGATGGGTCCAACTAAAATCCATTACCTTACAAAAAGCAACGTTAGCAATGTGCTCAGTGAGTTTTAGTCTCTCAGTCATGTCTGACTCTTTGCGACCCCATGGACTGTAGCCCACCAGCCTCCTCTGTTCATGAGGATTCTCCCGGCAAGAATACTGGAGTGGGTTGCCATTTCCATCTCCAGGGGATCTTCCCAACCCAGGGATTGAACCCAGGTCTCCGGCATTGCGGGCAGACACTTTACCATCTGAACCGCCAGGGAAGCCCATGTGCTCAGTGAAAGGCACTTCTTTGTCCACAACAGTCGGAAGGCACAGGGAGCTGGCTCCTCTTCTTCAACCCTGGGCTTGCCTTGCCACTGGCTTTTGTTTTTTTTCTGAAGGAACCTTGGAATCCCAGGGGTAGGGGATGGAGTCTTCGAGCTGTTGCTGTGGCCAAATACCTGTCCTGCTTCCAGGAACAATCTGAATCCAGCCCAGTGTTGAGAAATCCCAAGATCAACACAGTAGGTATTTAGCATCAGGGATCCAAACTTCTAGCCCATTAATCATCGGGTCAGATGGAGAAGCCGGGTCCCTCCGTTCTCCACGTTCCCTTCTTTGGGGAACACTTTTAACATCTCACAACTGGTAACAATTTTCTAAAATTATAGCTATTCTGTTCCTTTCTGTGTCCTTCTAAGCCCCCTGTTTTGCCTTACCTCCCACCCGCCCTGGTTAATGGGTCTTTTGTTGGGCCTGCTGTTTGCTGTCTGGTTTTTCCAGATGTGCCACGGAGGAGCTCTTGAGAGAGAGCAAGGGCCCCTTTTAAGAAGGAGAAGGAAGGGAACTTCCTTGGAGGCTCAGTGGTGAAGAACCTGCCTGCCAATGCAGGAGACATAGGTTTGATCCCCGGCCCAGGAAGATCTTACATGTTGCGGAACAACTACGCCTGTGCTCTAGAGCCTGGGAGCCACAGTCCTGAGCCCACAAGCCACGATGCTGAAGCCTGCAAGCCCTAGAGCCTGTGCTCCAGAACAAGAGAAGCCACCGCAGCTGGAGAGTAGCCCCCGCTTGCTGCAACTAGAGAAAGCCCATGGAGCAACAAAGACTAAGTAAATAAAATCTTGCTCAAAAGAAGGAGAAGGTAAGGAAACGCTGAGGGCAATTTTGTGGTTCTGTGACAGATGGCTTCCAGGAGAGGGTGGACAGGGCCTGGGAATGAGAGACCCTGAGGATGGAAACTTGTTAGCTCAAGGGCTTCTGGTGGTTGGATTCACCATAACTTCCCTCTCCTCCAATGCAGAAATGCTTGTGGGTTTTCCCAGCTTCCCAGATCACTTCCTGCTTTGAAGCGGGCCGTCTTTTTCTGAATTGTTGTTGCCTGGGAAACTGTGGTCCGGTCTTGGCCTCAGAAGGCATCTCAGAAGGCATCAAAGCCTTCCAAATTGTCATCCTTGCTGTAGGATGCTAAAGAAGCCACCTCCAGCCAGACAGCCTCATTTCAGCAGGAAAGGTAAATGAAGCAGGATTCTGTATTTATGTTCTTCAGTATTTTTTTAATTGAAGTATAATTGATTTACAACATTGTGTTAATTTCTGCTCTACAGCAAAGTGATTCATTTTTGCATATGTATACATCCTTTTTATAAATATTCTTCTCCATTCTTGTTTATCACAGGAATATGAATATAGTTCTCTGCACTACACAGTAAGGTCATGTTCTTTATCTTTACCTTCATAAGCATCATATACCACACATATAAGAGGAGAAGCTGTATTTATGGATTTGAGGGAGGGTACCAAAGTATCATTTTCTAAAACCACCTTCAAAATCACTGCTAAGAAAGAAAAGGTGTCCTTCACTCATTCATTCAATAAACACTTGCTCACCTTGTTCTCAGTCTGGGGAACATACCAATGAGGAGAATCAGACCCTGAAAGCCTCTCTTCCTTTAGTCGACACCCTCCCAGGGAGAGTTGGACAATAACAACCCAGAGATCCATGGACACGATGATGTCTGGTGGTGAGAAGCGTTGTCTGAGAGCAAAAGGCAGTCCCCTGATCTCTGAATGTTCTGTTCTCCCAAAGAATCATTAAAACGGAAACTTCAGTATCTTGGTGTACAACTGGCGAAGGTTTTTCATGAGTGTGTCACACGGTTCTCCCCACAACCCCATTGTGGGCTCACCACACATTAGCATTTCACAGAGGCAGCCCACGGAGCTAGGAGAGCTGAGGACTTGGACCTGGTCACGGGTCAGACACACCACGTGCCAGGTCTTCTCACTCTAAATTTGCTGCCATTTCCTTGACATCTTGCCACTTCCCTAAGTCTCCAAGATGGTAGGGTCCTGAGATCTACGCTGACAAATAGTCAAGGGCTCAAAGTTAAGGAGAAAGAGAGATGTTTGTCAGTGGAGGAGGCTCTCCAGACTTTCAGAGGAGGAGTGTTTCCCAAGAGCAGGAAAAGTCCCTGGAGTGGCCTTTGGCTTCGCCGAGGCTCTGCTTCATCTCTTCTTGACGTGGTTGCTGGGACGAGGGGAGATGGGTCCGCTGCAGCAGGGGATGTGGGGAAGGCTGTCATTTCAATGTTGTCTGTTATCCATCCACATGGCCCCTGGGGCCCTATTTTCAGACTTGTCTGCTTGCCCAGAAAGGGGCAGGCCCAAGTTTCACAGAAATTAGAAGCACATACACTTGGCCTAAGCCACAGAAATGATGAAGAGATGCAGGCTGGTTCAAACCAGGGCCTCCCAACACTCAGGAGCCGGTGTGGGGGTGGGGGACTTTTTCTGCGTGCTTGAAAATCAAGTCCTCTAATTAGAATCAGAACTTGGTAAAGTATTAGAATTGCAGTGAATTTCAGAGATGACAGTCCAAGCCCTTCATTTTACAGATGAAGGACCAAGAGGCGAGGGGACTTGGTGAGGGTTGAACACCGGTTTTGTTAATACCGGACCAGGGCTGGGATGGGCCCTCCTGACTCCTGCCCAGGGCTCTTTCCTTCCCATCAGGTTGCCGTCTGCATTAACTCCTCAAATCGGAGCTTGGGGACAGGCCAGGCAGAGAAGGGGCTCCTGGGCTGGAGGCTGATCCCCACCCTGACATGACTTTGGTGTTCAGCCTGGTGAAGGCCCCCTCTGAGGCCTCCGACAGCCTGGTCACGTGACTGCCGTAGGAAGAACGTGATAAATCAAGGCCTGTGCAGGGAGGGGGGTCCCGGGTCCTATGTCTGCATGGAAGCAAGAAGCGCCTCTTAGGATGGAACTCACTCCCTGCTGCAACTATATCATACCTTTTACAAAAAGTCACTTCGAGGTCACTGTTTTTTTGTCCAGTATTTCAATACATTAAATGCAATTACTTCATTGTTGATTTACCTGTCATTACAGGCATGTGTTTGAACATGATTTATTGAGTGAGTTTTGTGCCAGTTGACTTGCAATAGATTGCACAATATTCAAAGGGGCTCATTTGCTTGGCATTACATTAGAGGCATGATGATTGCAACACAAAGCAACGTAAATGAATTCTGAGAGCCTCCATCATTCATGTTGTCATGTACTGAATCCTATTATTATTTATTACCATAATTGTACTGTGTTTCCTGGGGCGATAAATTAGGACTGATGGGCCCCGCTGACAGTCAAGGGCTGGACTCACTCTATATAATTTAATAGGGATACTGTAGGGTCTGTGTGTTTGGAGGAGATTTTGGTAATGGTAAAAAAAAAAAAAAAAGAAAGGAATTTTTTCTTTTTTGCATAAAGTACAAAAACCTTCCAAGGTTTTTTTGTTTTTTTTTTCCCTCTCTCTTCTTTAATGCCTTGGCTGCATTTGAAGGCCTTGATACAAGCTGAACTATAGGAAAGAAAAGTTCTGCCTTTCAACACAAGATGGTTCAAGCTCACCACCTCATGCCAGTCTTTGCCACATCGGATGCAGACAGGTGGTGTTAACTCTCACATAGGCAGGGCATCCACCTGTGGAGGGAATCTGGACTTGGCTGAGTCCAGTGGTCAGTATGTTAGGGGCAGCCATGTTAAAACGTCCACCTACTTAGAGCTGATGGACCTTGGGTATCTGATCTAACTGGGTAACATGTCTGAAGAAAATAAAGGGTATGTTTTCCCTAGAACAACTGAAAAGGAGCAATGCAGATGATAGATACAATTTTGCTTTACAAGATGTTTAATGTGCTATGCAAATACCAGTAGAGGATATTATTAAAATCTAACAAGGCAAATGCTGGGAGAGAGCTGAGAGATGACTGGATTCAACCATCTCACTTACAGATGAGAAAACCGAGGAGCAGGTAGAAGAGTCATCAGAAATACCCTGCTAGAAAGAGAAAAACAAATATTGCATATCAACACATCTATATGGCATCTAGAAAAACAGTGCAGATGACCTTATTTGCAAAGCAGAAATAGAGACACAGAGGTAGAGAACAAATGTGTGGATACCAGGGGGGAAAGGGGTAGGCTGGGACCAATTGGGAGCTTGGAACTGACACATATACATTACTGATACTATGTCTAAAATAGGCAATGGATGGGAACATAGTGTATAGCGCAGGAGTGCTCTGCATGACCTAAATGCAAAGGAAATCCAAAAAAAAGAGGGGATATATTTATACTTATGGCTGACTCATTTGGCTGTGTAGTAGAAGCTTTGTAAAGCAAATACACTGCAATTAAAATTAATTAATAAAAAAGAATGATGCAAACAAAACAAAACAAAACAAAAAACAAAAACACTCTGCTAAACCCAAGTCACATGAGAACCAGAATCAACAGGACTTGTGTTGGAGTGATGGCCCAGGTGATGAGCTTTGAGGTGTGGAATCAGACATCACCACAGGGCATGATCAAGGGAAGAACCCCCAAATCTTAACCGTCCCCTTTGTCTAAGTAGAAAGAAGCATGGCTTTGAATAAGGCTAGGAAGTACTGTGAGTCAATCAGGGTCAGCCAAGAATCTCTTAAGTCCCCGTTTAGCATAAATCCTGTTGGCTCAATTTTACTTCAGAAAAGAATCAATTTGTCTTTGACCGCTAAGTGAGAGGTCACAGATTTCATCACCTCCAGGAAAGAAACTTTTTTGATATCTTATGGCTGTGTCTTTGGTCCCCGGTCTTTATCTATCACTCTCACAGATGTCCTTTTGGGGAGCTCAGTGTGATGTAAAAAGGAGATCCCCAGGAATGAAACTAGGAAAGAAGTTGAATTCCGTGCAGGGAGTTGGATAGAGTTGCAACCAGGCTGCTACCCAGCATCTCCCCAGTGGAGACCCCATCAGAGGGGTTGTATTTTCAATGACTCAAGAGCTTCAAGGAAAGATTCCATCCCACTTGTCTGAATTCAGCTGTGTTTATATGTGGCACTAAATTGTTTCATTCAGATGGGTCCAGGCAGTGCTATAGGATGGATGCCTGGATACCCGGTCCATCCGATTGAGCTGTTAAAACAAGTGAACTCATCGGACCACTTCTTAAAAACCAGATCAGATCAACTGTGTGTATTTCGCACCTATCCCCTGGGCAGCTGATGTGATAATCAACCCCAAATAAGCGAAGCCAAAAGCCTCACAGGGTTCTGGCCCGTGCCAGGCCCACCCCTCCAAATCAGTTACTGTGGATCATCTCCACACACAGGTGTGCAGACGATTCCCACAGCACCCTGCACTGAAGCCAATGCCAGTGGGCCCCTGGCATTTTCACGTCTCACAGCAGGGGCAGAGTCTTCCATTTTGCAGAATTAAGGGGCAGTTTTGAGGCAGCAGCAATCAAGGAAAAGGGGACAGAAAACAGTCAGAAAGGGAAAGGAGATGATAGCTGCCTGTTACTTCCTCGCCGAAAGGGATGCTGGATTTCCAGATTTCAACACAGAGTGGGCCCTGTCATTTCTTTCTGGATAGCCTCAGGACTTCTGACTCGTCTCCATCAAAAGAAAAACTGTGTCTGACCTCACCACGTGTTGACATCATGAACCGAGCTTTTTACCCATGAGGGGGGAGGGCGGTACTCACACCATTAGCAGAAATAGTTTTAAACTTGGTATTTAGGCTCTGATTCAGGCTTTTAGCGAGACCTTGGCCGGGGGCCTAAGTGGATACCGTGCCTCCATCAAAAATTCACTCTGGTTGGTGTCCTGTCTTTTGCAGGACTGAGGAAATCAACCAAATGCATTTATGTATTTTTATCATGGCGGTGGCCATATCAGTCCATTGGAATAAGATCACCACCACCAAAACAAGGACTGGGCAACTGCAATATTAGGATTAAAAAGCCCCAAATGATAAAATAGTAACATGGATTATATCATGGGCATTAAAACAGAAGATAGCATGCCCTCATGAGATTCTGTATGTGGGGTAGATTTCTGTGCATCCAAAGACAGACACTCTGGCTAGCCTTGGGGCCAAGGTCCATGGTCTGCAGAAGCCGTTCACCTTGTCTTCTGGCAGTTGCCAGAATCACTGGCCTAGTTAGAGTAGGTCCCCGGATCAGAAAGGGTAACAGAATAAAAGGAGAAGGGTGACTTTCGGTGGGTAAATTTACATTTAAGTTAACAGGGTAAATACGACAACATGGAAGATATTGGGCCAAATTCACACCTGATAGGTAGTGGTCTGAGCCCATCATGCTGTGAGTTATTCATGTTCTAGACCGGGATCAATTTATACCAAATTTACCTCTTAAATATTTTCTTTTTTTTGATGCTGTGCAAGGACAAAATGGAAGATAATTAAAATAAATCTACATTAAACCCAAATAACGTTTGGTGTGCTTAGAAATATTCTTGGCTTTCATTGTTACTGCCAGGACAGCTCCACCCATGATGACGCAGAAATGGTAGGTCTGTGCTCTCTCACCTAGAAAAGCCATGGGCCCCCAGCAGCTGGAGGTGGCTAGTGCAATCTGGGAACTGATTTTTAATTTGATTTGATGTTCAGGTCTCCAACTTTAAGTACTCACAGATGGCTACTCTATGGGGCAACACGATCCTAGAACATTGGTTCTCAACTCAGGCTGCACATTTGAATCCTCTAGATGTTTGAAAAAGCCCTGAAGATCTGACCTCAAGCCATTTCAATCCTGGCATGAGAGGCAAGAGTTTCCGAGCTGATGGTAACCTGTAGCCAAGGTTGGGGGCTGTTGCTCAGAAATGCAGGGGATTCTCTTGTGTAGGTGCTCGTGTCAATCACTGCCCATGGCTCAGGTGAGTGACGGAGACGGGCTTGCTCCGAGATGTACCCACTTGGATTTCTCTTTGTTGAGGACTCCAGTACATTTGCTCTTGGAACAAAGTCTAGACGCTTCCAACTTGGGCAGGCTTGTGGGTCACATTTTTTCACAGTCCTGGACATGTCTCTCCCTTGACTGACGGGATTGGGGAGGGTCCCTTGTGGATGGGGAGGGGAAATGCTTTGGTTGAGTGTGGGAGGAGGAACGTAGACCCAGCAACCTACAAGGATAATGAGAGGCCTCCTCTCCGAGTTCTGAAACCCTCCTCTTCTGTTTCCCCTTTAGTTCAGTTTGGTTCAGTTCAGTCGCTCAGTCGTGTCCGACTCTTTGCGACCCCATGAACCGCAGCATGCCAGGCCTCCCTGTCCATCACCAGTTCCTGGAGTTTACTCAAACTCATGTCCATTGAGTTGGTGATGCCATCCAACCATTTCATCCTCTGTCGTCCCCTTCTCCCGCCTTCAATCTTTCCCAGCACCAGGGTCTTTTCAAATGAGTCAGTTCTTTGCATCAGGTGGCCAAAGTATTAGTTTCAGCTTCAGCATCAGTTCTGCCAATGAATATTCAGAACTGATTTCCTTTAGGATGGACTGGTTGGATCTCCTCGCAGTCCAAGGGATTCTCAAGAGTCTTCTCCAACACCACAGTTCAAAAGCATCAATTTTTCTCTTTACACTTTCCCAAAGGGAAGTTTCATTTCATATCAGTGATAGGAGGGCTTCTAGTAGGACACAGGGGGTCCTGCCTCCTTGTACAGAAACGGTATCATTGATAACTTGAAACCCAATTAGGCCAGGAGAGAAAAGCTTTGCTGGGACTGAAGGATTCAAAATAAGGTTTTTAATGAAAAACACATTTTATTTCTAAAATAACGGGTCTTATGTTTATTCCAGAGAAAGTCCTCCAGGCTCAGAGAAGAGAAATGTAATAAAATGACAATGAGGGTATCCAGGCCCCAATTAAAAATGAAACAAAACAAAAATGCTGGGAGAGAGTCTGCTGAGAGACAGGCTCTAGAAATGGAAACAGAAGAGGGTGTAATAAGACAGGCCTCACCGGACCATGCCGGAGCCAGACCTCCCAGCCCACCAGTTCCCCTCCCCCGCACCCCAGTTCCAACATCTCACCATCCAACTGGGGAGAAGAGACAAGCAAGGGTGAAACATGTCTTCGAGGAAGGAGAAGCTCTCATTTGAAGACCTAGAAGCTTCACCAATTCTGGATTTCTTCCTAATGGACTCTTCTTAGACTTGAGGCAGCTTCACCCTGTTTCTGCCACGTAAGCCATATGGCTTTACTGGACAGAAAAAGACAATCCCTAACGAGCACAGACGTGTCAGCAACTGCTGATGGTTCCCCTTTCCAGGCTGAACACGGAGGCCCTCGGCACCCTTGTCCAGGAGGGCTCATGGCTTCATTGCTGATGGAAGAGAATCCTCTTCAACCAGGATTCTGATGGCTGCCTGTCTTCAGGGCAGAGCGGTAAAAATATGTTACATGTAATATCTCATTTAATTCTCAAAACTATTTTCGGAACAACTATCATGATCTCCACGTTGTTATCTAGCGGCTGGTCCAAATCCCCCATCTAGGAAGTAGATTGAGAATTTGAACCTGTGCGCTTAACCTCTAGGTGAGGAGAAAACTGGAGCTCCCCCTAGTGGTCATCATGCAAAACCAACAGTTCCTGCATTAATTGATTTCTAATTGCTATTCCTCTTCTATTATTATCGACCTCTTCGTTCCAAAACCTGGCCATTAAAATAAAGGTTTTAAATCCCAAATTTCTTTCTCCTTCCACTTTAGCCCTTGTATCCATCTCTTTCCGGAGAGCCCTAACCTCTTGTCTGCTATCTAACTTGAAACTATGCACCCTATCCCTTGGGACTCTCTATATTAAAAACAAAACAAAATGCACAGAGCTCCCCAAATGATTTTCTGTGCATCCTTCCACTTCCTAGCATTAAGTAAAACCTCTGGTTTACTCTGAAGACTCTGTTTATCTTGTAACCATCTCTACCACATTTCTCATTCTTTTCTCTGAACTGAACATCCATGCATTCCACCACTTTCCCCAACCATCGTTTCGTGACCTTTATCCAACAACCGTGCCAAGTTGAGCTTCATACACCAGAATCTGGAACACTGTCCTTCTTTCCTGAATGACTCCAGCATCTGGTTCACAGGTTTCCTTTTCTAGCTCAAGTTCTCAGGATTCCAACGTGAAAACTGGTCATCCTCCCAACTCTGCCCTCGGGTACCATTCAAGTTTTACATCCTCAGGAAGCTTGGTCCCACCTCCATGGAGCTGCTCACCCTGGTGACAGTAAAGACTGTCATGGGATGCTTGGCATTAGGTTTTCTGGAAGAAACAGGACTAGGTTTGAGTTCTGGGCCTGTCACTTGTGTGCCTGATAGCAAATGGCCCGGCTCTCTGTAGCCTTGATTTATTCATTTATAAAATGGGATAATAGTAATACCCTAAGGTGGTGCTATAGAGATTTAATGAGATAATACATGAAAAAAATTGCCTAGCATGGTATCTGCTACTTTAACACCACATGCAAGATTAGCTGAAATTATTATCATTATCATCATCATCAATGTCTCTGGGAATTCCTCTATTACTTAGATCTTGAACTCGTAACATTTCTGAGACCATAACCTCCTCCCTGCTTTTACCTTTATTTTATTTTTTAAAAGAAAAATATTGGAGTATAGCAGATTAACAAGGTTGTGATAGTTCCAGGGGCACAGCAGAGTGACTCAGCCATACATATACACGCCTCCAATCTCCCCCAGACTCCCCTCCCATCTAGACCGCCACATGACATTCAGCAGAGGTCCCTGTGTTATATAGCAGGACCTTGCCGGTCATCCATTTTTTTATCTGGAGGTGTGTGCGTGTCCATCCCAGGCTCCCAAGCAATCCCTACCCTGCATCGGTAACCAGAAGTTCGTCCTCTCGGTCCGTGAGGCTGTTGCTTTTGCCTGTCTTCCTCCCTCGTTTCATTAAAGCATCTCTTACTTCTCATGGGCCTCTCCTCCATCATCCATCACGCGCTGGATTCCTGTTACGTCCTGGGGAGTAACTTCTCACCATCCCGCTTCCTCTCAGGCCTCAGCCCCTTCCCTGCCTGTCCTTTCCTTCTCTTGAAAAAGACAAGACTCCCCTCCCTGCAATCCTCGGCTCTCTGCTCGGCCCCTGTGCTTCTCCGTCGATGCTTTATCCACCGTCTCTTTGGTCTTCTCTGCAGGCAGAGAGCCCTGCCCTTTCTCCCCATTCCCGCCAGGCTCTACCAGTGCTCTGAGCACCATCCTCTCCGCCCATCCTGTGATCCCCCACGTCCTCCTCAGCCATGCTGTGGGCCAGGATTGTTGAGAATTTCTCCGCCCGCAGCTTCCGGAGATCTGCCCAGTTCTGTTTCCTCCCTTAATTCCTCCCCCCGCCTCTCCTCCTTTAAAAGTTTCATTTGGCATCTTCTCCTTTTCTTTCACCCCCAAATTTGTAGGCTGTTCATTAGGCTCAGGCTGTTGACTTTTACGTTCCAGTCCACCCTCTCCTTCTAGGTGGCCTAACTCCCCTCCTTTGTCCATGTCGTTCGCATCCACGTCTAGCTTCATGACTGCAGGCTGAAGATCAGACGCACATTTCCCCTCATCTGTTTGGGCACAAGCTTCATGTCTTCAGTTGCCATCTGAGTTGAGCACTCTCAGTGTTGAGTCATCATTTCCCAACCACCAGTCCTTCTCCCTCCAACTTCCTTCTTTCTGATTTTATGGTACCGCTATCTCCTTTCCGTCTTTATTCATGGTACCACCCTTCTCCCTATTCTGTAGACTGGAAACTTGTTGAATGGATCAATGTTGAAATTTCTTTTTCCAATCATCTTTGCTTCTAATCAGTTTTCATTTTCCTGAGATTCTCTCTCCAGGATGTCTTTCATCTCCTGTTCCCTCTTTACACTTCCACTGCCTCCAAGTTGATTCAGGGTCTCACCTTCTTGAAATAATACCTGCCTATATCATCACTTCTGGATTCTCTTCCTTCCAACACATTCTACCTTTATACTATTGTCTGTATGTTGCACCTCTTTGTAAGGCACATTTTTTTTCTCTTTACCTTGTAAATAATAATGTCTTAGCTCAGTACCAGAAAAACTATAGGCTAAAGTTACAGCTATTCATGTCCTAAAACATGGAGGATAATGTTGTGAACAAAACTGGAATACAAGACATAAGCTTCGTTAAACTGAATCCTTGGTTCTCATTGCTATTTCTCGTCTTTATAATTGTACTTTGAACTCAGGAAGCCTAAAACATTCCTAACAGGGTGCCTCATAGATGACCTGCATTTGAGTTTGCTGCTTAATTGATAAAGACAGAAGATGGTATGGGGACGGTGAGACCAGCTCAGGTTCTTGACCTGAGTTGCCAGACGTTGGTTGTGGGCCCTCAGATAAGTCACTGCACATATTTAAGCTTCAGCTTGATTGATTGTAGCTTTGAACTAAAGGACTTCCATGTTACTTTCTAGTTCTAAGAACTGGTTCCATGTCTTGTCAACTCTTCCAAGAACATCCGTAGGGCTCTAGGTTGGAAGCAAATAGTTCAAAGAGAGTCCAGTTAGAGTAATTTAGGTCACGAGAGAAAATAAGTTTAGTTATGTTGAAGTATCAGATTACAAAAGATAAGAGAGAGAAAGAATGAAGGAGAAAGGTTTTGGATAATCCAGGGAGAGAATTGCACTCTGGCAAAATGGTGAGTCCTGTAAGGTAAGGAATCATACAGAGCGGAGGTTCTTGATACTGGTGGGGCAGAGGAGGGGCTGCCATCCCTGGGTATCTAGGAGTTCACCAGTGTGTTTTTGATCATCATGATAATGGGGGTTTGATGGATGGGGCCAAGGACATCCTGCCATGTACTGGACAAACCACACACATTGAAGAATTATCCCATTTCACACTTCATTTTCAGACGCCCCGCTGGACATATAGTTGGGTTAAAAACCCTGTTTAGAATGATCTGAACCTAAATCTATAAACTTGGGAGTCTATATTCTGTAAAAAACTGGACACTTTTTTTTTTTTGCCCTGTTTTAAACTCTCTGAATTTCCAGTAAAGCATCAATTCTGTAAATTGACAGAAAGCAGCACTTTATTGTACTTGGAACTTCACCAAAAGCTGTTCATCGTTTTAGAAAATACATCTCTAATAGCAGTGCCATCCCATTGTTTGAATCAGAATAAAATGTTCTCATATCAGTTTGCATTTGTGGTAAGTAGATTCTGGTGATTATATGGAGAACAGCAGGTATCTGAGTATTACCTGCTGTCTTCTAGTCATGCTTGAGTATTATATATCGAAACACTCTCCTTGGATTTCCTCTTTCCATTATTACAAGCAGGATGTCATATAATTTCTAAAATTATGTCTATAGGTAGGTTATATTATTTATGAATTCTGCTTTAGGATAACAAATGGAATGGTTTAACGTACTTAATATAAAAGGGACATTAGATGTAATTGGGCTGAGAACCCCTGAGGCAAGTAATCAAGGGGTTCATAAGACGCTGGCCATAGGAGATTACATTTGTATTCATGTTGGGATAAAATTAGCCTTTGATTTTACTATATGAACTTGCAAAAACATAGCTTATATGTAGTTCATCCATTTCTAATATCTTTACATATGTGAAAAGCAAAACCAAAAACCCCCTTCTCCTTATGCTTGCTTAGTGAACATTTGTATTTAAAATACTTCACTTGGTTCTCAAAACTGCCCCATGAGGTAGGTACTGATCACTGTTATGAATTATAATACTATTATTTGCTGAGGACATTGACATAAATAGTGATTATGTGACTTGGTTTAGGTCCCCTCTCTAGGTACATGGGGAGAAGGAAATGGCAACCCACTCCAGTGTTCTTGCCTGGGAGAATCCCAGGGACAGGGTAGCCTGGTGGGCTGCCGTCTATGGGGTCACACAGAGTCAAACACGACTGAAGCGACTTAGCATCAGCAGCAGCAGCTAGGTACATGGTGGATGCTGGACCACTTACCTGATCACACTTTATTGTTGTGTCACTCACATTGGAAGGATGGCATTTTGTTGGTGAAGAATGCGTGGACAGATGCACATTCAAACACTGATTCTGAACATAATGGAGTTCAGGTGTCCTATGTGAATAAAATGAGGTAATACACGTAAACGTGTTGAACAGGGAGTTGAGCATAAGGAAGTGTTTCTCTCTGAACTCCCTGGCTATGAGAAGGTACCCTAGTTATTCTTCTGATCACAGAAAAGACTGGACCCATGGCCTTCGAGACCAGGACGCATCTTGTGAACAACTGGAAAAGGTAAGGATGAGATCATGCAGGGATCTTCCTGCTTTGTCAGTGGTCAGGGCGTGTCAACGGGCAACCTTCCCACGCTAGATTTTTAAGCAGTTCCCCTTGCATCACCTTTCCACCATGTGCTCCTCGTCAAAAGGAACAGGCACAAGAGCTGGAGGAGAGTGTGGTAAAGCACACGTTAGACTCTGTAGTCACTCTCTGCAGCCTCCATGGAAAGCTTGGCAGACAGGAAGATGCCCCACCCGGCTCCGGAAGTCTCCCGGGGAGGCCCAAAGGACCCAGCTCATGGCTCTGAATTTCCGCCCACCCTCATCTCCCAAGCATGGACCCAACCTGAATAAATAGAGGAGGAGGAAGACAGGAAACTGTAAAAGAGTCCGGTGGAAAGTAAACACACAGCAGAGGCACAGACCTTCTTTCTGCCTGTTAGGCGCTGTGGGAGGCTGAGAAAAGTTGATCTTATGAGCAAAGGCCCCTCGGGTGGTTTTGGTCTCTCTCCCATCCTGCCCACTCTTTCCCCAGCCTGTGCACTTAAGACGTGTTCACACAACCCTGCTTCCCCATTCCCTGTCCTTCCCATGAAACAGGCCGATCCTGCAGAGGGTCAGCAAGACCACAATACATTTATTCTAAATTAAACTAAGGGTAGAATGTTATTCCTCAACACTTTTCTACATTGTTCATCTCCCTCTGCGTTAAGCTTTTTACCAACGCTGTTGAAAATGGAGTTGGTTACAGCTTCCCTGGTGGCTCAGATGGTAAAGAATTTACCTGCAGTGCAGGAGACACGGGTTCAACCCTTGGGTCAGGTAGATCCCCTGGAGAAGGGCTTGGCAACCCACTCCAGTAGTCTTGCCTGGAGAATTCCATGGACAGAGGACCCTGATGGACTGTAGTCACGACTGAGTGACTAACACTTTCATTTTTCACACTCTCATGGACCCATCCATGCTCCTAGGTGGATGACTGTCATAGAGGAAAAACTTTGGACCAGGGGTCTGGAGGCCTGGAGTGTCCTTCCATTCCAGCTGTTTCTGCAAGTGAAGTCAGCCCACTCCTCTTAGCTTCCGTTTCCTTGTTTGTAAATGACAAAGCAGGAATAGGTGATATCTAAGGAGAGAAAGCAAGACACCCCGTGTCCCAGAATAAGGTCATGAACAGGCAGAAGTTCCACTGCTCCTTTCCTATGTGTGGGCTTTTCTCTAATGACGTAGACATGATACCTACTTGTGCGAGCATTCCTCCGTCCAGGAGGTGGTCTGTATCTGGGGAAGTCAGTCAAATGTCTCAGGTCTCCTAAAAGGCATGCACATGAGATGAGCACAGTTCTGAAAGTATAGTTGTAAGGTCTTCTACCATTAATTTTAAAAGGATGATGTATCACTGGTCCTACACATAACAAAATATACATATTGTGACGTTTTCAATTGCTTCCCCAAATCTTTACCACTTGAGGAAAGACTGATTTTAATGGAGGAGAAAACTAGATAACTTCATTCTCACCCCTACTTCTTACTCTTTTTCTTGTTTTGTTCCAAGTCATTGCTTTTATTCAGCATATTTACTTAGGGGGAAAAATAAAACAGTTTTTACTCTTCTAATCTTATGGTCTTTTGCTTCTTTTCTTTGCTTAAATTGACTTTATTATGAACTAATTTTAGACTTAGAGGAAACTTGCAAAAACAGTACAGAGGGTTTCTGAATATACCTTATTCAGCCTGAAACAGAAAAATAAGGACATTAGCAGAGAAACTGGTGAAGTTCAAATAAGGTCTTTAGTTAAGAACACCAAACTAATGTTAAATCCTGGTTTGACACTCCTATACATTCAGTCTATTAATTAATGAAAACAGAGGCTACTGCAAAGCTTTAGAGATAACTTTTGAGACTTGCTTCTTCCTTAACAGAAATAAGTAATTATTTCTATGCATTAGTTTTATATATTAAGCATATATATTTTTTTCTTTATCTGAGGTGTTGATGAAAAATTATGAGAATTTTGACTCCTTACATTTCTTAGATGTAAGATTATTAAGATTGCTGGGAGAAATATCAATAACCTCAGATATGCAGATGACACCACCCTTATGGCAGAAAGTGAAGAGGAACTAAAAAGCCTCTTGATGAAAGTGAAAGAGTAGAATGAAAAAGTTGGCTTAAAGCTCAACATTCAGAAAACTAAGATCATGGCATCTGGTCCCATCACTTCATGGGAAATAGATGGGGAAACAGTGGAAACAGTGTCAGACTTTATATTTGGGGGCTCCAAAATCACTGCAGATGGTGATTGCAGCCATAAAATTAAAAGAAAATCACTGCAGATGGATGGTGATTGCAGCCATGAAATTAAAAGACGCTTACTCCTTGAAAGGAAAGTTATGACCAACCTAGACAGACTTTAAAAAGCAGAGACATTACTTTGCCAACAAAGGTCCATCTCGTCAAGGCTATGGTTTTTCCAGTGGTCATGTATGGATGTAAGAGTTGGACTGTGAAGAAAGCTGAGCGCCAAAAAATTGATGTTTTTGAACTGTGATGTTGGAGAAGACTCTTGAGAGTCCCTTGGACTGCAAGGAGATCCAACCAGTCCATCCTAATGGAGATCAGTCCTGGGTGTTCATTGGAAGGACTGATGTTGAAGCTGAAACTCCAGTACTTTGGCCACCTCATGCGAAGAGTTGACTCACTGGAAAAGACCCTGATGCTGGGAGGGATTGGGGGCAGGAGGAGAAGGGGACGACAGAGGATGAGATGGCTGGGTGGCATCACCGACTTGATGAACATGAGTTTGGGTGAACTCTGGGAGGTGGTGATGGACGGGGAGGCCTGGCGTGCTGCGATTCATGGGGTCGCAAAGAGTCGGGCACAACTGAGCGACTGAACTGAACTGAAGATTATTAAAATAATCTCTGTGATTATTGCCATTTTTAAATTGGGAAAATGGAGGCACAGAGAAGTTAAGTAACCTGCCTAAGATTGCACACTGTAGGTAGAGCAGAGATTCATCCAAATCTAGGCTTGGTTGTGGCTCCAGAGCTCACAGTCTGCGTTACAGCAGCATCACATTATACTATCTCTCATATCCATAAAATCTTAAAATGCAGTAATGGAAACTCCTGAAAAAAAAAAAGTGTTAGTCACTCAGTTGTGTCCAAACTCTTTGTGACCCCATGGACGGAAGTCCACCAGGCTCCTCCATCCTTGGAATTCTCCAAGCAAGAACACTGGAGTGGGTCACCTCTCCTCATTCCAGGGAATCCCCCTGACCGGATATTGAACCCAAGTCTCCTGCACTGCAGGCAGACTCTCCAACGTATAAGTCCCCAGGGAAGCCCAGTGGAAATTCTTGCGTTCTCCTAAATCCACAGTCTAATATCACAGGGAAAAAAAGGATATCTTGGTCTTTCGCTTGTATAATTTTAGTCTTACACTCTTCAATAGACTGAAAACAGTAATAATCATTCTCTAAGTGAAGGAAAATTATAATATTTATCCTGATATGTACAGAAAAATGATAGTGATGTCAGGTCAGCAAATTTCTCATGAAAGTTCTTTGTAAGACACTAGAAAGTCATAATTAATTACACTTATATTTTTAAACATAATTTACTAGAGATAAGCCCAAATAAGCTCTCTGATGCTGGCAAACATCAGTATCTACAGGGGTCACTGTGTTAATGTTAGAAGTGGGGAGTTAGTCAAGGTTCTCAGCTGCAGGTAAGGGAAATAGCTGATGCCTTAAGCAGAAATAGGATATACTGGAAGCGTTTTAGGGTTCACAGAATTGATGAGAGGCTGCTCAATCAGGCTGGCAAAGTAGAAGAGGGGCAGGGAGCAGAAAGGGCTTCCCAGGTGGCAGTAGTTATAAAGAACCCACCTGCCAGTGAGGGTAGACTTAAGAGACACCAGTTTAATTACTGCATCGGGAAGATCCCCTGGAGGAGGGCGTGGCAACCCACTCCGGCATTCTTGCCTGGAGAACCTCATGGGCAGAGGAGCCCCGTGGGCTGCAGTCCGTAGCGTAGCAAAGAGTCAGACAGAGACTGAAGCTACTTAATACACACACCCACAAGGAGCAGAAAGGACATCAACTTTTAGCAGGACTGGTCTGTGCAGGCTGCCTTCTCTGACTGCTGTCTCCAGGCATCACCATCACTGTGAATGGTTCTCATCTCCTCTTCCTTTTATCATTTTCCATGATTCAGAGTCCTGGGTGAGAGTATCTAATTGACCGAGTCTTCATCATTTGCCAGGTTCTGTTTGAGTGATGAAGCCTAGACTTATGCAAACGGGGTCTCCAGGATTAAGAAAGGAGTTTAGTTTCCCAGAAACCCAGATGATGACAACATCAGTTAGGCGTATTATATTCGAATTTTATGCCAATCCTAATTCACAAATGGAATTTTACCTTGATTTCTTAGAGGTTAAAAGAATGTAAGGTCACAACATTTGCCTTTTATGAAAAATCCTTTCATGGAAACAGAATTGGAGGATATAAAAGGTATTCTAGAGCCTTTGGATTCAATCACACACATCACACGAGAAATTCACTTATAACTGAGTGAAATGAAATGAATGAAGGAAACAGAAACTCATTTATAACTGCTGCAATTAGCAACAGAGCACAGTTAAGAGTGTTAGTTCTAGGTGTGAGCAGACCTGGGTCCAGATTCTTCCAACACAATCCTAGTTGTGTGACCTATAAAAAGACTCCCTTGGTGGCCCAGCTGGTAAAGAATCCACCCACAATGTGGGAGACCTGGGCTGGATCCCCAGGTCAGGAAGATTCCCTGGAGAAGGGAGCAGCCATCCACTCCAGCATTCCTGCCCAGAGTGCCATGGACCGTGTAGTCCAAACAGTCGGACATGACCCAGCGACTTCCACTGTTAGACTGTACTGTTCGCTTTTCCTCTAGTCTGTAAGATGGAAGGACTGGTGCTATCAATTCACATGTCTGTGGAGACGATATGTTGATACAATTCATGAAAATCAATAAGCATGCAACGGCAGTTTACTTGGAGGTTATGATACCAGTGTTCTCACTGTGATCGCATCATTATTACCACATCAACATCCAACTGTTGTTTCAGTTCAGCTCAGTTCAGTTCAGTCACTTAGCCATATCCGACTCTTTGTGACCCCATGGACTGCAGCACTTCAGGCTTCCCTATCTATCACCAACTCCCAGAGCTTGTTCAAACTCATGTCCATCAAGTTGGTGATGCCATCCAACCATCTCATCCTCTGTTTTCCCCTTCTCCTTCTGCCTTCAGTCTTTCCCAGAATCAGGGTCTTTTCCAATGAGTCAGTTCTTTGCATCAGGTGGCCAAAGTATTGGGAGTTTCAGCCACAGCATCAGTCCTTCCAATGAATATTCAGAATTGATCTCCTTTAGGATGGACTGATTGGAAACTCCTTGCAGTCCGAGGGACTCTCAAGAGTCTTCTCCAACATCACAGCTCAAAAGCATCAACTCAACTACTGTTTGAGTACATATAGTGAAGACCCATATCTTACAATGCAATGCAGTTCATTTGGTTGCTACATAACTCTCGTTACTAGCAAGTGTCTACCTTGAACACCTGTTGGACTGGCATTTATTTATTTATTTGGACTGGCATTTAATGTCCCCTCTCTGAGCATCCTGTGCCTTAGGTGTGAAGTGAAGCAAATATTTTTACCGACACTGCCAACTCTCCCCTTGAGAGTGTACTATCACTTAAATAAATCCTCTCTTGGCTTTCTTTACCTCTTGTCACCTCTGCATTCCTTCTGCAATGAGACAGGAACATACCCTGCAATAACACATCTCTGTTGGAGCCAGCCAGGAGATTTCGGTAAGCCTCAGTTTCTTACCTCCTCTGCACTTGAGAGACACTGCCTGAGTTCCTGCTTCTCTCTCTCTTTTATGCTTTCTTACTGTCTTTGGCATTTTTGGACCTACTGCCACAGTTGTGTGGAATCTTAAAAGTCCCTAGGATGCTCGCCCCAGAAATCTCCCTGGAGAGGACGAGTCCTGGAAAGTACTGAGAGGAAAGTAGTGAGAGAATAGGTCTCTCACCCCTACTTCTTACTCTTAACCTGACAGCTATCCCAACATTCCTTTGCACGTGAAATTTGTTGAACAAGATCTATGGGCCAATGTGGTCTACAACCTCAAGAAACATCTCGAAACCTTAGACCCTGTCTGCTCCAGCACAGAGGCAAGGACCTAGGGCTATTTGGTTGAATACCGCCAGGAAGTTGACCAGATGACCACAATCAAGGTCCCTGTGTCCTCACAGTGGGTAAGTGGTTCTTCACGCCCACTATGACTCTGGACCAGTGTATTGCCACGGCCCCACTCCTGACAGACAAAACTTGAGTTTACATCCAAAAAGCTCTTTCCTGTAACCTCTCTGGGGCACTAATAGGTTTTTGGCCTAAGATTTGCTACCTTACAGCTTCACGATGAAGTTGGAGATGAAGAGCTATGTTTTCAGAGGCTCTGTCAATACACAGCGGGTCCCCTCCAGACAATGTGGCTGCTGTGAGGAGATAACCTGCTGGGGCGGATTCCGGGTGGCCTGATCTAGGAGGTGCACACACCTGCCAGGCTCCGCAGAGCCGTCGCAATGCCAGAGGAATCCAGGTTTCAGCGGGAGACTGAAGCCCTGGAGCTGTGGATCTGCTTCACAGGAGCTCGGCTGGGGTTCTCATCTCCCTCCCGGTTTTAGGATATGTACCCTTCAGTAGCTGGATGCTGTTCTCAGCGTAGTCCTAACCTACCCAAGTGTTTCAGGAGTTGATTTTGACTTCCTGTCCTCTCATTCCGTCTTTACCAACCTGCAGAGATTCCAGTTCAGGACTGCAGGGACCGTGCTTCGAACTCCTTGCTCTGGGACTGAGGTCAAACTCACACCTTCATAACCTTGAGAATGCGGTTACTGCCAACTCCCTTGATCACTTTGAAGTGAGTCACGATGCCATCAACGTGCTCTCAGGAGAGCCTTTGGAGTGTTTCAAATAATAAGTTTTGAAATGAAAGTAAATAGTTACAAATTATGAACCCCAGCACCCCAAAGAGGTTTGGAATGAGAATAAGCCACCATCACTACTGTTCGGGTCAGAAACACATCACTTTTACTGTGATTTACAGATCAAGAGGCCTAACCACGGTGACCCAAAATATTCTTCTCTCTGTCCCAAAATATTCTTCCTCATGCAAGCCCTGGTCAGTTAAATTACTGAAATTTATATGACTGAAGCCTATATTTCTGAAAACGTAATTCTTTGCATATTGGTCTCCTCTCTAGAAAGCAACATGAGCCCAGGAATTATATATTTTCATTTTTCTTAAGAAAATGTTTTGCAAAGGCCTAGAACATGGAATTTTTTAAACTAATATTTATTAACGAATGGATGGAATTTGTGTGTTCTGATTTGCGACATGACACTGAAGAAATACATAATCTTGGTCAAATTTCTTCATATCTCTAAGCATCTAATTTTGTGCCTCAAAGACAAAAGAACATTTACTAAATGATTTTGGGAGTTTCTTTTCACGCCAGCATGCTAAAATACTTTTTCTTGTTTCAAGATGACTGTGGTTTGGTTTTACCCAAATTTGATTATAACACAAGGGAAACAATAAAGCTGAAGTTATAGGCTTGTCTCAAGAAATACTCAGAATAAGTTAAGTCAATGGCATTTCTAGGGCCCATTAAGAATTTTAACATCTTTCTCTGTGGTGGGTGGTACAAACTGCATTGTTAATTTGTGCATTAATAATTCCTAGGGCTGAAATTAGAGAGAGGGAAATATAAATACTGACAGTGCTTCTCTCCTCTGTCAAATATTAAAAATGGGTGAAATGTGGTTAGGATAAGTATAAATTGTCATTAAAAGGCTTAACCTATTATCTTTTTTTTTTTTTTTTCACTTGCTTTTGTGAAGGATCAGAAAAGAAGAGATTTTGAGAGAATTGAAAAGAGAGAAGAGATGACAACTGAAATGCTTCCGAAAGAGGTGAAACATAGGGAAGACAGATCTCAGGTGCATCTCTAACCCACTGCAGTCATCACTTGAAAAGAATTTTAAGTAGAAGAAGTACAATGTTTTTCTTATGTAACCCTTTGTCTGAAAGTAACCGAAGCCTACCTGTGGGAATTCTAATACACCCCTTACGTATTTTTTAAAAGAATCCACAAGTTTCTAGGATTAAAAAGAAGTGCAGGGTAAGGGTTGAGTTGGCCAGTCACTTTCTGCACCAGTTTCTGTTCTAGGATAAATCACTGGCTTCTTTCTCTTTTTTCCTTTAATTGAATTATAGTTGATTTACAATACTGTGTCAGTTTCAGGTGGGTAGCAAAGGGATTCAGTTATACATATATATATGTGTGTGTGTGTGTGTGTATATATGTTATTTTTTAGTCACTAAGTTGTGTCTGACTCTTTGTGACCCCATGGACTATAACCTTCCAGGCTCCTCTGTCCATGGGATTCTCCAGGCAAGAATACTGGAGTGAGCTGCCATTTCCTTCTCCAGGGGATCTTCCTGCTCCAGGGATTGAACCTGGGTCTCCTGCATTGGCAGGCAGATTCTTTACAACTGAGCCATCAGGGAAGCCTCATGTATGTATATATATACAACTATATATATATATATATACACACACACATAATCTGAATATATAATTTTCCATATTCTCTTTCACCCCCAGCTCTGCTGTCTCTTCCCTGAAGGGCCCTACCCCGTGCGTGGACACACCTTCCTTCTTGGTCCATCAAGCATCACTAGCCCAATGCCATTGTGTGTGATAGACTTAGTAATATTTGGAGTGAAATGGAGAGCTCCACAGGATAGCACAAAACCACATATAACCCGAAGCCATGCTTTCAGCCTTCTTGCTGAGTTTTCAGAAAATACTTTGGTCCTGCCAGTCGTTGGAGCAGCTTTCACCATAGCTCTAGGATGGTCCCCAGTTTCTCTCTTGTTCTCCATCTCAGTATCCCCTTTCTCTTCTGAGGCAGCAAAGAGAATGTCCCAGCAAATTTCTGGGCTGGATTTGACTTGATCTTTAGGCTTCTGTTACTTTTCCATCATCAGAAGCCTCCAGAGAGACTCAATGACAAACACCCTGTCTAGTCAATAGAGAAAGGGCTCAAATTTCTAAAATGGCATTTTCATCTTGCCTGGACATGTGCATATACAACCCCTAATATTTGAAACCATTTTATTGTCTTCATAATAATGTCTGTTTTTGCCATCTGCAGTGGCTTGCATCATATTTTGACTCCAGTTGGCCAGCATTTCCCACCCAGCTACGAGAATTTTTTTTCAGTCCTCTAAATATTTATCCCCTTTGCCTATCCAAACTTGACCATACACCAGTGTCATCTATGGAGCATTTTTAAAATGCATTCTCCTGAGTGCCATCTCAAGCCCAATAAGAAGGATTCAGGGAGGGGAGTGCCCTGAGTTCAGAGCCCATGATTCCCAAATTTTCGAACTCTTCACCTGGTATGCTTGGGGAGCTGGCCTCAGGATAGGTCATTTGGAGCTGCAGCTGTGAAGCACGATGATCTGCTCTGGTCAGTCCAGTTTTCTCTCTTCTTTCATACTTTCCCTTCCCCTGTCTGTGTTCTGCCTCCTCTTTCCCTTCTCACACATCAGATACTAAGTTCCCAGCATGTGCCGGGTACTTGGCTTCATAGTCTCATCACTTTTCCCTGTTATATTAGAGTCTTCCCACTTTTAAGTCTTCCTGCTACCCCTATCCCAAATTGTGAGAAAGCAACCTGGACTTCAGAAGCATCTGTCGCATAAGTCATCATCCCCCTTCTCATATCTTAATATTTCAGGAGCATTTGAGAAGTCTTTCCCAAGTTGCTATGACACTGCTTTGGAAATATTAAAATGTGAGTCCTATGTCTCATTGGATGGTGACCATTATCATTTACACTGGATCAGCTCTTCACTTCCATCTTTTTAAATATCATTATAGCTGAAAATGTCTTAATGACCTAATGAGGCTGAATGCACCATTTATAATAATTTCTAACTAAGAGACAATGAGGAAGATCCATCTCTTAGGAAACCAGTTTGGCACCTCCCAGGACAGTCCCAGGCCCCGGCAGAGGATACCCAGCTCAATTTCTCTCTCACTTTCTTTTTTATAAATTTTAATACAATGAAACCAGATCATTTAGGAATTATTCTAATCCCAGTTTCAAGTCCCATCCTTTTCTCCAGTCATGCACGTATTTAGACTTTTTATTCCTTCATTAACACAGGGAAAATGCAGACCATTATGACAGTTAGCAGACATAATTTTAGACAAATACAACTTCTTATCAAATAAGCCTGCGATAAGTATTTGATGAACAGGGCTCTTCAATATAACTTCCAACACTAATTTAATGAGAAGTATCAAATGAATTTTTTTTTATTCTGATATCTCCCATGAGACAAATGATACTTTGCAGGCCTATTTTTAACAAATGAATTATTGACTTAAACTGGCACAATTAATCACAATATAATGGGATCAGGGGATGTTAGGGGCTCATTCATCACCGTTGATGATGAGTACCGACTCTTCCGAGAAATGAAACTCTTTAATCACTCCTAGATTAACAGTTACATGCTTTCAAATTTCAATCATAAGGAACTGGCAGCCTAGAATGAAAAGGAGCCAGTGCTGGAGGAGAAAATGGAAAGAGAGAATACAGAGTTTGTTGTTTGTGGTCAGAAATCCTACTCTTGCCAGGACTCTTCGGTGAAGACAGAAAAATGATTCATTAGATAGGTGGTGCTGGGGATGGGCAGAGCATCAGAATGGCAGTGAACATTCTTGCCATCTGGGCTTAACTCTCTCATTAAAAAATCTGTGTGATGGGACTTCCCTGGTGGTCCAATGATTAAGAATCTACCTGCCCACGCAGAGTACACTGTTCAATCCCTGGTATGGGAAGATCTCACATGCTTCAGGGCAACTAAGCTCATGTACCACAATCACTGAGCTCGCAGTCTAGAGCGCATCCTCTGCAGCAAGAAAAGCCACCACAGCGGGCAGGCCAGGTGCTGCAGTGAAGAGTAGCATCCCCGCCCCCACTCACTGGAACTAGAGAAAGCCCAGAGAAGATCCAACGCAGCCAAAAATAAATGCTTAAACTTTAAAAAAAAAAAATAAATAAAGAACACATTAAAAAAAAATCTGTGTGACTCCTGGCAAATCTCTTGACATCTCTGACTTTCCTCTTCTTCATCTGCAAGATAAATACGGTACTATCTTTCCAAGGATCAAGCCACATAACCCACATCCTCAAGTTTTGGACAATTAGAAAGCAGAGCTCCTTTCATGTGATGTTTATTGTTGTTTTAGAAATTGTTTGTTTTCCACCTCCAGCCCCCATAGACATTTTTTGACTAATTGAAAAAGGATACACAGTGAAATGTGATAGCCAAATAAGGAACTCAGAACTAAGGGTAGGTCTGTCTGCTATCTCAACGAGCTTGACAACATCTCTCCCAAACCCTGCTGTTATCGAAAGATAAGTCACATGTGACTCTTGTTCTCCAGGAGTTCACAACCCTATTAGTCATACAGACAAGAGAGTCACATCATTTGGACATAAGAAAAAGTAAAAAGGCAAGCCAGTGAAGGATTTTTTTTTTAATTCAAAGCTATGCAAATAGTTAGAAGAAAAACAAATAGCTCAGAAAGGATAGGCAACAGATCCCTTCACCATATGATGACTGTACTTTCCCATTTGCCCAATTCATTCCAGGTTTATACTCATTTTCCAAGTACAATTATTAATACCATCTACTTTCACTTTCTTTTTTTTTTAAATTTTTTTATTTTTTTAATTTTTTTATTAGTTGGAGGCTAATTACTTTACAACATTTCAGTGGGTTTTGTCATACATTGATATGAATCAGCCATAGATTTACACTTATTCCCCATCCCGATCCCCCCCCCACC
This sequence comes from Cervus canadensis, assembly GCF_019320065.1. Lineage (NCBI taxonomy): Eukaryota > Metazoa > Chordata > Mammalia > Artiodactyla > Cervidae > Cervus > Cervus canadensis. The sequence continues at coordinate 30,162,546 of NC_057416.1, read as the reverse complement.
TCCCTCTCCACCCGACTCCTCTGGGTCTTCCCAGTGCACCAGGCCCGAGCACTTGTCTCATGCATCCCACCTGGGCTGGTGATCTGTTTCACCATAGATAGTATACATGTTGTTCTTTTGAAACATCCCACCCTCACATTCTACTTTCACTTTCAAAAGTGTCTTGGTTTGACAATTTTGGTTAACTAATTTTAGCCATTTCTTTCTTTTGTTATTACCAATATCTAAATAATGTGATTATATTTTGATTTTCTCTTTTTCTAAAAAAAATATTTTACTTATTTAGCTGTGCCACAGGATCCTCTTTGCGGCATGTGGGATCTTTAGGTGTGGCATGCAAATTCTTAGTTGCAGCAAGTGGGATCTAGTTCTCTGACCAGAGATCGAACCCAAGCTCTGAGTTGGAAGCACACAATCTTAGCTTCTGGACCACCTGGGAAGTCCTTTGATTTTCTTTAATTTATCATTGTTATATATAGTCCACAAACTTTTTACCTTTCTAGAGATTTGTGTAGCTCACACCTTCCCTGCTTCCTTGCCCTTTCTCCCAATATAGTTAAGTAAGAACCCTAAGTTTCTTCCTTTGTTCTATCTGAGACTTCAAACTCTGTAATTAAGCCTCCATGTGCTATTCTGTGAAGGATAGTTCTCTGGACTCCCCAGTTTTGCAATAGTATGAACACCCCATCATAATCCTCTTCTACCTCTCAACTGGCATCTGGTATGCCTTTACTTTTATATCATCATGTGTCATGACTGAGTGCTTTGTCCCAAGACTCAGAGATTTTCTGCTTATTTGACTGGACACAGATAGATACAGTTATCATTGGAATAGACAAAAAAAAAGAGTTTTAGAAAGGCAGGGAGAAATTAACAGAATTACAATAGTAGTAGAAGACTATAAAGCATATTTTTTTTATCAATAGGAAAAAAATATTATGTAAGTCCTGAATAATATAATTAATAAGGCAGTATGTGTAAATGTGTATATATTGATCTTTGTATCCTGCAGAGAATACTCTTTATTTTCATCATCAATAAAACATTTATGAAATATTGATCTGCATTATGTCCCAAAGACAAAACTTTTAAAAATAATTATAAAAAGCAGGCGCTTGGATCAATGGATAAGCCTGGGTTTTTGTAACAGACGTCGCCGACAATGGTGTGGTGCTGGATTAGAAAAGATGTGAAAGATTCAAAAAAGCATTTGTTTAACATTGTGACCTTGTGAAGGTAAGCAGACTTGACCCTCACTTCCAGGTACTCGCAGTCTCCCAGGGGATGGGGGGCATTTGAGGCAGGTGTGGGGCTGAAATTGAGCACTGTGTGTCTCCAGGGTCATGCTGAAGGTAACGATGCTCTGTGTCAGGGAGTGATTGAAATAAGGTTGTTTCTACATGAAGAAATCAGATAGTGAGAAACCTAAGAGCATTTTAATTTTATCCAGTTGAACATGGGAGCTGCTGGTGGTTTGAAATGTTTTAGGAGGATTAACTTCAGGGGTGTGTAGGATAGATGGCTGTTGGGGAGCAGGGCTGGGGACAAATCGGAAAGTGGGATCCCACTAGAGAGAAGAGCTTGGCCACAGAGGAACTCGAGAAGAAAGACTGAAAACAGGTGGTGTTTTAAAAGCGTAGGGGCTGCTTTGCTCTAGGGAGGAAGAAGATAGAGTCAAAAGTTACTCCATAGATGTTTTCATAAAACCTGGATGATCACTAGAATGGGCTCAAGACTGACAGAAATAGGGTGCTAGTGTTTTTCAGTTTCTAAAATGCATTTTCAAACTTTTAAGAAAGATAACCACTTACACGCATCTAACTTCTCGCCTCTAAAATCCGGCAGATATTACTCAGAAATAATCATGTGTCTTATTCTGTGTTGGAAACTAGGAAAGGATGCAAGACAAGCTCCAGAAAACTGGAGGTAATTTTACTGGATAAATGAGGGTAAAAATCTGCTATATTTGGCCAAGAAGATATGCATTTTTGGCATACAGAAAAGCGATTTGCCTGGGAAGTAAGCAGAAGAGACCCAATCAAATCCTTCCATCTCGCCCACGAAAGGTTCTGGGCCATGGATGTTTGAGAACAGACACTCTCTGAAGTGGTCAGGAGGGATATCGACACCCATCACTCGTCTGTGGTACCAGTTAGACTCCAGAGGCTGCACCGAGCAGGTGGCTGATGGTGATTCCTAACCCTGGCACAGAGAGCAGAGGATGGAGGAGGGTCTCCAGAAATTTCTGGCTGCCCCACCACTCCTGGGACAAAGTCACCTGCAGAAACGCCAAGTGACCACCTACCTGGCACTTCCGTATTTCTCTAATGTCGGTGAATTCCGGTGCAAGTCTTTCTCTTATCTTTTGGGGGCCAAAAATATCTTTGGTACAACATCCATGACAGAAACCATGTCAGCTCATAATACCTTAATAACTTCAACTCTTACCTAGCACACACAACTCTTTTTGCCATGATTTTTAAAGAATGACGTATAGTTGGTTTAAAATATTATGTTCATTTTAGGTGTTCAGTGTAGTGATTCAGTATTTTTACAGACTATACTCCACATAAAGTTATTACAACATACTGGCTGTACTTCTTGGATTGTGCATTACATCCATGTATTTTATCTGTTGTTTTGTTTTTCAGTCACTAATTTGTGTCCAACTCTTTGCCACCCCATGAACTGCAACACATCAGGCTTCCCTGTTCTTCACTATCTCCCTGACCTCACTTAAACTCAAGTCCATGAGTCGGTGATGCCATCTCATCCTCTGCCGTCCCCTTCTCCTCTTGCCCTCGATCTTTCCCAGCATCAGGGTCTTTCCCAATGAGTAGGCTCTTCACATCAGGTGGTCAAAGTATTGGCCCTTCAGTGCCATCATCAGTCCTGCCAGTGAATATTCAGGGTTGATTTCCTTTAGGATTGACTGGTTTGATCTCTTTGCTGTTGAAGGATAGCTTGTACCTCTTAATTCTCTTCCCATACCTTGCCCCTCCCCGCAGCCCTCTCCCCACTGGTAGTGACTGGTTTGTTCCCATATAGTACTGTTTTTGAAAAATAAGCAAGTGGAGAAAAATCACTGGCACAAACATATTCCACAGTTTAAAAAGACACCATTCCACAGAATCAGAACAAGTTTCTTCCTATAAAACTCATACTGTTGCAATAAACGAAGAAATTGCTGAACTTTTCTAATGTACACTCTGCAACACTTAAATAGATACTACATTTTGCAATTTGAGCAGTATCACAGAAGTAACAATGCAAAATCATGAAAGACTGAATGAAAATTTAAAAACTGCAAATATAGAATTTAGAACTTCCATGCGGCAGTGAACAGCTGAGTGGATACTGCCAACAAGCTGAATTTTGAAAATAAAGGCATATTCTAGACACTCTTCCAGAACTGAAAGGAGCAAACAATAAATGAAAGTGGTGAGGGAACTGTGAAATGATCTGGGAAATCCAACATGTGCATAAGGGAGTAAAGCAAGCAGAAAAGCAATAGAAGAAAAGTTTCTTGAGAGAGTTCACAGAGAGCTCGAGAATGAATGAAAATAATACCTTAAACACACTTGATGGGATCTGGAATTGAAGAACAATTTTCATTATCTAGGTCTAGACTTATTTTCTTACCAGATTCTAGACACTCATGTTCCTGTTTTAAAATGTCAATCACTGGGACTTCCTTGGCAGTCCAGTGGTTATGGCTGTGTTTCCAATGCAGGGAACACAGATTTGACCCCTGTTCATGGATAAAACCCCACATGCTGTGAGGAGCAACTAAGAAAAAAAAGAATGAAAAAAAAATCAACATTCACTAGTTGTCTGTAATGAACATGCATTGCTTGTAATATTAGAAAGATAACCATTCATTAAAAATAAATAATTTTAAACATTATCAACACTTAAAATGTGTAAATGGAACTCTATTGCTTGGCTTTTGAAATCAGTTGATAAGCTTCATGCAATTCCAACACAAATTTCTTAAAAGGATTATCTTTTAACTTGACAAAATAATCAGGAAGTTCATCTGGAAAGTTTTTGAAATATTCCACAAAGAAAAATACATATGGAGACACATTTGTAGGTTTCAAAAGATTTTATAAAGTGGTTGTAATTAAGTAGGGATGACAATAGAATAACATAAAAAAGTCTGGAATAGACCATAGTGTATAACTAATCAAATCAAAGTTAATGCTTTAAATCAGTGGAGAGAGATGATTATTAAATAAGTGGTGTCGGAACAACTGGCTAACAACTGGAGAAAATAGCTAAATTCCTGCTTCATATCACTTATCAAAGACATTTTTAGATGGATTAAAAAGATAAACATAAAAATGAGTCATGAATGGCTTGGAAGAAAATGTAGATTGGCATATCTGATATCACATAAAAGCAAAATGAGAAAATAAGGAGGAACATACTGATGGATTTTGAAAACATGAAAGTGTGAAAACCCATATTCATCAAAAAACTATAAAGTTAAAAAGTTTATGATAGATTGGGGAACTATATATACTTATATAGACAGAGGTTGTTGTTCAGTCACTAAGTTGTGTCTGACTCTTTGCAACCTCACCGACTGCAGCACACCAGGCTTCCCTGTCTTTCACTGTCTCCCAGAGTTTGCTCAGATTCATGTCCATTGAGTCAGTCATGATATCTAACCATCTCATCCTCTGCCTCCCTCTTCTCCTTTGTCTTCAAATGTTTCGCAGCATCAGGGTCTTTTCTAATGAGTCATCTCTTCACAAGAGGTGGCCAAAGTATTGGAGCTTCAGCTTCAGCATCAGTCCTTCCAGTGAATATTCAGGGTTGACTTCCTTTGGGATGGGCTGGTTGGATCTCCTTGCAGTCCAAGGGACTCTCAAGAGTCCTCTCCAACACCACAGTTCAAAAGCATCAATTCTTTGGCACTCAGCCTTCTTTATGTTCCAGCTCTCACATCTGCACATGACTACTGAAAAACCATAGCTTTGACTATACAGACCTTTGTCAGCAAAGTGATGTCTCTGCTTTTGAATATGCTGTCTAGGTTTGCCATAGTTTTCGTTCCAAGGAGCAAGCATCTTTTAATTTCATGACTGCCGCCACTGTATAATTATACATGTACAAATATGAAGCTATAAATATGCTTGAAAAATCCAAAGGAAAAAAATTAAATTTCATAGTAGAAAATGAGAAAGAAGCATCACAGGTAGGCATTTTCAACACAGAAAGAGTATAGTGGTCAATACATTTATGAAGATTGGTTAAATCTAATGGATTAGTTTGCTACAGATGCTGTAACAAATTACTACAAACTTGGCTATTTTTAAAAGTTAAGCATGTAAAGCAGGGAACCAAACTGATTCAAATCTTGTTAAAATAGATTTGAAGACAACTAAATGCATACCCTCACCTATGAAACTGGTAGAACATATCCCCTTAATGTTAACATAGGAGCAGATATCTCTGAGTTGGGAGATTATGGCACTAGCTATTTTTCTTTATATGTATGTATATATATATATATATATTGCTGTGAACACATTTTACTTTCTTTTTAATTCTATGATCCCTGTTATGCTGAGGTCCTAATCACAGTACTACTTAACCATTTGACCAAAGTGAGATGATATGAGTTGGACAGACTTGAGAAAGGAGAGGCAGACAGTGATTTTAATTTTTTATGGTAAAATGATAATGGGACATCTGGGTATCACCTGAACATGGACTCTGGGGTCTCAGTGATATGGGGGGGATGAAGGTACAGACACTACCATCTCTGGAGCTGTACATGGTGAAGCTCTAGAGGAGCATGCTAGCTTCCTGGCACCAAGGAATATGACTCTAGTAATCTGTAATTCTCAAAACTCTAGGATTATGAGCCCAGATTCTTTCTACTTTCCTCTCTTTGTGTATGTTTGTGTGCACTGGCTGTCTGACCTGCAGTAGCTCATTTCTCCAATAAAACATTAATGAGTGAAGATCTATATTTCATACTGAATGAAATATTTAAAATGATCATTATAGTTATATTTCCCTTTAGTTATTTTTCTTGTTTTGTGGGGTGGCCATGGAATGCAACATTTTAGGGTTGCCTATCCCTAAAAAATGGAAACTGGAGCCCTGCAATCAGGCATATATCCTAGTTCTCCTTGCTCAAAGATGCATATAACTAAATCTGTTTCAGACCTGGTGTTGCAAGAGAGAACATGATGTGAGATATGATGGTTGCTGGGGAGCGTGCATCACAGGAGCACAGACAACCAGCTCTGAGAGAGATCTACATTTGGCATCTAGGAGTGTAATATTTCCTTCTCTCCTGAGCAAAACTTGTACTGAACTACAGAGTGGCATTTCTCAATAACTGCAGAACCGAATTCGGGGCTCTGGGGGGAAAGCAATGAGATTGTAGAGACCAGCAGTTCATGGAGTGCCTGGCCCCTGCTTCTTGGGCAGAGGCCTGAGGAAGCAACACAGGTCTATAATGCACTCTTCACAGAAACTCTGAGGACCCAGCAAAAAGTGGCAATAGCAGATGAACTCACAGATGTCATAGGACAAATGAGGCTAAGACGATGGGGTTGATGCCAAAGGGGCCACATGGCTCTAGAGACATCTTAGCATCACCTTGCATAAACCAGCAGCCAAGGACCAGCCAGGGAGGTGCGTGTGTCAGTGGATGCCCCTCTAGGCAGAAGACATCAAGGTCCGGATGTCTGCCCCAAAAGCCCTGGCAGTGCTTAATAGCCTTGAACTTGGGTGCAGCCCCAGGAAGGTGGGGGAAGAAGGGCTGAAACAACTCATTCGATGATGAGTTTATTCCTCCCCACCTGACTGGGGTTCTTAACCTCATTTCGTGGACTGGATTCCTGCCAGTTGAACCCATCAGCCCATCAACTGGGTCTCCTTCCTATTAGAATGAGGGCAAAGCTGGGGGAGAGAAGACAGTGGGGTCTGGGCCTAAGAAGAAAGAATTTGCAGCTTTTTTGCAGCAATTTTTACTATGCATCACAGTCAGATCGGAGGGAGCTCCGGGTTGGCTGTTTGTACTTTTGAGCAGAGGCTGAACTTTAACTCTGGAATCGATGCTGTTCCTAAATATCTCAAGGGGGGCTGGTAGCCAAAAAAGCTTTTATTTATGGCCATGTCAGGAAGTTAGAATTGAGGGGAGAGGCCTTGGTTTACAGAGGAGAGGAAATCCAGGGGCCCAAGCCCTGGGCTGGCCCTGTTTTCATTCACTGGTTCCATTTAACAGCTTCTCACAACATATGCCGTTTACATTATGGTATCCGGCACATGTAGACTTTGGCTGGGATTATCCTCCTGAGTTTAGAATTTATGATGGTGCAAATAGACACCAAATTGAAGACTAGGCAAGTGGGCATGCCAGAAGAATTGAGTGGGGAAGGGGATAGACTTCATTCTCTTTCTTCTGGGTCATGTTCACTCTGTCCTCACGAAACCAAGAACAAAGGGATCTCCTTTTTCCCAAAGGGAGGCTGGGCAGGGAATGAATACTCTGAGGTTCTGCTCCAGAATTAGGGACACGTACTGAATAGTTTCTGACTCTTTCCCTTTTGGTTCCCCAGAGCAGGGCGCTTAAGAAGGGAAGGGAGGCTACTAAGCTCCCCTTTTTTTGTTCTGAGAGAAATGAGGTCATTTGAGCAAGAAAATAAGCAGACTAGTCATTTAACAGCAAGACCCAGAAATCTTATAAATACTTCCTCGTTAGGGCAACACCGCAATTTACAGCCAAACTCAAAACAGGGGCCTTTGAAGGGAAAGGGAGTTAAATTTGAGTAAAGGCTGTGGGCATGCTGGTTGGTGTTGCTGATGAATGATGTTTAAAAAAACTACATTTGAAGAGTTGATCCAGTCGGTGTGTAATTACATTTGGTTAAACTGAGAGTAGTTGGGTTTTTTAAAAAATTTTACAAGTACTTATATGCATTTATATTATTCATACATATTATTTATACGTAAATAGAGACCTTGACTTTCAAAAGGTGTGTGTGTGTGTAGATTGTTAGGTTTCTAGTTTCAGTTGCAGCAATTTCTAGTTTGCTATACGCATGGCCGTTAGAATGGCGATAGCAGAAATTTTATGTTAAAGTACTTGATTTTGTGAAACAGCAAGAAGAGACAAGAAAATTTTTTCTTTTATATTTTATAAGAAAATCAATCATTTTTATATATCAATATAAAAAGTAAAATACTAGCAGAATTTCAGAGATATGAAAATACATAGAATTAACATCTGCCTCTTACATGTGATATATGGTGTAACAAGTCAATCCCACAGTAAAACAAGATGGAGCACAATCCAATATTGTGTTATGTTGGACTTCTATTATATGAATTGTTTTGAAATGAGTAGGCAAAAAAAAAAATTCACTTAAAACTTCTATCAAAATATTTTATTAAAAGGGATTAAATATGTAGGGGGTATCTATGTGTGTAATAAAAGGAAAGAATGTAGCCATTTAAAAAGTTTGAATGGAGGCTTCCCAGGTGGCGCTAGTGGTAAAGAAACCATCTGCCAATGCAGGAGATACAAGAGACACAGGTTTGATCCTTGGGTCAGGAAGATCCTCTGGAGGAGGGCATAACGACCCACTCCAGCATTCTTGCCTGGAAAATCCCAAGGACAGAGGAGCCCGGGGGGCTACAGGGTTGGACACAACCAAAGGGAACTTAACACACACACAAATACTTATATCTGAGAGTAATTGTTGAGTGAGGAAATCTGATATAAGGAACGGAAAAAAGACACGGAATGTGATGATTTAAGGGATGATCTGAATACCATATGCAAATTATATGTCAAAGGGGACTTTATGTCCCCTTTGAACATACTTACTTCTTATACCATGAGAGCATCTTTGTGCTGAAGAATTTGAGGCAGCATCAAACACGACGTCTGGGTCCTTTTTGTATTTTCACCATGAGGAAAAGAGAAGAGGCAATGAAAGAGAGCTAGCATTTAGTTAGTCACCTGACCTTGGTTGGATACTGTCGGATACTGTCAGAAGCATTTTATTTTACTTTTTTTGTTTCCACTTTATCCATAAGGGCATTAAGGCACCAAGAGTTTAAGTAACTTCACTAAGCTCACACAGGTAGAGAGAAAAGGATCCTGATATAGAATCAAGTCTGTCTTCCTTCCTTCTGACCTCATCCCACTCACTCTCTCTGGTTTTAATGCCCACCAATCTGTCTATACTGATTTTGGTGGAGTCACTACAGATCTTAGTTGCCACAGCTGACCAGCACTTTTTTTTTTGTTATTAGTTGGAGGCTAATTACTTCACAACATTTCAGTGGGTTTTGTCATACATTGATATGAATCAGCCATAGAGTTACACTTATTCCCAATCCCGATCCCCCCTCCCACCTCCCTCTCCACCCGATTCCTCTGGGTCTTCCCAGTGCACCAGGCCCGAGCACTTGTCTCATGCATCCCACCTGGGCTGGTGATCTGTTTCACCATAGATAGTATACATGCTGTTCTTTTGAAATATCCCACCTCACATTCTCCCACAGAGTTCAAAAGTCTGTTCTGTATTTCTGTGTCTCTTTTTCTGTTTTGCATATAGGGTTATCGTTACCATCTTTCTAAATTCCATATATATGTGTTAGTATGCTGTAATGTTCTTTATCTTTCTGGCTTACTTCACTCTGTATAATGGGCTCCAGTTTCATTCATCTCATTAGAACTGATTCAAATGAATTCTTTTTAACGGCTGAGTAATATTCCATGGTGTATATGTACCACAGCTTCCTTATCCATTCATCTGCTGATGGGCATCTAGGTTGCTTCCATGTCCTGGCTATTATAAACAGTGCTGCGATGAACATTGGGGTGCACGTGTCTCTTTCAGATCTGGTTTCCTCAGTGTGTATGCCCAGAAGTGGGATTGCTGGGTCATATGGCAGTTCTATTTCCAGTTTTTTAAGAAATCTCCACACTGTTTTCCATAGTGGCTGTACTAGTTTGCATTCCCACCAACAGTGTAAGAGGGTTCCCTTTTCTCCACACCCTCTCCAGCATTTATTGCTTGTAGACTTTTGGATAGCAGCCATCCTGACTGGCGTGTAATGGTACCTCATTGTGGTTTTGATTTGCATTTCTCTGATAATGAGTGATGTTGAGCATCTTTTCATGTGTTTGTTAGCCATCTGTATGTCTTCTTTGGAGAAATGTCTGTTTAGTTCTTTGGCCCATTTTTTGATTGGGTCATTTATTTTTCTGGAATTGAGCTTCAGGAGTTGCTTGTATATTTTTGAGATTAATCCTTTGTCTGTTTCTTCATTTGCTATTATTTTCTCCCAATCTGAGGGCTGTCTTTTCACCTTACTTATAGTTTCCTTTGTAGTGCAAAAGCTTTTAAGTTTCATTAGATCTCATTTGTTTAGTTTTGCTTTTATTTCCAGTATTCTGGGAGGTGGGTCATAGAGGATCTTGCTGTGATTTATGTCGGAGAGTGTTTTGCCTATGTTCTCCTCTAGGAGTTTTATAGTTTCTTGACCAGCACTTTTTAATATTTCCCTTCTTTGGTCAGTGGTGCTTCACACTGCTGACCGCTCGTCCCTTTCCTGAAATGCTTTCCTTCCTGAAGTTTGGTGGCTTTATCCTTTCTATGAAGTGTCAACTTTCTTAGCTTCATTGTATCTGATATGGTTGTCACAGATGGTAAGGTTCTTAGCAGTATTTATTAATATGTTCTAGATGCTATACATCATTTCTCTCTTAAATTTCACAGCTATGCTACGAGGTAGTTATTGTTATTAGCACTGTTAGCAGAGGAGAAAGCTGAGATTCTGAAAGGTTTGTGTGTGTGTGTGTGTGTGTGTGTGTGTTAGTCATACAGTTGTGTCTGACTCTTTGGGACCCCATAGACTGTGGCCCTCCAGGCTCCTCTGTCCATGAGATTTTGCAGGCAAGAATACTGGAGTTGGCTGCCATTTTCTACGGCAGGAGATCATCCCAACCCAGGAATCGAACCTAGACCTCCCACATTGCAGGCAGACTCTTTACTGTCTGAGGCACCAGGGAAGCTCCTGCACGGTTTAATAAGCAGAATAAAGTGATGCAGCCGCTAAACTGTGGAGCCAGGACAAAGGCTGAGGTGGTCAGGCTCTCATCCCAGGCTTTCTGGAATGCCTTTTCAAGTGCTATATACTCCACACACTTGAGTAATCACACTCCAGGTCATGCCTTCCTCTCGCTCGTAAATGTTGATGACTCTGTATCTCTCTTGAGCTCTAGGCCTTGAGTCCAACTGCTGAGATGGACCTCCCCCAGGCTGTTCACCCTGAACAGGCTCCAGATGGTTCCCTGCGTCTCCTCCCTGTCACCATCGAGGCTGCAACCTTTCAGGCAGTTATTTAAGCCAGAAACAGGGTGGCGTCCTTAGAATCCTCTTTTCTCTGGACTTGGTCACACCCGAGCCAAGACCCTCCTAAACCCCTGTCACTCTTGTCCTCCTGTCCCTCTCCTCTCATAGCTTGGGCTTGAATAGCACACTCTCAGCTTCTCCATTTGGCCCATTTGGGACCCTCTTTACCTGCTTTTCTAACTTTTAGCCTGAAAACCTCTATCTCATCAAAGTTGTGATCGTTGCAACATCGCGTGTTGTATCATACTGAATTCTTCAGGGCCAGCATAGTAGGTTCCTTCCTTCCATCCTTTCTCCCCTCTTCTTTCTTTTCTCACTCTACACACTCCTTCTTTCATCCTTCCTTCCCTTCTTCCTCCCTTCTTTCCCTCCTTTTAAAGCAGGGGACTCCTATTTGCCTTGAGACTTATGAGAAGTCCTGATATATACAACAGATGGAAGCATGGAAGCAGGCACTGAAATTCACCAGCCTGGCCTGCCCCCCCTTCCCTTACTGGGCTTCGTCCACTCATTCGTGGGTACCTGCTGGCTGAGTGCCAGCTCTGCACGAGCCGCCCTGTCCTAGGCAGTGGGAATAAGGCAGAGAGCAAAGATAACCCTAGGCCCTTGCTGTCCTAGGGCTCACGATCTTGTGATGGTGGACATGTAGGAGATGGGTGAGAAAACAAAATATAAGGGAATGCATATAATGTCAGATGGCGAGAAGAAAAATTAGGCCCAGCAGGAGACTAGGAAAAGCTGGAGTGAGGGTGCATTTGTCGCTTAGGATAATGTGGCCAAGGACAGCTTCTCTAGTAGCTGGATCTCTGGTTGGAGATCTGAAGGAGGTGACACAGAGGGTCACCTAAGCCCTCCAGGCCTGGGAGATGGAGTGTCAACATACTGAGGTCCCAAGGCGGGGAGGCTGGTGTGGCTGGCGCCGAGTGGGTGAGGACACGGGGCAAGGTCAGAGAGAAGCAAGGACACCGGGGAAGCCACCTGGACGTGGAGGGTCGTTGTGCCCACTCAGGTCCACCAGTCCTCTGAGCGAAGCATGGAGCCCCTGCAGAGTTTTGAGAAGATCAACAGAAGGTGATTCTGAGAATAAAGTAGGGACTTCCCTGGGGGTCTGATAGTTCAGACTTCGCCTTCCAATGCAGGGGGTGCAGGCTCAGTGGTTGGGGAGCTAAGATTCCCACATACCTCTCGGCCAAAAATTCAAAACTTAAAACAGAAGCAATATTGTAGCAAATTCAATAAAGACTTTTAAAATGATCCACATTTTAAAAAAATAATCTGTTTTAAGAAAGAAAAGAAAACAGGTGCATTCCTGGTAGGCAACGGGGAAGCCAAGGTGGAAGAAGAGAGACCATTTAGAAGACAGACTTGAACAGCCGGTGAAAGATGGTGTGGTCTGAGCAGGAGGGGGAAGGGTGGGCGGTGGAGTGTCGGTGCAGACCCAGGACGCTGTCAGAAAGCTACACGTCTGGGAAAGAGACACTTGTACACCTTGATGAGACCCAGAAAGTGCCCTGTGCCCAGGCTGTCTCTCATGCCAGCCTCCCGGGCTCCCATCGCCCTGCCCTGCCTGGGCCACAGTGATGCTTGCCACATCCACAGCCTACCACACTGTGCCCAGCCTCCTCCTGCCTTTGTATGCTCTGTTTCTTCTTCCTCCATCTTGACCACTTTGCAAACTCAACCTTTATTTTAGTCATTTATTTATTTTTATTTTTAGGCTGCATCAGGTCTTAGTTGCAGCTTCTCTCTCGTTGTGGCATGTGGGCTCAATAGTCTTGCCCCTGGACGTGGCTGCTCTGCTCATAGCCTGAGGGATCCCAGTTCCCTCACCAGGGTTAGAGCTTGTGTCCTCTGCATTGGAAGGCAGACTCTTTACCACTGGACTGCCAGGGACGTCCCCAAATTCGATCTTTAAATCCCAGTTCGAACACCCACCACTCCCTCTTTGCAACCTCCCCTTCATCCGCATGTCTACATGGATGCTTCCTCCTCTGTGTGTTTCAGTTTGTTCCTTATCCATTCAAGCCATCACTTGTATTATAACAAATTGCTGCTTTTTCACCTACATTGTTAAACTTAAATGTCTAGATTGAATCGCTTCATCTGGTCTTCCCGGGACCTCGGGACCTAGATGATGTTGGCATGTCATGGGCATTTTATAAGCACTTACTGAATAATAAATAAATGTTTTCACTTCAAACATTCCAGAGTATGAGTCTAAGTTTAGTAATAAGACTTGACCCTTGGGGTCAAATGTTTGTCTAGATTTTTTCCATCGTGTGAGAGGAATTTTTGGAATGCAAACCTAATGGAGCCGTCACAGTTTTTTTTTTTTAATGTGCATCATTTTTAAAGTCATTATTGAATTTGTTACAATATTGCTTCTGTTTTATGTTTTGGGTTTTTGGCCATAGGTCATGTGGGGTCCCCTGCATTAGAAGGAGAAATTTTAACCATTGGACCACCAAGGAAGCCTCACAGGTTTGCTTTTACAAGAGATTTGCACATGTAGTATCCACCAGCAAGATCCTTTAGGTGGGAAAACGAGAGCTGGAGGAAGCACAGCGTTGACTTGGAACATGGGCCATCCACTGTTAGGGACTCCTTGGCCATTTGGGGAGCTTTTGTGAAGTTAAATGAGTGAATATAAATTGAACTTTCGTGATAAAACCTTTACTTTCTGCATCTCCCATAACATGTATTTTAAATACTACTGCAATGTCAGCATCCTGTGTGAAGACATGCATGATGAGACTCATGGATCATGAATTGCTCATCAGACACCTACTCTGAACTGAGAGGTTTCTTTAGGAGTGGACATCTCTGCTTCCAGTCTAAGCCTTGGCTTGACACCATGGCTTGAGGTGTTACTTGAATCATCACACGTTTCTTCAAAAGCAAAAACAAAAACATTTGGATCAAAGACTTCTATTACAAGACAAGTCTCACAAAAATACACGTGGAGCCACGTTGCAATCTGCCAGCTGTCAGTTACTAGGAAAAGCTTTGCTGGAAATTCATTTTCAAGTGCATTTTTAGTAGTTGTTGATTTAAAACCAGGGAATAATGGAATGAAATAGATTCAAAGTAGGATCTGCATGTCCCTAACAGTGAGAAATAAAAATTATTATGCACTATTTCTATCCAGGCCATGTGTTAGACAGTTCACATATTTTATCTTATTGAATTCTGATGACAGCTTTTCAAGGTATTTTATTCTCACTTTCCAAATGAGAAATTAGAGGTTTTAAGGTCACATAGCTAGTTAGGGAAGAGAGCCAGTTTCAAAACAAAGCACTGTCAAATTACTAAGTTCTGTCTGCTATACCCTGCTGCCTTTCTGCCTTGGTTACTTCTTATAATGAAAGCTTTTATTCCTCAGACACATGCACTGTTTAAATAAACTTTATGTGGTGTTTATAAATCATATTTGAATAAGGTGATCTTATGTCTTGGTTGGCCCTGGATGGATACCCCTGACGTACGTTTGTTGCCTTGGTGACATGATTAATGACACTGCCTTTCACTCTTAGAATTGTCCCAGTCTGGAAGGTAAATGATATGGTCACCTTCTCTTTGAACTTACAGTTCACACTGCTCATTCAGTTGCTTCCTGGTGAATCCTCTGCCCAAGTCTTAGGGGTAGTTTTTCTTTTTAATCTTAACGGCTTGGTTCCTTGGATCGTCTAGATCTTCATAAATGCAAGAGAAAAATCCATACAGACTCATTATACCACACAGCCAAGAAGGCAGTGCAAGCTGATTTTAGTTCACTGAACAGATTGAGTGCACATTTTTCCAGTTGTTCATCTGGAAAACCAGATTTAAATCATGTTGTGTTAGAAACAGTGATATGTTAAAAAAGATTTTTATATATACATATAAAATCTAAATACATACATAGATGTAGATTTATATAGATAAATTGTGTGTATATATACACACACCCACATGCACACACACACACACACATATACCATGGTGGAGAACACATCTCTGAAGATTTGGCAGTCGGCAGGCAGAGACTCTGTGACTTTCAAATAAGAAAGAAGTTGATCCTCTAAGCTCATTTAAAAATAACTTATCCTGTATTTCTTACGATCTAGAATCTTCCCTCGGAGGGTAAAGCATGACCCTGCTCTGGGTTATCCAGGAGTAAAGCTAGAAAACCCAACCTTCCTTTTGTCTTAGTAAGCCTGGTCATAAGGATAAAGATCTGGCGATAAGCCTCTAAAATGTGGGCTAAGCAATTCCCTCGAGCCATTCCACTCTTCCCAGCCACTGGCTTGCCTTTTCAGGGCAGCCATTCTTCATCTGTGCGAGCTAGTCTTGTGGGACCCCACTTCCTGTTTTGTTCTGGCTAATTGAATTCCCTTGTGGGATGAAAGCATTTTGCGCTGGCTTGAGAAAGGAAGAGTCCAAATGCATAAACTGTAAATACTGATGACAGCAGAATCTCATCCCTCCTATTGTTATTTATTTTGAGATTTTTGCTGGAGCAATAGTTTTACGTTTGACATTTATATAGGTCATGGTGAGTTAATAGCCATCTGCCATCTGGGAACTCTTTTGTAATGAACATTATAGAAGACCATGGAAGAATGCTCTGGCATTTCTGATTTGCACACAAGCTGAGATGGGGCTGATCTCCACAATATGCTCTTCCTGCTCACATGAGTCACGTGATCCACCAAGGTGTTCACTCAACGCTCAGTCAGGCAGGCATGGTGCCCTGGGAGCCTGGGCTGGGCTGAGCTTAAGCTAATTTCTCAGTCACTCTCAGATACATTCTTTTGCCAAGAAGATGAGCTCTGGATTTCAAGCTACCGAGTTCAAGAAATCTCATGTGGATCTAATGGTACCTGGGCTAGACAATGGGCTTCCACTGAACCCTGCTAAGTCTGTGATAGATCTTCAAAAAAATAATGACTATAGGAGACAATCTCAAGTATATTGCCTGCCGACAGCCTGGTGCCATTAAAAGAGTACGCAGTGTCCAATTAGAAGAACTGCCCTCATTCAAATCCCTCATTTGAACCCTTGAAGCTTCCATCTATAAAATGTCAGACTTACTTATTTTGAAAATTATATGAAACACCGAACAATCACTAGGTAAATAGGATTCCCCCTTTTAGTTGTTCTTTTCCCTCTTTATTTTTCTTTATCTCCCCTTCCTTCCTAGTGAGGATAGGAAGCCTTGGAGTGGTAGATGTGGATGAGGAAGGAGAAAAGCTTCTTTTGAATCCATGCCACTTCTTTAGTTCTAACATCAACACTCCGGTCAGTGAGGGCCCGAGAGATTCTGACTGATGTTGTCGGTGTTGGTCAGCTCGGTTTAGTTTACCAGAGGTGTGGTTTTAGCAACCAACAGGGCAGACAAATACTTCACTTTACTGTGCTTTACAGGTATTGCTTTTTTAAAAAAAAAAACAAATTAAAGTTTTGTGACAATCTTGTCTTGAACAAGTCTGTTGACATCATTTTTCCACCAGCATTTTCTCACTTAGGATCTCTGTGTCACATTTTGGTAATTTTCCTAATATTTCCAACTTTTTCATTATTATCACATGTGTCATGATGATCTGTGATCAGTGACCTTTGATGTTACTACTACAACTCACTGAAGGCTCAGAGGTGAGCAGTTTTTAGCAGTAAAGTATTTTCTGTTTAAAGTATGTACTTTTTTAGACACAATTCTATTGCACAGTGCATAAGCTCCAGTACAGTGTGAACATAACATTTACAGGCACTGGGAAACCAAAAAAATCCATGCAACTTACTTTATGGTATTATTCACTTCATTGCAGTGGTTTGGAACCAAACTTGCAACCTCTCTGAGGTATGTTCCAGGCTTTCTTTGTGGGCTGTTGCCTGAGAGACTCTGCAAATATTAGATAACTGTATCCCTTGTGTGAACTATTATTTAACATTATTTAATCAAGTATTTATTGTCCACTTTGTGCCAGGAACTGTGACAAGCTTCGGGCATTGATCTGCCCTGCTCCTCTGAGCTTTCTTTCATCCAGTAATGGTAAAATGACATAGAACATCTTACACTCCGTTTGGGATTCCAGGTCTTTCTGGGACCCATGCTCCTTGTTTGTATCCTGTAGACAATGAGACAGGCTTCCCAAGTGGCTCAGTGGTAAAGAATCCTCCTGCCAATGCAGGAGACAGACACAGGTTCAACCCCCGGATTGGAAAGATCTCCAGGAGAAGGAAATGGCAACCCACTCTAGTATTCTTGCCTGGAAAATCCTAGGGAAGAGGAGCCTGGTGGGCTACAGTCCATGGGGGTTGCAAAGAGTTGGATGTGACTTAGGGACTTAAAAACAACAGACAATGAGGTTGATGTGCTCTGGTCCTAATATTAATTTTTGTAAGTCTCTCTGCTCAGTTCCTCTCATTATTTCTTTCTTCTCTGGACAGCCCTCCCGTTTTTTCTGGGGTTTTCTATAGAATGTAGAATGTCCCTGAATGGGCATATTCCCAGTGCTTCCATGATTAGATGAAGGAGTCCAACTTGGTCTTTCATAAACAGGAAAGGAGGCTGAGATCCATTCAAAGAGATATACATTGGCAGAATCCTTTTCTTGCCTCCCGAACCATTGTCTCTTGGGTCTGGAAATGCCCCAACACTCTTGCACATAGAAATCCACAGCAGTCTCCCAGCCATACGCCAGAGATGCTAGTTTTAAACATTGGCACCTTACATTTCTCTTCATCAGTGTTTGCATATGGTTTAGTGAAGCTATAACTCACAGGTCACGTCGGGCATTACACCTCTCCCCCTCCACAACAGAGTGGGGAGCTGGGCGTCGGGGAGTTCCTCCATAAGCCCAAGGCTTGTAAAGAAAACAATAAAATGAAACCAAAGCCCAAATCAGCAAAAAGCAATTGGGACATTTAATTTTATTTCCTTTATTTGGAGTTTAACAGTAAGTCCCTGTTTCTGATTAAGAAATTTCTGAGTGGGAACAAGGGCCTTTAAAGAGAAACATGTTGTGTTTTGGCAGAAAAACTTAATGGCTTAGAACATAAAACCTTGGTCAAAGGAGCAGTGGGCCCTGATGTCAGAGAGCAGCAGGCTGAGTCTAGTAACTCATGGGAGGGGGGCGGAGGGGGGCTCCTTCATTTGCTCTCTCTTTTCAGGCCAGGGAGCAGGGGGCCTGGAATCTCTCTCATATGAATGAACTGGCTTTGCCATGTCTGAGGGGAGGCCTATGCCTTTTTCTCCACTGAAGCCAACCCTGAAGCTGACGAGAGTCCGGTGCAGATACACGGGAAGGAAGTCGTGTCCAAGGATGAAGTGACGGTCTCCTCTGGACTTGGCACGTGGTACCGGGTGGAGGACATCTGGCCAGCAAGGGGGCTGTAGGGGTTCACCATAGAGCTGGGAGTACAGTGTTCTCACCCACGTGCTTTTATTTATTTATTTATTTTCAACATTTATTGAAAACCTTCTGCTTTTCAGACCTGACCCCGGGTCTTGGGCTAACATCCCCCAGCAGGCACGCAGAGAACAGTCCCTTGAGGGAAACTATTCCATTGCCAGGTAAGCACAGCAGAGTGTGGTAGGCTCTCTTTTTGAAGTTCTATAGGATTACAGGAGAGGGAAAAATTCCTTCTACTATGACTGGGGTAGGGATGAGACCATGGAAGTCTTTCCAAAGGAGGGATGTTGGTGCTGAACCTACAGGAAAACACAGAAGTCCCTCGGGTAAAGTAGAGGAAGCTTCTTCCGAGCAGGAGGGGAGGTGGACTTATGAGAAATCACAGCCTGTGATTGAATGGGGCTGGAGTTCAGGATGCCGTGAGGTGTACAAGGTGTGCAGGGAGTGTGGCTGGAAGTGTGATCTGGAGGTCCTAGTGTCCTGGGGGAAGGAGCTCAGTCTTGATCCCAATTGAGAGGAAACCAGGGAAGAACTGTGGGTATGGAGTTAATCTGCCCATGCTGGTAACTGTGTGAAAGTGAAAATGTTTGTCACTCAGTCGTGTCCGACTCTTTGTGACCCCATGGACTTTAGCACCCCCAGGCTCCTCTGTCCATGGGATTCTCCAAGCAAGAACACTGGAGTGGGTTGCCGTGCCCTTCTCCAGGGCATCTTCCCTATGTAGACGTGGGTTACGAGGCTGGGGAAATATTGTAAGCATGATCAAGATGGAAATATTGTAACCATGATCAGAACCATGAGGTTCTGAAGTGCAGGGGTCAAGGCAAAGGAGAAAGCAGATGGTTCCTGATGGGAGACTTCATCCTTCCTCGTTGACAGCTTGCCTTGCACTTCTTTCTCCTTCCTCTCCTTTCCTCCTCTTTGCCTCTTTCTCTTCCTTCTCCACCTCCTCTTCCCCTCTTTCTCCCCACTTCCCGTCACTCTTCAGTAAGCCCCAGAGGTTCTCCAAGAAACTGACAACTCTCTTCTTGAAGAGACATAGAATTCCAATAACATCTAATTCACCTCTCATTTTCCTCAGAGATCTGATAACCCTCAAGGTGGCAGAAGGCTGCATTTCCCAGTTCCACAGGCATCCTGCTTCAAGGTCTTCCTTCCTGATGACTGCATAAACTGTCATAAGGGCCCCATGGGTTTCTGATTTGGGGAGATCATGGTGACAGTGACTTCCAGGCTTGAGCTGGTGACCATCTGCCACCCGCCCCCTTCCCCGCGCTGAATACCAGCGCTGTCTTGGGGACCGCAGCCTCACTGGGGGCCATGGAACCTGTCAAAGGTGACCTGTGCTTCCCTGACTGGAAAAAGGATAAGGTCAGTCCTTCCAACTCCCCCCAGCAGAGTGTCATAGGAGAGCACACCCCCAGGGATGGTCCAGGAAGCCTTCTGACACAGTTCTGTGGGTCCTGTCTGGAGCTGCTTCCAGAAAGGACTCGGGGCATCTTGTACCAAGAAAGGCAGACAAGGGTGAGTCTGAACTGGTCTTGAAGGCGACATGGGAGGAGTGATTTACCAAGAAGAAAAGAGATATGGAGGACCCCCACCCAGGTCAGTGGGAAGTTCCAGCTGTTGGCACTGAGGCAGGAAATACTATGCATGCGAGGCCGTAGATGAACCATCCTTCACCCCCAGCTCTTTGCCTGCAGTTAGGGATGGGTAGGGACATCTCAGAGGCTGCCTGGAGGAAGACAGCTCCACCAGCGAAATGCCCTTCATCACTGCAACCCTTAAGCCTTAGCACCAATGAGCTCATCTTTCCCCAGGCTTGTCTTTACAGAGGACCGGGGGCTGACCTCTGGTCCCAGCACACTTTGGTAAAGCCCTAGACAGGGGCCTAAAATCAGCCAGGGACAGTATCCACACCACACTTCCCTGCACCTGGAATAGACAGGCCTTTGGAAACAGGTCAGTAACTGGCATTGGAAACAAATTTTCCATTCCGCTCTTCTCCTGGGTGTGTGCCCCAGTGTGCTCACCCTGGCGTCTTTCTGGTGACCTTGTTCCGTGCCTCAGCTCAGGGATTTTGTAATTTATGGTGAATGATCACCGCGCAGATAAATCAAACTAGGTGTGTTCGAAGGTCAAACCAGTACACTTGCAGCTCATTTTACACAATCGGTTGTTTGCCACAAGTTGCCTGGAAATGGCACCTCCGGGCTTACTTTTTGGAGGAGGCAGGCACTATCTGCCAACCCAGCCACCTGTTTGTTCATCATCTGTTGATATGGCCCCGAAGTCTTGCAAATGTTAATTGTCCCACCCTCCAGCCCCTGAGTGGTATATGCAAATATACAAACATACTGCAGAATCTTGCTATTGACACAATCATTTGTAACATGCAAATCCTCCAATAATCATTAAGTACCCTCACACCCCTCTGTTCTGTGATCTCTCCTTGGCAGGGGGGGGCGGTCCCCTAGTGTGTAGCCCTGTTCCACATGGTGCCTGCCCTTGTGTGTGCCTTCTCAGTTGTGTCTGACTCTTTGTGACCCCACGGACCTGCCATGCTCCTCTGTCTACGGGACTTCCCCGGCAAGAATACTGGACTGGGTTGCCATTTCCTTCTCCAGGGGATCTTCCTGACCCAGGGATCGAACCCATGTCTCTTACATTGGCAGGCGGATTCTTTACCACTGAGCCATCTGGGAAGCCCTTGTCCACCATCAACTTCATTTCCCACCATCCAACCCTCCCTCCTGGCCACATCAGAACCTGCTTCTTTGAGGCAGTTTCTTTTTTTGCTAGAGGCCTACCTGCTGTTTGGATTTTTATACACTGAATTTTCATAAAGTGGGACTCATTTATAGCAGGATATTTGCTTTGGCCTTATGATTCACTAGTAAATTCCAGACCATTAGAGAGAGGTCAGTGTTCTATGTTGAGGGGGATTTCAGTGAGTGGGTTTGCTTAATTTGGCCTTCCAACTTCTTTCTCTTTATTTTAAAATTAGGTTTTAGTATAAAAGTAACACAGACTCACGACAAAAAAATTGACCTCCCATCTATTCCCTGAGGTAACTACCGTTCAATCTCTTATGTAATTTTCTGGAACATAAAATACTTTTAAGTAAACACACACGTATCCAGTAGAAATTAGATTTTAAATGACATTTCTTTTTTAAAAGTCTTTATTGAATTTGTTACAATATTGTTTCTGTTCTATGTGTTGGTTTTTTGGCCACGAGTCATGTGGGATCCTAGCTACCAAGGATTGAACCTGCAGCCTCTGAACTGGAAGGTGAAGTCTTAATCACTGGACCACCAGGGGAGTCCCAGAAATTGCATTTTATTATGCACACCCTTCTGCAGCATGCTTTCTTTCCCCATTTCACAGGACATATTTTCACCTTAGTGGAAGGGAACTAAATCCTTCAGAACTTTCTTCTTGCCTTCCTTTTCCATTGTGTCTCTTGTGAAAATCTCAAGTGGTGAAATGTGTATGGATGGAATTAGAAGAAACCCAACCAGGAGCCAGGTTTAGGAAGCAACAGAGTTCAATGTGAAGCCAAGAGGTGGATGTTGAGAAGTACCTGTGGAACAAGGATGGGCTTTGGAGGGTGTGGGTAAAGAGAAGACTGGTTCTGATTCACTTAACATGGGTGGATCTGAACTCGGATGAAGGGTGTGATGGCCACAGGGGCTCATTTACATTTTTCCCCCTTCTAAGTAGTGCGAAATGTGTCCACCTGCATATGCAGTAGCTTTAGACTGGTACAAAGTTAGGCACTGGGACAAAATATATCACCATAATTGCTACCATTTCTTGACCACCTGGTTTTCGGAAAATACCTATGTAAGACATAACACATATTCTGCATGGTATATGTACAAACCCAGATGCCTGCATGTAAATGGCATTGGTTGCATTTTATAGTTAAAAGGGACGAGCCTTAGGGAGCATAAGCAACTTGCCCACAGCCTTAAACCAAGCATGGAACTGGTACCTGGTCAGTCACCAGCCTGATCACCACTGGGATCCACACTTTTTTTGCTGTATCCATTTGGCTCCCATTATGGGGACATCCTTTTAAAATCAAACAAGTCTTTGTAAATGAGACAGACTCATTAATAAAATAGGAAGGAAAAACAGCATTAGAAAGAATGAAACAGGAATTTCCCTGGTGGTCTAGTGGCTAAAACTTCCTGCTCCCAGTGCAGGGGGCTCAGGTTTGATCCCTGATCAGGGAACTAGATCCCACACGCTGCAGCTAAGACTCAGTATAGCTAAATAAATAATTAATTTTTTTTTTTTTTAAGAAAGAAAGAATGAAACAGCTGAGCTTCTAACATTTTGAATGAGCTTTGAAGCTCAATCACACTCCCTGCTCCCTTTTAACCAGCTGGATCCACAACCTAGTACTGGATAACACAGGTTTTATCAGCGGAGTCTACTCTCAGACTCAGGCCCACAGAAATGAAGTCTAGAAGCTAGACACTAATAACACCTGCTTAATACATGGAGTTTCAGCATCTCTTTGAATTTTTTGTTAAAAGGAAGATTTTTGTGACCTGGTTTAACATTATATTTCCAGTCTTGGTGATATGTCAGCTTCCCTGCCTGATTTTGAAGTTCAGTGCGTCCTTCACATCTAACTGCTTGGGTTGTTGGTGAAAGGAATGTGGTTATGTTTTAATTTCTAAAGGTAATGTACATTGATTTCATGTCACAGCTCAAGAAACACTCCAAGAGATTTTTCTCAACAAAGGAAATGTGTGCATATGCGGACACAGTTGGGGCTTCCCTGTTGGCTCAGGGGTAAAGAATCTGCCTGCGACACAGGAGACCGGGGTTCCATCCCTGGATCAGAACGATCCCCCAGGTGGCGCTAGTGGTGAGAGGTTGCCTGCCGATTCAGGAGATGTGAGACGTGTGGGTTGGATCCCTGAGTGGGGAAGATCCCCCCGGAGGAGGGCGTGGTGACCCACTCCAGTATTCTTGCCTGGAGAATCCCATGGACAGAGGAGCCTGGCGGGCTACTTTCCAGAGGGTCACAAAGAATCAGACACACTTGAAGTGCGTGCGCGGGCACACACACGGACAGGGTGATTAAATGCAAAGCATTTCCACCTCGGGGCTGAGACCCAGTGTCTACCTTTTAGCCAAGGAGCAGCTCTACTTCCTGGAGACCCGGCAGGACGTCAGGAACTCTGAAGGCCTCTGTGGGTGCACACACTTCTGAGATCAAATGAGTCCTGTCAAAGCAAAGAGGGTGTGCAGCTAGAAGAGCGAGGCCAGCTCACACTCCTCAGCCCCCTCCAGCAGCCGCCTGTGAAACAACGCTCAAGCCCAACAGCGAGGAGCCTAATCAAGCCATTCAAGGAAACAGAAGCCCTCTGCCCTGTTTGATGTCTTCCCATAATGATATAAAGTGCAGTTTAATGAAGTCAGAGGGGTCCCGGGCCGCTTGCTGTGTTCAGACATCGGGAGGCAGGGCTCTCGAGCCCACGGCTGACGTTCATTACCCGTCTGCCTCCAGCCCGCCCGGCCGACAGGCAGCCGGAGCTCTCAGCTGCGTTGAAGCTGGGGCTTTGGGGGGCAGTTTTCCGGTTGCTGCAGCCCCGCCTGCATTTTGTCTACATAAATTAGACCTTGTGCAGCATATTGGCCTGTCAGGGGACTAGGAAGAAACTGTATATTGTTTCTGGCATCCCTGAGCCCTTCTGCCCCTGACATCTGCTGCGCCTGTGACAGGGAATACATTCTTGACTCATTATCCGGGCAAGTGGAATCCCACCCTGACAGGACCATTAATCAGAATCAAGCAGTCCGGCAAATAAAAGAGAGAGCCAGCGTGTGAGTGAGACAGCGACTCCGGGAAAGAAAAGAGACACTTTCTAACTTTGGCTTTCGGTGTCATTCCGGGGTCCGGACAACCAGCAATCTATCTTTCTGAGTGACAGGCCTGATGGATGGCATTATTTATGCTTTTGTGTATTAAAAGACAGCTCTGCCACGGGCTTGTCATTTTCACAGAGGTTTACAAAAAGTTGAAATTTAATTTGGAGGCAACGGAGGGCAGGGATCAGAGGAGGCTGGCGATTTGACAGCCTGCAAGACAAGAGCGGACGCTGAGGGCATCCGAGCCCAGGGATCGGCTGGACCGAGGTGGGCGGTGGATGCCGCCGCGTGGGTGGGTGCGCGTGGGTGTGGCTCTCCTGGGTCTCCACGGACTGGATCTCTCGGGGCGGGGGCTTTGACATGGCATTCGGCAGGTGTTAATCATTTTACTCAGATGGATGGGCTTTTGATAAAAGAATAGGCAAATGGAAAATATCCTTGAGGTTTGGGAGTGTGTTTCCACACATACCTGTGGATTAACTTTTAGTGATGATTTCCATTGCTTGACATGGGACCTTCATAAATGTTGCTAGTGATGCTGTCACTGAGTTCTGGATAACAAGTACTGGTAATTTACCTGATTCCACTGATTAAACCACCAAGGTGGGTGGGAATGCAAACTAGTACAGCCACTATGGAGAACAGTGTGGAGATTCCTTAAAAAATTGGAAATAGAGCTGCCATATGACCCAGAAATCCCACTCCCGGGCATACACACCAAGGAAACCAGATCTGAAAGAGACACGTGCACCCCAGTGTTCATTGCAGCATTGTTTATAATAGCCAGGACATGGAAGCAGCCTAGATGCCCATCAGCAGATGAATGGATATGAAAGCTGTGGTACATATACACCATGGAATATTACTCAGCCATTAAAAAGAATTCATTTGAATCAGTTCTAATGAGATGGATGAAACTGGAGCCCATTATACAGAGTGAAGTAAGCCAGAAAGAAAAACACCAATACAGTATACTAACGCATATATATGGAATTTAGAAAGATGGTAATGATAACCCTATACGCAAGACAGAAAAAGAGACACAGATATACAGAACAGACTTTTGGACTCTGGGGGAGAAGCGAGGGTGGGATGTTCAGAGAGAACAGCATTGAAACAAGTATACTATCAAGGGTGAAACAGATCACCAGCCCAGGTTGGATGCATGAGACAAGTGCTCGGGCCTGGTGCACTGGGAAGACCCAGAGGGATGGGATGGGGAGGGAGGTGGGAGGGGATGGGGAACACATGTAAATCCATGGCTGATTCATGTCAATGTATGGCAAAAACCACTACAATATTGTAAAGTAATTAGCCTCCAACTAATAAAAATAATTGGGAAAAAAAAAAAAACTACCATGGTGGACTTGTGAATGTGTCTGAGACTAGGAAAGACAGAGCTGGCTAAGGGGTAAATAGTTCTGTGGCACGAATTTCTCAGACTGTGTCATTCCTATGACCTAGAGTAGGACAGAAAAGAGAGAGGAATAAAGAGATTACAGGAAAATGTACTAATTAGTTAATTATTTTCCCACGTTTATTGAGCATTATTGGGTTGGCCAAAAATTTCGCTCGGATTTTTCCATTTCATCTTACGGGAAAGCCCAAATGAACTTTTTGGCTAGCCCAATAATTGGCATATAGCATTGTGTTAAAGGTGTACAATGTGTTGATGCATTTATATGTTGCAAAATGATGACCACCATAGCATTAGCAACCATGTCCATCATATCACAAAATTACCACTGCTTTTTTGCAGTGAGGACCTTTAAGATCTACCGTTTTAGCAACTTGCCAGTGTATACAACAGTTTTGTTAACTCTGCTCACTGCAAGGCCTATAAATAACCCTCAGTTATAACTCTTTGCTCTTGAATCCCTTCTACCTGGCTGCGTCCACAGACAACCATGCATCATTTGCTTTAAATTAAAACTTAAAGAACTTCCACTCTTTGGCTTGCTCTTTTTTTATCCTGACCGCACTGGTGTTGCAATGCTTCTCCCTGAGGGGTCCCCACCTTGGGCAGCTCCAGCACTGATGACATTCCTGGCAAGAGAATGGAGCCATAGACAGAACAAAGCCTGCAGCTCTAGTGGGTCCAGTATCAGCCTCCAGCAGCTGTTTTTCCTCCCCCGAAGTCTCCCTCCTTTCCTGAAAGGAGGTCTATGAGGTCCTGCTATTAAGCTCTGCTTTTGCCGGAATCTTTCTAGGTGTTGTTGGCTCTAGGTCATGACCCTGAAAGACCCTGGGGAGGTTAGAGGATCACTGATATATATATATATATATATATATATATATATATATATATATAGTGTGTGTGTGTGTGTGTGTGTGTGTGTGTTAGTCACTCAGTCGTGCCCGACTCTTTGCAACTCCATGGACTGTAGCCCACCAGGCTCCTCTGTCCATGGGAGGCTCGAGGCAAGAATACTGGAGTGGGTTGCCATTTACTTCTCCAGATATATTGTATTGGGTTGGCCAAAAAGTTTATTTGAGTTTTTCCACATCATCTTATAGAAACACCTGAACGAACTTTGTGCCCAAACAAATATTTTGAGAATATGTAGAGACAAACCCTGGAGGAGGGAATGGCAACCCACTCCAGTATTCTTGCCTGGAGAATTCCATGGACAGAGGAGCCTGGTGGGCTACAGTCCACGGGGTTGCAATTAGTCAGACACAACTGAGCGATTTTCAGTCACAGACACAAATGGTGTGGAATCAGTGGGTGATGATGTTGCAAGGTAGACTATTTCACGCTGGGGTTAAATTTAGTCTTGAAAGGAGGGGTTAGTTCAGGATAAAGGTCTGCTACAAATGACTGTATCGTAAAAGCCTTCTGCATTTAGGATGGAGTCACTTACTCCTTGTTCCAATTAACAAGCTGTTCAGAGGCACCAACTTCTGGGTCTAAAGTAACAGGCATTAGGCCAACATCAGGTGAGTTAAGAAGCTGATGTCAAGTGCCAAGCTAAGTAGGACAACTATGACAGTCGAAGAACTCTTTTGGGAGGAGGAGTTATGGTTTTGTGACAAAGACTTATTTAGACTTCCCGAGCCAGCCCCCTTGCTGTTTTTTTTGTTAGACAGTCTTGGGTTCTAATGCTAGCTCCATTGCTTTTTAGCTTTTTAATTCTCAGTGTTCTTATTGATAAACAGATAATTGTAATTACTTCTTTGAGAGGTAAAGATGAAATGTGACAACATATGTATGTTACATCACAAAAATTCTGGCAAATAGCAGATGCTCAAGGAACATCTCAAACTAAAGGATCTATGGGTCTCAAAGGAATAGAGTTCCCTCCTAGAGATTTCACTCATATCTCTATTTCTTTATGCTTGGCCGGGAAACTATTTCTTTAAAAGACTACCCTGATCTTTCATTTATCATCATAAAATGTCATATGGGGCTATGAACTATGTCTCAATTTAAAACTAGAAAATTAAAGCTTGAGAGGGCTGAGAAAATAGAATGACCTGGTGGTAAGTATAAAAGCCATCTACAGAGTGGTGCATGCATGCTAAGTCACTTCAGTCGTGTCCGACTCGCTGTGACTCTAAGGACTGTAGCCCACCAGGCTCCTCTGCCCATGGGATCCTCCAGGCAAGAATACTGGAGTGGACTGCCTTCTCCAAGGGATCTTCCTGACCCAGGGATTGAACCTGAGTCTAGGCAAAAATTGTCCCCAACCACTAGGCTTCCCTGGTGGCTCAATGGTAAAGAATCTGCCTGCAAATGCAGGAATCGAAAGAGATGCAGTTTCCATTCCTGGGTTGGGAAGATCCTCTGGGGGAGGAAATGGCAACCCACTCCAATATTCTTGCCTGGAGAAGCCCATGGACAGAGGAGCCTGGCGGGCTACAGTCCATAGGGCTGCAAAGAGTCAGACATGAATAAGCACAGCCCAGCTGTGTGATTGAAACTAAGTCCCCAACCACCAGTGCGCTTAAAAAAAAAAGCCTGCTATAAACAGATGTACTTACATACCCATGTTCTCCAACTGAATATTTAAATTTGAGTGTTCTGGAACTTTTAGTCACTCTTGACAAGGATAATTAGGAAGAGAGGAACCTACAGGTTGGGCGGAAAAAAAGGGTACAAAGGAGAAGAGAGAACAGAAAACACCTGTGCCATGTGGCTTTAAAAGAGGAAAAGGCAATAGAGACAAACTAAACCTGGGCTTTGGGAAACATTCTTGTCTTCACAGCAAAGGGTGAGCAGAGACTTGTAAGAAGATGGGCTGAGCCAGTTAGGGTTAGGGTCAGGTCAGGGTTCTACGGTGTTATCAAGGGTGGAACAAGACTTCAGTATACAGAGGCAAATGGATTAATTAAGCTCCCCACTTTACTAGTTCAGGAGACCAAATTCCTCTTCATCTCTGGTCCATGGTGGGATCCCAGAGGAGAGAGGCGATAGCTGAGTTGCTACATTGAATTGGCCCAAAAGTTGGTGTAGGTTTTTCAAGAAGAGGTTATGGAAAATATTCCATAATATGTTACTTAAGTATTCAGTTGGAGAGCATGGATATACATCTATTTATAGTAGGCTTTTTTTTTAAGGACACAGGTGACTGGAGAGAGTTCTTGTCTGTAGATTCTTTCCCCAGGTTGGTGCTCAATCCACTTGTGCACACCTGTTTCCTGAGAGCCAGTCTGTGATGTTAATAGCAGAGCCATTTATTGAACACCCAACCCAGTGCTCCAAGCACTGTGCTGGGTCACTTTGCATGCAACTTCTGTAATGTAATGCGCCTCTAAAGAAAATATGGTCCTCTCCAAGTTACCAATGAACATTTTGACTAAACCTAATGGATAAGACTGTAAACATTTGGATGGAGGTGGAGCCACAGGGGGAAAAATCCTCTTGGTAACCGTATCATCTACCACTAATGAAAAGATATTTATATATATCCCACTGAAACTGAGAGCCTGAAAACCTTCTGGCATGGGGCAGTGGTAGAGTACATGGAAACCATAGCATGGCCAATAGCATATAATTAAACATCTGCAAATAAATTTTTGATAGTCTTGCTAGTACATTGTCTTCATTTTTTTTTTAGCAAACCCAAAAATGCTCTTAAAGTCTTCCATTCACCTCCCCACCCCTTCTATTTTTCCTGTACTATTTTAAGTCTCTCATTTACAAATTCTTCCACTATGGGGATTTTATGGCATGGAGAGGAAATACTACAGACACCTATTCCATTTTTTTCCGGGTGAGGTAGGTCTACAACTTCCTGTTGAACAGATCACTCAACTAGTAGGGGAATGAACAGCTGAGTCACGAATTACTCTGGATCTGCTCTGGGCTAGTCCTATGAACTTAAGCAAAAGCAGCACATCATTTAAGCAACCTCTCTGCCCATCCCACTTAGACCTGAAGACTTGGTCATATATTTTAAAATCTTGCTGTGGTCCTTTCACGGGTTGTTGGAAAATGCATGCAGATTTCTTAGCACAGTGCCTCGCCCTTCCAATAAAGGGTTTCTATTCTTATTACTGCATCACATAAAGCGTCTGCCTACAATGCAGGAGACCTGGGTTCAATCCCTGGGTTGGGAAGATTCCCTGGAGAAGGAAATGGCAACCCACTCCAGTACTCTTGCCTGGAAAATCCTATGGATGGAGGAACCTGGTAGGCTACAGTCCATGGGGTCGCAGAGTTGGACATCACTGAGCAACTTCACTTTCTTTCTTCCTATGACAGCAGTGATTAAGCAGAAATGGAAAGTCTAGTGCCGATGCATGTTATTGAGGAAGAGGAAGAGAAAAGATCACATGGAATTGGATCACGAGGCAGCTATCTCAGGAAGAGTTTCTGTCATCGTTTATTTTCCCACAGGAGTTAGCCAATCTCTCTCCTTGGTGCAGAGATGCAGAGGTGAAAAGAAACAGTGCTAGCCCTCAGATGGGAGAGAATAAATGGGCAAACACACGATCCCTGTGGAGACTGGCAGAGAAAAAGAGACAGATCTGCAAAGAAACAATCCCTAGGCAGCCTCTGGAGCTGGTTAGTTGTCCTTGTAGTCTCTGGGCTTTTTGAACAGCTGAGTACCATGGTCATTTGCTCTGCAGAAAAGGGAACTCTTTCTTGCTTTCAGTTCAGACATTCTAAGCCCTCAGTATCCTTCGAGGACCAATCTCTATTAGGCAGGCAGTTCTTCTGGGGCCCTGAAGTTCATTTGGTGAACTCAGCTGTTAGTGAAACCCAAGGGAGTTATTCATTAACATCAGTAAGGAATGCCTGACTAACATCTGGCTTGTGGGGGGCTGGGCCTGGTTAATTCTACTTGGAACAACACCAATATTAGTTCTGCTTGGATTAACACCAGCACTAATGATGACATAAGACTCTTACTTCATTAGCCTGATGAAGGGAAAATCTTGCAGGTTCAGCCCCAGCCAAAGAATGGAGCACAGGTCCAAGACTCAGGGGCTGAGCCTAATGAGTAAATCAAGCTAAATGGACAGAGAAAACAACCCTAGCAGAGTGGAGAACTGCAGTGGTGTGCCACAAGAGGTACCCGGGGCCCAGGCAGATGTGTTGGTGATACCCAAGTATTTTACAGGTTATGGGGACTGCAGGCATTACTGACCTGTCTCATTTTTTAAGGATGGTTAAAACAACCAGAGAGTTCTTTGGTTTTTTATCTCTAATAGTCAGGTGCCTATTGATAAGGGAAGAAGTGGCTTGTTCTCAGGAAATGAAACCATCAGCAGTTTGGTTTGGAGTTCTCCTCTCCCTTCCTATGCCTACCACTGGGTTCAAGCAAGTATATGTTTATAGACATACAGCTTCTCTGTTACCCACTCAGACTCCAAATATTTCATGCCTGTGCCATGAGCCTTGCCTAGTACCAGGGCAACAGTGGTAGATGACGTCGACACCCCACTTCCCATGAAAATCAGGTTTGAGCTGGACACATAAGGACAAAGAAGCAGAAAACTGAAGATACTGAGGATATAGATGGACTAGAGCTTCAATCACCTGTGGGCAAAGCTGACAAAATCATTGAAGCTGGGAGAACAGAAGATATTCAGGGGAAGAAGGATGCTCTGCCAGAGGGAACGATGTTCAGGACCCTTCAAAGAGGGAGGCCGGGGGCCAGAGGGGCTGAGAGACCACTAGTGGCTTTCTTTTAATTAATTTATTTATATTAAATTGGAGGCTAATTACTTTACAATATTGTAGTGGTTTTTGCCATACATTGACATGAATCAGCCATGGGGACACATACATGTGTCCCCCATCCTGAACCCCCCCCACCTCCCTCCCCATCCCATCCCTCAGGGTCGTCCCAGTGCACCAGCCCTGAGCACTGTCTCATGAATCGAACCTGGACTGGAGATCTATTTCGCATATGGTAATATACATGTTTCAATCCTATTCTCTCAAATCATCTCAGCCTCGCCTTCTCCCACAGAGTCCAAAAGTCTGTTCTTTATCTCTGTGTCTCTTTTGCTGTCTCGCATATGGAGTCATTGTTACCATCTTTCTAAATTTCATATATGTGCGTTAATATACTGTATTGATGTTTTTCTTTCTGACTTACTTCACTCCATATAATAGGCTCCAGTTTCATCCTAGTGGGTTTTGAAATAGAACTGGAAGCATAACAAGAGTGCAGACACAAGCAGGCATCTAACCACAGCTTGCCCATTGCATTAAGGAGTTGTCAGCATCTCTGTTCAGTTGACACCTTTGAAACTCTCTAACCTAGAAGAATGCCCTGAATTTCACTTTCAGGGAATGGTCAAGTCCTACCAGCCAATATGCTCCTACTCTTCATTCTCAGGTTTAAAATATTTAGCAAGCTCACGGCTTTGTGATTTGTCTTCAGATTCCTCGTAACTCCCTTGTATCTTCCAACCTGGAAATGGCAAGTCTTGGGAGCAGTGGCTGTGTTTCTGCTCTCATTCTGACCCAAACATAACCAGGACTCCCACCCATGGTGGTCAGTCCAAGAAGAAGAGTCTTGGATGGGGAGGTCCTGGGAAGGAACCAGAGGACCCCTTGGAGACAAACCCCTCCTTGGGGTTCAGTTTGACTGCCTTCACCTGATACTTGGCAGGCGAGGGTCGCCCCATACTTAGCACAAACTTAATAAAGCTTTGTTCATCTCATTGTTGAACTAACACTTAAGCCTCAGCTGCAGGTTTTTGCAAAGGTAATGGGGCCCCTGTGTGAGTGATGGCATCAGTGCTCCCAGTGCCTCAGAAGGTGAGTCCCCTTGTATTAAGTCCATATTGTATTCAGCGGGTCACATGTGCATCACTTCCATTCTTCGGCAGTCAGCAGGTCTCATCCACATAGTGAAAGGCTGTAATTTTATTCCAAAACCACACATCTCCTTAAGGCAGGGTTTGAAGACTACAGCTTAATTCTCCAACAAACAAACAGAAAACGGTTTGCTAGTGAAACTTAATTGAGTTTATTACAATGGACAACATTAAAATTAGAAAAAATGGTTTTTTGTTGGTTCTGCTTTCCACTGGCCTAACAAAATGGAAAGAGACAGGAGGCAAAAGCTGGCGGATTTTGTTGTGTTTCTCTCTGCGCCAGAAGAGCTGAGGTCCTGAGGCCTTTGCCTGTTCCCTGGGCAGCAAGGAAGCTTGGAGAGAGAGGCCAGGGGCAGCCGCGGCGTGAATTCTGGGCTCTGAGTCCTCTTACCTGGTCTGCCCTCGGTTTGCTGACAGTCCCCGTTCCCAGGAGGTTTTCAGTGCCCTGAGGCCACCCCTGGTAATGAAAGAAAACAGCTCTCAGTGGTTAGCAGGGTCTTTGTAAGTGCCAAACTTAATGAAGGCATCACCTGAAAGGACAGAGAGTCCAGTTTTAAATCTTTGGGGCTTTTTTGGCGCTAAGAAAATACATTACATGAGATCTGATTCAGGAGGGAAATAGATCAGATTTCGATGTAGATTTCTCTGGAGAGCAAGAGGTTGGAAAGTTAATCAGTCATTGCTGCTGATTAAAGAGCAGGGTAGGGGACTTCCCTGGTGGTCCAGTGATTATTCACCTGCGAATGCAGGAGACACAGGTTTGATCCCTGGTCCAGGAAGTAAGGTCCCACGTGCCGCGGGGCAACCAAACCTGCGTATCACAACTACTGAGCCTGTGCCCTAGAGCCCATGTGCCGCAACCGCTGAAGCCCGCGCGCTCGCTGCAACAACAGAAGCCGCTGCAGTGAGAAGCCTGCACGCTGCAACTAAAGAGTAGCCCTCACTCACCGCAATTAGAGAAAGCACTCATGCAGTAAGGAAGACCCAGCATGGCCAAAACTTAATTAAAATAGAAGAGCAGGGCAAGTTCTGCATTCTTCATTTAAAGACGGCCATCTCAGATACCGGGTCCCATGAGATACTGAAGCCAATATTGCTTTCAAAAGGGGATCTAATGTGGATTGAGTGTATATATTACATGAATTACATACATCACTTATTTTGTTCTGAAACTACATAGGGTAGACACTGGCCCTACTTATAGAGAGAAAAGTGGATCTCAGAGAGATAAAGTAACTTGCTTAAAGACATGCAGCTAAGTATCAGAACTGGGACTTAAATCTGTCTAAATACAATACTGGTTCCCTTTCTGCTATCCATCCCAGAAAGTGTTGGGGGGAAAGTGATGGGTTTTAATAAATACTTTGGTGTTTAGGTAAGATGCATACCCACTTTTTCTATGGTGTTCTCTGGGGAGAGAAGTTAGAAGGATCAACCTTATGGTCACTTTGATGTATCATGAAATGTGTATTCCTTCTTTTTTTTTTTTTAAAGGATGTTCTATTTAATTTTTTCTATCTGTTTACAGGGAATTTAGGTCCAAGTGATTCTGATTGCATAGGTCTGAGTGAGAATCTGTATTTTTTATTCTTGGCCACATTGAGCGTCATGTGGAAAGCTTACTTCCCTGACCAGGGATTGATTGAACCCTGGCCCCCTGCAGTGGAAGGCAGAGTCTTAACCACTGGACCGCCAGGGAAGTCCCACGTCTGTTCCTTCTTGAGCTGCATCACTAAAGTGATGTATGATCTTCTGTCCCAAGAATGATCTTCCACTTTGTCAGTTCCCAAGGACAACGGAGTGCATGTGGGCCTGAGAGTGATGGACACTCTCACGGTCTCAGTTTTTTTCCTTTCTTTCTTGTCAATCAGCTATAGGATTCCAGGATGGAAAATAAGCCTGTGGTCTGGTCTCTTACTCAAGGGTCTGTGATATACTGTATTTCCCCTTCCTGACTCATCCTGTCCTTGCCCGCACCTAAACATGGGCAACTTCTCACAGTAACGCCATCCATGCAACATCAAACCCTGCAGCGCTAAATTGAGATGTTCTTTGGACACGGGTGATGAACATCAAGAAAGATTAAGAAAAGAAGCAACTCATTTATCATGGATCATTTCTATTTACCTTAAAACCATTGATTTCCCCTGAACAAGAGGCATTAGAAGAAACATGAGGAAGATGTCCAGTTCATGGAGAATTATTGAGTCCTAGAAAAATTAAACCCTGGCTGGGGATAGATTATCATCCTACGTAAGAAGTTCTCTAAGATAAGGAATTGAGAAGAAGCACAATTCAGCAACCATCATTTAGACCTGGAATAAGGAGGCCTGGATGCTAATCTTAACTCTCTCACTAACAATATACCAGGCAAAGTTAGTTTACTTCTGGACTTCAGGTGACACATCTGTAAAATGGGTTTAACAGCATCAGTTTTGTTTACCTCCCGGGGTCATTGCAAGGCTCAAATGAGGTAACAGTTGTGAGACTACTTGGGGAAGCTTGAAACATCTCAGATACTGTGTGCCTTTCTTGCAGGAAGCAGACAGGAGCTTGGGCTTGTTTCATGTAGACTGATCTCAACCTTGGCTTTGGGAGGGCTTTTGCCTCTCAGCCCACCTTTTCCTCAGTAAGTCCCTGGATTTAGAGTCTGCAGACATCGCCTTGTTAACATGCGTGAGATCCCAGGTAAATATTACTTGGTTTGAACCTCAGCTTTAGCATCAGGATTCTTCTTCCTATTTGATGTAATAGTGTGAAATTGTGTATTGAGAAGGCATTTTTTGAAATTACATCCCTGGTGGCTCAGATGGTAAAGAATCTGCCTGCAATGCGGGAGGATCCCTGGGTCAAGACGATCCCCTGGAGAAGGGCATAACAACCCATTCCAGTATTCTTGGCTGGAGAATTCCATGAACAGAGAAGACTGGCAGGCTACAGTCCGTGGGGTCACAAAGAGTTGAACACAACTGAGCAACTAACACTTTCATACATTTTAAAAACATTTATTTATTTATCTGGCTGCATTGGGTGTTAGTCATGGCCCTTGGCTCTTAATTGAGGTTCATGGTCTTCTCTATTTGCAGTGCACCGGTTTCTCTCTAGGTGTGGTACATGGGCTTAGTTGCCTTGCAGTTTATGGGTTCTTAATTCCTCAACCAGGGATTGAACCCAAATCCCCTGCATTGCAGATTCTTAACCATTGGAGCACCAGGGAAGTCCCAGAAGTATACAAATTGAAGATGATGTTGAATTGAGGTTGAATTGAAGACCACTGAATATCCATCATCCCTCTCTAGTGGCTTTCAGACACTTTCAATTATACATATATACCTACTCTCTCTCTATATATGTATGTATATATATACACACATACGTACATATATTAATATATGTAATATATATACATATATGCATCTATACATACATGTATCAAATGTAATTTTTGTTGTACAAATTTGGAATAAACTTAACTGATTTTATAGCAAGTAATGGGTCATGGGGGCTTTCTGGTGACTCAGTGGCAAAGAATCTGCCCGCAATGTAAGAGACGTGAATTAAATCCCTGGGTCAGAAATATCCCCTGGAGAAGGGAATGGCAACCCACTCCAGTAATCTTGCCTGGGAAATCCCACAGAGAGAGGAGCCTGGTGAGCTATAGTCCATGGGGTCACAAAAGTCGGACACAACTTAGCGACTAACCAACAAAAACAGTGAGTTTTAACTTTCAATCCCAAATCCCTGATTTAACTTCTTATGACCTTCAATCCAAAATCCCTAATTTAACCTCTCATTAGTCCCAGTTTCCTGAACTGAGAAAGGGGCTTGTTGAAAACACTAAGCAAATTCATGCTCATAAGAGACTTCACACACTAAGCATTGAATACATTAGCAATTATATTATGTCTTTTGTAAATAATAGCTCACCAAAATTTATACCACTGGTAAGCAGTAGAGACAAAATTCAAGCAAAAAAATTGTTGTCTCCTTTCCATGTTAGCCCAGTAGGATCATTTAATTATTTCTTCTTTCCTCTCTTCATTCAGTCCAGTAAGAAATATCTAGTGTGAAATATGCCACAAGCACTGTGGTAACCCTGGGAATTTAGAGGATGAATAAATCATGACCGCTGTTCTTACACAGCTGGAATATCTAGAACTGTAGTGTGCAAGAGTGGCCACTCACCATATGTATCTATTTGCATCTACATTTAAATTAATTAAAATGCAATAAAATTAAAAATTCATTTCCTTAGTCGCACTAGTCACATTTCAAGTATTCAACAGCCACAGGTAATTAGTGGCTACTATATTTATCTGCACAAATATGGAAACTATCCATCATCACAGAAAGTTCTGAAGCATCAACAAAGAGCCTTGGCAGGATGGATATCTAAATCCATCTAAAAGCCTCAGATCTACAGGATGAAGAGGAAAAGAACTCATGTGAAATGGTCTTTATCTTTCAAGGGAACTTGGGAATTTCTCAAATGTTTCAGAATGCCACCCGCTGATACAGTTGAAACCTGCTTTCCGTTTGCCCTGGTCTCACATACCTGGGCAGGTGCCCCTTGCCGCTGCATCTGTGCAGCTATACTTGGATTGGAAAATAGAATCCCATTCACAAGGAAGCAAGATGAACATGCTTGGTTCCAAGTACAGACATTAGTCTGAGCTGGATTCACTGCCTCTCCACCTCTGCCCAGCTGCTGGATATAATAAA
Organism: Cervus canadensis; assembly: GCF_019320065.1. Lineage (NCBI taxonomy): Eukaryota > Metazoa > Chordata > Mammalia > Artiodactyla > Cervidae > Cervus > Cervus canadensis. Next base: position 30,124,859 of record NC_057416.1, on the reverse strand, counting down.
TCCCTCTCTCTGGATCCATTGAAAGGCAAACCTTTTGGGGAGCATCTTGTTTACTGGACTGAAGGTCTGGAGAGTGTCTAGCCCCAAGGGCCAACTGGGCATGGGACTATGGTCCTCTATCACTGTGTGTTGACGGTCTGACTGGATCCTGTTTCTTGATGGTAATAGAGTCTGCTTGTTCATCTGGTGACCTTGACCTTCTGCCTGATCACTTCCAGCTCTACTTTTGAGGTTAGATTTGCTTTGGATATTTACTAACCAGATCCCACCTTAACTTGAACAATTTTCCCAGGACAGGTGGCCCTGACAGCCTTTGCAGCTTATGTCTACCGAAGCCTAGAAGCATTTCTCCTGACATACTGCTCATATGTTAAGAGAGAACCAGCACTTACAAGAGTTGCCAGAGAGCAGAAACGAGTCTGATCTGGACTTGACAACTTGGTGTGGGTGGGATCCACTGTATTCAATGTCATGGAAAGAGCGAGACCTTTGGAAGCAGTCCTGGGTTCAAAATCACAGTCATTTACTAACTGAGATCCTGAAAAGTTACCCATTCATTCCCATCATTAGGACATGTGCTCTGTAAAACAAGATATGGAAGTAGACACACATGTTGTCTAGGATTTAATGACGTTAATGAAGGTGAAGCCTTGAGCTGGCTAAGGCTCGATGGCACTTAAGCTTAAGAGCTACTCACCTCTGAAGACAAGTTTCCTGGCACCATGGAACTGATGACCTGGGGACTAGCCAGTTGTGAGAAATATGTTTACACAGTCAGTTGGTTTATTTGCAACTCTGCAGTGAGCAGATCCTTCACGTGGGGATGAGGAACATATGTGAGAGACTGTCACACCGAGTGGTAAGTCAGAAAGAGAAAGACAAATATCCTATGATATCATTTATATGCATCATCTAAAAACATGACACAAGCGAACTTATTTGCAAAACAGAAACAGACTTAGAGAACAAACTCATGGTTACCAGGAGGGAAGAGAGGAATAAATGGATAGTTAGGGAGTTCGATATCAACATGTACACACTGTTACATTTATTAATATGATGGATAACCAACAAGGACCTATTGTACAGCACAGGGAACTCTGGTCAATATCCTGTAACAAGCGAAACGGGAAAAGAATTTGAGAAAGAATGTATGCGTAAAACTCAATCACTTGGCTGTATATCTGAAACTAACAAAATTTTGTTAACCAACTGTACTCCAATATAAAATAAAAGTTATAAATTAATTTAAAAATAACTGTACATCCCCCAAGTGGAAACATTGAGAGGGTTGACAGATGAATTTCTGAGGTCACACTGGTCTGTTCAGCTCTTTCCTGCTCTATGACCCTCACATACACGCTCCTCTACCAGGAAGGCTTTTCTCCCTCCCAGTTAGTTTTTGGCTGAGCCTCCCCTTTGAACACTCATTTCTCAGCTATCTGTAAGCCATCCTTTATATCCTCCAAAGAAAAAAATCCTTGCCACCTGCCCATTCTCCTCCCTAGGAGTGCATGATCTATTCATAATGCTTGTGAAAATGTGGAATTTCTCTGTGTGTGTTCATTTGCACGATTATTTGTTTAAGTTTATCTCTTGAGCTGGACTAGAATCTCCATGAGACCATGAACCCAAGATTCAAGCATAAGCCTGAGCCTGACTTTGTCTCTCCTGCATGTACGTTGTCTAGCCTCATAGCAACATTCCTGTTCTTGAGGTGTGCTAGTTGATGATAGCAAGAAGATTGCAGTCCAGGCGTACACTGTCCCTGGTTCGTTTACATGATGAACTCTGAGAATAGATACAAAACATTGACAAGAGCCGAGCTGGGATTGGAGATTGAATGGAAGTAACCTTGGTTATTTAACTTTTATGCAGAGTACATCATGAGAAATGCTGGGCTGGATGAACACAAGCTGGAAACAAGATTGCTGGGAGAAATATCAATAACCTCAGATATGCAGGTGACACCACCCTTATGGCAGAAAGTGAAGAGGAACTAGAGCCTCTTGATGAAAGTGAAAGAGGAGAGGGAAAAAGCTGGCTTAAAATTCCACATTAAAAAAACTAAGATCGTGGCATCTGGTCCCATCACTTCCTGGCACATAGATGGGGAAACAATGGAAACAGGGACAGACTTTTTATTTCTGGGCTCCAAAATCACTGCAGATGGTGAATGCAGCCTTGAAATGAAAAGACCCTTGCTCCTTTGAAGAAAAGCTATGACAAACCTAGACAGCATATTAAAAACAGAGACATTACTTTGCCAACAAAGGTCCATCTAATCAAAGCTATGGTTTTTCCAGTAGTCATGTATGGATGTGAGAGTTGGACCATAAAGAAAGCTGAGTGCCGAAAAACTGATGCTTTTGTATTGTGGTGTTGGAGAAGACTCTTGAGAGTCCCTTGGATAGCAAAGAGATCAAACCAGTCAATCCTGAAGGAAATCAGTCCTGAATATTCATTGGAAGGACTGATGTTAAAGTGGAAGCTCCAATACTTTGGTCACCTGACGTGAAGAACTGACTCACTGAAAAAGACCCTGATGCTGGGAAAGATTGAGGGCAGGAGGAGAAGGGGATGACAAAGGATGAGATGGTTGGATGGCATCACCAACTCGATGGACATATATTTGAGCAAGCTCCGGGAGTTGGTGATGGACAAGGAAGCCTGGCATGCTACAGTCCATGGGGTTGCAAAGAGTTGGGTATGAATGAGTGACTGAACTGAACTGAGGATTTGGTAGGCAAATCTGGAGAAAGATTGTATGGAATATAAAATTAATGTGTAAAATTAATGAACTAAGAGGGCATTGACAATCTCCATTAAAAATTAGGAGGAGCAGTATAATTACACATCAGTTAGATGGTGTTGGAACTGGCTTGCTAAGGGACCTGTTAAGTTTGCCTGCATTTATTAGTGAGGAAACACATTTCCCTGGCCATGTCCTCTTGGACTTGTGAATAAGCCTGTGTCTGGCTCAGTAAATATTTGCTGAATAAATGGTAGAGTTCAGATAGCTTTGAATTAAACTAAAAATAACTATTAAAAAATCACAGGACAGTAAGTGTGTTCTATTTTACATGATTTGGTATAACCTTGTGCTCCCAGCTGGCTTTTTGAGGAAGGCTGGACTAGAGGCTCTCTGAAGTCATTTCCAATCAAGAATCTGTGGCTCTTCCAGCAACATCTTACCTTCATTATGAAAACTGCTTCGGTGAGAAAGGGACGCTGAGTTCCAACTGAGGAAGTCAGGACACATGCCCTTTCTGCTAAATAGGGGAACTGATGAGCCTTCTTCCAAGAGGAAGGTTATGCTCCCTTTGGTCATAACCCTGAATCCATTACTCCCAGGGTGTTCTGAAGGATGAAGACCGATTCCTCTGGGAGTCAAGGAAGGGTGTAGGTGGAAGTGATAGGGGTGGCTCCTAAGATAAACTGATTTCTTTCTCTCTCAAGAGCCATTAACTTGGTGTTTGTGGAAGTGCCTCTACAAGCAGAGTGATGAACGTGTTGGCGATTTATATTCTTCGCTGTCTGCTGTCCATCAAGGCTCCCTCTGGGACCCAAGGAAGCAAAGTTTCCTCTCATCCTTCATGATCCAATTCAATTCTCTCGCCTTCCTTCCATGATGGCTCACCTAGCAACTCTCAAATCAGATGTCCTCTCTTTCCTCTGATATCTTAGCATTTGTTGTACCTCTTGTTCTTCCACAGGATCTTTTTAAAAAATATTTATTTTTTGGTTGCACTGGGTCTTCACTGATGCGTGTCGGCTTTCCCTAGTTGCAGCAAGAGGGGGCTACTCTGTAATTGTGGTACATGGGCTTCTCACTGAGGTGGCTGCTCTTGTTGCAGAGCTCAGACTCCAGAGCACAGGCTCAGTAGTTGTGGCATATGGGCTTAGTCGATCTGTAGCATGTGGGATCTTCTTGGACCAGGGATGGAACCACAGGGAAGTCCCTTTCACTGAATCTTCATCACACACAACCATGTTGCAGCTCTTACCTGGCTGAAGTACACTATCCCTTGAGGATGTCACAATAGACTGAAAAGGGTTCCTGGAAGACATCCCCATCCTATTCCCTGGAATGTGTGAATGTTTCAACTTACATGGCTAAAAGGACTTCGCAGGTGTGTTCAGGGTTTTGAGATGGTGAGATTACCCTGGATCACCTGCATGGGCCCAGTATAATCACAAGAGTCTTTCTAAGAGGAGGGGTCAGAGGGTAAATTCAGGAGAGAAGATGTAACCAGAGAAACAGAGCTTGGTATGATGAGCACTAAAGATGCCCCATGCCGAAGGACACAAGTGGCCTCTAGTTTCTGGAGAGGGTAAGAAAACAGATATTCCAGAAACTTCAGAAGGAAAGCAGCTCTGCTGGCACCTTAATGTTAACACATAAGACCTATTTGGGACTTGGAACCTCCTGAAGTGTGAGACAAAAAAAAACCCCAAAACATGTGCTGGGTTAAGTCTTGACATTGGTGGCGATTTGCTCGGGCAGCAGAAGGAAGCAAACACAGACGGGCCCAGCAAACACTTGTCTGACCCGATTAAGGCCTTGTGGGACATTCTGCAGGCTGATAGAAGTTTGAACCTATTTGGAAAACAATGAAATGGCCATGAAATTTTTATGTAATCTGTTAGGAAAGTGCGGTTCTATTGTAGAGAGCCTGAGAGGCTGGCTAAGAATGCCACCCCAGCCTGCTCTGAAACTAACCGTTGTTGGGCCTTCGCTGTGTTCTTAGCCTGAGAGGCACTTTGCTGGGTGGTTTGGAGCAGTTGACAAAGAGACTCTGTGTAGCCGCCAGTAGTCTGGGAAGAGGAGAGAGTTTGTAATTTAGCTGAGAGTGGGCAAAGCCGCTGCCACTGACATCGTGGAGCTTGTCCCAGGCAGAGCCTCTTCCTTTCCTGCTGGACCCTCTCCAGGCCTCCGGTGGAGGCATTGCAGTGATCCCTATGGACCTCAAAAGGCGAACTACAGAGATGGTGAAGGAATCCAGCTCTGTCTGGCTCCTGGTTGAGATGGTGGTAGTTAAGCAGATTTCCTCCAAGCCAAGGGAGCACAAGTCTGCCAGGGAAATAAAATTAAAACAAGAAGGTGGAGAAATGATCTTCATTAAAAGCATACCTGCCACACTATTTCTCCAAGCCAATTTGGCCCAGAACTTTGCCTCAACTGCTTTTAATAGGTGTGAACTGATGTTTTATTTAACTGTCCACCTTCTCCAGGCTCCTGATGCTGCCTAGAAAAATAAAGGTTTTAAAATTTACTTCTGATTTAGCTGGCCATGCATCCAGCCTTTTCCCAGGGCTACAGCCTCAGGAAAACATTAGAAAGAACACTCGTTTTTTCAGAATTAGGTATTTCATTCAAAAAACTACTGAGCTCCTATGAATCACATTGGGAAATGTCTGAACTCTGTCTTTTTTTGGAGGGAGTGCTATTTTTGTTTTTGTAATATTTTGATTCCCCCCCCCCCAGTGGTTATTCATCATTTAAATGTTCTTACTTTTTTGAATGTTCTTGCTTATAATTTGCATAATTTACATTTTTCTACAAAATTTTTAATTTTCATCCATTTTTATATTTCTCTTAAAAAAATTATTGAGATATAACTGACTTATAATGTCCAATTCAGGTGTATCACATAGTGACTCAATGTTTTTATACATTACAAAATGATTACTATGTCAAGTCTAATTAGCATCTGTTACCATACAAAGTCATTACAACATTGCTGACTATATTGTCTTTGCTGTATGTTACATACCACTATTTATTTATTTTATAGCTGTAGTTTATCCATTTTTCAATTTTACTAGTGTAGTATCAAATGAAGGCTTTTTAAAAAAGTCTTCCTATGTCTGTTAAATCTATAAATATATACCCTTTATCTTGTCCAGTAGTGTAATTGTAAACTTGTGTTTTACTTTTTGTTTCCTGCTAGATAAGTTAGTTCAACTGTTTTGCTGCTAGATTTTACAAAACCCTAATTCATTGACTTTTGGAGTTTTTCTTTATTTTTAAAAGTTACTACAGAATATTTAGCAGAGTTCTCTTATACACCAGGTCCTTGTTGATTATCTGTTTTGACTTTAGGTTTAATTCATCAGAATTTATTTCCTACGTTTACTTAGATTTTCTTACTTATACTTCCAAATTTTGGAGCTAAATATTAATTGTGTATACCCATTTTGTTTAGAAATGATGTTGTTTAAGGCTATGAATGTTTCTCTGAGTACAATTTTGTTCACATTCACTAATTTCAAATGTGAAGTTTCCTTTATTGTTATTTAATGCTTAAGATTTTGACGTTCTCTTTGACTTGAGGTTTTTATTAGTGTTTAAAATATTTCTGTTTGTGAATTATTTGTACTTCTGTTATTCATTAATATCTCTTGTTTTGTTGCATTGTGGTAAAAAAAAGTGTCTAGTTATCTTTGAAATTTATTTAAATTTTTTCACATTTTATGTGGTCAACTTTTTAAAGTAGTGTAGCATTTACATGTAAAAGGTATTAATAAGTATATTTTTATTGATGAGATTTGAAGCTTGATATACAGAGTTTAAAATTATACAGTATACACCATTTACTTTTATTTTGAGATAATTTTCTTATTGCCTTGTGGTCTGTGCTTGCTTGTGTATCTTTTGCTATATGCTTATGTTCCCTGTGTGTCAGTTTTTTGTGCACTGCACTTTGTGTCTTCTGAGTGTGAATATTTGATGTATTTATAATTATTGCTTAGTGAAATTGAGAAAGCAAATAATATTGATAGATTATTTTCTACTAAAGATGCAAAAATTAGATCATTTACACTTTGCTGTCTGGATTTTGTTCTAATCTTGTATGGCTCTTTTAGTGAAATTATTATTACTACTCTAAATTATTAAATGATGTCTTATTTATTATTTTCTATTTTTTTTTTCTTTTTTTTTCCATTTATTTTTATTAGTGGGAGGCTAATTACTTTACAATATTGTAGTGATTTTTGCCATACATTGACATGAATCAGCCATGGATTTACATGTATTCCCCATCCCGATCCCCCCTCCCACCTCCCTCCATACCTTGACCTAGAAGAATTAGGTATCTACAATCTTCCTTCAACCTAATTAGCAAAATTACCTGAGCCCAACTTTGTGTTTATACACATTAAATTAGCTTATTCCAAATATTCTTCTTTGGAAGGTTTGTGTTTGCTTGATTGTACTGTTTGTTTTCTGATTCATTATTTTTAAAAATTTATTTATTTATATTAATTGGGGGATAAATACAATATTGTGATGGCTGCCACACATCAGAGAAACCTTTTGTGGGCTTGCAATTTACCCAGCTGAAGTGAGTTCTTCTTGTTTCTATTTTCAGTTTACTTGTATACCATTTTAATCTCCCCTTTAAACTTGATCTGGAGCCTGGATGATGGATTGAAATGATTAGTTCAGTTGTTCAATAGTCAGTGGTGGTGGAGCTATAGCCATCGGCAGCTAAAGAATTTGGTGCAAATTCAGTCTCTCTGCAGTAATGGAAACAACCCTACCAGGGCTGTTTCTGCTTCAAACCATGTTCTTCACATCAGGAAGAATTTTTCTTTGCTGCAGTCAGCCTCTGTCACCATTAGGAAGTCACATTAGAGAGAAAAAATTGCGGCATGACTGTGCAAACTTCTATCCCCACTGTTGGGCTTACAGGGTGTGTCTGACCTCAGTCAGGAAAGAAACAACCAAAGTAGGTTGTCTGCTTTTTTGCTTATGGCTAATTCACATACTCAATCTTCATTTTCATAAATTGAGGATCAGAGTCTTTAGAAAATTATTATACATTTCTTGCCAAAAAAATCACAACTAGCTGTTGAACAACCACGGACAAGAAGACACTGGAACCCACCAAAGAAAGATACTCCCCATTCAAAGACAAAGGAGAAGCTACAACGAAATGGTAGGAGGGGAAAAATTATGTTAAAATAAAATCCCGTGCCTGCTGGGTGGGCGACTCACAAACTGTAGAACAATAATAATACCAAAGAGGTTCTCACACTGTTGTGAAGGTTCTAGGCCCCACATCAGAATTTCTTAATCTTCCCATGACACTTCATAGATCTCTTAGGAACTGAAGATGGGTCGTCAGCCTTTGGTGACTCATTTCAATTTGGATCAGATTGTCTCTGACACATATTTCTCAGGGCTTAATGATATAAAGTAGATCATTCCCTCCATTGGGAATAATAAAGTAGTTTTCTCTTCTGCTTCTTTTGGGTTCTTTTCAGTAGTGTTTAGGAGGGGAGTTTTGTAAAGTTTGATTTATGTTACCATCCTTCCCTAAAATTCTCCATGGCATTCTGCTGTTACTTTGCTAAGCAGCTAGTAACACAATAATCTCTAGTGTCTTCTCTTTCCTTAGCTAATCTTATGCCTTTTCCTTTTCCTAGAATAACAACCACCTCTGTTCTGTCTGAGTTTTATATATTAAGCAAAAACCTAAAAGAGTCTCTCTCACTATGTAAAATCTTTCTTGAACATCACACCCTGCGGTAATCTTTCCCAGTTTACATAATCCTCAACATTTTACATTATTACTGGGTATAACATTTGGTACTTGGAACATAAAAAGATAGACTATTTTTCTGTGTGTGTTATACCGTTTTCTCCCCAGCTATATTTTAGTTGCCCAATGTGAGGCATTACACACAATAGGTTGCCATACATTTTTGATGCTTGTAAAAAAATAGCTTTTAAGAGGCAAAAAGAAAAACTAGATCTTTATAGATCCCTCCCCAGTAATGACCCCTGCCCAACCCCTTCCTAGTCTGACCACCTGGATTAGTTTAGAGTCCACAAAATAGTTTTCATTACTTTAAAGTTTATTTGGTTTTAAATTTTTGTCTGAAATCTCAATTTGAAGGGTCATCAGTAGGTCAACTGTTTAAATATCTCTACCAGCAATGTAAACAGTGAATCAAATTACCTATTCACACAGGAGCGCTTTAATTCCGCCTACCTACCCCCCTCCCTTTTTATTGTTCTCACTATTTTATCCCTGTGGCAAGAAAAGTTAAATGAGACTGAAAAAAAAAATTGCAGCTGATTAGGGCAGATAAACAGAGCTCAGGGAACTATCTTCCTAAGTCCAATCAAGTCTTTAAAACAGATCAGTTTTGTTTCCCATAGACTGCCCGGCACCTGAGATATGGGTGATTTTAAAACTAATTTGTTTGGGTTTTCTGGCTGAGCTTTAGCTTTCTAATGCCAAATATAGGAATAGAGAAGAAGGATTAATATTTTCTTAATTTCCTTTGCCTCCTTCAAAGATCTTTCAGTAAGTCATTTCCAAGAGGTCTTGGACATGGCAGCCTTGTAAAGGAAGGTGATGATTTAGAACAGAAATAGAAAGGGAATGAAGCTGGTAGATCTAATCCTATATTTTATGTGCAACACACACATGTGCAAACTGCCACCACACTATAAAGCAACTTCTCATTGACCACACATTAGCCCGATAGGTCAGGATCAGTCCATGAGATTGTGGTTGCCTTTGGGCTCCCCTTGGTGGCATTAGGCACTTATCATTCCTCCTGCACAGAAAATCTTTAGGAATTTGTATTCTGTCCCTTTTACCTCTATTGCTGCCCAAGACTTGCATTAGGGCCCACCACTCTTCCAAAAGCAGTATGCCCACTGTTTTGCATGCTGTCTTTTTTCAGATGAGGGAGGGGTAAAGAGAATGAGAGCAGGATCTGCCCATGGTCACAGGTGCTGGTAAGGCCTGGAGCTATTGACAGGTAAACCAGCAGAGACTCTCAAAGCCTTATTGATAAACTGTGTACGAAAAAACTCCAGCTTGGTATCAACACTTCAACACTTTCATATTGCCTAGATGTCAGGCACTATGCTGGATCCTTCTGGAGAAGGAAATGGCAGCTCAGTCCTGTATTCTTGCCTGGAGGATCCCATGGACAAAGGAGCCTGGTGGCCTATAGTCCATGGTGTCCAAACAGTTGGACACGACTGGGCAACTAAACAACAACAACATGCTGGATCCTTCAGGCACTCGCATAGGATGGAGGAGAGAGGATGTAGATAGATAACTAAAGAATGCGGGTCAGTTCAGTTCAGTCCAGTTGCTCAGTTGTATCCAACTCTGCAAGCCTATGGACCAGTCCTCTCTGTCCATCACTCACTCCTGGAGCTTGCTCAGCCTCACATCCATCGAGTTGGTGATGCCATCCAACCATTCCGTACTCTGTCATCCCCTTCTCCCACCTTCAATCTTTCCCAGCATCAGGGTCTTTTCTAATGAGTCAGTTCTTCGCATCGGGTGACCAAAATATTGGAGCTGCAGCTTCAGCACCAGTCTTTCCAATGAATATTCAGGACTGATTTCCTTCAGGATTGACTGGTTTGATCTCCTTGCAGTCCAGGGGACTCTCAAGAGTCTTCTCCAACACCACAGTTCAAAAGCATGCAGGTAGCATGGATCAGTACGAAGTAAGGGCTCATTGAAACTATGTTTATCTGTGTAAAATTATGTTTAGGGTGAGAAAACTCAGAAAACAAATAGAAAAAAAACAAAAAACAAAAAAACCCCAGTGATAAAGTAAGATGCCCCATCCAGCTGGAGAAAGCTGCTGTCTTTCTGATCAAGGGCTAAGTTTTTGACTTAACATCCTTGGCAACCCCACACAGGGAGGAGCTCATGATTAGGGGATTCTGGTGAGATGAGGAGGAAAGTAGGATCTTCCAGGTCACTGATTTTATGAGACTATAGGGGAGGGGAAGCTGATTATGACTATTTTGTTGTCATCCTCCTACCTTCCAAGGAGAAACTTGGGTCAAATATCCCAGCAGGTCATAGGTCAGCAATTTCCAATGGGGCCATTGATAATATGTTAGAAGTAAGGAAGACATCAGATTTCAGCAATTTAGAGCTGTAAAGTGTGGCCTCTACTAATTCCACAAAGGCAGGTTGAGCAGGTCAGGGCACAACCAGGATCTCTTGAACAACAGTGTCTAGGCTACATGATATGCCCAAATGTGCTGGACCACTAGAACTCTTCCAAGGCTTGGGAGGTGAGTTAGAGGTGCTAACATATAGCACTCCCATCTCAGTGGTCTGATGTTATTATTACTTATCAGCTCTACTCTCTGTTGCCCACCCCACCATTGATACTCACAATCTATTGCTTTCCCTCTTTTTCCTTTTGCTCCTGTTTTTTCCATTCGCTTGTTGTTGTTGTTCAGTCTCTGAATTTAAGTTGTATCTGACTCTATGCGACCTCATGGACTGCAGCACGCCAGGCTACCCTGTCCTTCACTATCTCCTGGAGCTTGCTCAAACTCATGTCCACTGAGTCAGTGATGTCTTCCAACCATCTCATCCTCTGTTATCCCCTTCTCCTCCATTTGCTTAGAGCAAGAATTCTCAGGTATGACTTCCAGGCCAGCAGCATCAGTATCACCCAGGATCTTCTTGAAATGCAAATTATCTGATCCCATTTTGAACCTCCTGAACAAGAAAGTCCAGGGCTGGGTCTCAGCAATCTGTGTTCCAACAAGTGACTCTGATGTCTGCTAAAGTTTGACAACCACTGGCTGGGCACTGGTGTTCTTCTAGTCAGTAGCAGATGGTAGCACTCAGGAAAGGAGATGACGATGAATATGCATCAGTAGTCTGTCTGATATTTCCTGTGGGAGATGCTGCTAGTTGCCTTATAAATACTTGTCCTAATTTTCCCTCTCAAAGGAAATCTGATTTTTAGCTAGACACTTTGTCCCTTGACTAACAAATGTTTCCTGGCCTCCCTTGCAGCTAAGCGTGACCATGTAAGTTTTGACCAAGCGACTTCAAGTGGAGAGGTCATGTGGAAGAGGGTTTGTTTTCCTGATTCTCTTTGTCCATCTTGCTACTTTGAAATAAACATGATGCCTGGAATGATGACAACTCTCTTGAGCCAAGTGGACAAAGACTACATCCTGGGTTTTATAGAAAGAGCTTAATTTCATCCAGACAATTTAGAACTACTGTTTGAGTCTTGGACTTATCTTCTTTCAACTATTCTTATGTGAGAGGGAAATAAACCTTATTTAAATTGCTGTTTTCTGGGTCCCTGTTACTTATAGACAAGCTTAATCCTAAATAATGTCATAACTTACCGAGTCTGTGAAACAAGGCCCTTTCTTGTACTTCCACTTCCCTGATCCTTAAGAAGAGGAGGTGATTTCATATTATGCTGCTAGTTGCCTCACAGGAATTCAGAGCATTTAGCAGAAAATTGCTTAATTTATCCACAGAGTTTAGGTTTAGCTTATTGACTGTTAAATGAAGCAGTGTGTAAAAGGTAAAAATAATTTTCTCATGGGTTACTTTTCATTCTGCAATGCAGTACAGGCTGCTTTGACAACTAAGGGAATATTTAGCCTCTCACAAAAGGATGAGGTTTGTTCTCTCTGTTTTGCAGATGAATCAAGTCTAAGGAAAGGAAGTCGCAATTTAGATCATGTAATTGTACTATGAGGTCCTTGAGGGTAAAGATTGCTTCTTATGACCTGCATGCCTAGAAAAAATGCTTGGGAAACAGTAAGTCTTCAATAAATTTTGTTGAACAAGTTAATTAAATTAGAAAAAATGGTGACCAAATTCAGCCTCCTTGCCCATTGTCCTGTTTATGGAGATAAATCCAGTGGAGATGAATTCTGGGTTTTCAGTGATCTGAAATGTGCTTTAGCCTGAATTTAATTTTAATTTGGAGTACTAGGGAAGGGGAAAAAGTGATAATAGGAAATGCTGAATTTCCAAGAGGGAAAGCATGGCAATTTTCTTATTATGACAGCTGAAGGTCTCTTTACAGCCTTTGTTTTTCCTGTAGTAAGCTCTAATAACTGAGGCGATTCAAGAAAATTTGGTCTAAATTTTATCTAGTCAGCCAGCTTCTACTCTTTGATTATTTATTGTGGACTATGTCAAGAAGAGGAAGCATTTTGATGCTACTAATCTCATCATTAACCCCCAGTCTTCCCCACTGTGGACTCTACCACTAGCCTGTTCAACTCAGCACCCCTACATTTCTAGACTCTGTCATTGACATGACACCTCACCAAGCTTATGAGTTCAAGTTTTAGGCTTCAATTAATGATCTAGTTGAGTGGTATCTGGTTGTAAATGCTAGCTTTGGTACTCGCTAGGTGTGTGTTGGGTGAGGTACTTAATCTCCCTGGATCTCATTCTCCTCCTATTTAATGTATGAATGATGATACCACATTCACAATGGTTGAAATAAACTTAAAAGAAAGAGCATTTTGAATTACCCCTTGAGGAAGTTTTCATTTTCCTTTATGCCAGTAAACCAGAGACTCCAAGTTTGACAAAATCTCTGACCCTGAAGTTCCCGTCTCCTTGAGGATTTCACCCTAACTTCTACTCCCAGCACTGCTGCTCACTGTTAATGTTTAACCCTAAACTGATAGGTTGAGTTACTTTTAACAAACCAAAGAGAGATGGGGAGAGATAAGGTAAGGGGAAATATTTTTTTTTTTAAATGAGGAAAATAAGTATGAAGAGTAAGATGCAATTAGCTTATATAGGCAGAGCTCATTCATCTTCAACACATGCCCAAGCTGGTTCTGTGTCCACTAGATGCCAGGCATGATACAGCTCATGGCTGTTGACCCACGTGGATGTGTGTGTCTTTGATCTTATAGAACTTGCAGTCCGAGCATCTCCTTACCTCATTTCCAGCCTATCCTTGGTGGGAGGGATCATCTTTCTCTGATCTTCCAGAAACACCAGTAACAGTGGAGACTTGAGAGAGTGAGTCAGGGTAAGGTAATTTTCCTTTCTGGGTAGTTCAAGGCTAGTTCCAGTTTCCTTTCTCAACCCATCTCTTTTACAGGTACTAGCCAGTCAGGAAGTCATCTATTCACTTCAGGTAGAGACCTCGCTGGCGTTCAGTCAAAAGGTTATGGGTCCTTCCCATATTTTACAGTTGTCATTTCAGAACACAGCCAGAAAGAGAACCACAGGGTACTCTTATTAAATCATGTCCTGAGCTTACCATGTAACCTGTATCATGGACTTCAGTTCTGTTGCTCATAAGAACATGTAATACAAAGAACTTTTCTTTGGAGCCCTGGTTTTCTACTCTCTAGCATTACATGCCATTATTTCTCTACTTGAATTCTCTATTTTAGCCTAACTGTTCTACTTATTATCCCTAAATCAAACTGTGATTTTATTTCCCTCTTGAAAATTTATTTCATTTTTTGTTCATTTATTTAAGTCTTTCCTTTTCCTTCAAGATTAGCTCAGTTTCTACTTCCTCCAGGAAGACTTCCTGAACTACCTCAGTCCATTAAGGCTTCCTCCTCTTCAGTATTTATTATCACATCACCTGGTCAGTATTTATTTGTGCCATGGCATGCTACTGCTTATCTGTTATGGCCAAGTCTTATTTTTCTGATTTGATTGTATTCTCTCTGAAGGCAGATGGAGATTATAGGGTCATAAGTATAACATATTTCCAGTAAAATCCATAGATGTTGAAAACAAATTCTTGATGAAATCTCACACTCTATTAAAAGTGTAGTGATTGGAATTTTGTTTTTTAAGTTTTTAAAATTATTTTCTAAACAACTCAAAATGTGGCAATATTAGGGCCTGTGGACATTTTTTCCTACTATTGAAAAGTAGGAGTTGTAAATCTACTATATAAAGGTAAAAATAAAATCTTTAGCTGAAAAAAAAGGAGTAGTAATATTCTGTTTCTAGGAAGGATGAGTAGCTCTTATTGGGCCAACTCTTTCATGGGTAAGAGTTATTTATTCTGGACAGAATATAAAAAATGGCTACCCAAAGACATTTATGTTTTTCCTACCCAAGCCAGGAATTAGCATGGAGGTCCATACTTGACAGAAGGTGAATTGGATGAATTTTTTTTTTTTTAAGGTTTGTTGGCTGAGAGTAGACCTTAGTTTGGCCTCATGTAAAGTAACTGAAATTCTGATAGACCCGTGCAGTTTTGCAGACCTAAGAACCATAGGAATGACCACAGAAGCCAGAAAGTGAGAGGGCGTGTCTTAGAAAATAGATATACAGAGAGCAAGAATCACAGATTCTGTACATAAACATCCCAAATATCTGGTTTGTGTCTGCACTACACACATACAGGACAGATTCCAAGTGTCAAGTAGGTCTAAAGAGCTAAATGGAGATGTTAGCTGGTGTCCATTACAGAGAAGCAGAGTTTGGTGATTGAGGCCTGAAAACTCAGACTGTTAGCATAGGTACAAAATATCAACATTCTTTGGAGGAATAGGAACACAAAAGTACTTTCAGTCCCTACAATTATCTTTTACAATGTCCAGGATGCAATCTAGAATTACTAAACATGTTCAATAAGGAAACATGAGCTATGGTCAAAAGGAAAGGCAATCAACAGAGGCCATATAATGGCTAGCCTTAAATGAGGAGGCTGAGAAGGTTCTAAGGGGCTGGAGGGGGTCCAGTGGTTGGGATGACCATGGGAAGTTGTATCAGAGCTGGAGGTACAAACCCAGCAAGAACAGGGACATGGGAAGAAGGAAGCAGAAACCAAGGACCTCACAGAGATGCTGGTCTGTAACACAGGGAGGGAAAACCAGCATTGCTTAAGCCTTCTCATCATCATGGGGTATTAGAATCCTCGAATTTGTATATTATGAATTCTATCCTCCATTCCTATAATGACAGACCTGTCAGCTTCTGTGGGTGTTGGCAGGCATGTATAAGAAGGAGAGGAGATCTTTCATCAAGAGGGCACACCCCTGGGAGGCCTACACTCACTTCCCCACACAGAACACACTTCTCCCATCCGCCCACTTTCTTCCCTTCTCCACCTTGTCTACCACGCCTTTCTCCTGCCCAATGGTTCGCCTCTACCACCCTGAATGAATGCTTCTTTCAGCAATGGGATTTTTCCAGCTGGTTGACTTGATGAAAGCTTTATGAGTTGACACTATGGGAAAAAAGAACAAAGTGAAGTCAGTGTGTGTGTGTGTGTGTGTGTGTGTGTGTGTGTGAATGTTTGTAGGGGCAGAGGTTGCAGCAGCTACAAAGAGCTGCTGAAAACTTTATTACAAGCTAAGAGACGTTAGAAGCAATAAATCACTCATGTGTCTGCCACAAGGCAGCAGAAAACAGGGCTGGCTTTCAGGTAGAATTGGACACACACACAACTCCTCTGCTAACAGTCAGGGGCCCTGTTCCCCCTAGAGGAGATCTAAGCACATGGTCACAGACCTTTTCCTTTTCTATTTCTCTCTCTTTTCTTAACCCAAAGAATAAATAAAATCAGTTGAAAGTGTGGAATTAAAAGAAAAAGCCCTTAGCCACCCAGGAGGTGAGGTGTTTAGTTTCTCCCTGCCTGTTAGGGGCAAGTTAAGAAATTAGGCATTGGAAGCCAAGTTCTTGGATCAGATGTGTGTTTCTCAGTTTGTTTGCATGTTTCTTGTTCTGAAGTCTTAATTTTTATCTTAATGGGGAAGGTGAACATGCTTTGCTGTTACATCACTGCAGGTTCTTTCCAAAGAACATCAGGCTTCCTCATGACCTTCACCCAGATCTTGGAATTGTCTGTAGCAGTGAGATGACCAAATGCTTTTTTTTTTTTTTTTTTTTTTAACCCTACTCACCCTCTCACTCCTTGATGACAGTTGCATCTCTTTGCTCCGGTATTCTGGAGAGATCAACCCCAAGAAAGATTTTTGTAGCTCACCACAAATGACCATTGGTTAGGTTCAATGCTCCTTGGCACCTCGTTTTCCAAGACACTTCTAAAGCTCCTGGGCATTTCTTCACACTCACACTGTCATCCCACAAGGCTCTGGACATTAACTAATCCACCTGTTTAATTAAACAAAGAGGCCATTAGACTGAGATGCCTTTCATGTCTTTAGAAACCCAGTAAGCTAATCAAAACTTAGCCAGAAGTGCCTCAAGTTTAAGAAATCAAAGCCGAAGGATAGCCAATCACAAACAGCCAACGTGTTTCTTCCAAATAAGGCAAATGCTTAAGCTATAGCCAATCCAACAATTTCCTTGTTTTGCTTCTGGGACTTTCTTATAAAATCTTTCCCCTAGCCCTGTTCCTGGAGCACTCCTAACGACTTCTGGTTTGGTGCAGCCTGACTCAAATTGACTTTTGCTCAAATAAACTCTTAACATTTTTTTTTAATATGCCTCAGTTATCTTTTAACACTCTTCAGGCTGGCTTCTCCCAGGTGTATTTAAGGAAATGGACACCTCAGGGAAAGACCCTCCTTTGGATTAAAGGGCCTTTTAGTAAAAAGAGCCATAATTGTAATTGAGAGAAAAGACTATGGTTGAACGAAAATGCTGCACTAACTCAATGATTGTTAGGAACAATTTTATTCTTTATTTTAGCATTCAAAAGAAAAACATACACTCATTGAAGAAAACCTAGGGGAGAGATCGTAAAGAAAAGATGCCAGAAATCATTCATAACTCCATCACCTGAAGCTATCCATTGTATCTCTGCAACATGTATTTATATGTGACTGTGACACATAATATTTTCACCTGTGCTATACTTGGAATTGTTTTTGTGGCAACCTCATGAAAGACCGACCAGTTAGCTCCACTATCGTTTTGATGTCCACTGGAAACATTAAAAGAAGGCAAAATCACTCCCTGGTGGCCCAGGGTGAGTGATTCTTCAGTAAGTGATTTACAAAGCTGCTCTGAGGTCTGACTCAGAACATTATTAACATTTGAAAATATCATTAGCAACTATTGTGACCAGAACTTGTTTACCCAGCAAACTACATGGGAGAGACTGTCAAGGAGAAAAGTCTTCAGAATCAAGAATAAACAGGTTTTTGGAGAATGTGGTTCCTTTTTTTCTTTTGAAAGAAAACTATTACCGTTATTATTATTACCATTCCAACTCACCCTGTAATTGTTATTACAACTGCAGTTCTACACTGCTTTAAAGTTAGGGAAGGCGTGAGTTAAAGAAATTTGGCTATCAGGTTTCATTGAATGCCAAGGGCAAAGCTAGATCATTTTTTTGGAGAGGTTGCTTGGTTGGTTTGTCTTGTTTTGCTGAAAAGCAGAGCATCAGGATCTTGGTTCCCCCAACAAGCATCTAACCTGCTCTCCCTGAGAGGAAGCTCAGATTCTCAACTACTGGGCCCCCAGGGAGGTCCCTAGATCTCATTAATCAAACAGTTCTTTTGTCTATAGAACTAGGGCTTCTGCTGTGCCTTATTTCACTGGATTACCATATGACAATCTCCATTTTATGTCATGCAGTTCTTACAGAAGTTCTTTAAATTGTGCATTACTTAGCCTTCTGTCTGATAGAACTGTCTGAGAACGCATGCTCCCTTAAGTGGAAGGGTAAGTCAATGACTTTTCATCTCATGTCAAGGCCAGCTACTTGCCAGGGCTGTAAACACACACACACACACACACACACACACACACACACATAAAATCAAAACAAAAACAGCACTGTGCCCACGACACATGAATCATCTCCTAAAATGAGGTAGATAAGGAAGCCGACTTGCTCCCTTGAAGGATTAGCCTTGGTTCTCTGCCCGCTCCCCTGATTGTCCAAGAGAATCAAGACAGGGAGAAACCCCTAGAACAGTGCTCTTAACCGCAACCTCCACACCATCTCCCTTTCAGCTCCCCTGCCCTGCAATTATCAGCATAACCGAATTGCCGAGCAAAGCTTTTTACAATCCACAGACGCGGCCCGCGCCCTCCTCCTCCGCCCCGTACGGCTGCTGCGCTCGGCACTGGCTGTGCCTGCATCCGCCCTGCTCTGGTCTCTGGGGCGCTCCTCTCTGGGATGCATTTTGCAGCATAAGCTATTCTGCTCTGTGAAGCGAAGCCAAGAATTCAAGACAAGCCTGAAATTAGAGCTACCGCAGCACTGGGATGCAGAGAATCATAAAATCATAGAATTTTTTTTTTAGTCGGAAGGGACCACTGAGATCTTTTCAACCTGCTGATTTTACAGGATGGGCAAGTGGAGGCGGGGATCCGAGAAGGAGAATGTGGAGGAGAGCTGAGAACCGGAAGCCCTGGGGGTGATGCTAAGTGCTTGACCAAGAAGTGGGCGAGCCGGGTGGGAAGACTGAGGGTAAACATGATAAATCTTAGAGTTTTCTAGTCCACCCCTGAGTCTTTAGAACTAGAACCTCGGTCACTCTCTCCCTCAGCCAATCACATACCACGTGCCTTCACAAATAAGCGACATGGCCAAATGCTTTCATCCTTTAGATCTGGGCAGAAAAGGGACATTTCCCTGAAAATCATGGCATATTAAGCTACAGCTCATTTATTCATATTTTCAAGCAAAGCCAGAAAAATAGTGAAAATACTCTAGAGGGGGGCGGTCTTCTGCTCTGCAAAGATACTTTGTAAAAATCCAAGGCTCATCTGTACCATTTTTCTAGATTCCACATATATGTGTTAATATATGATATTTGTTTTTCTCTGACTGACTTCACTCTCTAAAGCAATTATACACCAATAAAATTTTTAAAATCCAATTAGGAAATAAAAAAAGTCCAAGGATCAATTTGTTTTTCTTGCAACAAGGGACTGAAGTCAATTTCAGGGAATGTGAATTAAAGTGAGAATGGCATCCTTTTCAGATGTTATCTCTTGCTAAGGGCTGACTTCTACAGAAATGTCTCATTCCCACCCAAGGATTTCATTCTGCTTGTCTTCCTGCCCATTAAAAGATCAAGTCCAAGCTTCCAGGGGCCATAGAATGCTAAGAACCCATAGGTAGATCCTTGAGGCCATGAATGGTTTGCAAACTTTTGTGTGTTCGCATATTTTTTTCAGAGTCCCTAGCTTTCAGCATTTTCTCAGAGGGGTGTGTGATGCTCAAAGTTATAAACCACGAACCTAGATTGTTAGGACTGAAAGAGCTTGGGCTCAGCTTCCCTGTATTAGTTTGCTAGGGCTGCTATTTTGGGTTCTGGATCCAATTCCAATGTGTGGGAGCAAGTCCCCCCTCCACATACTACCAAGCAATTCTGGGGACACCAACTGGGCATCCTAAAATTCATCTCAGTTCTGACCCTGTCTACCTGGAGATTCCATGGGTAATGAGCTCAGTCCCACAAGCCCACCCTCCACTTCTTCTGATGCCAATTGCAAACTCAGGTTGCACCTGGGCTTCCGACTGAAAAGTGAACGTGAAAGTCGCTCAGTCGTGTCTGACTCTTTGTGACCCCATGGACTATACAGTCCATGGAATTCTCCAGGCCAGAATACTGGAGTGGGTAGCTCTTCCCTTCTCCAGAGGAGCTTCCCAACCCAGGGATCAAACCCAGGTCTTCTGCATTGCAGGCAGATTCTTTACCAGCTGAGCCACCAGGGAAACCGGGGCTTCTGACTGACCGGCTATAAATCAGAGGATGTTCACTCCTTGGGTTCAATAATTTGTTAGAGCAGAACTCAGGAACCCATTTGCTCACTAGATTACCAGCTTGTTACAAAGGTGCATGGGGCCCAGGATGACAGAGGGGCCACTTCTGCCTGAGGCCGTGTGTCCAAGGTGCTTCTAAAGGCACAGCTCCTGGGTTCCCTCACTCCACAGGGAGGCAGCATATAGTGATGGAAAGAAAACTGGACCAGTAAATAAAGCATCTGCGTTCTGGATCCAAAACACACCTCTGTGACTGCACTTCCTGGAGATGGGATATTTGAAGTGAGAAGAAGCAGGCGCTCAGGGAAGGATAAGCCAGTCTCTATCACCAGCCGGAGGTGGCGCATTCAGACCTCAGGCTTGATGACAGGGCCCCGATTTCAGGAACCGGTTCTCGCTTTTCTTGGGGTAAAGAGCTTTCGACTCCCGCTTGCGGACACCAACAAATGAGGCCAGTTGCACCTGGCTGTGGATCACCTTTCGATAGCAGGTTGACAGGGAGAACGATGTGCGTGCTGGCGGCTGGCGAGTCTTCGGGGGAGCGTCTGTCATCATCTTCGCGGTGAGTGTCAGAGGGTTTCAGGCTCCCTGTGACTGGCAGGAGAGAGCAGGGGAGAGGGGTGAGTTCAAACTCGCTAACACTCCTCACGTGAAACTCTCAGTTTCCTCTGCCTCCTCTGAGTCTTAACAGAAAAACATTTGGTGCGAGTTCAAAAGACTTTTAACGGTAACAATTGCATATTGCCAATTAGTGTTTTCTCTTTTTCCTGGAGGGTAGTCACCCTATGGGACACCTCTATATTCCAGGCCACATGATGGAGAAAGGGTAAGCTGCCTTCTATATATAGAAGTAGACATTGATGCCTACACAGAGCAGTCGTTCCTGCCTTCACTTCTCTGCTGATATTTTCTCTGCTCGAGGTGGTCTCGAGCCTTTTGGAAGATTCATTTGGGCTATTTGGGAGGCAGTGAGCAGAAAAACATGCTCACTGCTGAGTCTCTGGTGAAGCTGCCCTTCTATTAGCGGGATGACCAGGTGAGAGGGCTGGCAGGGGTCTCAATTACTGGGAGATTTACCCTGAAGCACAGGCCATAACCCACTGACATGCACAGTCCTTGCATTTTTCAGAGGACGGGAATTGACGGCACATGCAGGGCGGTGCAGAACGCCCAAGGCAGGGACCCATCCCTGTAAAATTTCCACCTCCGAAGGTTTACCGGCTGGCAACCCCCCAGAGGTGGGGTCCGGGGGCCCTTCTTGAAGTGGAGCCTCTTTCTTAGAGGGCCTGGTTCCCTGTGATGCTCAGAGGTGATGATGATACCATTTGCGAGTTGGGTACTAGGTCACGGCCCCCGCTTTTAGGCACCATTTCTGCCAGCTTCCTCTACGACTTGCTCTTTGGCAAGACCATAACTCAAGCATTTCACAATGTACATCCCGTTGGATGTGACAGTACCCGCGTATAACTCAGGTACCATCGTATCCATACAATGCATTTTTAAAATAACAAAATTTAGAAAAAAGACCATTTGAAGTCATTTCAATGAACTCCACACTTTTCTTCCTGACTCTGTTTATGGGGTCACCATCCAAAATAGATTTTTTTTCCAAGTGAGATGGAAAGAAACTTTAAAAGCCATCAGTTAGAGATTCTGCACCATGGAAAGGAGAAAAAACACTGTGACAGCCTAGGAGAAAGAGCTTCTGGAAATGAAAGGGGGAAAAAGTCATTCCAGGATCCATCTCCTGCCTCTGGCTCGGGACTCTCTTGGGTGGCTCTCAGCCCACAGCCCACAGTGCAAACCAGAGATACTTTATCCTGCAGAGCAGCAATGAGCAGTGAAGCTGTTGTGATTCCGTTAGCCCAGGAGTGAGATTGTGCCTATTGTATCTCTGCTGATAAAAGAGCAGGGTACAAAATCCTTCTGGTCATGCCTCCACCTCAACAAAAACATGGCAGCTCCCGGAGAAGCATTCTGTGTTCTAAAAACCTAATGGCCAGCTTCCCTGGTGGCCCAGTGGTATAAAGAATCTGCGTGCCAATGCAGGTGACTCGGGTTTGATCTCTGATCTGGGAAGATCCCACATGTGACGGAACAACTAATCCAGTGCACCACAGCTATTTACCCATGCTCTGAAAAGAAGAGAAGTGAAAAGCAAAGGAGAAAAGGAAACATATTCCCATTTTAATGCAGAGTTCCAAAGAATAGCAAGGAGAGATAAGAAAGCCTTCCTCAGCCATCAATGCAAAGAAATGCAAAGGAGGAAAGGAAAGATATTCCCATTTGAATGCAGGGTTCCAAAGAAAAGCAAGGAGAGATAAGAAAGCCTTCCTCAGCAATCAATGCAAAGAAATAGAGGAAAACAACAGAATGGGAAAGACTAGAGATCTCTTCAAGAAGATTAGAGATACCAAGGGAACATTTCATGCAAAGATGGGCTCGATAAATGACAGAAATGGTATGGTCCTAATAGAAGCAAAAGATATTAAGAAGAGGTGGCAAGAATACACAGAAGAACTGTACAAAAAAGACCTTCATGACCGAGATAATCATGATGGTGTGATCACTCACCTAGAGTCAGACATCCTGGATGTGAAGTCAAGTGGGCCTTAGGAAGCATCACTAAGAACAAAGCTAGTGGAGGTGATGGAATTCCAGTTGAGCTCTTTCAAATCCTGAAAGATGATGCTGTGAAAGTGCTACACTCAATATGCCAGCAAATTTGGAAAACTCAGCAGTGGCCACAGCTCTGGAAAAGGTCAGTTTTGATTCCAACCTCAAAGAAAGGCAATGCCAAAGAATGCTCAAACTACCGCACAAATGCACTCATCTCACACGCTAGTAAAGTAATGCTCAAAATTCTCCAAGCCAGGCTTCAGCAATACATGAACCGTGAACTGCCAGATGTTCAAGCTGGTTTTAGAAAAGGCAGAGGAACCAGAGGTCAAATGCCAACATCTGCTGGATCATAGAAAAAGCAAGAGAGTTCCAGAAAAACATCTTTTCTGCTTTATTGACTATGCCAAAGCCTTTGACTGTGTGGATCACAATAAACTGTGGAAAATTCTGAAAGAGATGGGAATACCAGACCACCTGACCTGCCTCTTGAGAAACCTGTATGCAGGTCAGGAAGCAACAGTTAGAACTGGAAATGGAACAACAGACTGGTTCCAAATAGGAAAAGGAGTACGTCAAGGCTGTATATTGTCACCCTGCTTATTTAACTTCTATGCAGAGGACATCATGAGAAATGCTGGGCTGGAAGAAACACAAGCTGGAATCATGATTGCCGGGAGAAATGTCAATAACCTCAGATAGGCAGACGACTCCACCCTTATGGCAGAAAGTGAAGAGGAACTAAAAAGCCTCTTGATGAAAGTGAAAGAGGAGAGTGAAAAAGTTGGCTTAAAGCTCAACATTCAGAAAACTAAGATCATGGCATCTGGTCCCATCACTTCATGGGAAAATAGATGGGGAGACAGTGGAAACAGAGTCAGACTTTATTTTTGGGGGCTCCAAAGTCACTGCAGATGGTGACTGCAGCCATGAAATTAAAAGATGCTTACTCCTTGGAAGGAAAGTTATGACCAACCTAGATAGCATATTAAAAAGCAGATACATTACTTTGCCAACAAAGGTCCATCTAGTTAAGGCTATGGTTTTTCCAGTGGTCATGTATGGATGTGAGAGTTGGACTGTGAAGAAAGCTGAGCTCTGAAGAATTGATGCTTTTGAATTGTGGTGTTGGAGAAGACTCTTGAGAGTCCCTTGGACTGCAAGGAGATCCAACCAGTCCATCCTAAAGGAGATCAGTCCTGGGTGTTCATTGGAAGGACTGATGTTGAAGCTGAAACTCCAATACTTTGGCCACCTCATGCAAAGAGTTGACTCACTGGAAAAGACCCTGATGCTGGGAGGGATTGGGGGCAGGAGGAGAAGGGGACGACAGAGGATGAGATGGCTGGATGGCATCACTGACTCAATGGCCATGAGTTTGGGTGGACTCCGGGAGTTGGTGATGGACAGGGAGGCCTGGCGTGCTGCGATTCATGGGGTCGCAAAGAGTCGGACGCGACTGAGCGACTGAACTGAACTGAACTGAGAGCCTGGGAGCCACAACTACTGAGGCCCGCGTGCCCTAGAGCCCATGCTCTGCAACAAGAGAAGCCACCACAATGAGAGCTGCTGTACCACAACTAGAGAATCGCTCCTGCTCTTGACAACTAAAGAAAAGTCCAAATAGCAATGGAAACCCAACACAGCTAAAAATAAATAAGTAACGTAATGACAAAATCCCCTCCCTCAAGCTCTGGAGACACTGGCTAAAGGTCCTTTATCTACTCTTCACTTTAATGAAAAAGCATTCAATTACGAAGTCAAAAGACTTGTTCTGCCACCAATTCATTTCAGGAAGGTATTAAATAACTCGGTTTTAAAGGATTTTTTTCATTGTAAAAATTCCATGAATTCCCTTCACTGACTAGCATCCTCCAGCCCCACTTTTCCACTCAATTCCATTTGCCCCTTTTCCATTAAGTTGCCCAGGGACTGTGCCCTCCTCAGAGGCCCTTGGTTTGTCCTTTTTCCATAGGTCCTGCAATGCATCTGTTCTACTGGATGATGAGCTTGCCAGTCATTGACACCTAACAGCTTTTCTGAACACGTCTTTGAGAGAAGGATTTCATGATTGATCCTCGGAGGATATGGTGTCAAAGTCTCCTGGACCAGCATCTTCCGTCCTGATCTCCAAACCACAGCCACATTGTTTTCCATCTCAAGATCACTGCAACTTCCCTCACTTACAAAAACTGATTGGAAGGACTCCCTTGGTGGCCCAGTGGTTAAGACTTCACCTTCCAATGCCAGGAGTGTAGCTTCGATCCCTGGTCAGAGAGCTAAGATCCAACATGCCTTGATGCAAAAAGAAAAACAAAACACAAAATAGAAGCAATAATGTAAAAAATTAAATAAAAACTTAAAACATGGCCCACACAAAAAATAAATTGTGCATAAAAAAATAATACTGGTTGGAAAAGGACTTTGGAAGCAACCTGAGACCATAAGATCACATCTCTTGGACAAAACTACCAATGAAGAAGGTTGAAAGCCACAACCATTTTTGAGGAGGGAAGGAAATCATGGAGAGACGTTGGCAAAATGTCTAGATCTAGGAATGAGATAGGGACACCAGATGGCACAGCGGCGGGTATGAAAATATTGAGGATTAAGTCTTTCCTGGGCTCTCACTTATCTCTTATGGATGAAGGTAAAACATGAGGGCGCCAAAGTGCAGAGATATTTCTGATCAATACCCTGTGATGATTTCTGAAAGAACAGGATGCTGCCATTGCCTTTCAGAACTGCTGCTTCCCTGTGTGTCTGGATGGCCACAGAGGGCCTTCTGGACCTCAACTCCAGTGACCTTTCATGAAACCTGGAACTTGCTGCTCTTGGGGTTCAGTGGTTGTCCTTGGGAAACACGGAATAATTGATTTTCACACTATGACTCTAAAACCAGGCTATATTCTTCTACAGAAAACCCTCACAGTATTCTGCTAAGTTGTGCCTTTTTACAAAGGAAGGCAGTTTGACTGGAGAAATCCTAGAGAAGAGGCATTGGCAAACCTCTCCCGTAAAGGTCTAGATATTAAATAATTTAGGTGTTTGGGCCACCCCCTCTCTGTTGTAGCACAAAAGTGACCATAGATTACGTGGCAACAAATAAGCCTGACCATATTCCCATAAAGTTTTATTTATGGGCACTGGCAGTTGAAGGTCATAAACTTTCCATATGTCGTAATATGTTCTTTTGTTTTTTTAAAAAACATTTTAAAATATAAGGGACTTCCTTGGTGGTCTAGTGGTTAAGAATCCACCTGCTAATGCAAGGAACACTGGTTGATCTCTGGTCCGGGAAGATCCCACGTGCAGTGGGGCGGCTAAGCCCGTGTGCGTGGCAACTGCCGAGCCCACGCCCCAGAGCCCGTGCTCCGCAACAAGAGAAGCCGCTGCAGTGAGAAGGCTGAGCACCACGACGAGAGAAAGCCAACATGCAGCAATGAAGACCCAAAATTTAATTAATTAAAAATAAAAAACGAAAGAGTCATTCTATGCCCGCTGGCCATACAAAAATCAGGCAGCAGAGCAGGCTTAGCCAACAGGCCGACCGGCTGTAGAAGAAAGCTGTTTACTGCGGGCCTCTGTTTCTTTCTAGCACTGAGTAGGTACTGACACTAGCTCTCACCCTGACAGCCGAGGTAGGGTGTCTCTTCAAATCTGTGAGGCTAAATAAATGAGGGCAGGCCCCTCTTAGCATCTAGAATGCAGAGCGTGTACACTGGTGTGATTTCACGTATCAGATGCCTGCACGGAAAACACTGTCATGCCATTAATAACCTTCGGAGGAACACCTTGAAACTTGACTCGCCCAGGGCACGTTGCAAATAGGCGCTAATGGCTTTTATTTCTCATTCTTGTCACCTCAGATCTAATCAGCTGTTTTGTCATTTTTAATTCCTATTTGGCAGGATTCTCCTACTGCCTCAGTACAGGCTCAGAGGAGAACTAGGCCCGCAGGCGTCTGTGAGCGGGGAGGAGGTGGGGGTGATGGAAGGCTGAGTAAATGAGGACCTTCAACTCTGGCTGATTCAGGAGGACCCAGGAAGGAACCAAAATTGCTGAATGACCCCCAATCCACCCTCTACCTCTCTTCTGGGTTTCACGCATCCTGACTTTGCTTTCTCTGGGGAAAAAGATGTTTCACTCCTCAACGAGGCATGAGATTCAAGTCTTGTATCATTCTGGGTTGGCTAGGAAGAAGATGAAGGTCTGACTTAGAGGCCTCTTAAATGGGTGACATTTCATTACACAGAGCAGTTTAGCTCTGGTTCAGCTCCTCTACATAGGAATACTGAACCCCCCCAATCTGGCCCAAGCAACCAAAGGCCACCCTTGAGGTGAGCCTACCTCCCTTGGAAGGCAGTAAGGAATTGTGAATAATGGAAAAGAATTGACTCCATAAAAATAAAATTACAATGAACTGTGTGATAATTAAAAATCAATAAATAAAACTCATAAAAGCTATTTTCGAGTGTTTACATGGTGCTAATTATCTTACTTATATTAGCGCATTTAACCTTTACTCTGACTCAAGAACATCATTGTGTTCATTTTATAAATCAGGAAAAAACTGTCAGAAGGCAAGTTGTTTCTTAAGGTCCACAGCTGGTAAGTAGCAGAGCAGTTTACCAATGCAGTTGTATCTTGCTTCAGAGTCTATAATCTTAATTACCTTCTTGGTACCTGTGCATCTTTGCTAAATCATTTTACCTCTCTGAGCCTCACTCCCCTCAGCTTGGAAATGAACTCAAGAGGATGAAATCTCTAACCGCCTACATCAAAATTCTGAGTATTATTTTCACCCCTCCACCTGCAGGAGGGAAAAAAGTAGACACATGAAGTCAGACACTAACTTGGTGAAAAATAAAAAGTAAATTTCCAAGGTATATCTCTGAATCAGTACTTATGTACTACGATCTCCTGTGTGCTATACTTAGTTGGTCAGTTGCTTCCTACTCTTGTGACCCCACGGACTGCAGCCTGCGAGGCGCCTCTGTCCACGGAGATTCTCCAGGTAAGAAAGAATACTGGAGTGGGTATCTTTCCAACCCAGGGATCAAACCCCAGCCTCCCACACTGCAAGCGGATTCTTTACTGACTGAACCACCAGAGAAGCCCACAAACTACTACTGGTTTAGTCACTAAGTCATGTCCAACTCTTACGACCCCAAGGACTGTAGTCTGTCTGGCTGCTCTGGTCCAGGGGAATTCCCAAGCAGGAATACTGCAGTGGGTAGCCATTATACACATCTTCTCCCAGCAATCCCACTGCTGGACATACACACCGAGGAAACCAGATCTGAAAGAGACACGTGCACCCCAATGTTCATCGCAGCACTGTTTATAATAGCCAGGACATGGAAGCAACCTAGATGCCCATCAGCAGACGAATGGATAAGGAAGCTGTGGTACATATACACAATGGAATATTACTCAGCCATTAAAAAGAATACATTTGAATCAGTTCTAATGAGATGGATGAAACTGGAGCCCATTATACAGAATGAAATAAGCCGGAAAGATAAACACCAATACAGTATACTAACGCATATATATGGAATTTAAAAAAGATGGTAACGATAACCCTATGTGCAGGACAGAAAAAGAGACACAGATGTACAGAACAGACTTTTAGACTCTGTGGGAGAAGGCGAGGGTGGGATGATCTGAGAGAATAACATTGAAACATATATATTATCAAGGGTGAAACAGATCGCCAGCCCAGGTTGGATGCATGAGACAAGTGCTCAGGGCTGGTGCACTGGGAAGACCCAGAGGGATGGGATGGGGAGGGAGGTGGAAGGGGGGATCGGGATGGGGAACACATGTAAATCCATGGCTGATTCATGTCAATGTATGGCAAAAACCACTGCAATATTGTAAAGTAATTAGCCTCCAACCAATAAAATAAATGAAAATAAAAAATAAATTAAAAAAATTAAAAATAAAAATTTTTACTGGAGTATAGTTGCTTTACACTGCTGTGTTAGTTTTTACTGTACAGCAAAGTGAGTCAGCCACACATATACATATGCAGCCTCTTTCGGATTTCCTCCCCATTTAAGTCACCAAAGAGCCCTGAATTTCCCATGCTATACTGTAAGTTCCCATTCATTATCTATTTTATACACAGTGTCAACAGTATATATATGTCAATTCCAGTCTCCCAATTTATTCCATCTCCTCCTTTCTCCCTTGCTATCCATACTTTCGTTCTGTGCATCTGTGTCTCTGTTTATGCTTTGTAAAGAAGATCATCTATACAAAGGTTTTCAGATTCCACACTTGGTGGGTTAGTTGCTAAGTCGCGTCCAAGTCTTTGTGACCCCATGGGCTGTAGCCCCCCAGGCAGCTCTGTCCATGAGATTCTCCAGACAAGAACTAGAGTGGATTGCTATTTCCTTCTCCAGGGGATCTTCCTGACTCAGGGATCGAATCCACGTCTCCAGCATTGCAAGCAGATTCTTTACCGACTGAGCCACTGGGGAAGCCCACATATATGCGTTCACATATAGTATTTGTTTTTCTATTTCTGCATATCTTGTTAATATAACACTGTGATGCAAGTAAGTAACAGTCCGAAAATAGTACCCACCCTCTGCTGGACTCAGTGAGGAAATGAAAAGGAGACCTGTTCTGATCTGACCTGCAAAAAAAAAAAAAAAAAAAACATATAAACTATCTTGAAGGTATAAGATATGAATCAGAGCAAAGAACTTTCCATTCACAAAGTCACAATTCTGAATTATTTTTTAAAAAGCATTAGGCTTATCACAGTATATTTCCTAAGATGAATAAGACTTGCTAACAAGATCTTCCAGGGAGGATTGAAGCTCTAGGCACTTTGGAGGCTAGCAGAAACTCTGATTCCTTTAAACAAGGGGTATTACCGTTTAACTCTGAAACCC
The DNA here is from genome assembly GCF_019320065.1 of Cervus canadensis. Taxonomy (NCBI): domain Eukaryota; kingdom Metazoa; phylum Chordata; class Mammalia; order Artiodactyla; family Cervidae; genus Cervus; species Cervus canadensis. Next base: position 30,094,875 of record NC_057416.1, on the reverse strand, counting down.
AAAGCAGCCAATTAACTAAAGCTCCCATTCCTGGAATGTTCCAGTATTGAGCGTCAGAGACAGAGGGAAGGATCAGGGCCGGGATGAGAAAATTCAAGGCCTTCCCCTGAACGCTTCCTGACCAGAGATGGGAGCAATTTCCTTCCAGCCAATTAAACTCAGAAAACTAGGATCTATCACAGCAGGGAGATGGGGGAATTGGCTAACCTCCAACTTGTGATGCTAGCCAATCAGCTTGCAGGGAGAAACTGGCACTGACCTCCCAACAGGACACAAGCTGTGGCTTAAAAAAAAGAGAGTCAAGAGCAAATATCTGGTAGAAGGCAGATTTCCTTCTTTGTCTTACAGACTCTACCAAATGACCTGCTCCAACTTCATTTGTATGCTTCATTTTGGTCTTTCAAATACTGATTTTTAAAATATTCTTCAAGAGAAAGCCACTTGGGGACCTTTAAGTTGGGGTCTTCAAATGGTGCATGCCCAGATGTGTTTATTGCAGGATGGAAAATATGGACTTTTCCCTCTCCTCTTTCCCCTCTACCTAAGTATCTCTTTATTCATTACTTTAATTACCTAATCGTAAATTTCTTCAGGGGGTTACTTAGAAAGAAAATTAGCATCAAAGCTTGGCAGTAAATTCAGGGTCTTTTGGAGACAGTCCAAGCTGTTTCACCTGTGATTAATTAGATGATTTTTTTCCCCCTTTAAGTGCCAGAAGGCTGTTGAGGTCTTTAAGCAGTTACATGACTGCTGGCACTGGTACGATTATGATTGATGCATGCGTCTGGAGTCTTTTGCAGCCCGGCTTTTGTTGATGGGGGGTGTGTGTGAGAGAGAGACAGACAGACAGACAGAGACAGAGAGACAGAAGGACAGAGACTGACTTGGGAAGCACTAGCTTGGAAAACTCCAAAGGTTTCCAAAACCAGGGAGGTGCTTGTTTTTAACATGCTTGCGAGCACAAGTTTAGAAGCTCCAGGCCAGGATCTTTTATGAAACTGTCTCAGCAATTTCAGAAATGTTGCTTGAGCAGGCCTCTTCCTTACCATAAGCCACTGCAGTCTTCGTGGAGACTTTGCATAAGCTCTTTATGCCGTGCACCAAGGAATGCGTATTTTCAACAAGCCTTTTGCCATATATAAAGCAGAACAGTCACACCTGCCTTCGTATTTCACCCTGGTGAAATTCAACTGGAGAAGAATGTAGTCTCTTTGCAAAATTCATCCTGTATAAAATTACCTCCCCAAATTGACATAAAATCAACGTAACCTCTTGGTATATTTAGAAAAAAGTGAATCTTTCTCGGTCACCATGAACATGCTTCCAAGGATGCAACAGAGAAATAGAAGTTCAAAGATCGCTTGATTGAGAGTGCAAGATTGTCATTTTTTCTTTATACTCTGCATATGAGGGAGAGAAAGGATCCTTTAAAACATCTGATGCAAAGTAGCAGAAAGTTCAGTGTTGGCCAACTTTTGCTGGTGTCTATGTAATCTTACAGATGCCTCAGCACCTGAATTGAAGATCATCTGACATTTCCTCCACTGTCCCTAATGCCCGTGACAATGTTTACACAGTAAATTTAACATCTGCCAGTCACCTGCCCTCTGAGGACTAACAGGAATGTTGGCCACATGAATTGGTGGCAGAGATTTTCTGCCCAGAACAGGGGTGGGCCAACTCTTCATAAAGAACCAACTCTTTATTTCAGGCATGCAGGACACAAGATCTCCAGCACAACTACTCGACCCCATGACTGTAGCAAGAAGGCCACTGAATCAAGAGATCAGCAAATGGACATGCTGAGTTCTAATAAAATGTACTTACTGCCCCTTGGCCTGGAATGCTGCCTCTCAGACTTTGACAGGCACATGGAAGGCCTAGGAATCTTGGTAAACTGCAGGTTCTGGGACTTCCCTGGTGACCCAGTGGTTAAGAATCCACCTTACAATGCAGGGGATGTGAGTTTGATCCCCAGTTGGGGAACTAAGATCCCACATGCCATGGAGCAACTAATAAGCCCGCATACCGTTAGAAAGTCCATGCACTGCAATGAAGATCCCACGTGATGCAACAAAGACCCGGAGTGCTGCAGCTAAGACCCAACGCAGCCAAATAAATAAATTTAAAAATATTAAAATGCAGATTCTGATTCAGCCGGTCAGGAGCGTGCCTGGGATCTGCCTTCCTGACCCTCCAACCAGGTGGTGGTCTGAGGATCTCACTTTGAGCAGAGATCTTACAGTGTCTCCTTGGAACATGCCCTTCCTTTCTATGTCCAGGATATTTCCAAATACGCTGAGGCTCAGAGAAGAGAACCGGGCTCTGGGTTCATTAGGAAGATGGCTGTAGGACTAGTATTAGGTTTACATCCTTCAAATCCAGACGCTTCGAAGATGCCTCCAGCCCGTGGGAGAGCCCAGACCTTGTTTTACACCTTCCGGGCTGGTTGTTTAAGGTCTCCTGCCCCTAAATGGACAGATGGCTTGGCCTCAGTGCAACTGCGTACAGCGCACGTCGGAGTCGTCTGAACCGGCTACCAGCACCTTTCCCGACCCGCGTGGAGGGATCTAATGGCCACGCACAGGGCCCTCTGGCCCCTGCCTAATTGGCTGAGATGCAAAAGCTAATGTAGGTTGAGAGACCAATTAACTGAGCTTGTTTCTCCCTCCGCCGCATCTGCACATCAATTATGCTAAACAACACACTGTATTAAGATGTTTCCCTGTCGCTAGCATTTGCTGTGGGACGTTCAGAGCAGGGCAGAGAGAGACCGCCTCTCACAACCTGCCTGAGGGATTGTTCTCTCTGTCAGCACAGACGGCTGGCAACAGGGAGTCCAGGCTTCAAACTGGGAAACCCACAACGCAGGGACACATCTGACACTAACTGGTTACCTTCTCTGGGCCTCAGTCTCTATAGGTTATGGGGGCGACGGTTCAAGAAGCCAGCAAACAGGTTGGGCGAGGGATGCTGATAACCCTTGCATGTCACCTGCTGATTCCACTAAGAATCAGAAATCCCAAGGCTTCTGGATGCTCAAAGGATACTTTCCCTAAAACTTGAAAAAAAAAAAAAATCCAAAACCGAACTATTGGGAGGGGGAACATCATTGTATTTTCTGCTACAGGTTGAGCCATTTGTTTGTTTTGCTTTCATATAGTTTTATTTTGCCAAATGCAGTTGGCGGACTGGGTTCCTGCATCTTCACCCACAGTGGGGGCATCTCCACCCTCCGTGTTTCTGGAATAAATTACTTGAGCTCTGTGCTTTGAAAGCAGTGTACTAAGTCCGTTACTAAGGAGTTCCTGAAGGGCTGCCTTGGCCGGGGAACCAGGATTTCTCATTCTCTCAGAGACGACAGCTGGAGTTATATGCTTAGAGTTGGGAACTTCTTTCCAGAGTTTCATATGTTGCTTTGTCAAAGAAGACTAGGTTGTTGAGCTCGTTTCCAACTCTGCCTCTGGAACACTTCTTTTTAGGCTTGCCCCGGGATTTGTTCACTGGATCTTTGTCTTGCTTGGCTGACTTTCTGGCATCTTTCTTCTTCTTGTTCTCCTCAGGTGGCAGAATGAAGTTGGGAGGGCGGCTGCTACCGCTGTCACCTCACTGAGATGTCAGACAGAAAAAAAGCTGTTTCTTTTAAAAGCATATTTTTAATTTAACTGCACCAGGTCTTAGCTGCAGCATGTAAGATCTAGTTCCTTGACCAGGAATCGAACCCAGTTCCCTGGCATTGTGAGTGTGTAGCCTTAGCCACCGGACCCCCGGGGAAGTCCCTGGGTAGAGCTGCTTTTGTGTTCCATTGGCCCCTCCTTTGAAGTTTCTCTCTGAGAATGTATTTCTTGATCTTTTACAACAACACTTTGGTTTCTAAGATGCCCAGTTCATTTTGAGGAAGCTTACCAACTTGAAGACACGATGCAGTCTACAGTTGAGTTGGGAAGGCTGGACTAATTCAACATCTACTCATTTACTCAATCATTCATTAAATATTTGTTAATTACCCAGTATACTTCAGGCAATCTGCTGGGCTAGAAGCCTTTTTTTAAACTCTAAGTTTATTTCTAGATAGACAGGTGGGTAGACAAATGAGTAATAGTAATTCTGGGTAAGATGTACTATTTTATCTATGACGGTACAGATGCTAAAGGGGGCCTGATATGTATAAAAAACACAGAACAATAAAATTATGTCTGTGCATTAGAGCATTAAACTATAATGTTATCCTTAGAGTGTTATGCCCCCTTCCTCGTGATGCTTATTTCAAAAACCTGCCACTCTCCTTAACTTTTTGGAACTTTAAGAGAAAATGAGGCATAAGCTCCCTCAGTTTCCAGCATCCAGAAGCTATTTATGTTTGCATGTATTCTCATATCCATATTTCTGGTCTTGCAGGAAGAGATGTCGTTTCTTGCATTAAGGCCATTCCCTCTTTAAGATCTAGGCCCCCTGACTGGCTCTACCAGCAGTCCCCACCTTTTTTTGCACCAGGGACCCGTTTTGTGGAAGACAATTTTCCATTGCCTGAGGGTGGGGGGTGGTTTGGGGGTGATTCACGTGCATTACATTTATTTCTATTACTCTTATTATTGTCTCAGATCATCACGCATTGGATCCCAGAGGTTAGGGGACCCCGATCTAGACCTTACTGCATCTCCCTCCCAAGTTGCCCATTTTGTCCCCACTGGTCCTTTCTGCACAGACCAAGTCTGTGGTCCCTCTTAGAAATAAAGTCCTCCCTTGACCCTGCATTGTACTATCTACTTAGCACTTAGGTTTGGAAGAGCAAATAGTTTTTTTTTTACCATGTGTGTCATCTACAGTCTAATTGGGAATGACTCTCCTTAACTCCCAAGCCTAGAATTCCTCCTTTGCTTGTTTTCTGTTATTTCTACTTTCTGCTCACTTGTTCTTCAAACATCTGAAGTCTATGTTTGACTTCATCTTTTCTGATCATGGCCTGATATTTTATTTTATTTTTTAATTAATTAATTACATTGGAGAATTATTACTTTACAATATTGTGATGGCCTGGTATGTTATTTTAATGGCTGTTCAATTCTATGACTTGTCTCACTTTGCTTCTTCCTAGATCTCTACTGCTTCACTGACCAGCCTTCTTCTGTCATCTGTGGAGTCTTAATTCTCTGCAAGTGCCTTTTCATGTTGTTTTCTATGACTGCTTCTTCCTTGGATTCTTCTCATTTCACACCATCTCTGGGTGATACCTTCTTATCACCTGCTGTCACTTACCACCATGTTCTTGCTTTCAAAATGTATTCAAGTTAACTCTTCTCCTCTGAGAGCTAGTTCCACCTACCTGCTTCTTAGGCTTCTCAGCTTGTTCCAAAGTCATCAATTTCCCACCAAAATCTGCTATTCCTTCTGTGTTGAGGAATGGCAGAATTATAAAAAAACTTGGATGTTATCATATACTCTTATCTTTTTCTCACCCTGACACCCCCCATCAATCAATAAATCCTGCCAATTCTATTTCTGGAGAATCCATTAGGTCTGTCCTCTCTTCCCACTTATCTTGCCTTAATTCAGGTCTCATCTTTTATTTGGATAAAAGCAATTATACCACTATCTGATGTCTTTGCCTTTGATAGGATCTCTGATTTTATACCCTTTCAGTCTATCCAACACACTGTGGCCAGGGTCACCTTTCTAAAATACAAATCTGGTTGAAGACAAAAGCACACAAGAAATATTCTGCAGTGAGCTATGACCTGTGATGCTTGTCAAGGTAAAGAGGAGAGATTCAATGAACCATCTGAGCAGCTGCTAGGAGAGGGGGAATAGAGGGTTAATTAAGGATGTTAAATTCTAGGCTCTTATTTCTGCCCTCTGCCCTCACCCAGTATTGTGCTGGTAGGGGCTTAACAACCAACTCTCACAAAATAAACAAACCCTTATTTGTAGAATGTACTGGGTTCTGTGGTGCAAGTACGACCACTAGGGCCAATTTCAAGCAACCATCACCTGAATTTGGAAGACATTCACAATTGACTATCACAACTTTTGTTCTCTTTCCTCATACTGAGTATTTCTACAGTGGAATCTAGGCTATAAATAAATAAATAAATAAATTCCCTGACCACCTCTGGTCCATTGTGGGGGAACTTCCTGACAAGCCTCACCTGGAGTCACCTGAGCAGTGGATGAGCAGAGCCTTGCTGGGGACTGCACTGGACTTCACAAAGAGGCAATGATGGGCAGACACTGAAATGCACATTTGCAAGATGCGTGGGCTCTGTAAGCAGAAGATGTGCTGGAGCTGACGCTGACAGCCTCCTGTGCAGCTGTGGAGGCCCACTACTCTGCACAGAAGGACTGGAGGCTCCAGAAGGGGCAGCCCTCGCTCTTGGGCTGACCCACCAGCACTCTGATGCCCTGTGGCCGGCCTGCCTGGAGCCCGCCCTCCCGGGTGACACCGCCCCTGCTCCCCAGAGCAACACACAGATACCTTTTTTCCCCATAACTGTGACCGAATGGATTATTCCTTTCTGCACAAGATTATATGTCATTGTCAACATCAAAAACTTCCCCCGCTTCGCTCTGGCAGCACCTGCCTTATTGATTGGGTGCCTTCTGAACAACTCACTCACACAAAGCAATTAAACCTGTCTGACTTCAAAAGTAAGGTAAGACAAGCCACGTCGAGCAGCGCAGCACTCACCTAATATGATTATTTCTCTTCTTCCTGGTGATAATAGAATTATGCAAAAGCGGCCTTGACCCAGTAAGGATTTTTCTCTTCAGAATCAAATCTCTGCTTCCCTCCCAACTCACAACCCTCCCAGCCCCCTCCTTTCTAGTTTTCTAGCTGCTTCCTGGGCACTGCTGTCTTTCTTTGTGTACCGCCAGCGAATCTAAGAGTTTCTTACCTGTGAAGCAGCACGAGTTGATGACACAGTAAGTAAATGATGCCCCTAGTAAGTAAATGATGAAGCAAAAGCATCCATCTCTGGCTACTAGTTCATTCTGAGAGGTTTATTGATTGTCTCTGGTGTGACTGCTCAGGTGACTAGATTTCATTTAAGGAGTGAGGCTTTTTCCAGCTATTTCAGAATTCCCCTGTTTGTCATTATCCTCAAATTGCCTGGATTCTGGGCAGAGGGAGGCCCTGTCCCTGGATTCTAGTAATAGGAAGGGTAACAGTCATGTGAACACTTGTATGGCAATGCTGATTGATATATCATTAAAATAGTTCCCTTAAGGGACTTCCCTGATGGTCCAGTAGTTAAGATTTTGAGCTTCCTGTGTAAGGGGCCACAAGTTTGATCTCTGGTCAAGGAACTAAGATCCTGCATGCACATAGCATGATCTAAAAAAACCAACCCCTCCCCCTCCACAAACTTCCATGATGGTTGGTAGTCATTGCTTTAAGTCAGGGGTCCCCAACTCCTGGAGACTGGGTCCACGGCCTGTTAGGAGCCCAGCCACACAGCAGGAGATGAAGAGCAGACAAGCGAGCGAAGCCTCATCTGCCTCTCCCTGTCCCTCCCCATCTCTTGCTTCACCTCCTGAACCTTCCTCCCCTACACCCAACCCCCACCACCCTCTGTCTCTGTAAAAATTTTGGAAAAATCAACCGAGTCAGCTGATGTCCTTATGCGTAGCCTCTCTAGCGACAGCAGATCCAAGCACCAAACACAGGAAAAAATCCCTGTGTAAAATCAACTGACCACTCAGAAGAATTGTTCAACTATTAACGTGACCTTTTCTGTTCAAAATAAGGGAATAGTCCCTGCTATGGTGGAAGACAGCCAGATTCAGAGGGACTCAGAAGCTCGGCCCTCTCCTGAATGCAAAAGCACTAGACTGGTCTAATTTACCAACCCTTCTCAGTCACCATGGAGAGACCGACAACCTGGCAGGTCCCAGAGGAGATGCAGGTAGGAGGAACAGGAAGTATAATTTCCTTACTTCTTTAATAGATTACCTTAAGTCACATTTTAAGAAAGGTAAAAGAAGGGGTATAGAAAGAGGAATTATATAAGAACTCCAGAAGCAAATAAACAATGTTATGGTATAAACTGTATATGTTCCCTCCCTACAGACAGCATCCAATCTGATAACGAAAGCCACTGAGCCATGATCTCTGCCAGGGAAGCCCTTCATAAGGATGCCAATGTACACACCAAGAGGGCCTTTTCCCACCTAACTCCTTCAAACTGTAACTCCTCAAATGTCAGATAGTTTATCAAGAGTAGTTGAATTGATTGGCATCCATCGACCCTGTCCCCATGTCACACTTTCACTTGGGCCCTGCATAGCACTGCTTTTGGCCAGAGTTCATTTGCTTTCCAGCCAAAATCAGCTAGGACTTTTGCTTCTGTCATTAGGGTCGATGGGTGTTCTGGGGAGGCCCTCTCACTGCAGAACAAATACACCCTACAGAGGAAACGTGCTTTGAGGCATCGCTAGCTGCCTCTCTTTGGAAGTGACTGAGAAGGGGTGGCCTTAAGTACATTTTAAACGTTTGGTTGAATTCAATAGTGAAGCCATCTTACCCTGGACTTTTCTTTGTTGGACCATGTTTGTTCCCTATTAGAATTCAAAGGGCGTTTCCCACAGTAATTGAGCAAACAATTCTGAAATTTGTTTGAAACCACAAAAGAATGTAAATTGGTGTAGCCATTATTTCATTAGTTGATTGTTATTGGCCTTAAAAATTTTTTTTTACATGCTTCTCCTCTTTTTGATTAATCAAACTTTTTTTTTCCATTTTGCTCTTTTCTCGTTCATTATGCATTCCTCGTATTATTCTCTTAATATTTATCCAAGAGATTATGATGTGCCTCTCTCACTTAATAAAGTTACTAAAAAGTAGTATTTTCACCACTGTTTTCTGTCAATTTCCAGCAAGACACAAATGTTAGTTATCTTAAATTCCATTTATCTCTCTCCCATGTTTATTTTAAATCCCACAAAATGATATTACTATGCAAGGAGATCCAACCAGTCCATCCTAAAGGAGATCTGTCCTGGGTGTTCATTGGAAGGACTGATGCTGAAGCTGAAACTCCAATACTTTGGCCACCTGATGTGAAGAGCTGACTCATTGGAAAAGACCCTGATGCTGGGAAAGATTGAGGGCAGGAGGAGAAGGGGACAACAGAGGATGAGATGGTTGGATGGTATCACCGACTCAATGGATATGGGTTTGGGTGAACTCTGGGAGTTGGTGATGGACAGGGAGACCTGGCGTGCTGCGGTTCATGGGGTCGCAAAGAGTCGGACATGACTGAGTGACTGAACTGAACTGAACTGATTGTTTAAAAAAAACAATGTTAACTTGCATTTATCTATGTATTTACCTTTTCCTGCTCTTCCTTCTTTACTGCATTTCCATTTATGAATCTTTTCTTTTTGTCTAAATAGTTCCTTTTAGCATTTCTTTTGAAATATTAGTCTGAAGGTGATAAATTCTTTCACCTTCTGTTTGTCTGGTAATTTTTATATTTTGCATTTATCTATAAATCATCTTTTCACTGAGCATAGAAGGATAGGTCTTTAGCTTGTTTATTTTTAGAACTTTAAATGTGCTATTTCCCTGCTTTATTGTTTCTGTAGAGAAGTCAACCTTCAATCCTGTTGTAACTTTTTTGGATATAATGTGTCTTTAAAAAAAAAAAAAAACTCCAGATGCCTTTAAAATCTTCTAGCTTAGTTTAATTTGAAGATTTTTTACTATGATATGTTTAGGAATTTTTTTCATTAGTCACGGTTGGGGTTCACAGAGACTTAAAAGTATGTGTTGTTGTCTTCAGTTTAGGATAATTCTTAGTATTTCCTCAAATATTTTTCTCTGTCTCACATGCTCACAGTTTCTCTCACTCCTATTTTCCTTGGACTTTAAGTACATTTTTGCACCTTATTTCCATGTCTCATATGTCTCCTAAACACATTTATGCATATTTTTCTTTTCCAGGATTTACTCTGTACTTTTCTTTTCTACTAACCTGTTTTCCAATTCACTAATTTTACCTTCCTCTCCACTCATACAGCTGTTAACTCAACTCTGACATTTATAATTTTATTTCTTGTACTTTTAAAATGCTTTTTTGATAGATTATCATTCTCTGGTAAATTTCTCCAGTTTGTTTTCAGGTCTGTGGAGAAGTTTCAACCCTTTTATTAAGCAGCAGGGTGGAGACCCCCCAGGGAAGGAAGACAGGGCCTCTTCCCTCTCCACATGTTTTTTCCACTGTGATAAACTTTCAACCGTAAGGCATTTTCCAGCAGAGTCCTGCCTCTCCAAGGATGTTTACACAGAAATGAGAGAGCCGGAGGAACACAGGCAGTAGGACACTTGTTCTTCAGAAAGCTGTGTGTTCGGAGACGTTGTAGACATCAGCTAGACCCCACAGCGGACAAGCAAGAGGACCTGAAACACCCATCGAGAACCACCAGAGTCTCTTCCTCTTTAGCTCATTTCTGAGGGTGGGGGTGGCGCGTGCAGAATGAGGTACATAAGGCTGGAAACCACTGGGCTACTGGCGGAGTTATCCCACGTTCAGACTGGGAGCTGTGAGTCCCTTGAAGATGGGCGCATAGCTTGGCTCTCCTGCCTGCAGGCCCTGCTCCAGCGCCTCAGTGATGGTTGACTTCATGTCCAGGCAGGTGTCCCCTTGGGTGGCCAGCCGTGTGCCAATGCAGTCACCCTTGATGTCTGGGTATTTGCTGATCAAAGTTGAAACTTCCAGGCAGAGCACAGAGGGTTTGCTAGTTTAATGACTTCTGCAAGGGCGACAGTAGTAATACTGTGCCCACCTGCATCTTTACCAAATCTGGAGACTTCCAGAACAGGAAGTGGAGCTGCTCAGCCTCCCTGACCATCTTCTTGGCACCCTCCTTGTGCTCCTTGGTGCTCCAGGATGAGATGTGCTTCTGCGTGGTGGCCGACAGGGACCCCACCCCCACTTGCTGTCACCCTCCTTTTAAATGATTTTGAATTTTGGCAACATCATTGAAATATGCTGCCATGGTAACACAGACGATGGCTACAGTATTTGAGCCTAATAGCCACTTCTTTGCCAGGGGCTCATCTAGATGTTGCTCCAGATTCTAGACCTGCTGTAGCCTCCTTGCAACAATGGTGTCTAAAACCCCATCCATATTTGGCTCACTCTTCCATTTCATTTTTTTTTAAGTTAATTTATTTTAACTAGAGGCTAATTACTTTACAAATATTGTGGCTTTTGCCATACATTGACATCAATCAGCCACGGATGCACATGTGTCCCCCCGTCCTGAAACCCCCTCCCACCTCTGTCCCCACCCCATCCCTCTGGGTTGTCCCAGTGCACCGGCTTTGAGTGCCCTGCTTCATGCATCAAACTTGCACTGGTCATCTATTTTACACATGGTAATATGCATGTTTCAATGCTAGAAAGACAGGAATATATTCAGGGCAGCAAAAGAGACACAGAAGTAAAGAACAGACTTTTGGACTCTGGGAGAAGGTGAGGGTGGGATGATTTGAGAGAATAGCCTCCATTTCATTTTTAAAATACTTCCTCTTTAAACTGAATGGGGATTCCATAAAGGTCTGGCAGTTGTGGCGATTGCTGTCATATTCTGAACATAACATAACCCACAACACTGTGGGTGTTGCCAGTATTTCAGATGGTCTGTCTACAACTGAGTTTCATCTCTAGAAGAGTCAAATTCATAGAGTCAGAAAGTACATTGGTAGATGCCAGGGGCTGGGGGCGGGGGGCGGGGGGGTGGGGAGTTAGTGTTTAATGGGGACAGAGTCTCAGTTCAGGAAGGTGGAAGATTCAGGAAATGGATGACGGTGAGAGCTGCACAACAATATGAATGTACTTTAGTGCTCCTGAACTGTACGGTCAAATATGGTTAAAATAGTACATTTTATATTGTGTGACTTTTACCACAATAAAACTTTTTTAAAGAAAGAATTCATTTACTGAAAACACTAACTAGTACCTTTATTTTCAAATCTTCACTTATCTGAGTAACAACTCAAAGAATCTGTTGGAAAATCTAGAAGGTGATGGCAGGGAGTGTTCCCACATGGGTCAGCTCTGGGCTCTGTCTCTTTCATGCCATCTTTAGGGTCTGCATCTAGTGATTTCTGCAGCCAGACAACAGTGTTTGAAGTGGGAGCTGACACGTACATATGGAGCAGTTCAGACACCACATCTGAAGGAAGTATAATCTCTAGGGCACTGACGTCCATTTCTGGGACCAGCTCCATGTTCCCCACCATCTCTGTGCTTGTGTGGGTGGGTGTTCAAGACCCATGTCAAACAGGCTCATCATTTCTTTTGCTTCTAGATCTTCCCACGAGATTTGCATCCAGGTTTTCAGAGCTTGGTGGTTGAGCAAGTTTCTGAAAATCTCTAAATGGGGAGGAAAGCACTCAATCATGGGGTTTTTGACAGCAGTGAGGTCATCCAGGGCATGCTTCCATATGACTTCCAGGTGGGAGATGGACCACTCCCTGTTGGATAACCTGCGGTCTGCCTATGTGCCCTCAATTCTAGCAGTCATGTCATGATTCTGTCCAAGAGTGCAAACATTGTCGTTCAGTCTCTCAGTCATGTCCGACTCTTTGCAACCCTCTGGATTGCAGCACACCAGGCTTCCCTGTCCTTCACTATCTCCCAGAGCTTGCTGAAACTCATGTACATTGAGTTGGTGATTCCTTCCAACCATCTCATCCTCTGTCACCCGCTTCTCCTGCCTTCAATCTTTCCCAGCATCAGGGTCTTTTCCAATGAGTCGACTCTTTGCAAACATTTCCTCCTTCCAATTCTTGGACCTTCTAGGAAGAACAAAGCTAGTTTGCATTTTTTTTGGTCAAATATGCACCAATTTTTCTTCCCTTTCCAGATCCTGACAACAGAGACCAGCCAAATGGGGTCACAGGGATGGTGGCCAGGGACTTCTGTGGCATCATCCACAGCTGGCTGCTTGACCAGCTCAACTGAGACCCCCTGTTTTCTCCTGAAGGAGCTAAGGATGAGGGTCATGTCCACGTGGTAGCACTTGTGCATTAGCCCATCCCAGAGGCACAGGGGGTGCTTCAGGTTCTGGGGGGCCTGCAGGAGCACCCCTTGCTTAATGAAGTCCAGGGCCCTCCTCACAATCTGGGGCCCCAAGAAGATATTCTTGAGGTTCTCCACAGCTGCAGTGAGCTGTCTGCGCTGCATGGTTGCATCCTTCGTCCTCACATTTTTGTTTGGCTGTGCGGCATCTCACTGCAGAGTGCAGGGCTTCTCTAGTATGGCACAAGCGCTTCTGCCTTGCGATGGCTTCTCTTGCGGTGGAGCATGGGGTCTAGAGCGTGGGGGCTCAGTAGTTGCTGCCTGAGAGCTCTCTAGTTAATTTCACAGCAAATTTCCCAATCAAAGCTGTGTCCCCTGCCCTGGAAGGAGGGTTCTTTAACTGCTGGACCACCAGGGAAGTCCCCATCCTTCACTTCGACACTTGATGCTGTCGACCGATGGTGTGGATGCTCCCCCACTCTCCAGTCCTTGCTGATCTTGGCCAGGGCCCTCGGGATGTCTGAGACTTCATTCAGTACATTTTGGAGCTGGTTCCAGCCCATGTGGTACCCCGCGTGGCTCACTGTCCACCCACGACTGGATAGCGGCCTCAGTTCACGGAAGCTTTTCTCCGGACCTCTCTTCTGCGGTACTGCTACACTTCGTCCTGCTGCTCCAGGCCCCAAAGCACCCCGGCAACCTTTTGATTTTTTTTTTTAAATTAGAGAATAACTGTTTTACAATGTTGTGACGGTTTCCGTCGTACAGAATCAGTCATGACTGTGTATATATCCCCTCCCTCTTCAGCCTCCCTCCTTTGGGATCACTGTTGCACCAGCCTCCCAGACTGTCTCCTTCACGGTTAACAAGCAGGCAGAAACCCCTCCTTCCCTGTGTCAGAATAATATTATCCCTTACCTCTGCCACCGGTGTCCTATGGGAAGTAGCATCCAGTTTCTTGAACGTGTCTGTTATAGCTACTTTGAAGTCTGTGTTTTGCATAGTATATCTAGATCATCTGTGAGTTGTCTCCGTTATCTATTTCTTTCCTCTTGATTTGAGGTCATTTGAGTCTCTCTACTACCATTCCTGGGCTCCCCCACTGGCTCAGCAATACAGAATCCACCTGCAATATAGGAGCCACAGAAGACTCCGGTTTGATCCCCAGGTTGGGAAGATCCCCTGAAGGAGGGCGTGGTGACCCACTCCAGTAATCTTGGCTGGAGGATCCCATGGACAGAGGAGCCTGGTGGGCTACAGTCTATAGGGTTACAAAAGAGTCGGACATGACTGAAGCATCTTAGTTACTTAGTTAGTTCAGTCGCTCAGTCGTGTCCAACTCTTTGTGACCCCATGAATTGCAGCACGCCAGGCCTCCCTGTCCATCACCAACTCCCAGAGTTTACTCAAACTCATGCCCATCGAGTTGGTGATGCCATCCAGCCATCTCATCCTCTGTCGTCCCCTTCTCCTCCTGCCCCCAATCCCTCCCAGCATCAGGGTCTTTCCCAATGAGTCAACTCTTCGCATCTTAGCTTCAGTAAATGGTAATTATTTACTTATTTGTTGAAGCAAAAAAGAAAGAAAAGATACTGTGGACAATGCTGCGTCTCAGAAACCTGAAGGCAGCAAGTCTTGCTGGTCTGTCTGGAGGCTCATATATCTTGCTCAAGAAAAGCATCAAACAAGGCAGAGATGAGACTGACTCCAGTTATTTTTATTGAATGTTGGATTCTAGACATAAAAAAGTGTAAACACTCTGAATCATGCTAACTTCTGGCAGAGAGAATCTATTGACTTTTTCACTCAGTAAGTTACATAGAGTAGGGGTTGGTCCCCTTGATACAGTCCAGGAATGGGAGGCATTAAAGCTGGTTTCAGGCTTTGTGAGGACTGGTCTACTTCTAGCTTGAAGTCGAACCCCGAAGGAAGAGCTTTCAAGAATCTCAACTGAGAACACTGGGCCCATCGCCCTCACCCAGCCTTGGATGCCAACTGCACCCCACCAGCACTTTGAGACTGGCCGAAGGCCTGCTTGGCTTTTTAGATTCTTCATTGGTCTTTTCTTTTGTTTGCTGAGCCTCTTATGTTGGAAGTATTAGCAATAAATAATATCCTCAAGGAAAAAAGAAGCACACTCACTGTTTCCATTCTCTTTCCTCTAAAACTTGGTCCCTTCAATTCCCACCTGCCTGGATAAGCCTCACCTCCATTTTTTTCTCCATCCACCCCCATGAGACTGCTGAATGCCCTTAACCTTGAATTCCAACCTGATCTCTTGTTTAGTCCCACTTAGTAATTGGCAAATGCCCTGAGGGAAAAACATCAGAGAATGATGAACTCACCTCAATGCTTTTCTTTTCTCTTGGATCTTAGCCTTTGAAGTTCTTACTGACTGTGTGGCTCTATGATTACTTTAAACAGGTATTTTAAAGTCTTTTTTAACCAATTTTAAACATTTTTCTTGGAGTAGGGGTTCATCTGCTATAGTTACTCTCTCATGACTATGAGAAACATATTTAAAAGCATCATATTTTATGTAAAAATCAGAATTCTCAATTTCTATTAAAATTTAAAAAATTCTGCTCATCTGAGCCCATGTTCTTGCATAGAAAAAGTGGCTACAGGTAAGTAGTCCCTGTCCTCAAATTTCAGGTAAGATGCTCTCCAACTTAATTATGCAGATCACTCACTGAGCTCTGAGAGTGAAAAAAGAAGTTCACAGTCGAACTTCTAATATCTAATACCCTATCGGGTTGTATAAAAGGCGAATTGAAGGGGGTGTTGAAGATGCATAGTCAGGAAAGTGAACGGACAGTTAAAAAGATCATTGTATCATGCAACTCGAGAGAAGAGAATATTTTCGAATGGGGCAGGGGTGGGGAGGATCAGCTGTGCTGAATCCCACCCAGGCTGCAAGTTGGACAGTACTTAATACACTTCTCTACCGAGTGACTTCAAAGGAACTGATGATCTTACAGTCTTTTTAGCAGAATCATGGGGGTTGCAGCCAGAGCCTGGGGTGGCTTAAGGAGTGAATCAGAGCAGTGGGAATCAAGCGGTGATGTGGATGACTAGTGAAAAAGCCCGGCTGTGTCAGGAAGGCAAGAGAAAGACTGGTGTCAGGAAGGATGGCAGCCAAGGAATACATTTCAGAGACCAGTGGTCCTTCTTGACTGCCTTCTTGATGCATCTGCTGGCCTTTCCCGGGTTTCCTGCAAGATGAATGGCGGCAAAGATATTTTCCTGAAGATGAGAAAGAGGGAAAGCTGATCAGCACTTTTATATCTCAGGCGAGAAAGAAACAAGGCTTGCTGAGCTCTCTGGAGGCTCCCTGAGGTTTCTGGAGAACAGTGGAAATGAAGGCAGAGAGAAAAGCCTGGCTCCAGCCACTCACCTGAGCTGAGCCGCCTTGCCCTGTATGCCTGAATGAAGTCATCCCCTGCCCCCGCCTTGACAGAGGTAATGATCAGAAGACAGCAGTGAAAAGGCTGCCTCGTTTTGCCTTTTCAAAAACCAGAGGAGGCCTGGGACATTTCCCTCCCCCCACCTCCACCCCTCGCCCCGCCACCGTGAGCTTCAGGGGTCTGTTAATTGGCGCCCCAGTAAAATTACAGGAGCAGTCTGTCTGAGAATGATTGTAAATGACAGAGACGATCAGGTTTACCCTGTGACGTCCCCAGGGGACTTGTGGTTAGTTTAGTCTGAACTCAGCATCAGCTGCTCGGGTTCCTTTCTTCTCAGCAGGCAGGGCTGGGCTCATCCTGTATCCTTTCAAACCTCATTAGTGTGAGGGCTTTTCCTCCCTCTCTCGCCTCCTCTCCTCGCTTGCCCGTGATCCCTAAGCATGCCAATCTAGGAACCCACACAGACGGCTTTGAGAGGCTGGGCTCTTCGTTTCATTGACCTGGAAGGAACAACCCATGCCTTGGAGCTGAAGGTTGTTTATTATTCCTCCAGGAAAATATTCACCAACTTGACTGAACTTTAACCTCCCTTAACTCCTTTATAGTTTGAAAGGTACTCAGCTTAAGGATTTTAGAACTAATTACAGATGTTTGGAATGGATTGTAGGTCTTAAATAGGACCTACGCCAAAGAGCTAAATGTTGCAGGGCATAGTTTTCATTAAAATCCAAACCTCCAGATCTTTTTATTTGTCAGAAGCTACCATGTGTGTATGTGCTTACGTGTGTATGCATATGTGTGTATGTAGGTATTTATGTGGGTGTGCAATTTATATTACAGATATATATTACATATATCTATGTTGTGGATATATACATGAACACATATATACTCCTTGAAAGCCCTGCTTCTCAAAGTTAAATGTATGGATCACTGACACATCTTGTTAAAATTAGAAACAGATTCAACAGGTCTGGGATGGAGCCCACCTTCAGGTACTGTAGATGTTGCTGGTTTGGGGACCATATTTTGAACACTAAATCCTAAAGAGATCCTCACACATCCTTCTTAGTCCTTTAAATGTTGCTCCAGTGTTTCTCTAGGCTTATGTGAACCATCCATTGGATAGGTGGCATTTTTGCTATTTCTCAAAATATCCGAAATAAGTACTCTGGTCTCCTGACTCCCATGTACCTTCTAGTGATCACTCCGCTGGTTATTTAATGTCTATATCATGGGTCTGGGAAGATGGAGAAACTGTAGGGTGACCCATGACCTCCCTCCCATTTATATGATGTCTTTTATATAAGACATACGTCTCTTAATTTTCTCCGGGGAGGAAGACTGTAGCTCTCATACAATTTCAGAAAGGTCAATGTTTTTTAAAAAAAATCATAAAAACTACTGAGCCATATATTGTTAAATTCATTGTACACTTTATCTTGTCTTCATGTCAGTTCTTCAATTGATAAGAATTGAATAATCATTATGAATTAAGTATCTGCCATATTACCAAAGGATCTAGTGTTATGACTTATATCAAAATGTAAGTGAAGTGAAGTCACTCAGTCGTGTCTGACTCTTTGCGACCCTTTGGACTATAGCCTACCAGGCTCCTCTGTCCATGGGATCTTCCAGGCAAGAGTACTGGAGTGAGTTGCCATTTGGGTACATTATATCTCTAGGTAAAGGGTTTGGTTCTAGAGTTATGGTGTCACTTGGCACATAAGTCTAGGAGGCCCTCTGCCAGCTTTATTTTTCAAGACTGGCAACAGAAATGCTCACATACTGGCAAAGGTTGCATATACCTCAATATTTCTTTAGCCATATTTTTGGTACCCATTCCCCTAAGGTGCTGGCAAGTAAAGAACTTTTAATTCAAATTTCTCTGCTACATTGAAAGTGAGACCATTTGAGGGCTAAGCTTTTACTCTGAAGGTTCAGAGGCTAAGTCTAGATTAGAAAATATATATAAAAACTGTGAGCCTGAGGATTTGGATATGCATAGGGCTTATCCATCCCTTTCTGGGAATATTTTGTTTACAAAAAATATCTTCACGACCCAGATAATCACAATGGTGTGATCACTCACCTAGAGCCAGACATCCTCGAATGTGAAGTCAAGTGGGCCTTAGGAAGCATCACTAAGAACAAAGCTAGTGGAGGTGATGGAATTCCAGTTGAGCTCTTTCAAGTCCTGAAAGATGATGCTGTGAAAGTGCTGCACTCAATATGCCAGCAAATTTGGAAAACTCAGCAGTGGCCACAGCTCTGGAAAAGGTCAGTTTTGATTCCAACCTCAAATAAAGGCAATGCCAAAGAATGCTCAACTACCGCACAATTGCACTCATCTCACACATTAGTAAAGTAATGCACAACATTCTCCAAGCCAGGCTTCAGCAATACATGAACTGTGAACTTCCAGATATTCAAGCTGGTTTTAGAAAAGGCAGAGGAACCAGAGGTCAAATGCCAACATCTGCTGGATCATCGAAAAAGCAGGAGAGTTCCAGAAAAACATCTATTTCTGCTTTATTGACTATGCCAAAGCCTTTGACTGTGCAGATCACAATAAATTGTGGAAAATTCTGAAGGAGATGGGAATACCAGACCACCTGACCTGCCTCTTGAGAAACCTGTATACAGGTCAGGAAACAACAGTTAGAACTGGACATGGAACAACAGACTGGTTCCAAATAGGAAAAGGAGTACTTCAAGGCTGTATATTGTCCCCCTGCTTATTTAACTTATATGCAGAGGACATCATGAGAAATGCTGGGCTGGAAGAAACACAAGCTGGAATCAAGATTGCTGGGAGAAATATCAATAACCTCAGATATGCAGATGATACCACCCTTATGGCAGAAAGTGAAGAAGAACTTAAAAAGCCTCTTGATGAACTTGAAAGAGTAGAGTGAAAAAGTTGGCTTAAAGCTCAACATTCAGAAAACTAAGATCATGGCACCCAGTCCCATCACTTCATGGGAAATAGGTGGGAAAACAGTGGAAACAGTGGCTGACTTTATTTTTCTGGGCTCCAAAATCACTGCAGATGGTGATTGCAGCCATGAAATTAAAAGACACTTACTCCTTGGAAGGAAAGTTATGACCAACCTAGACAGCATATTAAAAAGCAGAAACATTACTTTGTCAACAAAGGTCCATCTAGTTAAGGCTATGGTTTTTCCAGTGGTCAGGTATGGATGTGAGAGTTGAACTATAAAGAAAGCTGAGCGCTGAAGAATTGATGCTTTTGAACTGTGGTATAGGAGAAGACTCTTGAGAGTCTCTTCAACTGCAAGGAGATCCAACCAGTCCATCTTAAAGGAGATCAGTCCTGGGTGTTCATTGGAAGGACTGATGTTGAAGCTGAAACTCCAATACTTTGGCCACCTGATGTGAAGAGCTGACTCATTTGAAAAGCCCCTGATTCTGGGAAAGATTGAAGGTAGGAGGAGAAGGGGAAGACAGAGGATAGGATGGTTGGATGGCATCACCGACTTAATGGACATGGGTTTGGGTGGACTCCAGGAGTTGGCGATGGACAGGGAGGCCTGATGTACTGTGAGTCATGGGGTCTCAAAGAGTCGGACACGACTGAGCTACTGAACTGAACTGAACTGAAACTGCTATATTGATAAAATGGCTCAGGGAAATGTGACAAAGAAGTAGTACTGTCTTCTCAGTAGATATCTGGTGGCACCTCTTCCCAGGTCACGAACTAGCCTCCCTTCCCTGAGGACAAGTCCTGCACTCAGAGATACCCTGTTCTTCATCCACTGATAGCTGGATGGAGAAGCCAAAGCTGAGTCCTCTTCATACTTTCTTTTAGAAATCAAGATCTGATACACAGAAATAGGCCAGTTAAATCTCTGATGTGCCTACAACTCCAGCTGTAATTCTGGAATTGCAAGGAAATATATTTTGCCGTGTATACAGAAAAACAAAGTTCATTTGTAAAAAGAGAAAGATGAAGATGACTTAGCTAAGCTTAAAAAATTTTTAAAAAGGATTCTTGGTCTCTGACAACTTTTCTTTCAATCACTCTTTTTTCCCCTACATATATTGAGTTAATTTCATTACAACTAAAGCTTTCCCAATACAAAAAATTTTGTTCGTGGATGAATATTTTGTTTCATTTCCTCTACTAGAGGAAAATGTTTACAGGTGCTGGGGTTGAATTAACTAGGTTTAAATATGGATTCAATCACTTACTAGCTAAATTCAGTAATTTGGATACACTCATGCTAAAGTTTGTTGTTTAGCTGAAATTAAAATTTAACTGGGTATCCTTTCTGGGAACTCTATTTGTGACATAGTTTCTTCCTTTGTCAAATGGAGGTAGTGATACCAAATCAACGAGGGTATTGTGAAAAATGTCAAGGATATCATAAACATTATGTAAAACCACTTATGAGAAATATGGTTTATCAATTTCTTTCCTTCCCCCTTCTCCCTGTGTTGTATCTATAACACAGAAGGCACTGCTTACAAGGCTCACCGTGCGTGTGTGCTAAGTCGCTTCAGTCGTGTCTGACTCTTTGCAACCCTACGGACCATAGTTGGGTGCCAGGCTCCTCTGTCCATGGGATTCTCCAGGCAAGAATACTGGAGTGGGTTGCCATGCCCTCCTCCAAGGGGTCTTCCTAACCCGGGGACTGAACACACATCTCTTATGTCTACCTGCATTGGCAGGTGGGTTCGGAGAAGGCAATGGCACCCCACTCCAGTACTCTTGCCTGGAAAATCCCATGGACGGAGGAGCCTGGTAGGCTGCAGTCCATGGGGTCTCGAAGAGTTGGACACAACTGAGCGACTTCACTTTCACTTTCTTTACCACTAGCGCCACCTGGGAAGCTCAAGAAGTTCACCAGTTGGGAGTAAGTACTTCCTGGATGTGCTGAACGTCTACTCTGTTAACAGAGTAATACCCGGGCAAAATGACCTAAAGATGCAGTTTACAAGGAAGTGGACTGGTTCCTCTTGGAACGCTGGGAAATGTTTTATTACCTCTCTTGAGTTGTCTTTGTTCTTCAATAAGAGAATCTGGAGGGTTATATATTTCAACCTACCTGACTTCACCCAGGTACCCCATTTGAGGATACTCTAATATTCATTTTTGTGCCAGGCCATGCCTAGGCTTTCATTATACACAAATTGCTTTCCAGTTCAAACAAGTATCTCCCCAAGTGGCTGCTCTCATCTCCTATAGAAACAGATGAGGAAAGAAAAAGCATGCGAGAAAAAGAGAAGATGATAATATACTAGTTCACTAGTTGCTTGTTTGAAGATAAAGAATGTAAGATGCTTGGTTTGGGGCTCTTTATGTCTTGTCTCTTATGTCTAAGTCCTTCTCACTTTTATCTTGATGACTTACATTCCCTGTCTGGAGGAAACCCAGTCAAGTATGAAGAACGTCTTTGACATAGCTCCAAACATCATGTTTCCTGCCTAAGGGACACAGAGCAATGCACTTCCCTTACAGAGGCATTTATCATCTATTTCTTTATTTATTACACCAGGTCCAGTGGGATTAGATCAAACTTTTGTGTCTTCCTAAACAGTGTGGGCTTGCTGGTCTACCCTCCACTGGGCAATTGGTGCACAATGGCAGACTTCGATGGTTATCATCCGTGTTCAAAGTCACCATCTCTGGAGATGCTGTGTAAAGAGAGAGCCAGGTGCCCCTGGGGAATAACCACAAGTCTGGTCTAATTGTGAAAGGTATAGGCATCTTCCACTGTGGTTTCCTCCATGCTTTCTTTTCCATTTTCTTCCACAGTTTCACCTGGGTATGTGCAATGGTGATGAGATGAGTGTTTACTGCCCAGAGTCAATACTGCTTGCTTAGAATCAGTAGCAGGGATTGGTTTTGGCTCCAACAAAGGGACTGGCCTATAGGGCAGTTGTGATACACTCTCCCTGGCCTGGTCAACCAGAGGTGTTTGGTCAGGATTTACGTCTGTGACCGTATTTTCTTTCAGTGGCATTATATTTATAATTTCACATGCAGATGAAGATGAACTATCCTTTTGGTAACAAGAGGTGCTGAAAGGGATGGCACAGAACACAAGATCTGAGGGCAGCAGCGTAAACTCATTTTCTGGCCGGGTAATCACAAACCTGTAAGAAAAGCCAAACATGAATTCTGTACCCCTGCAGCTGGGACACTGTGGGTGCAGGCAGTGACCAAAATAAGAAAGTCACTTTGCTGGGGGACAGAAGAGGATAGATTTCTGTTTTGCCTTGCTTTATTTGGTTTCTGATTAATAATTAAAAAAAAAAAATCTTTGGTGTGGTGCAACAGGAGAGGCCCTGGACTCGTAACTGGGAGACTGGTGTTTTCATCCTTGTCTCTGAAACCAGCCATCTTTGACCTTGGACATGCTGTCTCCCTTCTGGGTCCTGCTCTTCCCATGATTTTAATGGGAGTGGGGTAGGACCACGGTTTGGGCTAGTCATTTTATAATGGCTTTTCTAACTGTAGGCTATGGGCTTGCCTATTCTCCCAATCACCACAGTCCACAGCATTTCCAGAGGTGTTGGGGGGAAGCAGATGGAGCCCAGACATAGACAGACAGACAGAGATGGAGGGAGGAGGTATCAGTATCATTCATGCTTTCCAGAGCCATTTCCTGAGCATCATTCTCTGCCATCTTTGTGGTCAACGGTCTACAGCCATACCAACCTCCCTCTTGACTCATCAGTGTCATCCACAGAGCTCCATGTTTATTTAAGCCTTTGGCACATGGGACGCGTTTTCTCTCCAACTCCAGGGCCGCCGTCACCTGACGTGCCTACAGTGCCTGCATGATTTATGACTCCAACAGGCAGACCAATTTCTTTGACTTCCACTCCCCAGCGATCTTTATCTCCTAACCACTTTCCTGGCCACATACTGATGTTATGACTTCCTGACATATCCTGCCGACTACAATCTTACACTTCAATCAATCACTCTCTGCCCTCAACTTCCCATCACTCTTTCTCTCTCTCGTTTCCTTACTCTGAGGACCACTGATCTTGAATTTCATCAGAATTTCCCATCCCCCTGTCCTTTTGTAGTCTTGCTTCTACAAATCCACCATAAACTCCTTCCTTCCATCCTTTGCAGCAATTACTGTAACTTTTACCTCTTTTTCAACTCCCTGTGAACTTCCCCCTCTCTCTTCTCTCAGCAGGGGCTTAGCCATCTGTTGCTGAGAAATCCTAGTGTTATGTTATGTAAACATTCCCGGAAGCTCAGCCCTCATCTGCAGCCAGATTGACCTTGGCATCCTTTCTTTCTCCTCTCTTCTCCTCTGAGCAGAGAAATTGTCTTTCTGTGTATTCACCACAACTCCACTTGGAGTGATTTGACTTCCTTCCCCTTTCTCCTGAAACAGTCCATTTCCACTCTGGTATTTTTAATTTCTCCTTCTCTACCAAGTCCTGCCCACTCCCACCATGAGACTCTCAGCCTGGAAGTCCATCACTGTGCTGTCTACAAATGGCATGATCTTTTTTTTTTCCTCCTCCCTCCACACACATTTTCTCTGTCTTCCCTCCTGCTGTCACACTGATCTTTCTTTAAACTGAAATCTCTACATATCATTGCCATGACTTAGATGGACCAAGCACAGTGGCTAGAAAAGGCACTCAATAAATATTTACCCAGTGAGCCCAGCAGTGAACAAGTAGATCTTTCCAATGTGGACCGTGGCTTTCAACTTTAAAAAGTTGCACAGCCATGGGTCAAGGGGTAACTTACAAAACAACTCAGACTTAAAATCTGGGTGTACGGCTCAAACTTCACTGGGGATAAAGATGCCATTCTCCTCACATGGCCAGTACTTACTGGATCCCAATTATCAGCGTTCGTTCCTATTATTTATACTGATTCTACATATCTACTTCCCCGTACCCTTCATTGCAACTAGGGGCCTTGAGCTCTGGCCACCCTTTCACTCTGAATGAAGTCACTTTGGCCATTATGCTTGGATGGGGGCCCAGCACCTTTGGCACCAGCATACTTCCCTTTTGTGCTCTGGATTGTGCTCTTCTTTGTCTATCATGCGGTATAAGCCGAGGCACAGGACTCCAAGATTATTTAATGAGCCGCAGAATATTTGTCCAAAAGTCTTTCTTGGCTGGGGAGAGAAAAGAGTAAAACACATGACCAGTGGCACTTAAAATTAAGCCACAGCAAACACTGGCATTGTCATCTGCTTTTCCCCCCAGTAGAAACCTGGAAGACCTGAGAGCCATCTCCTAGGACCTTTGTGGTGGTAAGTGGCCAGGAAACCAGGTTTACCATTAGTCTTGGACATCTCATACCAGCAGCTGTTTCACTCTGGTCTTTGAAGAGCCTCTGACACATGGGGTGCTGCGAGGTGTTACCCTTGCTTTTATCAATACTGATACGTTTTGGTAATGACTAACAAGGAACAGTGAGTGCCAGGTTGGAAATGCCATTTTCAAGGCATGCCATGAGCTGGGATGTTAAGTGACCTCTGGGGAGTGGTCTTCTTTTGACCCTGCTCTCAGGCCCCTACCAACAAGGCACTACAAGTGGACCTCAGGTTCCAAAGCAGCAGCAAATGGATCCAGGGAATTCGAAAAAGAACAGTCTGTGTAGTTCTGTGATTCCTCAGGGTAAAAGAACAGAGTGAGGACCACACATCAGTGGAGAAGAAAGGGCTTACCAGTCCACTGGCACCTCTGGTACCAACAGGACGTGGCCAGCGGCAGCCATCCTGGGCTTAGAATCACTCACAAGTCAACCTTAGATGAGGAATCCAGGACCACAGAGATTTGAAGGACAGTACCACGGAGGGAGCTTTGGAATGCTGTGTGCACTGGGCAGTCAGATGCACAGGGCGTGAGGTTTGCCCTTCTTGGTGGTACCTGCTGAGATATGGCAGGCACAGAGGCTGGAGGTTTGTGAAGAAGGGGTTCTGCTCATGTCTCTGTAAAGGCCGGGCTCTGACAGCGACACTGGGGAGCCGGAGGCCACGCCACTCAACACCAAACCCAGGGGCGCTACACTGACAAGTGGACTCCTCTTTGCAGGGCTGGACTTGACTCAGATCCCCAAATGCCAGATGCCTCATTGGAATTTTCCAGAATTATCTTTTCCTTGCTGTAATCCACTGTTTGCTAGTTCTGAGGACCGAGGAAACTTGGGCATTTTTCACTGGCTGGCCCAAAAAGATTCTTAGGCCCAAACATGGAGTCCTTCTGCCTGATTTCAGATGACATGATCCAATTTTTTTAATAGCTAAAGTGTAGGGAGAGTGGGCAGGCCCTCAGTCAGAGTGCCTTAGAAGGACCCTGCTTGGCCACTGGTAGACAATATGGTCTTAGGCAAGTATCTCAGCTTCTTGATCTGTTCAATGGAATTAAATAATGATACCTACCTTGTAAATCCTTGGATAGATTAAGTGAAAAAAATAAAAATAAAGAGCAGACGAGCCTAAGCAAATGCTCAGTGACTATTAATCATTATACTTATCATCAGTATCCTTGTCAAAGGACAAAGTTGTTGAACCCTTCTGATGCTTCCAGGGCACTTTATTTTTTACCTGGAAGATGAGGATCATATCAACTGCTTGATCTATCTCAAGACAAATACAACATGTGAAAATGCTTATACACTATAAGCTGTCTAGGAACGCAGACAGGTTGGATTCTTTCCAAAACTCAGGGAGGTAAGGACATGGGAAACTATTATGAGAAAGAAGATCTGTACAGCCACTTTGGAGAACAGTGTGGAGATGCCTTAAAAAACTGGGAATAGAACGGCCACATGACCCAGCAATCCCACTGCTGGGTATACATTCTGAGGAGACCAGAAGTAAAAGAGACAGATGTACCCCAATGATCACTGCAGCACTATTTACAATAGCCAGGATGTGGAAGCAACCTAGATGTCCATTGGCAGATGAATGCATAAGGAAGTTGTGATATACATACACAATGGAATATCACTCAGTTATAAAAAAAGGAGCACATCTGAGTCAGTTCTAATGAGGTGGATGAACCTGGAACCTATTATACAGAGTGAAACAAGTCAGAAAGAGAAAGACCAACACTATCTATTAATGCATATATATGGAATTTGGAAAGATGGTACCAATGATCCCACATTCAAGGCAGCAAAGGAGATAGAGATGTAACTAATAGAATTTTGGACTCAACAGGAGAGGTGAGGGTGGGATGATTTCAAAGAACAGCATTGAAACATGTTCATTAACATATGTAAAATACATGACCAGTGTGAGTATGCTGCATGAAGCAGGGCACCCAAAGCCAGTGCTCTGGGACAACCCAGAGGGATAGGATGGGGTGGGAGGTGGGAGAAGCGTTCAGAATTAGGGGGAACACATGTATACCTGTGGCCAATTCATGTCAAAGTAGGGCAAAAACCATCACAATATTGTAAAGTCATTATTCTCCAATTAAAATAAATTTTTTTTTTTTAAAAAGAGCTGACTCACTTGAATGGCTGACAGGATAGTCTGGTTTAAGGAGAGCAGCCCCAGCTTACACCGCATCTTTCCATGTAACATTGTAGAACAGCCGATATTCAGCCCAAATAACTTTTCTTTATCCAGATGTTGTTCCAGCTGAAAATTCATTCCTCCTGTCACTAGCATCTGAAGTAATTCTACAACATGGTAGTTGTAGAAAGCCTGGAAAGCAAGGAGGAGGCACGTGAAAAATCAGAAGAGCTGTTATGTAGACCGTGGAGGTGAGAGAGGTGGGAATTAGTGGGCATGGCTGTCTGAAATGGATCTGATGGTCCAAATCTCCATCTCTCGTTATCATTAAATTTTTTAAAGGTTTTTTTTTTGGGGGGGGGGGCATGAATCACTTTTAAAGTCTTTACTGAATTTGTTACAGTATTGCTTCTATTTTATGTGTTGTTTTTTTGGCCTCGAGGCATGTAGGATCTTATTCGCTCTCCAACAAGGGACTGAACCTGGACCACTTGCATTGGAAGGTGAAGTCTTAACCACTGGACCACTAGGGAAGTCCCATCATTATCCTCATTAAAATCAACCAAAAGCTGGTGGTTTGGGCATGGTGTTGGGTTAGTCAAAGTGCAGAGAAAATAACTCTGACCCCATTCTTGCTCCTCAGGGAGCACTGTAGCAGAAGAAATTAATGGGTAAGTGATACTGACCCCATGGACGTCCCCGCTCCCAAAAATGATCAGAGAAGAACAGCAGGCCATAGATACCCAAGTAATATCAATATGTATTTAAAATACGCATTTCGTCAATACATTTTCCTTATGTTGTTGCTGTTTAGTTGCTAAGTCATGTCTGACTCTTTTTGACACCATGGACTACAGCATGCCAAGCTCCTCTGTCCTTTACTATCTTCTGGAGTTTGCTAAAATTCATGTCCATTGAGTCGGTGATGCTATCTAAGCGTCTCATCTTCTAATGTCCCCTTCTCCTCTTGCCCTCAGTCTTTCCCAGCATCAGGGTCTTTTCCAATGAGTCGGCTCTTTTCATCAGGTGGCCAAAGTACTGGAGCTTCAGCTTCAGCATTTCCTTAGGGGACTATGGATATTATTATTGTCTATTCTTGAATCTTCTGGATGTGGATCTACTTATGTTCCTTTTGATTCTGACCTATGTGAAGATAGGTATTATCTCTCATAGCTGTTACAGAACGCTTCAAAAACTGTGTGTGTTGAGTAAATGAATGGAATTTTAGAATATTTGACATCAAAATGAAGCCAGAGATTGATGTGTGGGTCAACTTAGTTTGCAACTAGCTTAAGTCAGAATAAGCATAGCCATTTTCTTAAGCTTCTTTTCCAAAGGATTCCTACATAGCATGTCGACTAGGCAGTGACATACATGGAAACATCATTGTAATAACTGCCCACGAGGTTTTCTCAAATCTATTGTTATCCATGTAAAGTTTTTAATTTCCTACCTTTGTCTTAGTTAAATTGGACTTTCACTCCAGTAGAAATAATTTACATGGCTACAGAGCACTTATGTAAAAAATCAGTACTTTTTTTTCATTATAAACAATAGGAATGACTTAATCGCTATTGAGTAATTTTTAACCATTGACTTTCTCTATGTCCAAATTCAGGGATTTGCCTCCTGAAGCCTGGGTTGTGAGAGGGGCCTCTTTACAAGTCTCATTTGCTATCCATCACTCAAAATGCTTGCAGAAAGATTGTCTAGAAACACAAATTTGGACTTTCACTGTCAGACCCCTGGTGGAAAACCGAGTTCAGACTCATTTCTGTGGCATTCAAAGATTCACAAGATCTGACGTTCCCTCCAGGGCACACTGGTCTCTCTGCAGCCACTCAAGCTACACACTTACTCCTTCATGCCCTTGCTTTGGAACATCGGCTTCATCTTTCCTTTATGAAACTGGCAGACTCTTCACTGGCCTCCTTATCAGAGTGAAATTTTCCTTGCTTTGCAATCCCATGGTCACTGGCTTTTATTCTTCTGCATTTGAGAGCTAACTGTTCGGAGGGAACACATCCAGGTTTGAATCTTGGGCTGGCGTGTTCTAGCAGAATACCTTTTGGATAAGTCATGCATTCTCTTAGCCACAGTTTTATGATCTTAAAGCTGACATGATATTACCCATTTTTGAGCACTATTTGTGGGATTAAATGAGATACACAGCACGCACACTGAATTCTGTTATCTCTGACATTGGTTCTCATGTACCTAGATCACCTGGAGTGATATTTGTGAGAGCAGATTTCCAAGACCCCTGATCTCCTGGATCAGAATTTCCAAAGAGGAGTTGGAATCAAAATTTAAAGGGCATCTTCAGTGGTTTGGACACCAGTGGTCCTCAAACCACACTGGGAGGGAGCCACACTGCCTGAAATGAAGTCCTCTTTCAGACAGACGATGTCTACTCCATATGCATGTTTTCGGGAGTGCATTGGACCAGGCAGGTGTAAGAATATTGAGTGCAAAGATGATTGCAAATAATTAATTATTGCAAATAATTTAAAAAATGGAGTGCAAAAATAGCTGTAAGAATATTGAGTGCAATTGGCAGCTGATTTTTAACAAGTAAATGCATATTGCTAGGAAAATGTAGAGACCACTGTAGAAGGTAAGCTGGGAAAGAAATAATTTAAGTCAATTAAGAGAAAATAAAAAGAATTTCTATAGTATTTTTCAGATTAAAGATGACTTCAAATGCTTTTTCCATCCTCATGTCCAGACTGCAAAGTTTCCCTAAGTGACATTCCTTTCTGTTGTGTCCTGTGACCACCCAGAAGGATGCTTATGAATCCAGCTCCCTGAAATCCAGGAGGGTGCAGAGGTTGTAAATCCAGGCTGGGCCACAATCCGTTTAAGAACAAGTGGCCGCAGTGCAGAATGATCAAACATAATGCTGTTAGGATAATTCTCCACTGATTAAAGAAAAAGGTGTAACTTCTAGGGTTATCCTGGTGTCCATGGCTCTGGGGAAACGTACTTTACATATTTAATGGAGAGAGGCTTAGCTTTTGAATATATCATTTCTTCAGTGTTGACATCAAAAGGCTTGCGATTCTATACTGGGGGGAAATAATGGGATTTACATGTCACCCTTACTCTGCGAGCTTGTCTAATATCCTTATTATTCGGGGTTTCATAGCACTACCCTAAGGGTCTCTTCTTTTTTTCTTTACTCCCTCCCTCTCTTCCTTCACTGTATTTTTTTTACTTTCTCAAGAAAATATGCAAGTTTAAATGTGCTTGAAATAGTTTAGGGCTTCTAAACTTGGAGAGTGTTTCTAATATAATCAGATTTACTAGAAGCTGGACTTCCAATGCTAGAAAATGTTGCAGAAAAAGGTTTTAACTTTGAACTACAATGAAGCTTGAGGTCTCTCTCATAACCCAGGATATCACTCCTTAACAACACAGATGCTAACAGCCTAGCTACTTCTGAGAGTTTCTCAAAAGGCCTGAAGACCAGCATTTTTTGAGTAATACTTCCAAGTTGAGAATGAGGCTATATGGTAGGAAAATTGAGTGAACTCAAGAAACCAGGTAACTTTCGTTACTGTCCT
Organism: Cervus canadensis; assembly: GCF_019320065.1. Classification (NCBI taxonomy): domain Eukaryota; kingdom Metazoa; phylum Chordata; class Mammalia; order Artiodactyla; family Cervidae; genus Cervus; species Cervus canadensis. The sequence goes on along the minus strand of NC_057416.1, from coordinate 30,064,393 downwards.
TACCTTTTTATAAGTAAAGGAAAATGCTCCCTCCTTCATGTCCAGTTCTGAGATTCTATTATTAGAAAGTCCTGCTCCCATGTATGTGTGTGTGGGGGAGGGGGTGGCGGGGGTCTGAGTGCCCCACCCCTAGAATTTTTTATACTTTATTTTTTTAAATTTTGCACTTATTTTTGGCTGTGCTGGGTCCTCACTGCTGCATGCGGGCGACTCTGGTGGTGATGCGTGGGCCTCTCACTGTGACGGCTTCTTTTTGGGGAGCACGGGCTCTTGGGCACAGGCTCAGTAGTTGTGGCACACAAGCTTAGTTTTTCCATGACATCTGGGATCTTCCCGGATCAGGGATCGAATCCGTGTCCCCTGCATTAGCCACCAGGGCCCCCTCCAGATTAAAAGCAAACCTCAATTACACATTATGGGTGTGTTTCTCCAGCTGGGCCAGGTGTTTACAGTAATATTCCAGGGGATACCTAAAGATACTGTGTTGGCTGAATCAGAATATTTGGAGGGAAAATCCATTATTTTTTATTTAAAAAAAAAAATTACAGGTGTATCAGGGGGTAGAAGGGGAAAAGTGCATGAAAATCTCAAACAGAACTTCAGTGCTTCCAAGTAGGGCCAAGTTCACACCACTTTATTCAGGCTCTGTTCTCTCCCAGGACCTGTGAGTTTCTTCTTGTGTTTCTCACTGGTGATTTAGAAGCGCAGAGCAGTTTTCAGAGGACTTGTGAGCAGGAGGAGGAAATAGAGGTGACCAAGACTGGAGTCAAGGAGGGACCTCATTCTGTTCCAGAAGCTGCAGAGGCGTCAGCCCTGTTCATCCGAGGCAGCCTGTCCTGAACACACCTGCCAGCAGCCCCGCCCTCTGCAGAGGAGGGCACCAGGGAAACACACATTTTGATTCTAATTATAACCTCTGACTCTGCAGCCACGGGAAACCGACCTCTTTGTGCATCAAGCTGGACAGCGGGCAGGAAGGGCCCAGTCTAGAAGATGCTTCTTGGGGAGGGAAATGATGGGACGAAATGGACATGTGGATGAATGGCGGACAAGACTCCCAACTGGGACCTGGAGACATGACTCGAAACAGAGGGGAACAGGAATCTGGTTCTCTTATTTTCTGCCTCTCTGTTGGGCAGATTCTCTAACTTCTAGGTGGTAGTTTCTAAAGTCTTGTTAACAACTGAAATCCTTCTTCTAATCAAGCCGTATGCAGGAGCCTCATGTGGGATCCAGCTGAGAGTAGAACTGTTCTGATTGGGGGAAAGTGGTGGGGACACATGGTGGAGCACCCCGGTGCCCTCCTCCCTGTCCATCCCATGGGGGCTCCAGAGCACCCCAGGAAGCAGGTTCCTCCAAACACAACTTCACCTCAGTGTACTCAAAGCACACTCTTCATCACACAAAGAGACTTCTACAGCGGCAGTGGATCTGGTTGCAAAATCTAACTCTGGAACCTTAGGGATTCGTCACGTGTGAGTGCAGTAACCTTTGGCACCTTACTCACCCCTTTAGGCTTCAGATTCCCGATCTAGGAAACAAGGCTAGTGGGACTTCCCTGGTGGTCCAGTGGTTAAGAACTTGCCTGCCAATGCAGGGGACACAGGTTTGATTCCTGGCCGGGGAACTGAGACCCCGCATGCCACAGGGCAACTAAGCCCGTGAGCCACAACTGCTCAACCACAGCTACTGAGCCTGCTGGTGAGCCTGCGCACCACAGTGAAGAGTGGCCCCCGCTCACCACAACTTGAGAAAGCCCATGCTCAGCAATGAAGTCCCAGCGCGGCCAAAAACAGATAAATAAATAAAAAGAAGGCTAGGAATTGTATCCTCCTACTCGGGTTGATGGGAGAATTAAACAGCTAATGTGGGTAAGGCATTTAGCAGAGATCTTGGGCCCAAGGAAGAGCCTGAGGGATGATGTTATGACTGTTCCTAAGGTGGGTTCCCTGGTGGCTCAGATGGTAAAGAGTCTGCCTGCAAAGCAGGAGACCAGGGTTCGATCCCTGGGTTAGGAAGATCCCCTGGAGAAGGGAATGGCAACCCACTCCAGGATTCTTGTCTGGAGAATCCCATGGACAGAGGAGCCTGGGGGCTACAGTCCACTGGGTCGCAAAGAGTTGGACACGACTGAGTGACTAACACATGTTACAAGGTGGTTTCTAAGCTATTGATGTGCATATTCCCCCTGGTATAGAGTGTCCTGGCTCCAAGGGCTTAAAGTTTTTAATCTTAAAAATGTAAGCTTCCCTTGCCACGTAGTTACGAGAAAAGGCAAAATAATGTCAAGTGTTTCTGGAAAATCAGAGAATGCAGAATTGCGAGGCATCAGTTAGCATCATCCCTGGACCCCCACGTGCTCTCCCTAGGCAAGGGGCTGGTCGTGTGGGCTCCTGGGCTTCATGGTACTCACCGTGGCCAGGAGGGAATCCAAGAAGCTGCCAGAAAAGACAGTGCCTGTGGCGAAGGAAGTGCTCAGATGCAGGTTCGTTCCGGGGAAGTTCCCTTCCATCCCACTGAGCTGTTCAATAAAGTGGATGTTGGATGGATTTTCTGCAAGAAAAGAGGCAAAAGGGAAAGGCAGGCAGGCAGACAAGTTTAGGAACACAGGACTTCCAGAGCAGACTGACCAAGTGTGGGGGGTGGGGGTAGTGGGGGAACCATTGCTCAAAGGGACAGATGCCACTATGGGGTCAAGGTGGGACCTGCCGCAATTTTAGTACATTTTTCTTTCCAAGTATCTTCATCCCCTGAAGATGGGATGTCCTCTTGGGTACCTTCATCATTAAGGAGTTATTCTTGTATCTTAGGTTCAGTTTCTCCAAGCAAGTGTCCTGAAAGTCACCCTGTATAATTTGTCTTTCAAGCCAGGACACTTTGGGGGGGAAGGGGGGAAGATTTTCAATGATCACACAGGGATAAAAGACATAAATGGAACATCTGCTCACCCCTGTTATTGTCTTTTTCTCCAGATACTGTCTCACAGATGGCGTGGTATTTACTTAGTTTCTTAGAGTCACGTGGGCCCAGAATGAGTTAATCTTAATGTGCAAAGTGAACTAACTGGGGATCCTGTTACGACACAGCTTCTGATCCACTGGGTCTAAGGTGGGCCTGAGCGTCCGTGGATCCAACAAGCTTCCAGATGCTGCTGCTGCGGCTGATTTGTGGACTACACTTTGAGTAGCAAGGGCTTCGAGAATCATCCTAACCAGATCAGGGCAGCAGCAGCTGGATTATCCATGAGCAAATCTGTGCTGGCCCCAGGCTACAGCTCAGACCCCCGTAGGCAACCTCTGCACTCAATGCAATTGGTCATTTCTAGGACAGCGGAGGCACTGACTGTCTTCGTTCCAAGACTATTGCTTCAAAAATGTTTTTGAATAGAGGACAGCATTGGCAGACAGTGATAATGTCTCCTGCCAGAGCAAAGGGAAGGCATGCTTACTGCCCATTATAAAAGATTCTGGTTCCCGAAGCTCAGGGTTCCTCCCCAACAAAGCAATTCACGGTGGGTCCAGGTGTCACTTGGTCCTCTTCTTGCCCCTCTGTGGGAACTAGGAAGGCTAGGGAAACCAACACAAAATTGAGGATGCTACTGATGTCACTGTGGGCACTGAACTATTCACTGTCTCTGACCCAGTGGTCCTGTGTCTTCCATAAACTGGGCAGATTAACCTGTTATTACAGCTTACAAGTTGCAAGAAGTCTTAGATCCTTCAAAGTTCTGGACTGTCCTATTGCTGATCCAAACAAATCTATTGGACATACAACTCAGAGCACACTCCTTACTGAGCTTGGATTGGTCCCTCATTCTTAAAATTATTCCTTAGTCAAGTTTGGGGGAAGCAATAGACTTCTGGTATTAGGGGATAATTTTCTTCCAAGAATTATGTATATTTATAAAAGATGAGGGAGGTATGACTAATATCAACCCAAGTTTCCTATGCACACATACTTTCTTCCTCTTGTACCGCCAACCCTACACACACACACACACACACACACACACACACACACACACACACACACACACACACACACACACACCCCAGAAGCCCTTGTCCAATTCTTGCTGTGTCATCCTAAACCAGTGGCTTCAGCGTTCCCAGTCATTTTCCTGCATTGTACTCTCTGTACTGAAATGCTGGCTCTCAAATCTGCAGCTCTCTGTCACTGTGATCCTTCCTTGCAGCCAAAGAACAGAAACGGGGTGAACTGGCAGGAGAATTGTTAGGCTAATTTGACAGGTGGTGCCAGGTGCCAGAAAGTGTTTAGTTGAACAAAGCTGAATGTCCCTGGAGAGTGACCAGATGCATTTCTGGGGCCAGTGAGAAGCTGGCTCATCCCTTCCCAACCAGTCTAACTTACATGAAACTTAGGGTATATACACATCGGGGTGACAGATGGCTCAAAAGGGAATAAAAATAAAACAAAAATGAGAACAGTAGCCAACAGTTTTAGGGTGGTTACAGACAGACTGGCAGGTACGAGTCAGACTCAAGGGCTCTGAGATATTCCAACCTGGATTTGAAGAGCTAGGGCTCCGGGGCACAGTGACTAGACTGTTGCCCACTTTCCTAGGCACAGCCACTCCCAAACTGCACATTGGTTCCTCCCATTGGTTCCTCTCTATGTTCACCTGCTTCAATTCTAGAACTATGAGGTCTGTTCATCTGCTTGGTTAAAGTTTCATTTGGCTTACATGCTCTGAATCATAAAATTCCCACTAAAACATTTGTTACACTCTTGAATCAAGTCAAATCTCTTGCCCAGGGCCAACTTTAGAGATTGACTTTGAGCTGATCCAACCTGTGTTAAAGGTACCGCCCCCTCTTCTGTAACTTCCCCTTTTCTCACCAACTATTACCAGTATTAAATCCAGGGTCTCCCCGAGTACCTCACAAACACCCCCAAATGTCCTCGGGCACCCACCTTCTCTGCCTTTCTTGCTGCCCCCGGGGCTGCTCACATCTGGGGAAGTTCCATATACATTCGTTTTCCATAAGGTGTTGATGAGAGGTTAACAGCCTGGCCTGTTAGTTCTGCTATGGAGCATTCCTGTTTTATAAGAGCACTGCTCAGGGCTGGGATCAAGAAGACACTGGGGACTCAGGAGCAAGCCTCTTCCTAAAGTCTGCACCCCCGGTCCTCACTGGCCTCACCCCAGCGCCTGCCCTGGGGTCACCACAGGAGAGGAAGGAGCCTGATGGGCAGAGAAGCTGGTTCAGGGAAAGCCTTTCTTGCAGTTTTCAAATCAATGTCCCCTCTCCTGGGGGGGTTCCCTCTGAACGAGGCTGAGACAGGCGCTGGTCTCCTTCCCCAGGAATCTGCAGGAGTGGGGAAGGCAGGAGCCACTTCTGCCCCAACCGGCGCCCCCCAACACACATACACGCGCGCACACACACACACACACACACACATACACGCCAGGCTCTGCTGGATGACGTCAACATCACCGATCGAATAAAAGCCTAATACAACATCCTGCAAGCACAGCATGGTCTCTCGGCCTCCTTCTGGGTCCTCAGTCCTTTGACGGTGGATCCTAAAGGCAACCCTGGGTTACATCGAGCACACAGACTTCTCCCTTGAATTCTGCCCTTGAAACACAACTTACTCAGTTCGGTGAGAATGGGGATCCTTCGGTACTTTGATTTCCTGGGACTGCTACTGAAGCCCCTGGCAAACTCTGCAGAACAGACAACAGGGAGGAACGGGATCGATAAATGTAAACGCGATGGCTGGTGACACAGACAAGGATGCGGAAGCGCACCGTGGCTCTTGGTGCTTTATCTTAGCAAACTGACCCTCACGCCCAAATCCCAAATCCTTTTCTATAATTAGGAAAAAAAAAAAGTCTCAGCCTCTGCTTTCCAGTTTAGTGGGGTGTGTGTGTGCATTTTCTAAATCAGCAGTCCTCAACTTTTTTTGGCACCAGGGACCAGTTTCACAGAAGACAAGTTTTCCATGGGATGGTTTCGGGATGATTCAAGTGCATTACATTTATCACACACTTCATGTCTAATCTAAAGCCACCACTGATCTGACGGTGGGTACCGGTCTGTGGCCCAGAGGTTGGGGACCCCTGTCCTAAATGACATTTCAGGTGAATTCCAAAAACAGGTGGCACTTTCCCCTTAGCTGTTTATTGGCAAACAAAGTTTAAATACGATTGTTCTGCACCGTGTGGGGTCCCGGGTGATGGCTCAGGCAGGCAGTGCCTCAAACCACATCCGTTTGCTTGTAGAACTTTCAGGAAACTGTGAATAAGCAGGAGTGCCTCCCCAGGAGCGCTTGGGGACTCATGGCCACTGGGGGGCTTCTGACTCCTGGTGCTTCTGCCTCTTTGGGGTACTGCTGGCCTGAGGCTCTGCCCACATCCTCTTTCTTCTTCAGCAAGACTGCCTGCCTTCCAGGTCTGGTTGGTCTTTCCAATGCGTAACATCTCGGGAATGCCTTAAAGGCTGGGACTGGAGGTCACAGGGGCCTCCGCCCTTTGCTTTCAGTTCCTGCCTTAGGGGACGAGGCCCATCCTCTCTGTCCACGAGCCTCAAATGCCAAAGGGAGTCGGTGCCCAGCCCCGGCCCGGAACACAGCCTCAGCTCGTGTTGACAAATGGGGAGTTTCGAAAACAAGAATGACACCAGAGTCTTGGTCGCCAAGTTAAACCCTCAAAAAAGGTAAAGAAAGAAAACGGAAGAGAGAAATAGGAATCTAGGATCCTGATTAAAAGCAAAGAAACACAACCAAGCAAAACAAATACCTGATGCTCTCATCAGGAGCTCTGCTTTAAAGCTGCTGGTTAGGGACCTCCCTGGCAGTCCAGTGGCTAAGACTCTGGGCTCCCAATGCAGGGGGCCCAGGTTCAATCCCTGGTCAGAGAACTAGATCTCACATTCTGAAACTAAAGATCCCGAGTGCTGTATGCCCCAACTAAGACCCCGTGCAGCCCAAACAACCAAAAAACTGCTCGTTACCTTTTTTGAACTTTACTGAGAACACTATGCATGAAAGAGGGAAAAAATATCCTGAAACTTAACACCCTAACCCTAACCCTAACCCTGACCCTAACCCTAGGGTCATCAAGATTCTCTGTTGCCGTGGAAGAAGGTGAAATATGTGGAGAATCTTTTGTTTCCCAAGCCAGGGAAGTGGTGGGGAGGGAGAGTGAGATGAACAAGGTTGGTTTGGCAAGCGAGTCTGAGAAACAGACCGAGGCGTGGTCGTGGGGAAGCTGGCCACTGAGACGGGGTCGGGAAAAGGGGAAATCCAGACAGAGGTTTGGTTCCCAGATGGAATGCTAAGCTCAGCACTGTTAACCACCTCTCCCATCTCCCCCAGAAAGAGTCAGCAACAGGGCCACTCCTGGTTAATGCAGAGTAGAGCTGAATACATTTCTGATTGTCACCAAAATTCTGAGTAGATTTAGGGTAAACACAGAAGTGACCCGGTGTGGGGGCCTGGGAGGGTGGGCAACACATGCAGTTAACAGTTAGAACCGGAAGCAAATGGCCTTAGGACTTTAGCAAAACCCTTTAGCTTTCTTCGAGGAAACAGACGCCCTGGGGCAAACCTCATCCACACAGCTATTAAAGAGGAGGGTTTGCATGATGGCTAGAGATCAGATATCCAAACTCACTGGGAAATCTTATTGCTGATGGGATCTGAATATATTCAACTCTTTTTCCTAAATTTCTAGGACTGTCATAATGCAGAGGCTTGGGGGAACTGAGATTCTATCTGACTTTCCTTCTTTCCACTCTCGTCTCCTTCCTACCTGTCCTCTGTCTATGATTCTTTAAGGAGTATCGGCTCCAGGTTAGAACTGTGAATAGTCCTTTCCCCAGTTACTACGTGTTGCAAATAAACAAAATATTTTCAGAGAGTGAAGAGCACTGTGAAAAAACCTAACTTTTCGGGACTGACACGGGAGGTGGCCGTACTTAGGGTGTGAAGAGGTTTCTCTGACATTGAAATGCCATCCTGAGTGATGAACAAAAGACATCCAACCCGAGGGGACTAGAGGCAGGAAAGAGCCAGTATAAACAGGCTGAACGAGGAGGAAGTTCAAGCTCCTTACTGGCCTGCAAGATCCTACATGGTTTTCCTATAATTGTTATGGTCGCCATTATAGCACTGAAAGGAGGAAACTGACATTATCCAATAAATACTTGCAAAAAATCCCTCTGGCTGCTGTGAACAGTAGAAATGGCAAGGAAGTAAGAATGATGACATCAAATGGTGACACTGAGTCTATAAATTATGTCGTGTGAAATCACCTTTGAAGACAAGGAAACTGACTCAGGGTTTATATACTTTGCCCAAGATTATATGGCTTGCAAAGGATGGATGGGTTCTTACACACCAATTAGTACCTATTTCAAAGCCCATACTCTTTTCAGGGCTTCTTTGTAGCCCTATTAAAATATACAAGGTTGGGTTGGCATTTTCAATAAAACACTGAGATCAGTTTCCCTCAAAGGGGAAAGTCCTGCTTCGAATTCCACTTTCTGATTCCAATTCCCTCTAAAAGGGCTTGGAAAAGCCCGACTTTCAGAGGCAAATGTTCTTCTTGGATAGAGACATGTCCACATCAGCTGGCGTAACTGTGTTAGTAGATGCTCTGACACCAGCTGGGGCACAGAAACAGTTTCTGCCTGAACTCCATCCTTCCTTGTAAAGTCACGGTTAATGTGAATGGTAATTTGAATATGTATCTGATGACAGCCTGGGTACATTCTATTGATGTCAATATTTTTGCCACCTAGTAGTACACAGTATTATACCTGAAATCTTCCAGGCTGGCAGGGTGCTATTACAAAAGATTGCTTAATTGTAGATTACTGCTGCACGTTTAAATTTCAGTAGCATATTAAGTTGTCAGACTTAATTACCGTTATATGTTTAGATTATGCCACAGATTATTTAGTTCAGTACCTAGGTTTGCCAACCTGTTCTTGTGACATGACAGGGCAGTAATTAGAGCATCAGCTGAAAAATCTAAAGTTTTCCACAATGTCGTCCTTTAGCGAGTCTTCAGTCTCTCTGTCCTTCCATGTCCAACGTCCCTTGGGGGACCACTGGATGGAATAGCTTTGCTGGCCCTAGATAGGTTTTATGTGTAACTTTGGCATGATCATGAAGATATGGCAAAGCCCACTCATGCCACAATAAAGGCTCAGCAGACATGTCAAGAGCAAGAGTTCTCAGTCTTAATCTTATCGACATTTCACACTTGTACATTGCAGGATCTTTAGCAGCCTCTCTGACCTCTACCCTCTAAGATGCCAACAGCACCACCCCCCAAGTCATGATAACTAAAACTGTCTCCAGACACTGTCAGCTGACCTCTGGGGGTAAAACTGCCACGGGTTGGGAACCACTGTCTTAGAGGAAGGAAAAGAAAATTGCCAGGATGCTACATGCATGTTGGTGCTCAGCGTGGAAGAGCTTTTCTCCCTCCCTTTCTTTGTCTCCCTCCTTCAGTTGGAGGTGATATCAGCTTGGAGGTGATAATTCCCATCACCACCTGCTTGGTCTGGTACAAGGGGAGTCTTAGTATGAAATGGGAAGAATGGTTAAGAGAACTGATCAGGCTTCTCTGAGGGTTGGGAACTGCTCTATGCAAACTCCAGGGAGATTCCTGTGATGCTAGAACAACTGATGAGGTTTCTGAGGGACAGTCTTTGGCTATTCCCATGTGCTCACTACGTGAGTTTACCGCTGCTGCCCCTCTTAGGTAGCACAGGAGAGCCTGTCTGGACCTCTATTTCCTTATCACACAATGGGAGCATAGACAACCACACAAGGAAACATGCAAGGTCTACACAATATACTTTTCTCTAAACTGTCCCTTTTGTTGTTGGGGAGAGCACTTACTCATATTTCATGACGATTCGAACACTCTGACATCCCTTCATCACCTATGTCTCCCTCCCAACCCTTTTCCCCTCTTTACTCTCTCTCTTTCTACTAAACCCATCATTTGCTCCTTTAAGGGTAACCTAGCCTGCAGCAGAGTATGTGACACATACAAAATGAATATATTCTTGTTGAATGAATAAATTCATAAATGAGAGGATAAGAATCACCAGATACATAATAAGAGAAACTAGAAGTGAAATCATAGGTTTCTATATGTTTTAGCTTGTATAGGATGTAAGATTAAAAAATAACAGAAGGACAAGTCACCTGATTATTAGCTAGGTGGCTTATGACAGTCCACCCCCAGCTGTTACTGAGTGAGCGTTTTCATCTGTATATTGATGACACTGCCTTCAGAGTGAATACTTCTCTGTCCAATTTTAGGAAGTTGAAAGCACGATACACACACACACCCCATACAAATTTTGTGTAAATCTGAGTACCCTAATTGCTAAGCTAAGGACTGACGTACAGAACACAATGTCATTTTTATGCATCACCAGATTAGCTCAGCAGAGGTATGGCTCACACTTTCTTAGTGAGGATTTTCAATGTAGTTTGATATTCAAGAAGTGCTTTGCTATTAGTTTCACTTAACAAAAACCCCTGAGACTCCGGTTTAGGCTGAGTAGTATCTGGCTGTGTAGTGCAGGTCTATGCAGTAGCTGACTTAATTCACCCACCAAAGATTTGATGCGATTATTCAGTTATGCCTTTGTCCCAAGAGCCCTCCATTTTCCTTCCTAGCAACAGTACTAGGAGCCAGAGAGTGGTCTTTTGGTTTCCTGATTTCACTTGCAAACACGTCCATCCACTGTCACGACCATGAAAGCCTTGTGAAGGCTGGACTGTCTGCCCTCTTCAAGCTCCGTGTGAAGTAGGACAGCTGTGGTCAGCAAGCCACGTGGGTGGAGGACGGAGTGCCCAGTCTTAATACGAAGCATCCACATCCCCAAGGGCAACAGCTGGATCCGGGGTGCGGAGGCATCTCCAACCAAGGGTTATGTTCACGTCATGAATTGAAAATCTGTTCTAAATACCGAAAATTATTCACCAATAGTACTTCCATATTAGGTTCAGTGGCTGGTCATCAATTTTTAGAAATGGACTGATAGCTAAGCCTTTTCCCATTTTGGGGAGAAGGAAAGCCACAAGTCCGCCACAGGAATACACCTGAAACACATTTTGGGCAAGTGAGGTGCATGGAAACTCCTCAGAGTCCACCTACTGGTGGACTCACTTACTTTGATTTACTAAGTGCGTGTTACGCATCCACAGATGCTTCACAAGGGCTTCCCTTGTGGCTCAGCTGGTAAAGAATCCGCCTGCAATGCGGGAGACCTGGGTTCGATCCCTGGGTTGGGAAGATCCCCTGGAGAAGGGAAAGGCTACCCACTTCAGTATTCTGGCCTGAAGAATTCCGTGAACTGTACAGTCCAAAGGGTCACAAAGAGTTTACGACTGAGTGATTGTCACTTCAGGCATCTACAGAGTGACCATAATTGTACTGAGAAGAATACAAAGGAGGAAGAGATGCAAACCCCATCCTGAAGAGATTTCCCCAGTTCTCACTATCTCTTCCCAACCTGAAGTTGAAATGTGACACTTTTATTAGTTTATAGAAATTGGAAAGGACTTAGCACTAATCTTCTAAAAATTCACGCAGTGAAAGTATCTTGAAGACTGAAAGAGGGTTAGGCTTCATTCTCTCCAAGCACAAAACTATGAATAGTAACTTGAACATCTACTAGCTCCAACAGGAACTAACTGGCAATAATAATACCCTTTATTAACAATAATGAAATACCAACAGCTATGTTCACTGATAATTGATTCATAACAATAAACAGTACTTACGACTCCATGATTTTCCTTAATATGAGAGAACAGTGTTAGGCGTGTTCCAGTTAGGAGATGGACGTCACTTTTCATTGGACCAGGGTTCCCCAGGACTGAACTGCCCACTAACCACTAACCCTAGTACAGAATTCTCAGAGCTGGACGGGACTTTACAAGCTATCTGGCTCCATTTCTCCTCCTCCCCATCGTGAGCATTTTTTAGACAGCTGACTCTCTTTCCTCATCCTATCCTCTCCAGCCTCTTTCTATCGGGGTGTGGTCCTTACGTGGCCCTGAGGGTGTCTGGGCCGAGCAGCTAATTCGCAGGGATCCGATGTTGAGCGTGGCCATGATGGGCTCTGTGTCCACCAGAGTCGGGCTGCTGGGTGACTTACAGGAGGACGATAAGACAGCACACATGGAACACTCCTCGATGTTGACAGCGTGGAGGTCTACGGAATAGAGCGCAGATCCCTAGGGAGAGAGAACCGGGTGGAGGGGACACTTCTCAGATGGTGGTGGTACCCTGGGGATGATGCAAGCTTCTGAATCAAAGCTTCTCCAGCTTCTCCTGGCTTGGTTTTAAGACAGAGTTACCTGATATTTGCTCCTTTTAGCCTTATCTTCATAAATATCTGAGTATGACTAAATTTTGCAGACCCCTTCTGAGGTCACATCTGGATGAGATAAAAGGGAGGGTGAGAGAGAGAAGCCTAAACCCACCTAGATGACTCCAGTGGGAGGAGAAGGGGGCGGCAGAGGATGAGATGGTTGGCTGGCATTGTCAGTTCAGTGGACATGAATTAGAGCAAATGCCCGGAGATAATGAAGGACAGGGAAGCCTGGCGTGCTGCAGTCCGTGGCGTCGCAAAGAGTCGGTCACCACTGAGCAACTGAACAACAACTAAGGATGACAGTGGTGAGGAAAAACATCACGTCTAAAGATCTAAAGGTCACCTCTGCATCCTCACAATTTTGCTTGTAGGTGGCCCCACCTGGAACCTGGATTATTGGTAAAGTGGCAGTTGCTCCTTTGGTGGAGAAATAGGGAGAGATCTGGTCCCCCCATTAGGTGGCTGAGATGCAGTTACTAGTGATTCCTGACACCAGCTGAATCTGGAGACTTCTGGTCATTTTCTTTCCTCCCTTTCTATGGACTGAGGTGGTGCAGGGAATTTTATTTTTTATTTTTATTTATTTTTATTTTTTAATTTTTTTCCTTTTTTATTTATTTATTTATTTTGTCATACATTGATATGAATCAGCCATAGATTTACACGTATTCCCCATCCCGATCCCCCCTCCCACCTCCCTCTCCACCCGATTCCTCTGGGTCTTCCCAGTGCACCAGGCCGGAGCACTTGTCTCATGCATCCCACCTGGGCTGGTGATCTGTTTCACCATAAATAGTATACATGCTGTTCTTTTGAAATATCCCACCCTCACATTCTCCCACAGAGTTCAAAAGTCTGTTCTGTATTTCTGTGTCTCTTTTTCCGTTTTGCATATAGGGTTATCGTTACCATCTTTCTAAATTCCATATATATGTGTTAGTATGCTGTAATGTTCTTTATCTTTCTGGCTTACTTCACTCTGTATAAGGGGCTCCAGTTTCATCCATCTCATTAGGACTGATTCAAATGAGTTCTTTTTAACGGCTGAGTAATATTCCATGGTGTATATGTACCACAGCTTCCTTATCCATTCATCTGCTGATGGGCATCTAGGTTGCTTCCATGTCCTGGCTACTATAAACAGTGCTGTGATGAACATTGGGGTGGTGCAGGGAATTTTATGGTGACTTTTTAAAAAGCAATACAACTTGCTTCCTGAGACAACTGCTTCTAAAGAATATTTCTGACATATTGTTAACATTTCTTGAAAAATCAAATGCTTTGGTGCATCTCACACTGCCTATGTATATTTTAATCCAAGAAAATGGTGGCCTATAATGAGATATAGATCTATGTTGGTTCACAGCAAAGACGATTACAACCCACAGTGCCACGGGTGCACAATGGACCCATTTCTCAGAATTCCTCCTGTTCATACATCTATCAAGGACCACAAGGCATTATGTGTTCCATAAAAGACGAGTTTGCAGAAACAGTGAGGAAGTTAGAGCACAGTCTAGAAAGGCTGGCGAGGATCAGCTCAGGTGTAGACATCAGGTCAGAATCAGATTCAGAAATGCAGAGAAACTCTTTGCATAAAGGCCACACACATGGTCATTAATATAAACATGAAAATATGTCGATTTAAATCCTAGTCCAACTACTTACCCACCATGTAAACTTGACAGGTAACTTCCCTTCTCTGTGCCTACAGTTCAAATCTTTAAAATTTATACTATGGGGTTATTTGGAGGGTTAAGTGAATTACTATATGCAACCTGCTTCAAACCGTTTCTGGCACCAGTAAGCACTGTATAATTGTATAAAATACTGCATAATACATTATTGATGTATTATTATTATCATGATTAATCCTAACTAGTATTATAATAATATATATATAATATAATATTATTATCATTATAAACATTCACTATTCCTTACTGTGACACTTACAGGCAGAATGTATATCTGGGGAAAATTCCGGATAAATCGCCATTCTCTCTGCAGGTAATCCAGAGATCCAACGAACACAATGTCCTTCAGCTCCTGACGGGTATAACTGCTAGCTCTCAATGGCATCACAAAATTCCGAAGTCCCATCAGTGTTGAGTGGGCATCTCCAAAGATACATGCTACAATGTGGTTCCGAAACTCGTATTTTGCCTTGTCAGTTCGTTTCTAAGCACAAGCAGGCCAGACTCTGGTCATTTTTAGAAACAAGATCACAGTCCCTTAAAGAAGGCTCCTTCCCCACATTCCAACTCTTCCAGGTATATTAACACTAGCACTTTCATAATGGTAATCAGATTCTGCAAATTCCCCTAATGACATGGAACATGGACAATTATACTTTATATCTTTTCATGGTGTTCCTGCTTATTTCACTTTTTCCAGTTTTATATTAGCTTAGAGTGCCTCAGTGAAAACTCAGATTGGTATTGTTCCTCAAGTTGTGAAACCACTGAACCAAATGGGGAAAATAGCTCTCATTTTCATTACATGTTTTTAGCTTCATATATGCTATGGTGGGCTTCCCTGGTAGCTCAGAGGGTAAAGAATCTGCCTGCAATACAGGAGATCTGAGTCTGATCCCTGGGTCAGGAAGATCCCCTAGAGAAGGGAATGGCAACCCATTCCAGTATTCTTATCTGGAGAGTTCCATGGACATGGGAGCCTGGTTGGCTACAGTCCATGGGGTTGCAAAGAGTCAGACGTGACTGAGCAGTTAACACACACACACACACTATCGTACAACTCCCTGAAAATGTAAAACATCCCAAATCCTGTTGCTAAACTTATGTTTTCTAATGAATCTTGAAAATTACACCAAGTTGTACAATATGATTCAGTTTTCAGTGGGTTTTCATACATATGGAAACACATATATTAGTTTGAACCATATGAAATTGCCTTCTTCTGGATCAAAAATGGTTGACTATTGGCAACTTCATGTGTTTCCACCTGCTACACTGAATGGATTCAAGAGAACTCCAGAGTTGAGGAAATTTATCATGAAAAATGTACAAAATAAAAGGTTACAAGCATTCTATTTCATCTCAATCATCTGAGTATATCCTCAGAATCTTATCTGCATGGCTGATTTTTAGCATCTCCCCTATACTTTTAAGCTGAAGACAAAATAATATATGTGATGGATATTTAGATCAGGTTTCTCCCACATTCACAGAAACTTTTAAAAAGTGTCACTTTTATTAAAAGGAATATTTTTTAAAGGAACATTTCTGTAAGAAACATTTAAAGTCTCTGTGATTGATTTCAGGGAATGAGTCAATGTCATCTCTCATGGTGCTGGGATGGGTAGAAAAAGCACTGATTTTGTATTCTGGTCATCATTCATGTATGACCATAAACTAGCTGGCCTCTCTAACCCCCAATTTCTTTACATTTAAATGATTTAAAAATAAAAGTTAATTCTGTTGTGGAAATGGGATAATAGGTTGAAATTTCAGTACTTCTATCTTTAACTGTTTTCAATAACTATTTAATGCAATCTGAATCACACTGAATTCCTAGATTTTCAGAGAAGGACTCTTGGAAATTGGTAGAGAACTTGCTAAATATACTGACAAGCCCTTCCTTCTTGAGAGTTTCTACATTCCTGAGTAGATGAAGACTCAACACATTTCAAAGGGAAGTATCATTCATCCTTATGCCAGTCCATCTCTTGTTAAAGGACAAGCTTCTGTGAAACAGGGGCTGTTGAAATTTAACAGGATAGATAAGTCACATCTGACTTAGAGTTTGTTCTATTAGCATAGACTGGGAAATATTCTTTCTGAAGGGAATGGCCCCATGAGGGGACATGAAGCTACTTGTCTGGAGATCCTTTCTAGAGAGTGATATGAATCTTAACCAAATCCATTAAATAATTGTCTCTGGCTAATCCGATTCATTTTAACTTGAATAATGACCCCTCTCACAGTATTTAATGGAACAGGTCTGAAGTCCAGAAATTGCCCTTCTGAGTAGAACTAAACAATTAGGAACAAGATACATGGCACAGTGCATTAATGGGTACAGTTAGCTAGCAATTTCTCCAGGGAACTGTGGCACAAAGCAGTCTTCCCACTGAGAAAGATGCCGGCTTCGGTGGGAAAGTGGGGAGCGCACTATTTGCTCCAAGTAACAAACTGACAACTTCCACTTGACTTTTCTGCAAATCGAACCAAGATCAAAGTTGGCCGGAAATTTGCAACCTGTACATTTCTCCTCTATGGTCACAGTTTCAAAACTCTTAAAACCTCTTACACTAGAAGCCCTTCTAAATTCATCAGAAGACTTGGTTATATTTCATATCAAGTGCCATAAGGGGACATCTCTCAGAGCAACCTATCTGGGGACTTACTAAACTGGGGATAAAGAAACATCTGCTATTTCCATCTCTTGGTCTCTTGAATGCTTCCATCTGCAGTCACCTCCCAACCTTTCTAAAGATGTCCCTCCCACTGAACACATGTTTGCCTTCCTGCTCAACGGATGTTTGTTTCATTTAAAATAAGACATACTTGCTAAAATGGTGAGCTTCAGCAGTCCTAATAGTTTTCCAGTTGATATGACAGCTCTGACAATTTTGTGCTTCTGATCAAATGATTGATTATGCTTTTTACAAGAACTGGAACATATTTTGTCAGGACGTTGGCAATGAGCACAAGGATGTGTGTGTGTGTGTGTGTGTGTGTGTGTGTGTGCATGTGTGTGTAACAGAAAAAAGTGAACTAAACTATTTTTGGAAAGCAAGAAAAATACATGGTCATCAATTGATCATAGCTGAACAAATTATACAGGTTTCTTACAACATGTAAGTAATCTTTTATTAGCTCATTTTAAATTAAAAAAAAATAACTTTTGGTTAGTTAAATTTACCAGCTACTGCTTGAAAGTAAACCACTGAGATTGTACTTGAGTTTCCAACTCTGAGAATAGATGGAGATTGAGAAATTTGGTGTCAGAGCCCAGGATTAGGATTTGAGGTGTTTACAACTTGGTTTCTGGCATTGTGAACTGAGTCAGTCTCTCTCCTTGGGAGGACAGAGTCAAGGACAGACTTCTACATTTATATGGATTCACTCATGCTGTGTGGTGTGGGAGGACCAAGCATTATAGAGCTACATCCTTGGCTAGTACATTCAGAATAACCAGCTTTAAGGTAAGAAAAAATGCTATTAAAAAATCCCAACTTTGAAAACAGTAAATTAAGGAAACATTTATCTACTTTAAAAAAAAAGAAAAGACGGCAGAGTTCTTGTAAATAGTATGTTCCCCCGGTGCATGTAAATTAACCAGATTTACTAGCAAAACAGCAAAGTTTCAGGAGAACATTATTCTGAATAACTGACTCAGCTGAACTATTAAAGGAAGGAGAAAGTGGTTGAAGAATCTGAGCTAAAGTGTTTTAAACCCTGGCATATTACCCACAAGGATGTTGTCAAATGCCCCATCTGTTACCCTGCAGACATTTAGATGGCTCGTGAGGTTGTATTTTTCCTTCAAAATGCACAGTTTACAAAGAGAAAGGGCAGGTGCTGTGACTAGCAGGAGGACATCGTCTACCCTAAGAGGAGCTCCATTTCATCTGAGATTTGGTGCCAGGTCACCTACCAGAATCATCTTGTTCAAAGGAGTGGCTCTGCACCAGTGAAACATGCCGCTGCTATCAAGGCGTTCAGACTCGTCTTCCATTTCGTAGAAAAACGCCCTAAATGTGGAGAATGGACAATTAGCCTGGGAACACGTGGGGCTTTGGTTAACAATGCCTGATACCAAACTCATTAGAACCTGGAGCCCAAAGTGAGTAAATAACACAAGGAAAGCAACCTGAGGTCTGTGAGACTCCAGAATAAAGATTCACGTCTGAAGGACAGGAAGGGTTCAACATCTTCAGAGCTGAAGGCACATTAAGCACTTTGGGCAAAAGCCAACAAAAATTGTGTGTACATGTGTGTGTGTGTGAGACACACCAGTCTCTCTTTTTACCTTAGAGTAGATGTGTTCTAAGGTAGCTACTTAGGTTCTGCCCTTTGTTTTGTTACCTTAGCATTGGAATGGCTCTGAAAAGTCTTGCAAAAGAGATATCATTTGACATTTGTGTAATTCAGTGTTTCACACATTTCTTTGACCACAGAAATGTTACTATTTACTTAACTACTTATACTTATTTAAACACATCTGTTACTATGCCTTTTCCAACATACTGTACCATGGCATACTACGGGTTCAGCCCTGGTAATCAGTAGCTGAAGACAGCATTCTCCTGTGAGATGTTACTATTCACCCATGGAGTAATAGGACCTATTTCTCTTCATGCTGAAGGGTTATGGGGTATTCTCTGTGAATTAATACAGCTTGTTATTCAATACCTGGTTAAAGACTCAGACTCCAACATAATAACAAGCAATTTTTGCTCTCTTTGACCAGGTTAATTTCTAAACTGCTATGTAAAACCATAATTCTTTTGACGAAGGAACTTAGATTGACATGTCAGATCTAAAGTAATGGGACAGAGAGAGGACACAGATAGACCAGCTGAGGTAGGAGGCTTGAAGCAGTGGAGAAGGGTTTGGAAAAGCAGAGAGGCTAATTGCTGATGAGATCAGCCAAGGACTAGGTGCAATTCTTAATTTTCCTCTCCATTTAAGCTCCCTACAAGCTTGGTGGTTCCAGTCATGTTCCTAGCCAGAAGACGTTGTAATATAAGCCTCAAAGTCAGCTTGACCAAAATGAGCTACCTTGTTCATTCAAATTAACGTGGCTTTTTGTGGTTTCAATATTCATAAGTCATGAGCCCCAACCCAGAACCCTAAGAGCCAAATAGGCACGCTCTTAACAGTGATGGCTAAACAGGACCATGGTGATTGCTAAGGGGAACACACCAAAGACTCATATCTGGTTCTGATTTTTATCAGGAGTTGGAGAACGGGCTATATTACTCATTCATAGCCTCTTTTTTCCAGCCATGTGTAGCTTCCTCGACACTATGCCTCAGGTGCTATTATAATATAGCTAAGTTACCTTCGGGAGGTGGCCCTCAGCGCCCAAGTCTACAACAACTGCCCCTACTCTTCTGCTCACTTTCTTCAGCTCTTTTTTTTTTTTTTCTCCACTTCCTCTAGTTCTTCCTCTCCCAAGCGCACCCCCCATAATGAATAAAGCGTCCTTAGTCTGGAAATGAAATGCCTTTTTGGCAAATGGAAGATGATCTCCTTCCAAGCACATTTTAACTTGACTCAGAGTAGCAAATAAGTCACTGTACACATTTCTATCATAATAAAAAGCATGATCTATGTACGCAAGCTGTCACAGACAACGTTTTTCTTCATTCCGACGTTATGGAAAACAGATAGGCCTTAGAGGAAACACCTGTTGGAGACCGGCATTAAAGAGAAGGCTGGAGGAGACCCGCTTCATCATAAAGGCATCCATCTGGTGTCTTCGCCAAAGCAAAACCTGATGCGATTCAGTTCACCACCCCTTAACTAAAGCTCCCTCCTGCCATATGCCTCACAAATGACATGATCCTTGCAGAAGTATACTTCCCCAGAGAGACAAATAAATCATCCATGAGAATGTGCAGCGCCAGCAGCCTGAGGACTTGGAAACAGGACTGGAACGTAAAGGCCAGGTCTATTGGACGGAGAGGTAGCCGCAGGGCACCATTCAGGTTATCAGAGCAACCTGAGGAGCCTTTTGGGTGAGGGCACTTTCTGTGTAAGACAGCCTGGCAGGAAACCAGGTGGGAGTCCCCTGAGAGGGCCCTGTTTGGGATGAGGGTGGGGGGTTGGTCCCAAGACTAGTTGCTTCTTGTCCAAGCCAAGTGGGAGAACCAACTTCCAATGGGGAGACCCCAGGAGGCGTTGAACCTTGACATGTCCTTGGAGTCAGGTCTCGCCTTTCGCCTTGGGGAGCTGATGGGCTTAGCATGCTGGGTGGAAACAGCACGGCCGCTGCCCACCCAGGACATGCAGAGAGGTCCCGGGAGGAAGCCGCCAGCGTTCTTCGCTGACAACTGCCTTGCTTCAGGCTGCTTTGATATTCATGAAGCAAACGTCTTGTGAACCCAAGCTTGGACCCGTCCCAGCTAAGGAAGGCAGGCTCTTTCCTCTCTGCTCTCTGGAACCACTCTGAAGAAAACTTCTGTTCTGTCCAGGCCACAGCAACCTACCCTGTAAGAATCCTGTCCCTTAGTAGCCATCCCCAATCTTTTTGGCGCCCTGGACTGGTTTTGTGGAAGACGAATTTTTCCATAGACTGAGTAGGGGGATGGTTTGGGAATGATTCAAGGGTCTTACATTTATCATGCATTGTATTTTGAACATTATTACATTAGCTCCACCTCAGATCATCAGGCTTTAGATCCTGGGAGTGGGGACCCCTGACTTAAAAGGAAAATAGAAACAAGGGACCACACGCCTTTGGTTTCCAGTGGTGGCACTTGAGGTGACAGAGATCCAGCCGTGCGGGGAAGCCTCTGTGTACTAGGTGGGCAAGGTTTCAGGGCCAGGTCAGGAGGCATGGTTTCCCAGAGTGTAAGTCAGCTTCCATATTTCCTCCGACAAACATTCTTGACTCTGATTATTCTTGAAAATGATCCGCCAATAGAGAAGATCCTCCACTGATGACAACATCTATTAGAAAGTTCAAAAGGCACCCACAGTTCCTTTTTTGGTTTGTTTTTGCAGGGTTCATTTTTGCATGTGTTAGGAAACCCTGGCTTGTGACCCTTCCATCTGAAACCTCTCTAAAACTCCACAGGTGGCTTGTAAGTTCTGAGGAGAGAGGTTGCTGGCCTGGATGCAGAACCATATATTTTTTTTGCTCAAGACTTGAGTTGAATAAAAATAACATGTTTCATCAAGTCTTAGCCTAGGAGAAGGACAAGTCCCTTGGCTGAGAGTTGGGGAGGAGAGGCAGGATGGGTCCCTGTCTCCGGGAGGTCCAGTGCCCTTCTAGTTTCAATCTTTGGGAAAATCCACTGCTACTGCTTCTTGAAAGCAGTGTTCAAGTTCTCACTGAAAAGGGAGGGAAAATCTTCAGTCCCAGATGCCTCTGGAGCTGTGGAGGATTTTGAATCTTGGGGGCTACAGCTGCTTTCTCCCCAAGGACTCAGCACAGACGTAGCGACAGGGCTTTGCAGTTCATATTTAACCTGGAAATAGTCACTGATCGTCAATTCGGACTACCATCTTTTGTGTTCTGGGAGAGAGGAAATCACCTAAAATTGGGGAATGTGAAGGCATTTTGCCTACTCTCTGCTTCCCCCTACCTCTCTCTCAAACTTACACACATATACATCACCATATACACATGCTAGAGTCAAACCAGAATATGAGCCTTTATGGCCATATTATGATTTCATTTTTCTGGGTTTCACCTGGTCGTCATTTACTCATTTCAAAGCATTATTTTCACCTTGGAGAGAAACTTAAGGTGTAAAAACATGGATAAAATTTGTAGTCCGTTGGCCTAGGAACCTGAATATGGGCAAAGCAGAAAAGGGCTCCTGGGATCACTGAGAAGTCTTCAGGACCAAGTAACTGTGGAGGGAGCTGAGGAAGGCGAAGGGTCTATCCCACCTTCCCTCGTAGAAAGGCCTCAGGGATCGCATCCTTTTCAGCAAGAAGGGGAAAGCATGCACCAGGCTCTGTGCCCCGCCCCCCACCCTCCGGTTTGACCGGATCTCCTTGCTGAGAACCCTTTACTGGGTAAAAGTGAGAAAACCCGCCACAAAAACCTCATGGGGTGCGACATACTTTGACAGCAGGTTGGTTATCTAGAAAGCGCCCAGCCCTCTTGGTTCTCACGTGGAAACCTTAGGGAAGGAGAGGAATAAGAAACACAGAGCAGGAGGGATGAATTGGGAGATCGGGACTGACATATACACGCTACTATACAGAGGGTCAAGAATCTGCCTGCAATGCAGGAGATCTGGGTTCAATTCCTGGGTTGGGAAGATCCCCTGGAGAAGAGAATGGCTACCCATTCCAGTATTCGTGCCTGCAGAATTCTGTGGACAGAGGAGTCTGGAGGGCTACAGCTCATGGGATTGCAAAGAGTTGGACATGACTGAGTGACTAACACTTTCACATATGAAACAGGTAACTAATAAGGACCGACTGCATAGTACAGGGAACTCTACTCAATATTCTGTGATACCCTATATGAGAGGACGTGCATGTGTGCGTGCTCAGCTGTGTCCGATTCTCTGCACCGCTTCCTGCTCCAGGGGATCTTCCCAACCCAGGGATCAAACTCACATCTCTTATCTCTCCTGCATTGACAGGTGGATTCTTTACCACTAACGCCACGTGGGAAGCCCCAATACAAGAGAAAAGAATCTTAAAAAGAGTGAATATATGTGTATGTATAACTGATTCACTTTGCTGTACAACAGAAACTAAACATTGTAAATCAACCATACTCCAATCAAAATTAATAATAAGAAGGAAAGAAACCCACTGTGGGGCAGGTAGGTTGACTGACTCTGGTTGGGCTAAGACTCTGGTGTCCCAGACAGGAGGCTTCAGTGTTAATACTGGTCACTTGACAGCTAGAATGGGGACACTTTCCCTGCTAATCTGAAAAGCTCATAGACAGAGAGGAAGAAGGAGGAAGGAAGAATAAAGCTTTGGAAAACTTGAAAGCCCAGAAAAGCTTCCACGTTGCCACTGTTGTTGTTTAGTTGCCAAGTCATGTCCAACTCTTTCTCGGCCTTGTGGGCTGTAGCCCACCAGGGTCTTCTGTCTATAGGTCTTTCTAGGAAAGAACACTGGAGTGGGTTGCCATGCCCTCCCCCAGGGGATCTTCCCAACCCAGGGATCAAACCCTAGTCTCCTGCATCTCCTTCACTGCCAGGCGGATTCTTTACCACTGAGCCACCAGGGAAACCCTGAAAACTTTCCACACTTCTACCTATATATAGATAAGTCTGGTTGATGTTCAGCTGAAGAAAGGACAGTGGGGTGACTGGAGTCCTGAATGTTTTAAGACAAGTAGGTTCCAGTGAATTACACCTTCCAACTTCCCTCTGGTTCCTGTCTCCTAATTCCTGGCATAAAGTCTTCATAAAGTCACTGGAGAATGATGAACTTTAGTGGTAAAGCGTGTTGGTATGACTTTTTAAAAAAAAAATCTGAAAATGATATTTTTAAAAAAGAGAGGTGTTAAACAGGATATCAGGATAGTCTTATTTCAGTCTACTCGGGAGAATGTAAACTGTTCCAATGTGAACCAAGCCAGCCGTGAGGAGGGCGTCTTGTTTGCTTTTAAATGCTGCTTTCCAGCTGGAGTCAACCACATCCACGGCCTCTGTTTTCTATGTTTACCATGTGAATTCTCCACGAGGACATTTCTTTCCATCCTCTTGCCTTAGAAGTTAGTCCTGAGGTCAGAAGGGCCCCGGCCCAGGTGAAGGCAAGAAGGAAAGGGTGTTTCCATGAGATAAACCCACATCTAAGCTCGCACGCGAGCATCTCTCTGCTAAGTTTTACTTTATTTCTGACGAGTGTAAACTGACAGATTCTCTGCAGAGCATATTCTGTGAAAGCATTCATGCAGGCATCTCAGAACTGAAAATTGTTACCAGACAGGAGATGGAGGAGAAAGATAAAAAAGGACAATTCCCTTCTTCCTCGCCCATTCCCCAGATGGACCCTCATTTAAATCTCTTTTTATTTTATGGATATTGCATTTGGGATTTCCTACAATGTGAGGACAAATGAGGCATGACCCCGAGCAGCGGATACCTTTAATAAAGGCTGGAGTCTGTGCCCTGGGCGAGAAGTCTGAGTTTGGGGGTTGGGGGGGATAAGCCTCACCTCTCCTGGGAACCATCTTCTTAGCTAATCTTAGAGGCATGAGGTTGTGTTTTCAGGTGCTCTTTCCAGCATGTTCTAAATATCAAATGACCCCGTAAACACAGAAGTAGATCGGAATGAAAAATACGTTCCTCCCTCAGACAGTTTGGGATGCAATTTTCCCTGTTCAGTGGGCTAGGAACTGAATGATGGAGTCAGTTACTCACATACTTTTGATCTTAAAAGGAAAACACATTACAGAAAAAAAAAAAAAAAACACTTTAAAGGAAACAAATGCATACTTCAGGCAAAAGATTTAGTGTTGGCGGGGAGGATATACAAGTGGGAAATAGGAAATTGAAATATCTGAAAACTAGTTTGTTTTTCATTATATTGATATACTTTCTGAGGTTTTAAAAGGTTGAGCCTGGGTCAGATTAGGGTGACGAAAATGCTTTCCTTATGCAGTGGGGCGAAAGGCTTGGCCTTGACAATTACTAATAATAATTCCCTCCTCAAGAAATTAGGACTGGGAAAAAACAACATCCATCAAAATGTTACAGTTGTGAGTGTGCACATATTCTTGAGTGTGTGTGTGTGTGTCTGTGTGTGTAAGAAAGAGACAGAAAGAGAGGGAGGGGTATTAACTTGAAAGGGACGCAAATTGTGTAGAGGAGATAAAATAATTCTAGGGTATATGGATATTACTGGATTCATTTTCTGGAATTAGGGTGTTATTTGTGAAGACTTCTTATCTACATTCCTTAGTTTATCTGAAATCCCTGAGGCTGAAGTTCAAGCTGGAGACAAATTATTAGTGTGCTCGTGATTACAGACTTTTGGAAACCCTGGAAGGACTTAACGATGTGTCGAGGGCCACAGACTCTAGACTTTTCCCCACATCTGGAAGCCATCTCTGGAGGGAAGCCTGTGGAGTAATGGCATTCTGGGTGCGATAGCATTTTTCTTTAGCACCTGTGACCTGTTAGGAAGCAAGGGACACAAGGGAGACGGAGGCCACTCGGCATCTGTTGTGATGCGGAGCCCTCCTCCCGTGTTGTATTTTATAGGATGGCTATTTTTTAAACATGGTCTGCCTTGATTAAAGATGAAAACTTAGGATTAGTGGTCTCTGGTGGGAGAGAAATGGCTGTGATTAAAGTGATTAAAGTTGGGCTGGCTTTGGTGATGAAAGCTAAGAGTCCAGTTTCTTTGGTGGGAGACAGGACTCCCAGGATGAGAGGGGGGAAGACAGGTCTCGAGCATTGTTACTGAGATGTCCCCTGGGTGTTAGGTCTTTCCACTAAAGATAAGTGAGAACTAGGGGAAAGAAGGGGAATGTTGATTGCGTTCTGTTCACCTCTAGCTTGAAATTGGGCTTCTCAGGTGGTGCAGTGGTAAAGAATCTGCCTACCAATGCAGGAGACGCAGGTTTGATCCCTGGGTTGGGGAGATCCCCTGGAGGAGGAGGAAATAGCAACCCACTCCAGTATTCTTGTCTGGGAAATCCCATGGACAGCAGAACCTGGTGGGCTACAGTCCATGGGGTCGCAAAGAGTTGGACACAACTTAGCAACCGAGCATGCGCACACAGTTTGAAATTAAGTTTCTGCAGCACGTCAAGCACTTCGCTTTCCTTATGTGTGACTATGGAGATGACACTCATCACTGGATTTCTGGAGGCTGAGGCCTGCTGCACCAGGAAACCATCCAGATACCCCATCACTTACCCCTACTGCCTAAGGTCCAGATGGAAAATGTGGGGAATCACGTTTGCCTTCCCAATATTGTCTACTTGGGTGCAGTCATTTATAGGAAGGAGAGAGGGAGGGAAAGAGAGAGGGGGAAAGATTATACAAACTTTCTGGAAATGGAACAGACGTGTGGACGTGGAGCGGAGAGAGGAGGGTGGGAAAAATTGGGAGATTAGATTGACACATATATACTACCATTCGTAAAATAGAAAGCTGGCAGGGACCTGCTGAAAAGCACAAGGGGCTCAGCTCGGGGCTCTGTGATGATCTAGAGGGGTGGGCGGAGAAGGCAATGGCAACCCACTCCAGTGTTCTCGCCTGGAGAATCCCAGGGATGGCGGAGCCTGGTGGGCTGACGTCTATGGGGTCGCACAGAGTCGGACACGGCTGATGCGACTTAGCAGCAGCAGCAGCAGCAGCAGAGGGGTGGAATGTGGGGAAGGGAAGTTCACGAGGGAGGGATATATGTATGCATAAGGCTGAGTCACTTCGTTGTACAGCAGAAACTAACGCATTGTTGTAAATCAACCATGCCTGTGTCCATGCTAAGTCGCTCCGGTCGTGTTTGACTCCATGTCACTGTATAGGCTGTTGCCTGCCAGGCGCCTCTGTCCATGGGATTTTCCAGGCAAGAATGCTGGAGTGGGCTGCCATGCCCTCCCCCAGGGGCTCTTCCCTACCCAGGGATGGAACCCATGTCTCTTATGTCTCCTGCATTGGCAGGCGGGTTCTTTACCACTAGTGCCACCTGGGAAGCCCATAAATCAACTATACTTTGTTACGAAAAACAAAAAACGAAATCACCACCAAATATACACACATTGAAATGCCTCTTGTCCCATGGAACCATGGTGAATGCTAGTAAGTGAGCTGTAACTTGCATCTTTCTTGCTACGTCTCACAGCAGGGACAAGAGCACCATCACGAATCCTCCAGCATGGAGAAGTACATGCATGCCCCTCTTCACTGCCCCTGGAGACCAAATGGAAGACCCCCAAGTAACGCACTGTCAAGGGTTTCATCTAAGAAGCTTTGGCTTTTATAAATTAAACTGGCATCTGTTTAGAATTATATGGCTACTTAACACAAACACAAGTAATATTTAACTAGCCAGTGAGTCATTTCCGGACTGTTTTGCAAGAATGCAAATTCTTTCTTATCATCTCTTTCTCTTCCATATCAAAATGTCCATGGAAAAAGATTCTAAGTTATGCATGAGCTCTCATCATCCTGTGAAAGAAGAGAAAATAAACTACATGTTCTGTGAATTCTTCTCGCAGCCTCTTCTATTTGGTCATCTGCCAGGGGCCCATTCTCCTTTACTCAGGACTCCAGAGCAAAAGTGGAACAAAACCACACCAAACTTCACGTGTCTTGATGATTACTTTAGCGGACTCTTTGATTCTTGTATCTTATGTGTGTGTGTATACATATATATATACACACACATATATTTAGTTTTAGTGGGAAATTGAGGCTCTATAAATGAGGAGTCTGACTCTTTGTGACACCGTGGAATGTATTCTCCAGGCCAGAATAATGGAGTGGGTAGCCTTTCCCTTCTCCAGGGGTCTTGCCAACCCAGGAACTGAACCCAGGTCTCCCGCATTGATGTTGAAGCTGAAACTCCAATACTTTGGCCACCTGATGCGAAGAGCTGACTCATTTGAAAAGACCTTGATGCTGGGAAAGATTGAGGGCAGGAGGAGAAGGGGACGACAGAGGATGAGATAGTTGGATGGCATCGTCGACTCAATGGACATGAGTTTGGGTAAATTCCAGGAGTTGGTGATGGACAGGGAGGTCTGGCGTGCTGCGGTTCATGGGGTCGCAGAGAGTTGGACACGACTGAGCGACTGAACTGAACTGAATTGAGGAGTCAATTGCATGTTATGACACTCTTTATTCACTTCTACTTTTCCAAGCTATTCAACACCCTATTAATCTAAACACAAAACTTTTAGTAAGAGCTTGGAATGAGAATTAATGTCTTTGCAAAATTATCCTGAAATTAATTTGTGCCTATTATTTCCAGACATCTCATGCAATAATGGTCAACCTATATAGAACAGGATCAAAACAATTTTTTTTTTTTCTGTGAAGGGCCAGCTTTGCAGGCCAAGAGACAAAACTGATATTATGTAGGTATACAGCAAGACAGAAAATAATTTTTCACAATTTCTCATTGATGATATTCAAAATATGATAATAATCTTAAAGTGAAAGTCACTCAGTCATGTCCAACTCTTTGTGACCCAATGGACTGTCACCCACCAGCTCTTCTGTTCATGGGGACTCTCCAGGCCAGAATACTGGAGTGGGGAGCTGTTCCCTTCTCCAGGGGATCTTCCCAACCCAGGGACCGAACTCAGGTCTCCCATATTGCAGGATGATTCTTTACCATCTGAGCCACCAGGGAAGCTCCAATAATAATCATAATAAATATAATTTTCTATTATAGATCTAATAATGAAAAGGAAGAGATTTTCAAAAGTACTTTGATTAACTGGCAAACAAAGTTAGTGTTCTTATCATCAAAATCAATTGCAAATGCTCACATGCTAATGCTAACAAGATTTAATTAAAAGATTTATTATCTTGAAAAAAATTTTTTTCACACAGATGGGTACTGCAAAATACTGATACTGCCCCATGAGTATGTGATTCTAATTGAGAATATTCATCACTTAGGAGACATTATTAGACCCTTCTCTCTATATCTGCCTTTAGCATGTCATCATATGGCAGATTAATCACTTGCAACTGAAAGATAGGTGGAAACACCTTACTTGCACCGTTAAATGAACTTAAAATACAGAAGTTTCCTTTGCCCTCACATCAAGGTCCAAACAAACACATGAACTTAATCCTGGAACTGGTTGTAAGTTCTACGAGATCAGAAAATATATTCACTGCAAATATGTGTGGAAATAGTGATTGCACCATTAGTATTAACTTCTGACATCATGGGTAATGTATAAAGGAGCATGACATTAGCTGTGATTCAAAGAACAATAATTGTCATTTTAGTGACTTTATCATAAAACAAGTTTCATATATAAGCTGTTTTGTCTTTTAGTTTTATGTTTGATAGTTTAAGAAAAACAGTGAATGCTAGATTCTGAAGAGATCAATAAAAGTGATCAAGGACAATTCTTATTCAGAAAAATTTCAGTCTTGACCCAGAGTTCAAAAACTGACAATAAATCCTTACCACTACTAAGCTCTTACATGGTTTTGCAATAGGGTAAGTCAGGATATTCAGCTTCTGTTTCTGACAAAAATTCACAGAACTAACAATGGTGAAGTCTGGAAGAGCCAAAGAAGTTCACTACTGTTGCTACTGACCTAATAACTCAGGATAAATTAAAACATTTTCCACAAGCTACTGGCTGATTAAAAAATACATGCATTGTATTCATGAATATAATAAATATACACAGTACACACCTTGCATTTTACAAGTTTTGAAAATTTGTCAAACTATGAATTTCTGTTCCACATGTATTTTTATCAAGATCACTATCAGTTGTAATACATCTTAGTAGATTCCACTTCAGATTGTACTGAATTAGTACTTTGTCACCTTTTCTGAATATATTTTCACATGGAAGTTGTGCTATGCAGACTAGTCACAGAGGATAATTTTTCAGTTACTTCAAATTTGGCATTCGTTTCTTTCATAAACAACAATTAAACAGTAACATTTATTGACTCATAATGAGCTAAGGGAAACCCCTCAAAATCATTTGTCTTATTTTTCAAATGGTTACTGATATAGTTTCCAAGGTCAACTATTTAAGCAACCATTATTGCTGAAAAATTAATGGTATTAAATTCCATTTTCTGTGACATACTTATTGGTTGTTGCAATCAAACAGTATAATTGGTTCACAATCAGTGACCTCCCTTGCTTGGTTACCAAATGAGCCACTTATAAATAAACTTTGTTTGCAAATTCTGTTGTGATGAGATAGTCTTTTAAATTTGTCTAATTGTAACAATTGCTTTTGAATAGGAATATTGTGATAAGTGCCTAATCTGATATCATCAATATATATTTCATTCAGTCAGCACCATTAAATACTGTCACTGCAAATTAAACAAACTGCTTTGCCATTGCAAGCCATTATACAAAACAAGTGGTAGGCTGGGGATTTGGCCTGCAGGTCATAATTTTCCAGTCCCTGACTAGAACACACCCTGACATCATTTTAAAACAAACATTTGCACAGACCAAAAATATCACAAAGTCCATGTGGCATTTAATGGTAAATTTTTGCATGTGTTATCTTTAATTCTAATATGCTTGGGGTTTTTTGATTTGCAAATCAAAAGTGTCAAATTATAGTTGAAGAGAGAAGTTGCTGCAAAGAGACAGTTTTACATCAACTTAAGTGATCACTGAAATTTTAATAGAAAGATAAAAAAAAAACAAAACTAGAAAAAGTAGCCATGGAGAAAAGCACTTCCAGATGGCAGTAAGGACCTCCAAAATTCTACTCTTCCATAAAAGCAATGAGAATACTGATAAAAATTCTCAAAATCAACTTCTTCAGAACTCTGGAAATTAGCCAGATGCCTGAAGCAATCTGAGAAGTGTACAATTCAAGAAAACTGACAGGATCTTGGTAAGAACGGTAAGTTTTTTTTGCATTGTAACTTGCTTTAATCCCATCCCCTCTCCACAGCTCTATGGTAGCCTTGAAGTCCAAAAGCCTCACAATCACGGTGGGCAGGAAAACCAGCATTTCAGCATCGACTGGAGGGAGAAGAATGGATTTGATCTTTCCCCCAAAGCCCTATTTACAGAAAATGTCACCATTTAGCTTATTGCGGCTCCCTGGAGAAACCCCATCACAGGACTTGCCTTTATTTGACCTGACTCCGAGTTTCTTCAGTGGGAATAACTGGTTCTCCTGGGAAATTTTCCAAAAATGATGAGCAGCAGTGGTTTAAAACTGTAGATACTTGAGGCAAAGCTAACAGTGTGGCAAACAAGAGGCTAATCAAAATCCTTAAACAGAAAAGCTGGAGAATAAGTCCATGGGGGCGGGTGCTCTGAACGTATTCATTCTAGGAATCTAAAAGCAACCACACGCACGTGCAAGGCTCTGCATGTGATATCCAGGAAACACCTGAGACATCTTGCAACCCTCATATCTGGGTGACTTGGAGACCGCACAGGCAGGAAGTACAGGCTAAGGCAGAGATGGGAACTGCTAGGGTGTTGGAGGCATTCCCCAACATGCATACAGAGTACATATGATAAAATATTTGCAAATAATATATATCTGATAAAGAATTTGGTCAGGAAAAATAAATAACTCTTAGAATTCAACAACAAAGACAACCCAATTAAAAATGGATAAAAGGCTTGATAGTTATATAAATGACCAATAAGCACATGAAAAGATTCTCATCATTAGGCCCCAGGGAAATTCAAATAAATACTATAATGAGGTACCACTTCACCCCGACTAGGATGGCTATAACAGAAAAGACAGACAATATACTATATTGTCTAACATACTATATTGTATAAAGTATATATACTTTGCCATTATACTATACTATAAAAAAACCACTGTACTGAGCTGCAAAGGGTGAACAGTATAGTAAGTGAATTACATCTCAATAAATATTCATAAAAAAACAAAGTAGTCACAGAAGGGATGAAGCGAGGTATTCTATTTGTCTTCCAGCAGGGTCAAATTCTCCTCTGATTCAATTAACTATAACTGTACAGTGTACTTGGAGAAGGCAATGGCAACCCACTCCAGGACTCTTGCCTGGAAAATCTCATGGACGGAGGAGCCTAGTAGGTTACTGTCCACGGGATCGTGAAGAGTTGGACACGACTGAGAGACTTCACTTTCACTTTTCGCTTTCATGCACTGGAGAAGGAAATGGCAACCCACTCCAGTGTTCTTGCCTGGAGAATCCCAGGGACGGGGGAGCCCGGTGGGCTGCCGTCTATGGGGTCGCACAGAGTCGGACACGACTGAAGTGACTTAGCAGCAGCAGGAGCAGTACAGTGTACTATGATACATCCAATCACTGACATTAATAATGATACCTGAATAATCCAGAAGTTAAATTATAGTCAATACATTCTTCCATAAAGAATCAGGAAAAGTGCCTACTATGCTCCTAGGAATATTTTTACCTAAAATTATATAAACAGTAATGATGCTTAGATAAGATCTGGGAAAAGTTATCCAGAATGATTCATTCCAAGACTTTTGATTCACTGAAGTTGAAGATACCTTGCAATTATTAGGAGTATCTCATATGAAAGAGATTGATAGAATGTAAGACTATTGACATTTCCTCTCTAAGGCTTACAGAGAACTTCTGTATGCTTGAGTTGCATGAGAACACAGATCATGTGTGTGATCTAGCATATAATACAGTGTTTGGCACCTTATGATTAAGAGGACATCCACTGAATTCCCAACAAATATTTGTTGACTGACTGAGCAGAGAGTGAGTAGCTGATGAAAGCCATTGTCTCTAAACTTGGCCAGTTGTGTTGCCATGTTACTGGTTTAAGAAAGTTACAGTAAGTCCAGGGCATCTCTCCTACTATCAAGAAATTAAAAAACAAATTCAACTGCTTTATAGTTTACACCTCCCGTGATTTTAGGGAAATTCACCATCTACTTGTAGATATATGGTAATTACAGCAAGATGTGTTCCTGTCACCCACAAACTGGGAAAAAAGAGGTGAATCTTAAAGTAATAAAATCCACATGATGAATACCATGCAACGCACATGAGAACAAGCCAAGGGATTACCTAGAGCTCCCACATTCCTTGGGAAATAAAGGCTCAGGATAGAAAGTTAAATATGATTGTGCTTTAGTGATGGACTTAATAAATACTACTGTCTACAAAATCGTCTCTAAACAAATCTTCCTTTGATCTAGGAAATGAGTAACTGTAACCAACATCATCTATCTGACATCTTTTGTCTTACCATAAGAAAAGTTTCTCGCCTTCTTGGGCTCAAACTCTTGTGGCAACAGGTTGGGAAGATGGCTCTGAGTGTAATGTGTAAATGCAACAGGCTGTTAGCAGCCTAAGGGTCCTTCAACCAACTCATTCTGCTCTAATTTCATGTTGGTCAGGCACGTCCAGATGAGGATCGCTTTCATCATAGGGGCCACGTATTGAATGAGTGCTCCTGGAAAGACCCACACGAGGTGCTTCATGTTTATTACGCTAATCCTCACTTCGACTCTGCCGTTACCTAATTTTCAGATGAGGAGAAGCTAGGTAATTTGATGAAGATACTGTTGTTGCCCTGTGAATAAGGAGGGATGCCCTGGCCACGCAAACCTGAGCATTTAAGTTCATAGGTGGTTTTATTGTAAAGTCATATACGACTGTTTTGTTGGTACATGTCTTTTCCCAAAGGGCAAATCAAAGCCTATCAAGCTGAAAACCAGACTCTGATGTGTGGCAAGTAACCAATATGAATACCATCCTGTGAAAGGGCTTGAAAGCAAGCAAATATTGTTAACTTCTCCAATTTAAACATTCATATCAACATTGAGAAAGGCAAAAGTACTGGAAACTCCTTAAAAAAAATGCATTTCTGCAGTATGATGAATTCATGAGCGAACAAACGGGACATAACTCTATGTCCCATTTTCAAAAGAGACATAATTTGATCTTGTTTATAAGCAACTATATAGCCTGAGTTTTGATGGGTAGGTAATGGCTTTTGTTTTTACTATCATTATAGTCTGGCCTTTTCCAGAATGTCATATACTTTGAATCGTACAATATGTAGCTTTTGCAGGCTGACTTCTTAGAAACAAACAAAATTTAAGATTTAATCATGTCTTCTTGTGTCTTGATAGATCAGTTTTTAAAATTGCTAAATAAAATTCAATTCTGTGTATATAGCAGTTTGTTATCAATCCATCTATTAAAGGCCATCTTGGTTGCTTATAGGTTTTTTTTTTCTTTTGGTGATTCTGAATAAGCTGCTATAATATTCACATGCACATTTTTGTGGGGAGGTAAGTTTTCAAAGGTTTTGTAGGTCATCATAGAACCATTCAGCTTCTTTGGCATTAGAGGTTGGGGCATAGACTTGGATTACTGACTACTGTGAAATTGAATGGTTTGCCTTGGAAACAGAGATCATTCTGTCATTTTTGAGACTGCACCCAAGTACTGCATTTCAGACTCTTTTGCTGACTATGAGGGCTATTCCATTTCTTCTAAGGGATTCTTGCCCACAGTAGTAGATGTAATGCTCACCTGAATTAAATTCAACCCATTCTGGTCCATTTTAGCTCACTGATTCCTAAAATGTCTTGCCATCTCCTTTTTGACCACTTTCAATCTACCTTGATTCATGGACCTAACATTCCAGGTTCCTATGCAATATTGTTCTTAAGAGCATCGGACTTTACTGCCATCACCAGTCACATCCACAACTGAGCGTTGTTTCTGCTTTGGCTCCGTCTCTTCATTCTTTATGGAGCTATGTCTCCACTCTTCTCCAGTAGCATATTGGGCACCTAGCAAAAGTAGTCGTGTATGGATGTGAGAGTTGGACCATAAAGAAAGCTGGGTGCCAAAGAATTGATGCTTTTGAAATGTGGTGTTAGAGAATACTCTTGAGAGTCTCTTAGATTGCAAAGAGACCAAACCAGTCAAACCTGAAGGAAATCAGGCCTGAATATTCATTGGAAGGACTGATGTTGAAGCTGAAACTCCAATACTTTGGCCACCTGATGGAAAGAACTGACTCATTAGAAAAGACCCTGATGCTGGGGAAGATTGAAAGCAGGAGAAGGGGACAACAAAGATGAGATGGTTGGATGGCATAACTGACTCAATAGACATGAGTCTGACCAAGTTCTGGGAGTTGGTGATAGACAGGGAAGCCTGGTGTCCTGCAGTCCATGGGGCAGCAAAGAGACAGACACGACTGAGCAACTGAACTGAAATGACTGAAGTTGGGCAAACATTTCAAAGAAGTTGGGCAAACATTTCAGAAGCCAATTACTAGATTTTATGGTAGGACTATGCTTAATCCGCCAGGGAGGTCTGGCATGCTGCAGTCCACTGGGTCGCAAAGAGCTGGGCACGACTGAGCGACTGAACTGAACTGAACTGATGTTTAATTTTATAAGAAACCTCCAAACCATCTTCCAAAAAACTTTGTCCTTTTTCATTCCCACCATCAATGAATGAGAGTTCCTGTTGCTATGCATCCTTGATGTTGTCAATTTTGTTGAATTTTTGCTAAATGAATCGGTAGGTGGTAGTACTTCATTATTATTTTAATTTGCAATTCTGTCAGGACAAATGACTTGAGCATCTATTCTATACGCTTATTTTCAACCTGCATATTTTCTTTGGTGAGCTGTCTTTTCAGTTATTCTACCCATGTTTTAACTGAATTGTTTTCTCATTGAGTTTTACAAGTTCTTTGTTTTGTTTGGATACAAGTCCTTGTTCAGTTATGTATTTTGCAAAAATTTGCTCCCAACCTGTGGCTTATGTTTTCATTTTCTTAATGGTGTCTTTTGAAGAGCAAATTTTCTTGTTATCTTCTTTTCATTTTTATTCATTTATCCTGTAATTTTATTATTACTTTTCTTCTGCTTGCTTTAGGATTAAATTTTTTCTTTCTCTATTCTCTTATGGTAGAATCTTAGATTATTAATTCTAGTTACTTTTTCTTCTCTAATATATACATTTAATGTCATAAGTTTCCCTTTAGGCTATATCCCACCTATTTTGATAATCTGTATTTTCTTTTTAAAGCTTTCTTTATACCTTCTTCTTGTACTTATGTGTTATTTAGAAGTTATTTCTGCCTATTTGGGAAATTTTTTCATCTCTCTGTTACTAATTTCTTTTTGTTAGTTTAATTTCACTGTGTTCTGAGAAATATTTTTAATGATTTCAATGCTTTTAATTTTAAATCTTTATTGAAGTATATTTGGTTTATAATTCTGTGTTAGCTACTGCTGTATGGCAAAGTTAATCTGTTATAATATACATATACATCTACTCTTTTAGATTCTTTCGCCATATAGATCATTACAGACCACTGAATAGAGTCTCCTTGTGCTACACAGTAGGTCCTTACCAGTTATCTATTTTATATATTGCTTGTTGTCTGGTTGCTAAGTCATGGCCGACTCTTTTGAGACCCCACGGGCTGCCCATAGGATTTTCCAGGCAACAATGTTGGAGTGCATTGCCGTTTCCTTCTCCAGGGGATCTTCCTGACCCAGGAACCACACTCACGGCTCCCGCCACGTCTCCTGCATCTTAGGTGGGTTCTTTACCGCTGAGCCACCAGGGAAACCCACTTTATACATCGTAGCATATATATGTCAATCTCAATTTCCCAATTACCCCCTCCCAACCTCCCTGCTAACCATAAATTTGTTTTCTCCATCTGTGATTCTATTTCTGTTTCATAAATAAGTTCATTTGTGCCACTTTTTTGTTAGTATATTTTCTGTAGCCTAGGGTGTAGCCTATTTTGTACATTTAAGAATGTGCTGGAGCATTCTAAAAATGTCAGTTAGAACAAGTTGATTGATAATGCTGTTCAGATCAACTATATCCTTTATGATTTCCTGCTAATTTGGCCAATTACTGAAAAGGGGGTCATGAACTCTCCAATTTTGAGTGGATTTATCTATTTCCTCTTTTATTAGCTTTAACAATTTTTTGCTCTGTGTATTTCGAAGCTCTTTATGTATTTTTAGGTGAACATTTAGGATTGTTATCTTAAAGGATTGACTTCTTCATCATTATGTAAGTCCCTCTTTATCTGTGACAATTTTCCTTGTTTTGAACCGTCTTTGATTAAAATGAATATAGCTACTCAAGCTTTCTTTATGATTAGTGTTAGCATGGTTTATCTTTCTCCATCTTTTCATTTTTAACCTATGCAAATATTTATGTTTAAAGTGGGTTTCTCATGGATAGTATGTAATTGGGTTCTATTTCTTTATCCACTCTGACAGTATTGGTCTTTCAGTTATTTTATTTGTGTGCTGTGTTCATTTGCTACATCATGTTTGTCTCTTTGCAACCCCATGGACTATAGCCCGCCAGGCTCTTTTGTCTATGGGACTTTTCAGGCAGGAATACTGGAGTGGGTTGCCATTTCCTCCTCCAGGGAATCTTCAGGACCCAGGGATTGATCACATGTCTCCAGCATCTCCTGCATTGGCGGGTGGATTCTTTACCACTGTGCCAGTCATTAAAAGTGATTATTGATCTATTAGATTGTCTACTATGTTTTATAATTGTTTGCTATCTTCTGCATTTATTCTTTCCCTACCTTTTCTGCCTTCTCTAGTTGGAACATTTGGATAAGATTTCATTTTATCTCTTCTCTCACTCATACGCTACCAAAAAAAAAAAAAAACCACATTTTTGTTTGAGTTCTTCTACACCTTAATGCATTCCAGTATACATGAGGTGCAAATACTGTTTGATTCCACTTATACGAGGTACCTGGAACAGTCAACTTCATAGACTCAGAAAGTCCATTGGTAGATGCCAGGGGCGGGGGAGGAGAGGTGCAGGGGAAACAGGAAGTTAGTGTTTAATGGGGGTGGAGTTTCAGCTTAAGAAGGTGAAAAACTCAGGAGATGGATGACGGTGAGGGCTGCGTGATCGTGTTTAGTGCCCCTGAACTACATGGTTAAACGTGGTTAAGAGAGTGTGCTTTTCATTATGTGACTTTTACCACAATAAAAAATTAGAAAAAGGGAATACAAAAAAGAATAGGAGTTGTCTTCAAATGTGCAACGTATATCTTTAACTAAACTAAGTCCGTCTTCCAATAACACTGGGCTGCTTTCTGTTTAGCGCTGGTGCTCATAACAGAGTATCCCCGCTTCCTCGTCCCCATCTCTTATGACACTATAGCTCGTCATTTCAAGTATTTAAGTGCTATAATCATCCAATACAACTTTACTATTACTAATTTAAACACGTATATTTTAGTTTAACTAAGAATAAGAAAAATTAAAATATTGTATTTTACTTGCATTAATCCCTTCTCTATTGCTTTTCTTTTACGTAGATCGGAGATTCTGACCTAGATCAATTTTCTTCTTCTTGGAAAGACCTTCTTACTTTCTAACCTTTCTTGATTTTTCTTGAAGGAGAGGCCTTCTGGTGATGTAAACTCCCTAAAAGTTTTTGTCTGTCTGAGAAAGTGTTTAGTTTTCCTTCACTTTTGAAGGACAGCTTCACTGCGTATAAAATTTTAGGTTGAGGTGATATTTTTTTTCTTTCAATACTTTAAGTATTTCACTCCACTCTCTTCTTCCTTACAGCTTCTGACAAAAAGGCCACTGTAATTCTTAACCTTGTTTCTCTTGAGGTAGAGTATTTGTTTTTGTTTTTTTTCTCCTCCTCTGGCTTCTTTCACAATTTTCTTTTGGGGTTTGTCTTTTTTATTTTTTAGCAGTTTGAATATGATATGCATAGCTATAGACATTTTTGTATTTATTGTTCTTGGTGTGTTCTGACCTTTCTGGATCTGTGATTTGTTGTCATTAATTTTGGAAAAGTTCTCAGCCAATATTCACTTCAAATATTTCTTCCGCTCCATTCTTTCCCTTTTCTCTTCACATTCCAACTATGCAAATATTTACACATTGTGAGAAATTGCCCCGTGTTTCTTTAATACAGTTCTGAGTTTTTTAAAATCCTTTTTCTCTTTGATATTGGTCTGGGGAATTTCTGACGACATATCTTCAAGCACACTTATTCTTCCTTGTGCCTTGTCCAGTCCACGAGTGAGTCTATAAAGACATTTTTTGTTTCTGTTACAGCGTTTTTAATTTCCAGTATTTCCTTTTGATTCTTTCTTAGAGATGGCCAGCCCTCTGCTAAGATAACTCATTTGTTTTTCTGCACTGCCTACCTTTTTCTTTAGAGCCTTAACATATTAACCATACTCATTTTACATCTCTTACTAACTCCAAATTGATGACACCTGTGAGTCTTCGTCTAATACTTGCTCTGTCTCTTCATATAGCACTTTTCCCTTGCCTTTTAGCATGCTTTGTACTTTTTTTTCTTTTTTGCAATGGGATATGATGTATTAGATAATAGAAACTGAGGCAAACAGGTCTGTAGCATGAGATTTTATGATATTCTGGCTAGCAGTTACACTGTGCTTAATGTCTGCTATAACTGTAGTTTCCCAAGGATTCAAATTCCTTTAACATCTGTGCTTTTGTCTCATCTCAGGATTTCTCAGAGAACTCTTTCTTAAATAGTCTCTACCTTGCAGCTCTTTCATCTATAATTTACTGTTGTTATACTGAAGCCTCACAGTAGTAATGTATGGGAGAAAGGAAGATTATGTAATTTTGTGATTAAATCTCAGTTTTTCAGTGGCCGTGGATCTTGGGGCTGTAATTGTTAAGGGTGTATTTTATCTCTACCTGTTCCCCTCAAGTGAGACAGGAAGGCTAGAGGAGGCTGAGCAGGAGAAATGCCATTCCCTCACCATTCCCTTAGGTTTTAGACTAAGCATTAGAAAACTCTTTTCCCAGGGAGAGTAGGTCTTTGTTCCAGAGAACCCTCTGGGTGTATTTCCCTATGGTCACCCTCCCCCTCCTTCTTCCAGAGTTACTGGGGGGATTTTTGTTTGTTTGTTTGGTGTGAGAATTTGACAGAGCTCCTGTACATGAAAGTCCCCCAAAGTGTGGAGGTCCCTCTAAGTCTCCAGCTCCCCAAACTTTCTCACTCTTCACCTAGGCCACACTTAGTTCAGTTAAGTTACTCAGTCGTGTCCAACTCTTTCAACCCCATGGACTGCAGCACGCCAGGCCTCCCTGTCCATCACCAACTCCTGGAGCTTACTCAAACTCATGTCCATTGAGTTGGTGATGCCCTCCAACCATCTCATCCTCTGTCGTCCCCTTCTCCACCTGCCTTCAATCTTCCCCAGCATCAGGGTCTTTTCTAAGGAGTCAGTTCTTAGCATCAGGTGGCCAAAGTATTGGAGCTTCAGCATCAGTCCTTTCAATGAGTATTCAGGGCTGATTTCCTTTAGGACAGACTGGTTTGATTTCCTTGTAGTCTAAAGGACTCTCAAGAGTCTTCTCGACGACTCAACCTCCAGTAATTAATAAAAATTACTATTTACATGTTCCTGCCACTTTATGGCTCCAGCGGCCCTTCCCCCAGGAAAGCAGACCTCACCTGTAACTCTCTGCGTTTCAGGGCGACCATCTGCTCTGTAACCTCGGTGTTCTGATGGTGAAGAAAAGTCTCTAATTTTCAGTTTGTTCAATTTTTTCCTGTCATAAGGACAGGAGCGATGACTTCAAAGCTCTTTATATGTTGGAGCTAAAACTGGAAAAAAATTTGGTGACGCCTTTCCTTATTCTCCATAATGCCAGCTTCAGAGGCTGGTTCCTCCGTGTCATAGAATCAGGCAGCTCAGTTTTCAAATACGGCTCACATTTCAGCACATCCCCTCTCTACCTGTCTAATCAGAGAACTCCCCCTTCAATAATTAAATATACTTTCTTTATGGGTCATTATGATGTGATTTATGACACGTATGTAATTGTCAGGATTACTGTGGGTAATTAAAACATGAAGCGAAGGCTGCCAGAGGCTTCAGTCACTTTCAGTGCCCTCATTAAAAATCAGGAGCTGACCAAATTATACATAGACTGGTTTGCACAAGTTTCCAGCAAAACCTAATTATGAAACTTATCCTTATTCTATCAGAACTCACTCCATTAGTCATGCAAATTCTGAAAATGATTAAGCTATTTCATGTGCTGGGACTGCGGAATTAATAATAAAGAGATGAGTTTCGGTAATCAGACCTTACTATGAAACTTTATTACATCAGGTCGCTCTGGGTCATACCACACCTTTTCCTGATCCCACACCCAACACAACATGCACACATATGTACGCGTGCATGCACGCACACCCACACATACCTGCAAGATGGTTTAATGAATGGCATAATGGTTTTAGCTGATTTATGATAACTTAAGCGAGAGCTAAAACCAAGAGGAGAAAGATTCGCAAATGCTGCATGTGCATTGTCTTGGAATTGATCAGAGAAAGATATCTGGTATTTATCATCAGAGGAATCCTTTCTCTGACCAGAAAACCAAAGCAGCACAAGAAGAAATCATTGACTGTGGGGATGTTTCAAGCTACAGCAGCTGGAGCAGGAGCAAGTGATAACTTAAATCTTGAAAGAGCTTTAGATGATCATGTTTCATCTCATCTAGTTTTACTGATAGAGACTTAGCCTAGAGAACATATGTGGCTGCCAGTGAATAAGAGAGCCAGGTTCCAAGCTTGTCTGTTTTAATGTATGGAAGGCCCTGGACTGATGAGGAAATCGGAGCGCATCAGGGTTTTCTCAGCATGGACTGGGTCAAAGAACATGGACGGCAGGTCCACATTTAGTTTGCAGAGTACAGGATAGGTAAGCCGCTGTCTGGCTGGGAGAATCGTGGCTTCAGCTGAGATAAGAGGGCTGCTCTATGGAAACAGAGATACCACAATGCCTATCCAAAAGAGGCTGAGAACTTTGACTGAGTAGATCTCTGGGGAAGCAGAAGTAAATAACAATTAGAAGATAAGGAAGGAAGAAGAGAGGGATATAAAAAGAGAGGGAGAAGGAGGGAGAAAGGAAGAAAGAGAACAAAGACAAGCCTACTTTATAGACGGATGTAGAATTCAAGAGCCAATACACGGTTATGTATCAGTTAGACGATGGAGGTTCAGCATTGCCAGTGTGGTTGGGTTGAGGATGTGGCTAATGCAGATGTCTGTTTGCAGGGAGCCATGAGGGAAACAGGGTGGGGGAGAGAGATGTGTCCAGGAATATGGAAATTCAACTCTGCATAACTAACTGACTGCCCTTATCAACTCCTGAACTATCTGAAAGTTACCCTTTTGTACTCTCTCCCAGAATTAAGGGCAGAAAAGTTTCTAGGCTGCCAGACAGAGAGAGCTGAACCGAAAGACAGCGAAGCTGTGAACTCTGCCTAGAATGAAGCAGTCCTCCGGCCGTCCTGCCTGCCTCAGATGTGCCTGGGTGTTCCCAGATGGCATCCTCGTGCAAAGGTGACACATCAACAGACAGAGGCTCGTATGGAAGGACCTTGGGAAAATGACACAGAAGAAGAGAAGGAGGACAAGGGAGTCGGAGGCGCAGCACAAGAGAACGGGTCTGGTCTCTGCAAGCAGCGGCTGAAGCTCTGACGGCTTGTCTACAAATCCCTCCCAGGAAGGTGACGATGTTAAGAGGTGGTGCAGGGAGGGTTTGACACGATGGGGATGAGGAGATGAGCCAGAGGGTGATAAGCTCGAGAAAACGCAGAGCTTTATAGGAGGGAAGGCAAGAGTCTGGTTGCAACGTGGTGGTTAAAACTTTTACCCACGAAAACCCACTTCTGACAGGTGTGGGAGTGAGTAAACTTTAAAGTGTACATATGTGTGTGTTGTATGATTTGACTTTTTGCAGAAACATCATGAGGTCAGCAGGAAAAACATCCTATCCACAATTTGGGATGATGCAAAATTAAGTGTCTCGAAGTCCCCAGATCAGAAGTAGTAAATCTGGGTTCCAGGCATTCAGACTGTGTCTACTGCTTCTCTGCAACATGGTAGCGCTTTACAGAACTTCTCAGAATGGATGGAGTGGAGCGTAGGAAGGCAAGTGAAGAAAATTCACATATGCTTCCTCTTAAAAAGCTGGTGGGCTTTTTAGCAGGTTAGTTTTCTCGCCTCTTCTAGCAGTGGCAGAGGCTCAGGACTCTGAAGGGGGTCTTGTACGACCATTAAGCAGCTGCCTCACCCTCAGAGGAGGGGGAGAAGACCTACAGGCTCCCCAGGGCACACCTACAGCAAAGTGTGCTAGGTCTCAGAGACTGTTCTGTTTCATCCATGAAAGTGAAAGAAAATGTTAATCGCTCAGTCATGTCCGACTCTTTGTGACCCCATGGACTATAGCCTGCCAGGCTTCCCTATCCATGGAATTCTCCAGGCAAGAATACTGGAGTGGGTAGCTGTTCCCCTCTCCAGGGGATCTTCCCAACCCAGGGATAGAACCCAGGTCTCCTGCATTGCAGACTGATTCTTTACCAACTGAGCCACCAGGGAAGCCTT
The DNA here is from genome assembly GCF_019320065.1 of Cervus canadensis. Classification (NCBI taxonomy): domain Eukaryota; kingdom Metazoa; phylum Chordata; class Mammalia; order Artiodactyla; family Cervidae; genus Cervus; species Cervus canadensis. The sequence goes on along the minus strand of NC_057416.1, from coordinate 30,021,277 downwards.
ATCCATGAGAGGCCTTGAAATCCCCACGGGGCTCCTTTGACTTCCTCTCCATTGATTCCAAGGACCCCCCCCCACCCCTGTCCAACAATTCAGATGGCACAGAATCCTTTGTGAACCCCCATGCTCACCCCCTAGGATGCCTGCCCCATCCATCACTCACTCAAAAACATATCAGATCCTTTCAATGCATCTTTCTTTTGGTTCTCCTGGCTTTTCTGAGGTTCTTTCTCTCCCCAAAATTTCTCAGGTTTTTAGGAAGAGAGTATAATACATTCACCTCCAAATGGGGAGCTGCCTCAGCAAGAGGCACTCTGAGAAAATAAAATGCCTCTGAAGACGGCATTTGTTGTTTCACTGGAGCCAGATACCGCCACCTCATCTCTTGCTTGAAACCCAAACAGGGTGACTGCCAGTCAGGGATTCCAACCAGCTGGTGGAATTGGCCTGAACCATCTGACAAAGGGATCCCTCTTCCTCAACAGCAGCTTCTCTTCTCTCTTTCCATTTTTTTTTTTTCTGGAGAATGCACAGTTTTGCATTTGCCCTTCATACAAATAACTGGAGGGTGGGAATTATTCAGAGAGCTTGTGTTCAACACCCCATCTGTTCATTCCTGACAGCAATATATAATGTAAGGCTATAAAAACTTGAAAAATAATGCAACATAAAAAGGGATTGACTCAGCTCCAAGAGGCCATAAATGGTAACAAATACCACTGGATGATTTATTTCATGCTGTAATCTTTACAGTAAGTCATCTTTCAGACATTTCCTTGTGACAGGTTTTAATAATATTAATGCCCAGAGCAATCCAAATCATCGCCAATAGACGTATTTATCAAGCTGCCAATCCGAGTAAATGAAATTCTATAAGCAATAATGTAACATGTTTAAAGGAAGCTAATAAAACAAGTCAGCGGAGAAATATTACTTCAAAGTATTCTCTCTCTCTAATCCAGTCCTGTATGTTATACAGCCAAAATGCAAATCTTTCCATGTTTGATTTATTGCTCCAAAAATACCAATGACCTTTTCCCAAGCTTCTGTATATTCGCTCTCACACATTCATAAAGCCTGCAGTGCATCCTGCCAGGCTGCTGAGCACCGGAGTGCTTGCATTTATTGTTATGTTTGTCTTGCTTCGACACAGGTACTTGATTGGCAGCTGCAGTGAATAACATCTAAGTTGCCGAGCCTTATTAAAATGTAACAGCTATCTGAGCTATAAACCAATCTTTACGATGCCCACTCTAGGAGGCCCGTCAAGCACACCTAAGAAAGTGACTTAATGGTTTACCAGCGGCCACGTAAATTTCACAGGAGGGAAAGCCAAGCTGCATTTTCCTTTCATCGAGCATGCTTTGTATTAATTATTTCTCACTTATGCGGGTCACGGGGGTGCCAGTTGTTAAAGCATTTGGTGTTTCAAACCCAGCTCCAGATCCACCTCCTGCAGGAAGCCTTCCTTATTAATCTCACGGATTCTCTGATCTCCAGCATGGTGCTTGACCCACCCCACAACACAACTTTCTAAGTAATGAATCCTTGACGGCACAATGGACATTAAAGGCACTCACCAGATATTAGATGGAAATATGCATTGCATTGATTTATTTGGTTCATTCTACAATTAATTGATGCCTTTTTTTTTTTTCTTGCTTCTCACGCACATGCTCCTTGAAGACAGATTTAGTGTGTTTAATGGGCACCACAAGTGTTTGCTATACCACTGGGTACCCCATAGGATCATAACAATATTAGATATATATATATATTATATTATTATATGGGTATTTAATGTATCTCCATCCATATGTATCTATGGGCTTCCCTGGTGGCTCAGATGGTAAAGATTCTGCCTGCAATGCAGGAGACCCAGGTTCGATCCCTGGGTCGAGAAGATCCCCTGTAATTTTGTAATTTTATTCCCTAATTTGGCATAGGGACTTGGTTCTAGAAGCTACCTACTTTTCCCACTTCTCTATGTCTCCCCTTCCCTCCTCTTCCTTTCAACTTAGCACTCCCATCACCTAATCTCACACACTATGAGGCTCAGAGTGAAGACAAGCCAGCCAAGGAAGCTATGAAACTGTGGGTCTGGGTCGGGAGACATTTCGAAGCTGTCTCTTGCCCCCGAAAGTGATGTATCCATGCATCATCCCCCTGGGAATTAGTTTCCTTCCTTCTCTACTCTTCTGTTATTTCTTGGCTTGGAAAACGATACACTTGGAAAAATACTACGACAAGATTCAACGGCTAAAGTCATAAACTGGAGAAGAGTAAAGAAGGAGTAAGGGAAGGAGGCAGCCCCACAGACCTGGAGGTGGAGATGAGAACATCTGGTGAGACGGTGGCTGATAACAATCTTCCTTTACACTCCTTCCCCTCAGGAAAGTGAAAGGTACTAGGTGGGAAAGTGGACCTCGAAAAACCATCTAGTTGGTAGAGATATTCTACTTGTGTGGGTTATATATAAATAAATTCCTTAAATAGCTCTTAAGAGTTGGACTATAAAGAAAGCTGAGCACCGAAGAATTGATGCTTTTGAACTGTGGTGTTAGAGAAGACTCGTGAGAGTCCCTTGGACTGCAAGGAGATCCAACCAGTCCATCCTAAAGGAGATCAGTCCTGAGTGTTCATTGGAAGGACTGATGCTGAAGCTGAAACTCCAATACTTTGGCCACCTGATGCGAAGAACTGACTCATTGGAAAAGATCCTGATGCTGGGAAAGATTGAAGGCAGGAGAAGGGGATGACAGAGGATGAGATGGTTGGATGGCATCACCAACTCAATGGACATGAGTTTGGGTAAACTCCGGGAGTTGGTGATGGACAGGGAGGCCTGGCGTGCTGCAGTTCATGGGGTCGCAAAGAGTCAGACACAACTGAGCGACTGAACTGAAGATTTAGTCATCTGACCTAGAATTTTAACTTTGAAAGCAGATGAATGCAAACTCACCCAGGATGGTTTCTGCCTGTTTTACTCTGTAATATGTTCAGCATTTTCCCTTACAAATTAACTGTTAAAAACAAAAACAAAACAACCCACAGAATCCATATGGAGAGGTCAGAACCTTCTGCCAGTAGTTTCATGGATTTCGTTTTGCTTTGTTTTGTTTTGTTTTTTTTACTTCCCTCAGAATGTCTTCCTGGATGAGCTTAAGGGATGCTGATGGAAATCAACTACTTTGAGTGGAGAGTGCCAAGAGCTGTTCCTGGAAGAGTGAGCCCCCAGGACAGGCAGATACTGACCTGGCCCTACACATCCTTTCTGGGCTTCCCTGGTGTTTCAGACGGTAAAGAATCTGCCTGCAATGCAGGAGACCTGGGTTTGATCCCTCAGTTGGGAAGATCCCTTGGAGAAGAGAATGGCTATCCACTCCAGCAATCTTGCCTGGAGAATTCCATGGACAGAGGAGCCTGGCTGTCTACAGGGCTACAGTCCATGGGGTTGCAAAGTGTTGGACATGATGGAGCAACTAGTGTGTGCACGCGCACACACACACACAAATACTTTCCAGCTATCTTTACCTCTGAGCCGTCTCTAAGTCTCCTAAAACTGGTTACTAACTCTGATCCACAAGGAGGATTTCTCAAAGGAGTAAAACAGAAGTGAGAAAAAAGGAAACGCCAGCCATGGTCCTGGAAGTTGAATACCAATGCTGTGGGATAAAGCTGAAACCAGGGATATTTAGAAAGGTCTGAGAATATTCAGATTTACCCCCAGTGTAAAAGGCAGGCACCACGCTTGGCTAATTGCAATATCTAACAGAATATTTCGGTTCAGAAGCAAATCTAGCTAATCATTTCGGAGATGCTTTTTTATGAAATATTTTAAGGGCTGGAAATATTAATATGCTCTTGACATGTAAAAAATGCAAACATAAAGGTATTAATAATGATGATCACATTAATACATAAATAGGAACTGAGAGCATTTTAATGTTGGCAGACTGCACTGCTTTCAATGACGGAGCCTCACCAATGGATAACTTTGAATGAAAGTCTGTGGTTTGTCCCTTTTAACTTCAATCTTTCCTAGATTCCCTGTAAACGTGGACATCTGCAACGTATGTGTGTACAGGTGAGTATAAAGTATGAGTGTGTAAAGTGAACCATACACATATATATGTATAGATATATGGGATTTACTTCACCCACTGATTCTTGTGCAGTAACACCAGAATCTTCCCCCAAAGATTAATTTATCTGCAATATATGCGTTAGCGATTCTAAAAGATATGCATTAAAAATTTCTTCCATTATCTAAACTGAACATTTTAGGAGAAGTTTGAGTCTAGAAATGGCACCTCCTCTCACACTTACAAATTACTTTATGATTTTTTTTAAACTAGCTTTTCCCCACTGGCACCTTAACCATGCATGAGCTGTAATAATACCTCTGTTTCATGATGAGAAAACTAGAAAGCAGAGAGGGAGCAACCCGCCTATGGTGATGGTGCTAGAATCAGAGTCTTGGGAAGAGGGGCAGAGCCTCCCTGACCCACGGAGGCTCCTCTGGCAAAGAAAGTCCAGCTCAAGGCGCAGATGCCAGAGTCCTCTGACCCAGCCAATGCCAGTGGTGAACCCCATGACATCTTATCTGAAGAAAGAACTGCATTCTCAATACAACCCTAGGAGCAGAGGAAGCTCCAGGTTTTAAAGTGAATAAAAGGGAGGGGGTATTTCTCATCTTGACATAAGGATTTTCCATCGAATGATATAAAATAATCTACTCATTTAGAGCAACAAACAGAATAATAGTTAGAAAAAATATGTGATGTCTACATGCTTTAAGGAACATGACTATTGCTTAGAGAGAGACGGGCTTGTAAATAAAAAAGAATCGTGACTGCTCAGTTTTTCCTGGGGCTCTGAGGCGAATAGAGTAGGTTTCCAGGGAGCCAGGTTATTTAGTTCAGTTTTTAGCACTATCTGCAGCAATATTTCAGAGCAAAATAAGTAAAATATCTGTTCCTTTTCATCTGGCAGCAGCAAAGATCTCAGGGAAAAATAAATAAATAAATAAGAAATATGTAATCCCCATGGTGTAATCCTAGGGTATGGAAACTTACTTCTCTTAAATACCTCCCTCTGGCGTAATTGACTTTTCATGTGCATTTTAATAATGATATTTCAGCAGGTTGCAAGCGAGTTTTTTTTCCCCTTCTTCTGTTGTTGTTGTTGTAAATTATGGTTTTGGGGGAAAAAAAAGTGTTATAAATCTAATTACATTTTCACTTGTATTAACAAGTCAGCACAATCTTCTAGCACATTTACCAAGCAATTCCAATATTTACAGCTGACCTAATTGGTTGTGGGGTAGAAGCAATGTAAAATGTTTTATCATCCCAGTAGCTGCGCATGTGCTGAAGACAGCTGCTAAGGTATAAAGCTACCTGGCAACTCTGAAGTTTTGCCTGCCTTGAGTCTGCCTTCATCAGCCAGTTACAGAACAGGAAAGAAAGTGGGAGGGAAAGAGAAAGGGGTTCTGGGGTGGGGAGAAGAGGAGCTTATTAAAGATGTCTTCTCTGAATCCTTTTTTGGCAAGAAAGTATTTTTCCAGTTACTTGGGGCTGCTACAGACTCTAAAGTTAACTTGCTATTGGCAAGTTTGCATTTTGAAAAGGTATAAATACATGAAAGTCAACAATATCTTGAAGCTAAGTTGAGGCCAATCTTGGCCCTGCTCTTGAATTTCACAGTCAAAGCCCATGTGGTCTTTAGCAGGGGTCCCCAACCTCCGGGCCATGGACTGGTTCTGTACCGTGGCCTGTTGGAAACCAGGCCACACAGCAGGACGTGAGCATATTGAGCAAGCAAAGTTTCATCTGCATTTACAGTGGCTCCCCATCACTCGCGTTACCGCCGGAGCGCCCCCTGTCAGTTCAGCAGCAACATTCGATTCCCATACGGGCAGGAACCCTACTGTGAACTGGGGAAGGAAGGGATCTAGGTCGTGTGCTCCTTATGAGAATCCAACGCCTGATGATCTGAGGGGCAGCTGAGGTGGTGATGCTAACCCTGGGGAGTGGCTGCAAACACAGATTATCATGAGCACTCTAAATGCAATGCACTTGAATCACCCTGAAACCATCTCTACCCCCATTTGTGGAAAAATTGTCTTCCATGAAACTGGCTCCTGCTGCCAAAAAGGTTGGGGACCACTGGTCTTTAGGACCCAGGCATGGGTGTTACATAGGTTGGAAATTCTTATATCTTATGTCATTAGAGAACAGGCTGAAAAAAAAAAAAGGAAAGAAAGAAATCGCTCCTACCAGGCAAAGACCATACTGCTTCATGGGGAGACAGAAACTGGGTCTACCTCTCACAATAGCTGAGGTGAGTTCTGCTACAGCTTTGTCACCCCTCAGATTTAAATGAAAATCTCATTTATCTTTACGTCCTCTATCTTTCCTTTTAATGCCATTGATGTGAACAGATGTACAATGCCAGTACCATGTCAGCAGAGAGCTGCTTCCAGGCAAGTCTCCAGTCCATGGGTTCAATTATTTTGTGGGCAAGCTCTGTTTTCTGGGTTGTGATAATGGCTAACACTTACTGAGTGCTTACTCTCTGCTAGGAACTTCGCCAAGAGTCTAACACCCAGTCTTCTCATCAGTCCTAGGACATTAGTTGTTGTTTAGTTGCTCAGTTATGTCGACTCTTTTGTGACCCCATGGACTGTAGCCTGCCAGGCTCCTCTGTCCATGGGATTTCCCAGGAAAGATTCCTGGAGTGGGCTGCTATATCTAAAATGGATAACCAACAAAGACCTATTGTATAGCACATGGGACTTTGCCCAATGTTATATGCCAGCCTAGATGGGATGGGGGGTTTGGGGGAGAATGGATGCACGTATACATGTGGCTAAGTCCCTTCACTAATTCACCTGAAACTACCACAGCATTGTTAACTGACTATACCCCAATACGAACTAAAAAGTTTAAACTTAAAGAATACTGGAGTGGGTTGTTGCTTCCTTCTCCAGGGGATCTTCTCGACCCAGGGACCGAACCTGCATCTCTTGCATTGCAGGTGGATTCTTTATTTCTGAGCCACCAGGGAAGCCCCAGGACATTGGTACCACTTGTTTTACAGATGAAAAGTCTGGGTCACCATCACATGGAAGTCACAGAGTCACTGAGATCTGATCCTGATCCATTCACTTTTGGAGTCCCCACCACAGCCTTGGCAGTGGCGAGCCTCCTTATCACTTGCCTCAACCTGCAAACTAAAATGCCATCACACACAACAGGCTTCAAGGTGTGGTTTTAGATGCACCCAGGAGGTCCTTACCCAACATGATCTCGAATAACACCTCCCCATCCGAAATCCCCCAGCTATGTCTCTGCCCTTTAGTTGAAATCCCTGATCTTTGATGAAAGAAGAGTTACGCCTTGGAGGAGTAATAATCGTAAACTTCCATTTTCATGAAGGAGGCAAAAACCACACCTTGAAGCATGTTGTGTACGATGGCATCTTAGTTTTCAGGTTGAGGCAAGAATGACAAAGAAGGAGGCTGCCCATGGCCAAGGTTACAGTAGAGACTCTGAGGGATGGTTCAAATAGTAGATACTGATGAAAACAGGGAGTAGCTGGAGATTTTGAGTCCCTGAGCAGAGGTGATGGTGGACATCAAACAGAGAGCCCGAAACAGAGTGAAAAGTCTGTGGCAATTGCCTAAGTTGCATTTCTTTTTCCCTAGAAATGATGCCCTCTCCTTAGACCCTGCATTGTTTTTTTAGTCTCAAATAATTTCTTTTTAAATTGGAGTATAATTGCTTTACAATGGTGTGTTAGTTTGCTGTACTAAACACTGACTAAGGCTCTCACAATCTTCACCCTGTCTGGTTGAGTTAGCTGGGCTTTTATATATGACCCTACACGCTGAGGTCTCATCCTCACCTTTTAGGAGATTATAAATAAGAAGAATGAAAACTTGCAAAAACCAATTACTTAGTTCAAATAAATAAATACATTAAGTAATTAATCAGTTGTCCTAGTATTTTTATTACTGGGTCCTGGACTGCTTCCTCATCTTATCATCTAGCTAAATCAATGGAAATTTCCATACCCATAAGTCCTAGGAGAATTTGACTTCATTTTTCTTAAAACCTGTCCACATATTCACAAAGAGGCTTTAAGAAAGGCCTTTATCCCTCTTTGATTACAGCCTTCTAAGCTAGTCAAACAGACAGGGAGAGAAAGACAAGAATAATGAAAGGAATATGTTGAATTGTCCATGGCATTACTCTGACACTTTTATGAAGCCTAAAGCTATTTTGTCTTCTAGTTTTAAGTAATAAGAATAAAATATTGTTTGTTAACGTAAAGAACTCATTTATTCAATACATATCTGATGAATTGCTCCTATACAGGCAGACCTCAGGGATATTTTCCAGTTCAGTTTCAGACTACCACAATAAAGCAAGTATCACAAGAAGGCAAGTCACACTAATTTTTTGGTTTCCCAGGGATACAAAAGTTACGTTACTGTCATCTATTAAGAGTGCAATAGCATCATGTCTAAAAGGTGTGCATCCCTTAATTAAAAAATATTTTGTTGATAAAAAATTCTAACCATCATCTGAAACTCCAATGAGTTGTAATCTTTTGCTGCTAGAGGGTCCTGCTGCTGAAGGCAGCAGATTGATCAGGATGACAGCAATTTCTTAAAATGAAGCAACAATGAAGCATTTCTCTGGAGAAGGCAATGCCATTTGATGACATTTTACTACCGGTAGAACTTCTTTCATAACTGGAGTCAGTCCCCCCAAACCCTGGTGCTACTTTATCAACTAAGTTTACTTACTATTCTAAATCCTTTGTGGTCCTTTCGGCCATCTTCACCAGGCATAGATTCCATCTCAAGAATCCACTTTCTTAGCTCATCCACAAGAAGCAACTCCTCATTCATAGTAGTCTATCATGGGACTGCAGCAATTCAGTTACATCTTCAGGATCCCTTCTAATTCTAGTTTTCTTGCTCCTTCTACCACATCTGCAGTTAGTTCCTCCGCTAGAGTCTTGAACCCCTCAAAGTCATTCATGAGGGCTGGAATCACTTCTTCCAAACTTGAGTTCATGTTGATATTTTGACCTCTTCCCATGAACTGTGAATGTCCCATGAATTGTGAGTGGCTTTAAGAATGGTGAATTCTTTCCAGAAGACTTTCAGTTCACTTCCCCCAGATTCATCAAAGGAATCACTATGTATGGCAGCGACAGCCACACAAAATGTATTTCCTAAATAACAAGACTTCAAAGTCAGAACGACTGCTTGATCCATGGGCTGCAGAGTGGATGTTGTGTGAGCAGGCATGAAGACAACATGAATCTTATTGTACATCCCCATCAGAGCTCTTGGGTGACCCAGGTGCGTTGTCAATGAGCAGAAATATTTTGAAATAAATATTTTACTAAGAACTAGGTCTCCACAATGGAGGAAATAACTCAGTAAACCATGTGTAAAGAGATGTGCTGTCATCCAGGTTTTGTTGTTCCATTTAAAAAGCACTATTAGGGTAGATGTAGCATCATTTTCATCTAAAAGATCCTAGGATTTTCAGAACAGTCTGCAAGATTTGGCTTCAACTTAGAGTCACCAGCTGCCTTAGCCCCTTACAAGTGTCAGCCTGTCCTTTGAAGCTTTGAAACCAGTTTGACTTCTCCCCTCTAGCTATCAAAGTACTACGGCATCTTCTTCCAATATCTGTATCTATATATATATATACACACTATATAACTACTTATATATTTATATATATATATAATTATTTCATCCACACTGAAAACCTGTCATTTAGTGCATTCACCTTCATGAATCATCTTGGCTAAATTTTCTGGATCTCTTCCTGCAACTTCTACATCATCACTTGCTGCTTCACCTTGCACTTTATGTGATAGAGATGGTGTCTTTCCTTAAACCTCATGAACTAACCTCTGCTGGCGTCAACTTCTTCTGCAGGTTCCTCACCTCTCTCAGCCTTCAGAGAATGGAGGAGAATTCTGGATTCGGCTTTAGCTTAAAGGAATGCTGCAGCTGGTTTGATTTTCTATCCAGACCGCTAAAACTTTCTCCATATCAGCAACAAGGCTGTTTCACTTTCTTATCAACTGTGTGTTCACAGGAGTAGCACTTTTAATTTTTTTCAAGTACTTTCCCTTTGCATTCACAACTTGGCATTTGGCACAAGAGGCTTGGCTTTTGCCCTGTCTCTGTCTTCCTCACTAAGTTTAATAATTTCTGGGTTTTGATTTCAGGCGAGAGATGCATGGTTCTTCCTTTCACTTGAACACTTAGAGGCCATTGTAGGGTTATTAATGGGCCTAATTTCAATATTGCTGTGTCTCAGGGAAAGGGAGGCCCGAGGAGAGGGTGAGAGATGGGGGGACAGCTGGTCAGTGGGGCAGTCAGAACACACACATTTATCAGTTAAGTTCACAGTCTTATATGGGTGAGGTTCATGGTGCCCCAACTACAATAGCAGAATCAAAAACCACTGATCACAGATCACCACAACAAAATAATAATAGAAAACTTAGAAATATTACAAAAATTATCAAAATGAGATACAAAGTAAGCAAATGCTATTGGAAGAATAGCATCAATCCACTTTAGTGCGAAGTGGCCACAGGCCTTCAACGTATAAAAAAAATAAATAAATAAAAATAAAGAGAGAAACAAAAGCAGTATATACCAAGCACAGTTAAAGTATGCTTGTCTGTATGGTACCTTGCTGGAGTCCTGGCACACTGCTTCTCAAGAAGTCAGATTTTCGCCAATAGATCTGAGACAAGAACTAGAAAGGCACTGTTTAGAAATTCCAAAAGAATGAATCTACTCATTCTTCTCAAATTCTTATTCTTTTATTCCCTGAAATGCTCTTTCATCTATCTTTGATACTCAGGCTCATGATGCTTCAGTTCGGTTCAGTTCAGTCACTCAGTCGTGTCCAACTCTTTGTGATCCCATGGACTGCAGCATGCCAGGCTTTCCTGTCCATCACCAACCCCCGGAGTTTACTCAAACTCATGTCCATTGAGTCGGTGATGCCATCTAACCATCTCATCCTCTGTTGTCACTTTCTCCTGCCCTCAATCTTTCCCAGCATCAGGGTCTTTTCAAATGAGTTGGTTCTTCGCATCAGGTGGCCAAAGTACTGGAGTTTCAGCTTCAACATCAGACCTTCCCGTGAACACCCAGGACTGATCTCCTTTAGGAGGGACTGGTTGGATCTCCTTGCAGTCCAAGGGACACTTCAAGAGTCTTCTCCAACACCACAGTTCAAAAGCATCAATTCTTCAATGCTCATCTTTCTTTATAGTCCAACTCTCACAACATGACTACTGGAAAAACCATAGCTTTGACTAGATGGACCTTTGTTGGCAAAGTAACATCTCTGCTTTTTAATATGCTATCTAGGTTGGTCATAACTTTTCTTCCAAGGAGCAAGTGTCTTTTAATTTGCTTAAATATATCATTTCTAGATGTGCCTGTGTCTATCTTTACCCCTACCCCAATATCTATACCTATCATTGAACACAGATATATTTGTACCACTGTTTTTTTTTTTTTTTAACTTTTTATTGAGACTTGATGAAGCTGCTCATTAAACTTCATGGCCAAAATACACCCCTGCTAGTGATTCTTGTGTATCAATTGAATATCAGTTGAAATGAGGAAGGCATCTTCAGAGGTTCTAAAACTTAAGGCAGGAAACCAGAGGACTGGGAACATAAGAGCTACCTGGCCTCTGAAGAAAGGTAATTCTGGGAGATGAAATGCTGGCTACACAGTACTAAGCAGGTGTAGATTTCTAGAAGGCAATGTGAAATCCTACAGTAAGGGAATACCCAATAAGTATGTATGAAGGAATGAAGCAAAGAATGATTCTGATTTACCAGTGATGGACCATATTTTATGTAAACAGAGAAGTCTGTGCCTGTCTAGAGGGAAAGTTATTTTAAAAGCTTAATATGGACAAAAGGGGAAAAAGTACCTACTCAGGTAATCTCACTTGGTTAGCTTTGCAGAAAGATCAGACAAGGTGTGGAGAGAGAAGAACCACATATGGTGATTCATATCCAAGCTCCTTCCCCTGGAAAGACCCTGGAAGCTGGTTCTCAGTAGGAATTCAGAAACCACTGAGGTTAAAAGATGGCGTTTCTCCTGTCTGGATCATCTGAAGCACAGAATTCAATAAATGTGAACAGCTGAGACTAGAAAGAGAGGAAGGGCTCAACTTTCTTTCCTGATATCAGTGTGTGTGTGTGTGTGTGTGTGTGTGTGTGTGTAGGGGGCATGGTACCTGAAAATGAAAAGTTGTAGGGACAGACATCCCAGGATCCATGGTGGGCAGAGTATGCACTGGCCATCCCGATGGCCTATAATTTGCTCAGAACCTGAAGGCTGCCATGGGATTAGCTGGAAGACCCTGGGAAAGCGCCAAGGAAGCAGCTGGAACCTCCATGGAAAGAGTGTTCTGGAGGGGACATGGTGAGCAACCAACAGACTTGGGCAAAGCAAAGTGAGTGTGCCCATGGGAAGTACCACATCACAGACCTTCACTGGAAACCCTGAAGACAAGTTCCGCTGAGCTGATGGTCTATGGCTGGTGGGCCATAGACAGTGCGTGAGATCTGGGAAGATCTTAAACTTCAAGCCCTCTCCCCTTGAAGGAGAAAGAAACTAGTCGCAAAAGCATGGAAATCTACTAGCCAGAGAAATGAAGGCAGAGGGAAGTGGGAGGGGGAAGGGGCAGAATCACAGCATAGGTACCCTTTTTCACTTGCTCAATTCTTGCTACAATCCTCACAACATTTCAATTCGGTTCTAATGTTATCTCTGCTTTGCAGATGAGGAAACTGATGTAGGGCTCAAGCCTGCCCTGGGGCAATGCTCACTTGCCTTAAAGAGCTAAGGCTGGGCTGGACATTTGGATAAAGAGACAAAAAATAATATGCATGGCCTCTGATATCTCTAAAAAGACATGGGGAGCATGAAGACAAAGCTGACACCATTAACAGGACCTTAGCCACAGGTTTCACAGAGACAAAACGGAAAGGGAAGTTGTGTGGAAACTTATTTGGGTTTCAACAGCATGTGTAAGATTTGAATGAGGCAGGCCCAGAAGGAGGGCTTCTGCGGAAGGGCCGATAGTCCCAAAGAAGACAAATCTTTCCATTAGAATTGGCCTCCTCTCCCGACCCAGATCCATCACACACTGCTTGAAAATTTCTACCTCTCCTTGTTTCAATGATTAGCTATCTATCTGTGTCCACTTGAGTTTACAAAACCCAACTTTTAAAAATACTGACTTAGTGTGGTTTTTCTGCTACTAGTCAGTCACAACATAAGTGGATTGCCATTTCCTTCTCCAACAATATGAATTAGTTGTATCCAAACGTTTTCTTTCTAATATTCAGTCAAAGCCAGTTTTCCTGAAAAAGTGGATTTTGATAGAGACAGAGAATAGTCAATATGGGGTTTGATCCCTGAGTTGGCGAGATCCCCTGGAGGAGGAAATGGCAACCCACTTCAGTATTCTTGCCTGGGAAATCCCATGGATGGAGGAGCCTGGCGGGCTACAGTCCATGGGGTCGCGAAGAGTAGGGTACGACAGAGCATGCACAGACATCATAGTTGTCAGGTTCAATAGCAGAATGGACAGAACTCTCCTAAGCTCACCCAAGTGGGGTAGCCACAGAAAGAAATCAGAGGCGAAGGCAAAGGGAGCCCAAGAGGGATTGGTATGCATTTCTATTTATCACCACATTGTGCAGAGGTCTCATCTTTTCACCCTGAAAGAAACAAGAGGAAATATTCACCTTCCCCCCTTCTCAAATCACATGACCCCTTGGTTTAAGGCCAGTTTCCCTGGTACCTTAGCTGATAAAGAATCCGCCTGCGAGGACACAGAAGAACACGACTAGTATTTGTCTATTTGCTCAACAAACCATATTTAACTACCATCTATTAAACAGACTTTTGTGTGCTAGTCTGAGATCTGAACTGCTATTTATGACATTGCTTACTGTTGCTTTTTCTGTGGGGAAAGAACGACACTAGGGATGCAATGAAATATTGGACTATAACTTTTGAGTATGTTAAGGCTGTTTGAACTGCCTCGAGGACTAAGAATAGAAGATAGTATTTTCTAAACTTACCAGAAAACCCACTGGTGGTCTGAAGATTCCATCTTTAAAAACACCAAGCCTACTGTCAGCAAACCTATAAATAACTGTATGCTGTTTTGGAAATGTGCATGTAATACTATTAACACATCAAAAATGGATCACAAGTTACACCTATCACACATTTTATATTATTTCCCCAATAATGCCTACTCATCTCTATTAAGCCATCAAGTCTATTTTACCACTCGTGGACATAGGTTTGTTAGTTTGCTGGTTGGAATTATCTTTGCCCTACAAAAAGAAGAACCACAACAAAACCCCCAAAACCAGAAAACAAAACCCACTCTATTTTGTAGTCCTATGTGGGAGCAAGATGTGTCGTGGATCCCATTAATGCTGGATTTCAGTCAACTGAGTTGACCACTCCCTTGATGAAATATCACAGAAAATTCACCCACAAATGTCATTTATCTATCGACATGCATACAGCCGTCTGTTCAGCAGTGTGGCTTTGATCAGTTTCTTAAGCTCTATAATTCATGAGAATTTGTCTTGTTTTTTAATTAAGAGGTGGAAGATGATTAAGCATCCTCTTTAGAGATAATCTGGATGGGACACTATCACTATCCTTGACCTTTTTTAGATGTAATCATGAACCCCCAGTCATATAGAGGGCTGATGGGTCCAGTCTGCAGATGGACCAGGCCATGTGGACCAATTCTCCTTTTTGAAAAATTGGGGACATATGCATACCTATGACTGATTTGTGTTGATGTGTGGCAGAAACCAACACTACATGGTAAAGAAATTATCCTCCAATTAAAAATTAAAAAAAATTATTGTAGTTTAGTTGATTTATAATGTGTTAGTTTCAGGCATACAGAGAAGCAAAGCAGTTATATATGTATATGTGTGTGTGTGTGTGTGGATATATATATCCACTCCTTATTAAAACATTTTCCCTACAGTTCACCTATTTTGCATATATTTTACATATAGTGTGTATATGTCAGTCCCAATTTATACCCCTCCCTATGCCCTGGTCACCATAAGTTTGTTTTCTATATTCATGACTCCACTTCTGTTTTGTAAATAAGTTCATTTGCAACCTTTTTTTTAGAGTCCACATATAAGTGACATCATATGATACTTGTCTTTCTGTACCTGACTGACTTCACTCAGTATGGGAATCTCTAGGTCCATCCATTTGCTGCAAATGGCATTATTTTATTCTTTTTATGGCTGAGTAATATTCCATTGTATATATGTACCGCATCTTTTTTATCCATTCCTTTGTTGATGCACATTTAGGTTGCTTCCATGCCCTGATTACTGTAAATAGTGCTGCGATGAACACCGGGGTGCATGCATCTTTTTGAATTATTATTTCCTCCTGGTTGCCCAGGAGTGAGATTGCTAGGCCTTATGGTTGTCCCATTTTTAGTTTTTAGAGGACCCACCATACTGTTTTCCACAGTGGTTGTGCCAATTTAAATTCCCACCAACAGTGGAGGAGGGTTCAATTTTCTCCACACACTCTCTAGCATTAATTGTTTGTATATTTTTTGATGATGGCCATTCTGATTGGTGTGAGCTGATATCTCACTGTAGTTCTGATTTGCATTTCTCCAATGATTAGTTAAAATTTTCCTTTTAGATGCCTGCTTTACACCTTTTCCTTATTTATCACAGATAATAAAGAAATTAAAGACAATGGGGAAACATCTGTGATTCTGTTCTTACAGCCGTGTTAAAGAATGGTGAGAAAAGTCAGTGAAACTCAATGGCTGAAACTGGATTTTCTGTGGGTTCTCCTTATCCATGACTTGCCAATCCTCTCGTATCACAGAGAAGACACAGGAAAGAATAAATGAAAGCATAAACATAGTTGGAACATTTTATGTGTTGTCACATATGTTGTCTTTAGTCACAAAACACTTTTCAGATTGGAATTGTGTTTTTGCAACAACTGTGCATTAACACAAATGTAACATACACACATATATATTCACACGTGGGCAATATCAACAACCAAGAGTGTGTTCTTGAGAAATCTGAGACATTGTTCCTCACTCCTTCATACAGTCCCACTTCTAGTCAGGCTACTCAGACATGGAGGGCTCCATGTGTTCCCCACGATTTGCCCATGTCACGTCTGTCACAGGAATCGAGATTCCATGCTCTTATCTTTCTCCCAATCCCACCCCACTTCCTACAGGAAACACTCTGGAACAATCCACCGAGCCCCCACTGACCTCTTCCTCCTTGACCTCTTGCCAGAATCATCAGTGTAGCCCTGGAAGGGATGCTGCTTTATTTGGCCTCAAATTAATTTATCTGAATTCATCTGGCATACCCAACCAGGTTGCCCGGGGAGTTGAAACATGATTTCTGCATCTAACAACACACCCAGCAGAGGGTCTACTTAGCACACAGAGCTACTCAATGCATTACCAACCATTTTTAAAGGAAAAAGGGGAAGTTCCTCAGCAGTCCAGTGGTTAGGACTTTCCACTTTCATTGCTATGGCCCTGAGTTCCATCCCTGGTCAGGGAACTAAGATCCTGCAAGCCACGTGGTGAGACCAAAAAAGACAAGAACTATCGACAAATGCCACCACTAGCTTGTAAGTATGAGTGAGGCAAAACTCTTGAAATTCCATAGAATCTTTCCTCCAAAAAGTTTGTAGTCCTTTCATGTAGATTATCTCACTTAGGTTTCATAAAATCTTGGAATAAAAGGCAATAGAATAGAATAGCAGAACAGAGAATATAATTTCTAGGCTTTTATATTCCTCTCAGAAAGCATACCACTGAGAGGCGGCCCCTTTGGGGCTCAGATGTCTGCCTCACCTGCTGGACAGGTACAGCGAAACCTCTGTTAACCAGACCCATCTATCCAGAACCCTCCATTAAACAGAAACCAGACCCCTCATGCGTTAAAAGAAAGACGTGGATTGCAGCAAAATAAGATCAAGGATTTACTTCAAAATCCACATCCTTGGAGAGCTCTGCACCTACAACCTATGCAGCCCAATTTCATATCCCTTCCCAGATATAAGAACTGATCATTGCAATAATATGGACCATGGAACGAATGCTTACTCTCAGCCAGGAATCAAGTAAAGTGTTTTAAATACCTCATCTCATTCAGTCATTACAAAGAAGCTCAGGGTCTTCATCACTGTTACACTCATTTAAATCAGAACTGAGACACCAAGAAGTAAAGAAACTTGCTCAAGATCACACAGCTTAAGACCAGTGTTTGCCCTTCACACTGTGTAATGCCACAGCACAATTTCTCTGCTCTGAAGAAAATGTAATATCTACTCACAGCCGATGACAATTCTCAGTCGTGAAAGATTTTCCTGGTATATTACAGCTACTAAGTTGAAACGTTGCCAATACACTATAGAGTTATTCACAATAAAATCAGGGGTGATAGAACTTTTACATCAACCCTCTATTTAAAAATTAACTAAACAGATTACGCACTCTTCAGCTACAACCCTAAATTCGGTTTAATTAGGGTTTTCATGGACTAAAGAGATGTAGAAATTTGAGTAGGGGAGGGAAAATTTATTGGCCCTATTTTGCAGACCTAAAACCAAAGGCAATCTCATCATCAATTTGCTAAAAATAAGGGTTGGATTGATAATAGAAAAAAAAACTGGGAAAGAGCTGGAATCTTGCCCTGCCACACATTTCCAGAGTACTTAGGGGTGATCTGAATGAAAACTGGGTGCATAACCTTTGGTCGTCATTGGTAAAAATGATTGGAACAATGCCAGGGACAGGTATATTTGTTTAGCTAAGTGATATTGGGAGAAGCTGGGATGAATTCATGTTGGTGAGGAACAATTGCATTAGTCACGATAGGAGCAGATAAAGCTAATAATTCAAGTCAAATTTTTGTTGCCCAGCGATTCTTAAAAACTGATAGGGAACCAGGGTTCCCTGAGGCGCTTACTTGGTGGTAACGCTCAAGTCGCTACAGAAGCTCATATGTGTTTCTGAGTAGGAGTCCCGGGGTCCACAGTATTCCTCCTGGCTGTCTCTCATCACCATGACCGTTGTCCCTGCAATGGCAGAGCCATCTTGGTGAGTTGGCATAATACCCCTTCATTCTGGACTATTCCTATTGACTGAGACAGCTCTATATCCTTGACTAGGGAGAGGGTGAGAATTTCAAGCCATAGTCTAGTTCTAAGAGGATGGTTTGTAGAGAGCTCTTTAATTTTCTTCTGCAGAGTTAGAGAGTGGGCGAAAATGATTGTGAAGGTGTTCCTACCATATGGTCTGTTTAAAATAAGCACACATTGCATACTTTCTTAACCATTCTGCACCTTTGTAATCCGTCGCTCCTCCCATCTCACCCAAGAGTGTAGCCTTGGGGAGCCTTTTGCTGCTAGCACGGTCTGTAGTCATGAGGTGCGTGCTAAGTTGCTTCAGTCATGTCCAACTTTTTGCAACCCTAAGGACTGTATCCAGTCAGGCTCCTCTATCCATGGGCTTCTCCAGGCAAGAATACTGGAGGGGGTTGCCATGCCCTCCTCCATGGAATCTTCCCAACCCAGGGATGGAACCTGTGTCTCTTACACCTCCTGCATTGGCAGGCGGGTTCTTTGCCACTAGTGTCACTACAGGCTCTAAGAAAAGATCCCAGCCAAGTCCCCTCCTCCCTCCCCAGATCCTGGTCAGGCTGCAATTCATTGTCCTCCAATTCTGCCTCCTTTTATTTCATTTTTCCTTCAAGCCTTCCTTTCTTATTTTAACTTTGAAGGACCTTGATCTTACACGGGATATGTCCCCAAAACATGTGTAAATTTCCACATCTGGAAACAACACAAAAGCAGATTACCTTTTCATCTGCAAAATGGGAATGAGAATGGGGCTTCAAAGGCTGATTGAGGAGGATGAACGCAAGGACGGGTGAAACGTGGTCTTTAGATGAGCCACAGGAAGCTGCTTTGAGATGGAAAAAGCAAAAACCTGACATGTGAGCCATGACTCCTTCCTGCATCTATATGTTGATATTCCATCATGCCCCTCTTATTTCAGAGCAGAGATTTAACCTAGGAATCCTTTCAGAGCGCTGGGCTAGGAAGACATGCCTGCTCAGTAAGAATTGGCACTTGGTACTGTGATGAAAAGTAGCATTCTAAAGGATGCTTTGGAAGTTAAATGCTTTTCTTTCACGATTCAAAAACCCTGCATGATCTGCTTCCCTGAACCTGAATGCCAGATGATCAGAGAGGGGTACATTGCCCGGGAAGAAGTCATCAAGGAGATGGACAAAGTCAAAGAACGATCAAGGCTACTCCTCCACGGCCGCCCACCTAAGTGGAGAAAAGATACACATTTCCTCCTAGAAATCTAAGACTTTCCCTGTACTGAGACTACTCAGAATGCAGAGCTCCTCTGGGACAATCCTTTAAGCCCATAGCTCATCAGGTTTGGGACAATGGCAGACAGAACGAGCCACAGAAATATTCTACTATCCCTTTCCTTTTGATGTAATTCCTTCTGAGCCATTTTAATCTACAGAAAATATCAACTGAGTCAAAACACACTTTTGGAAGAAGAAGGACATCCTTTGCAGATGTGATCTGTCGGCTTAAATCAGCAGTAATTGCGTCATACAGGTGTGCTAACGGCCAGGTCTGGAATAAGATCGCTCCCTGCCTGTAATCCTCAGAAAGCCTTCACTTTACATATGGAATTTTGATGGGGTTTTGAGGTTGACTCATGTTTCCTTATTCCATGGTTACTTTTTTTGCCCTGGGCGGGAAAATGGCTTAGGAAGGGAACTTCTGAAGAAATATCTAAGCGAGGACTAGCGTTTTACCAACTGTCAGCCTTTAAAGGCTGGCCAGCTTAGTGCTTCTGATAGAAAGTGAGCTGTGGAATGTAAAAGGCAACATGCCGAAACTGGCTGGAGAACAATGGAACTTTCGGGAAGTCTCAGCTTTCTCAGAGTCTCACTCTCCAGCCGAGGATGTGTGCCAGGTATTAAAAAAAGGTAGCGGGGGGTGGGGGGGTAGGGGGTTTCAGTGAGTACTAGGCATGCTGCTGCTAAGGTGCTTTAGTCGTGTCCGACTCTGTGCAACCCCCTAGACGGCAGTCCACCAGGCTCCCCTGTCCCTGGGATTCTCCAGGCAAGTATACTGGAGTGGGTTGCCGTTCCCTTCTCCAATGCATGAAAGTGAAAAGTGAAAGTGAAGTCACTCAGTCGTGTCCGACTCTAAGCGACCCCATGGACCGCAACCTACCAGGCTTCTCCTTCCATGGGATTCCCCAGGCAAGAGCACTGGAGTGGGGTGCCATGGCCTTCTCCGGAGCACTAGGTATGGAGCTCTCGAAATTTCTGTTAAATAAAGCTTTGAATCTTCCCTGGTGTCCTTCTTGATAAAATCTCTCCTTAGAATATGTAAATGGTTTGCATAATGTTGGCAGCTTCCTGCATGGGCGTAGGGGCTGGAAGGCACGGTCTGCATGAAAATGGGTGGTGTCTCTGGTTGTGTGTTGCTGGCTCCGAAGGGGAAACAACTGGTCCACATGATCTCTTTGGTCCCTTCAACTCTAAATTCTGTAATCCTAATGAATTTCAAAAAGAGTCTGAAAGTATCCTCTCTACCAGAGGAGGCTGTTAAGAATGTGCAACGATCTATTATTGCCTTTCTCCTCAGTTTCTTCTCTGCTTCAGACATTCAGGCGGGGAGGGCTCAGAATAAAATAAAACTAGGAAGCAAACTCCCCTTCTCTCAAGGCAGTAGACAAACAACTGAATTTTCTCTGATTTCATTTTCTAAGAAAGTTTGACCACTTGATTTGTTTATATTTTAATTTATCTACAGCTGACAATGTGAAAAAAATGTTTTCATATTGTAGGCAAGGGAAAATGAAACAAAATTTTGCCTAATGCTCTAAACTAAAGGCTTATTATGACTTCTTCTCTATAGATATTTTAAAGAGAGTTTCCTTATAAGCATTAGACATCAAAACACACATGGCATCTAAGATATCCAAGACCTGTGGGTGGCTGAACAAAAAAATGAAAGCCCTAAGTAAGGCCAACATCTTGATTATCTTTCTCTCTTCTTCAAGAAATGATTCCTTGAGAATGACAGTCAACCGTTGTCCATGATAGAACTGCCTTTAAAACATGCCCCATGCATGACTTCCATGTTGACAGTAACCATTTTACGCCTTTCTGTCTCCCTCAAATCTTATCAGAGTCACAATGAGTGAAAATAACTTCTGCCTTATTTGGCTGAATCTGAATCTTCTCCAGTCTACTCAGTAGGTGCATTGTTAGAAAATTCCGTAATCTGCTAGTCGTTGGGACACACCTAAGAAGTGATACCAGGTCTTCCAGACAAGAAACACTGCTCTTAGGAGCAGCAGGATGACAAGTGATCAAGCCCATGCCTTCCTCTTGCAAAAGGAGGGATAACATTCATCCACCTGTTGATTTTTTATTTATATATCTGTTCATGATAAAAACTTTAAGAAGATTATAATAGCCATGAAAGGTGGCATGGATTGACTTGAAGAGAGGCTAGATACAGGGAAACCAGCAAGGATGCTGTTGTAATCATTGGGATAAGAAATATGGAGAGGGCCACGGAGCAGGTGGAGATGGACACGGAAGACCACAGGGAAGGGAGCCCTACAGCCAACTGCAGGAATGGCCCCAAGAACAATGGCGACTGTCATGAGCACAGAAACACAAGATATTGGCCTGTGGTCTTGGTGGACCAGGTTGTTCTCCATTTTACTGGAACTGGGGGGACATATGATCCCTGACCCTGCTTTAGAGACGAAGAGTCACTTAAGCACACCTGTGCTCCCTCCTACCCACAGCCATTGGTGCTGCCGGAGGGCTTGGACGACTGTTAGCCAAGCTAGAGAGATGAGCTGCTTGACTCATTACAGGGGTGAGAACTCAGGCTTCTGGGTTTGGAATGCTCATCCCTGGGGAATGCTGGCTGGGCAGATTCCTTTCTTAAAAGGGATCAACTAGTACGGGATGCAGATGAAAAGAGCGACCCAAGGCCAAATCTAAAGAAAACTATGAAGTAGGGCAAATTCAATTAGCGCCTCCTGTTCAAAACATTTCTCATCATATCTGCCTGCCGCTGGGGGCGTCCCTGATGGCTCCGAGTGTAAAGAATCGCCTGCAATGCAGGAGACCCGGGTTCGATCCCTGGGTCGGGAAGAACCCCTGGAGAAGGGCATGGCAACCCAGGGCCATATTCTTTTCTGGAGAATTCCATGGACAGTGGAGCCTGGCGGGCTGTAGTCTATGGGGTCGTACAGAGTCGAATACAACTGGGCAACACTCACACTTCACACTGCCTGTCCCTGGCTCTGCTCACACCTTCTTTCCAATTTCTTCTTCATCACTCCCCTCTCCTTTTTGGGGACTCCATCACAAACATTAGCATTTTAAGGAGGAATATAAACTAGCTCTAGGGGGTGGCGATTAGGGGAGTTTGGACACGACTTTCCTAAGGCCCCCCTCTCTCCACCCTATCTTGTCCAGAGAACCCCGTGTGCCCCTCCCTGCCCTGGTTGAGGACCACCGTTCAAAAAATTAGGTATTAAGAGAATTCAGTGCTGAAATGGCAGGCAGTGAACTGCACAGCTGGGGTTGGGAAAGTTTCTGCCCAGTAACTTATCTAATTACGTAGGATTCTTCCTGCTCTGAGGGCTGGTCCTACCACGATCTTCATGCTCTGAATCCAAAAAGACACCGAGGAATGGGTTTGAATAAGTATAACCTACCAGGACATCTCTGCCAATTCTTATTTCATCTGAATTTCACTGATGAGCAAAATAATGAGATTCTTTTTGAGTTTGTGTTCCCCTGGGTTCTGTGATTGTTACTATGTGTGTGTGAGCACGCGCGTGTGTGCTAAGTCGCTTCAGTCTGTCCGACTCTTTGCGACTATTTGGACTGTAGCCCACCAGGCTCCTCTACCCATGGGATTCTCCAGGGAAGAATACTGGAGTGGGTTGCCATGCCCTCCTCCAGGGGATCTTCCCAACCCAGGGACTGAACCCCATCTCCTGCATTGACATGTGGGTACTTTGCCACTAGCACCACCTGGGAAGCCTCTACCTTATATGTAGTACTTACTATTGGAACTGGTTTTAATGCTTTGTATATTAATAAACTCAATTTATATACTCTTTATGTACTAATACTGTCACTTAACCCTCTGAGATATATAATATTATCACCAAACTATTATTTCCAGAAATCCAAAGCGTGCTGAGAGCTTAAATAATCTGCCTCAAGTCACATAGCTAAGAAGTGATCAATGCAGAACCAAGCGTTCTTAACCACCACATGCTTGCTGCCTCCCTCAAGTGTTGAATTTTGAACTTAAGAGGAGAACCTCCAGTATGATTCCATTCAGAAAAAAAAAAAAAATGGAGGAGGGATTATAAATCACAGAACATCAGAACTGAAAAGGCCGTAGTGGTGATGAAGACAGCTGCATTTGGAAAGGAGGACGCTGGGATCCCAGAAGCTGCTGTGTCTCTTCTAAACCACAGCCAACTGGTGGCACAGCGGTGGTCAGAATTCAAGTCTTCTGAATTCTCATTGAGTCCAGGGAGTGGAAGGGCTTCCCAGGTGGCGCCCATGCAGGAAACATAAGAGATGTGGGTTCGATCCCTGAGTCGGGAAGATACCCTGGACGAGGGCATAGCAACCCACTCCAGTATTCTTGCCTGGAGAATCCCCTGGATAGAGAAGCCTGGTGGGCTACAGTCCAAGGGGTCAGGGCCGCAAAGAGTTGGACACGACTAAAGTGACTTAGCATGCACACACACATAGGAGGTTGAAGAAGTTGCTGGGGCTGAATGAGCTTGATTAGCTCAATGAAGAGATAATTTTGCAATGGGAGTGGGCTGGTCATACACCTCATTTGACTCTGAAATGTAAAATATTCAACCTGAAATCTGTACTAACTTCAAGTCAGTAAATTTTCTCTTTTGTCATCTATTGGTACTTTCCTAAGTCCTTTTAGAAAGTTTAGTCTCTGGGAGAATTTCCAAGACATTATCATGATTTTTAAATATATAAGGCCTAGTAGTCGCCTTCTACAGTGATGTCCTCTTCTGGCACATTTTTGGTTGGAACTAACTCTCCAGATTCATATTCAAATTCAAGTCCACTCCCCTGAACGGCCAGCCAGAGTGTTTAACGGTATTCTGCTGCCACCGTCTGGCAGACTGAAGTAAGAACAGCTAGCTCACTCACTGCCTGTTATTTAAGAATCTTGGTACCAGATTTACGAGAATTGTCCTGGGTGCAGTAGAAGTGGTGATGGAGGAATAGTAGGGAGCAAGAAGGAAAAAAAAAATGATCCTATTATGAGAAGAATGAAATGTTCTGGGGAATATCAAACATCAGATTATAAACTGAAAGTTGTGCTGATTCCCTAGACACTGTAAATTACATGTTACAGAAGTGGATGAAATTTGGCATATCTACAAATATGAAGGCATAGTCCTTTTCTTTACACAAAAATCTCTCCAATTCATACTAGAGCACTTAACTTCCTGCTTTAGAATATAACAAAACACACTTAAAAGAGAGCTAAATAAAGGGGAAGTTATTTAATTTATAAAACACTTTTTTTGTTTTGTAAAATGACTGGCAGCACTGCATGCATATGAGTGTGTATAACTGATTTGCAAAAGTTTGATTTGTACACTGTGTTTACAGGGATATGTCTACTTCATGAAACCATGCTGAATTTTCATACGGGATAAAGATACTATAATGAGATGATACGCAATGTATTTTTTTTTCCTTACTCACACCTCTTTAATCAGCTGTTTCTGTACTTAGTCAGCCTCAACCATTGTCTCAAGAATGATTCATATTGTTACAGAAGGCAAAAGAGTCAACATTTAACTTTTGAATCCCAAACAGGCTCTTGAAGTCCTTTTAATTAACAGTGTTCTTTAGACTCAAGTGTTCAGTTGCAAATTCCACAGGTAATAGAGATTTCAGGAAATTATACAGGAATAGTTTCTTTCTGTGCCCAATACTGTCTAAGACTTTCAAGAAAAAATCCAAAAAGAGAAAATAGACAGGATTAAGATAGAGCCTTTAGGCTGGAATGGAAGCAGAAAAGATCCATGAACCTGCTGCTCCATGAAACAATAATAACTAGTGAAAATTGAAACAAACACACTCACATACAAGCCCATTTAAAGTCTCTGGAAATTGTCTAGCAGGCAATCAGCAAAGAAGGCAATTTATTTAAAAAAATTAAAACAAATCACAGTGTAAAGAGACCAAAAGAACATAAGGAATAAAAAGACTAGGAGCATAGGAGGTTGTGCCATGTATGGATGTGAGAGTTGGACCATAAAGAAGGCTGAGTGCCGAATTGATGCTTTCGAACTGTGGTGCTGAGGAAGACTCTTGAGAGTCCCTTGGACTGCAAGGAGATCAAACCAGTCCATCCTAAAGGAAATCAACCCTGAAGACTCACTGGAAGGACTGATGCTGAAGCTGAAGTTCCAATACTTTGGCCACCTGATGCAACAAGCCAGCTCATTGGAAAAGACCCTGATGCTGGGAAAGATTAAGGGCAGAAGGAGAAGTGGGTGGCAGAGGATGAGATAACAGGATGGCATCACTGACTCAAAGGACATGAGTTTGAGCAAACTCTGGGAGATAGCAAAGGACAGGGAAGCCTGGCATCCATGGGGTCACAAAGAGTCAGACACAACTTAGAGACTGAACAACAACAACAGGAAAAGGCGGCTTTGTAGACCTCAAGACCAGGGGCTAAATCTACAGTAAGGTACCACCCCACACTGGTCAGAATGGCCATCATCAAAAAGCCTACAAATAATAAATGCTGGAGTGGGTGTGGAGAAAATCAAACCCTCCTACACTGTTGGTGGGAATGTAACTCGGTGCAGCCGCTATGGAGAACAGTATGGACGTTCCTTAAAAAACGAAACATAGAGCTACCGCAGGATCCTCCAGTCTCACTCCTGGGCATATATCCAAAGAAAACCATAATTTGAAGAGATATCCACACTCCAGTCTTAACAGCAGCACTATTTATAAGAGACTCGTCATGGAAGCAAGCTAAATATCTATTGATAGAAGGATGTATAAAGAAGATGTGGTAAATATATACAATGGAATATTACTCAGCCATCAAAAAGAATGGAATAATGTCATGTGCGGCAACCTGGGTGGGCCTAGAGATTACCATACTAAGTGAAGTCCGTCAGATGAAGAAAGACAAATATCATATGATATCACTTATAGGTAGAATCTGGGGGAAAAAAGTGATAAAAATGAACTTACCTGCAAAACCGAAATACAGTCACAGACATACCAAAGGGGAAAGGTGGGGAAGAGAGATAAATTAGGAATTTGAAAGTAACATACACAAACTATCATATATAAAATAGATAAAATGATGACCTACTATACAGCACAGGAAACTATACTCAATATTCTGTAATAGCCTATATGAGAAAAGAATCTGAAAATGTGTGTGTGTGTGTGTTTGAATCACTTCACTATACACCTGAGGCTAACACAACACTGTAAATCAATTCTACGTCAATAAAAGATAATTTTTTAAAAGAAAATTCTATCTGGAAAAAAAGTCTAGAAGCTATGGCAGGGATGATGGGTCTCAGCAACAAACAAGAGAAGGTGACCTAAATCCAGGAGGAACAGTCACTCATTGCTGACGCAGAGGCCACAGAAGCAGACATATACAGAACTCAGGAGCCAGTAAGGACTCTCATGGAGGGATGCCCCTGTCCACGGGGCTAAGCAAGTTTACGCCTGCGTTCAGAGAGACTACCACTCAGGAGAAGAGAAGAAGCTTAGTGAGGAGAAGAGTCCTGACAGGAAATTCAAATTCTGAATTAAACTTAAATGCCGAAACACTGGGAATGAACCTAAACCATCTTTAATGTACCTGAAAGAGACTAAAATTTCAACCAGAAGGGATTAAATTATTGTGAGTTCTCGAGGTTAATCTTTCCTACCATCAAGTGGTAAGGGTTTGCTGGTGAGCTATCCACTTCAATTTGAGTAAAGGCAGAAAGTTTCATTTCCTCATTACGATGTCAGAAGGAGAAAATTTTACATTCCTGACAATCTGGAAGGAACAGAGACCTCAGGGAACGGTTTTGTCCCCAACGCTAGAAGAAATGATAACTATGGCCTGTGACAGGGGTGTTAGCTAATGCTACAATGGCAATCATATAATGTGATATAAACGAGTCAGTCAGATCATGTCATACACCTTAAACGTATGCAGTGTTGCATGTCAAAGACAACTTAATAAAATTAAAAAAAAAAAAACAGAAAAGGTCATGAGGGGTCGTCCTTACAGCGCTGAACTTTCAGGTTGAAGGTGGGAAAATACATGGAGAAAAGGCAACAGGCTCATCGCCCGTATGCCTGGGACTGAGCTGGGAGGTGCCTCCAGCTGGCTGTGTGGCCTTGGATAAAATTACTGCATCTCTTCCAGAGCTCATTTGTCTAGCCTGTGAAGGGGGTGTACCAGAGAACTAGAACTAGTGAGGTTTCTTCCAGCTCTAAAGGACAGATCATCAGGTCTGTGACACCCAGTGGGTAAATATCTGTCTCTTCTCGGCCAAGTTCAAGTGATTCCCTCTTTTGAGAGATGCAGCCCCGCCCCTTTCTTTGGCCACACCCCCTAAGCTGGGCGGAGGACACAGAAAGCGCACTTGCCTGTCGAGTGTAGAATCTTGCTTTTGCAGTCACATTTTTCAATTAGCTCGGGTGTCTGCACATCGCTGTGGCAGATGGCACAGTAAAAGAAGGCTCTGGACAACGAAAGCAAATCAGGAATGACTTACGTGAGGTTTCACGCAGAAGCAGCACGGAGCTGACTCAGCCCGTCTGCCATTAAGTTGTATTTGCTTTAGGGCTTTCTCCCCGTAAAGTGATAAAATTTTTTTTTTTTTTTTTTTTTTTACCTTTTGACATCCTTTGCAGATTCAGCGATAAAGAACCCTAGTGTGTTCTTATGGAGCTTAACCTGAGCAGGTGGATTTAGTATCAGCCCGCTGGAAACAGAAAATAAAAATAACAGTAATTTCCCCCTCCAAATTCTGGTGCAATATCTGTTTTCACCAATGGATTCTCTAAGTTGCAGAGTTAATAGGACTCGATTCCTTTTACTGCTGGAAATTTACAGTAGAAAATGTGGATTTGACTGCATTTAATTGATCCATTGCTGACAAATAATCCTGAGAGGGAGCCAGGTCAAAACTCAGTCCCTGAGCTGCATACATTCCCTGGACTAGCCCTGAATCAGAAATAGTCAAAGCAATGCAGATGCAGGAAGCTTTGCTAATTTGAGATATCCAAAGCCAAAGAGGCCAAGGCCACACAGTTGCTAGTCTTACGGTCATTCTAGTGGTGTACATCCTCAGGCTTTTAACCCTCTAGATTAACTATTAATAGCTGGATTCAAGAGTTCCTTTTATTGGCCAGTACAATTTTTAAACTCATGTCTTTGACTTCACTTGCATCTATCTTGATGGTAAGATTTTTGAAAGCAGGAACCACATGAACTGTTTCTATTTCTACACTACTTGAATATTTTGATTTTTCTGTTTTATTATGGTTTGGGTGCTTGACAACACTGTCTTATAAATTTCAACCACGATATTTTTTGATGGGCTACTCCACTGTGACTATCCGAATTCCTCAAATTCTCCCTGTTTGTCAGGTTCTCCCGCTGTTACTTCCTTTAATTTGGACCTCCAATATGGTGAGGTCTTATAACCCTATGCCTTCCCTCACTTTGTACGTGATCAAAGTTCTCCTTTCCTCCTTCCTATCATATTCACATTGGAAAGAGGTCAAGTCTTCGTTTGGGCAAACTTTAGTCTGTGGTTAGGATATTCCAAAGTAATGTGCAAGTGTGTTAGAGTCTTACAAAAATAAAAGAGCTTGCACAACAAAAGCTCTTCAGTTCTATGCTGAGAGTAAAAGATGCTGAATAGCTGTGTTCCAGTAGATTATTATATGAGACAGTATGTGGCCCTTTCTCTGAGTACTGACTGACTAACACATACATGGAATGATTGCTTTTAAGTCTGAAAAGGAAAATGCATGGATTTGTGCCTCCCCTACTCCAATATCATGGGCTGATGTTCACTACCCAAGAAGCAAATGCTCAAGTTGTATCTTAATATCTCCTTTTTTAAAGGCAGGGTCCTCCGAACTCAAATTGAATACTTAGTTATGAAGATACTGTCGTGATAACTTCTCTGGTTGCATTTGCAAGAAAAGGTGAACTTTTCCCAAAGACTTGCCCCCGTCTTCATGAATCACGACCAGCTGCTCTGTTAGAAAGTGCTGGCCCCTGGAACAGACTCAGGAAATTCTCTGACTGGGGTTTCATCCAGCTTTACCGCTTACCAGGTGATAAATTATTCCCCAAGACAGACTCTGAGGATTACCCAGGGCTTTTGCACATCCTAGAGTCTACTTAAGTGTATCAATTAGAAAAGAAAATAAAAAGTGAGGAGAGAGAGATTTCCCCCTAGTTTTTCAATATACCTGCCTAAAGCCCAGCATTGAGTTTCCCTGTTTTCATTCTGGATAATGACTGTGGTGGATTTAGCACAGCTAGATGATCAGAAGAGCTCCGATCACCTAAGTGCCCAGACTGAGTTCAGATTCTCGTTTGCCCCTTGGGTGTGGTGTGAGCTTGGGAAAACTACTGACCTTTTCTTAGCTCCTCCTCCATAAAATGGTGCAAATAATTGTACCCTTCTTACAGCGTTGTTGTGAGGATTCGGGAGTTCATGTAAGTGAAGTGCTTATAGCAGTGTTGGTCAGGAACCAGCAATCATGTAAGACTGCTATTACCAACATCTTTGCCAAATCAGGATTTTATTCTTTTGATGCAACTCAAACTCTTTGGTGAGAAGCCAGAGTTAAATCTATGTCGGAGCAGGTGTCTCTCTCATTGAGGGTAGATGTCTGCTAGGAAGTAAATAGCACCAGATCTTCTTGAATATACATGGAACTTAGACGCTCACTCCTGTTTCCAGTCCACAGTGTCCTAACAGTCACCCCAATAAAGCTGATAGGAATCTAGGATGTTAAATGTGGAAATGGTATCAAGAGCATTTGGTATCAAGAGCAGTCGTTTCTGACTGCCAGTGAACAAAGACGACTATATCATGGAGATTCAAAACCAATTCACAGATTTGGGTTTTATAAGTGGTATTTTTGAATTCTATGTCTGTCTTTCACAAGTGGGGTTTTGAAATCTCTGTCTCTAAAACTTTGCAAATAATTCTGATGTATAATCCCAGTCGTTGAAGGACAAAGATGTTCAAACCCGATCAGAGTTAAAACCCTGATCAAGCTTCGGGCTGTTCTGAAACTCAAACTGCCCAGCCTGTGAAGTAAGACACCAACCTCTTCACTTGCATCTATTTCCAGCAGAAAGGGAACTTGGACATGGGTTTAGATTTTGAAATTTTCGTGAGCATGGTGGCATTGTTAAATAAAATGGAGTGGCCAGAGGATCCCAGTCTCCACTCTCCTTAAGGACTTGCTTTGTGACATACCCCACTGAGTTCGTTTGCTCAGATACCTTCTACACTCTCTCTACCTGACACATTATTCCTTCTTTCTAACTTTTCAGATACTTATACTAATGTCATTCAACACTACTGAATTTTTAAGAGTTTCCTATGATTCTAGGTTCCTGGTAATGTCGGTCTTAGAGCTGGAAGTGATCCTAGGAATTCATTCATGTGACTTCCTCATTTTACAGGTGATGGACACTTCTCCAAGGCCACTGACCTGGCAAATCAGAATCAGGTTCTGAACCTAGTCTAATGATTCCAATTTAATTCAGAATTAAAGGAAGTTTTCCACTAAAAAAAAAAAAAAACTACACACAAGCCACCGTATTTCTTGTTTCCCATTCCATGTAAGCCCTGCTTTTTCTTGTTTTCCAGCATCTTTTATCTCTATATCATTGTGGCTGATTCTGGATTTTCTTTTTTTATTGTATGATCACTTCTCATACTTCTTATATTATCCTATACTCATTTTCAGGAAATGCTTATGGTCTAATAAGGGTACCTCTTTCTTTCATCTACCTGATCAACAGAATACTTTGCCCTGTAGGTCAGTCAAATCCCCATTTTTTTTTTTTCTCATATTTTTCAGATTAGTTTCTAAGGCTTTCTAAGGCTTGTGGGAACACCTTGATCACAAATAATTCTATTTCATGGTATGATCTACGGTCAAGCCTTACAAGATCTGGGAATATATTAAGAGGAACAGATCTGAGAAAGTGATCCTGTCCTCTCTCTCTCCTGATCGTGAAGGACACTGGAGCAAGACCACCGCAACAGAGGCAAAGCCTTTGCCCACCCACTAGGGTAACCTTTGGAACCCCAGTGTTCATAGAGAGTATCAAATGCACCACAGCTGCCTGGGTGCCTGAGAGGCCAGCTCTCACCACAGGGCCACAAGTTTAGTTACGGCTGTGTCTCTGCCGAAATCATAATCTGTAAAGCGTGTCCTCAAAGAATCTGAAGAGATCCGACGCCTCACTGATACCAGTAATGGTGACAGGCGGACTTGTACTCGATGGCGATCAGCATGAGGCGCATCTTTGTGAAGCAGAGCCTGGAGAGGAGAGGAGGAGGGGGGCGGTGAGGCAGGACAGCAGGGCACCGGCTCACAGTAACACGAAGGCCGGATGCTGGGCTGGGCTCCGTGCTGGGAGGACACCGCCCCCTCGGCGGGGGGAGGGCCTCTCAAACGGGAAGCGTTCTCTGAACATTTGGACACTGGTGGAGAGTGAGTCCGCCCTGGAGTAACCCACAGCCAGGGAGTCAACGGGGACAGCATGACCTGACCCGCACGGACTGTAACCCCCCGCCCAGGCAGCAGGCTCTCCGACTTGCTCGTCCTTAGGCCTTCGGGCCGGCCACCAAACCTACAGTGAGCCCTCCGCGCTCTGGGGAGAGTGCATGCAGGAAGGCGAGGAGAGGTTCTCCCTGCACTTACTGGCAAGCGTCAGGAAAGCTCATCCCAGCAAAGTCATTGGAGAGACGTTGCGTCAGGATTTTGTTCTTCAGGCCTTTGCAGAAAAGCTTCTGCCAGGGCTCGTGAGGACAGATCTGGAACACACAGCCAGGCCACGGGAGGCAGGGTGATGTGGAGTTCAGGGCCTGCTGGTTCAAGCTGCGTGTTCTGCCCAGTACCAAACCAGTACCCGCTGGCATTCAGGTCCCGGGAAGGAGATTTGTCAGGACTTCCCAGGTGGTCCAGGAGTTCAGACTTCTCCTTCCAATGCAGGAGGTGCGGGTTTGATCCTGGGTCAGGGAGCTAGGATCCCACCTGACTTGTGGCCAAAAAAACCAACACATAAACAACAGGAGCCACAGTGTAACAAACTCAGTAAAGATTTTTAAATGGTCCATATAAAAAAAATTTTTTTTTTAATGAAAAGAAAGGAGTTTTGTCATGATTAACTGGACAAATTTTCAAGGAAGAACTAAAACTCCATCATACATCTCAATGATTCCCAGAACGAACAGAAAGCATCATGATTTAATCATGCCTCCTGCTAAAAATGAATTCTTCTTCCAGTTATTTCAGCAGGTAGACTGGTCTTTGAGTCAGGAACAATAAGATGGGAAGTGGAATGTGGAATCTAACTTATCTCCTCTTAGACATGACTGTTTAAGATATATTTTTTAAAAAATATATATTAGTTTCCCACTCACTGACTAATCATGTGCCACAAGGATAAAAATATTGATGACATTTGCTCAGGGTCAGAACCCTTCTTGGTTCAAATAAACTCAAAAAGCCATCCCAATGCTTGGACATGACAACGTAAAAATCAAGGACAGCAGCAGGTTTCTAGACAAAGGGGGATGTGATGGAAGGATTTCTCTGTCTCTCAGAAAAAGCTAAATGCTGTCTCGTTTGTGCAAGACCCCTGGGATTCTGTTTTTCTCTATTTGCATCGTCCTCTTCTTCCTTCCCCTGCAGCCATGAGAATCAACACCACACTGCTCTGAGCAGGACAGGCCCCTTAAAGCCCAGAATCTCCGATGAAGCCTGGAATTTCTAGGAACTGTGAAACACCTTGGTGCTGGAGAGTTAAGGCCAGCCCAGAAACATGCCTCAGATGGCCATCTTGTGGTTTAGGAAGAAAAAAACAAAAAGAAACAGATGAACAAAAAAATCCTGCCCTGCTAAAAAGGACCACTTCTTTCCAGCCTACCTCATCCGAGTCCCAAGCTGCAGGCTCTCCTGCATTTTCCCATTTTCTTTTAATTACTGTTATGATTGGCTTCACTGGGTCTTCACTGTGGTGGATGAGCTCTCTCTAGTGGGTGCATGAGGGTCTCTAGTTTTAGTCCACAGGCACAACCTGGGAGGTCTTAGTTCCCTGACCAGGGACTGAACCTGCATCCCCTGCACTGGAAGATGGATTCTTAACCACTGGACCACCAGGAAGTCCCCTCCCACTTTCTTAAAATCCTTTAGTGAGGAAGGCTCACCTCTTTGGGCAGGTCAGGCCACGCTTTAAGTCTCATTGACTACAGAACCTGGCTTAGTGCTGCCAACCCAAAGGTTCCAGTTTTTGCAAGAAAGTAAAACCCTGATGGCTTGGCAGGTACAGAATCTGCCTGCAATGCAGGAGACATGAGACACGGGTTTGATCCCAGGGTCAGGAATATTTCCTGGAGGAAGAAAGGGCAACCCACTCCAGTATTCTTGCCTAGAAAATCCCATGGACAGAGGAGGCTGATGGGCTACAGTCCACGAGGTCACAAAGAGTTGGACACCACTGAGCACATGGCCCAAAAAATAACCATAGACATGAAGGTTTCTTGAGTCATTTTTTTTTTTTTAATCAGAAAAAGAAACAGGAAGACAAGATAGATTTGGGATTTGGATAGTAGACTCAGGGAGTTTAAGTAAATCAGTTGGATTAAATCTAATCCAAATTTAAGTTTAAGGCAATGCTCTGTGCCTAGAACCAACCAGAAATGCTACTCAGACTACAATTTCTCACCATATAATCAAAATAGATCAGTAGAGTCAGAATATGTGGCACTGACCCAAGGCTTTCTAATCTGACTGCTCAGAAGTTTTACAAATATTAACTGAATACCTGGGAAAAATCAGGTCACAAGTAGATCGCAGGCTAAGTGGCTTCAGTCCTGCCCAAGTCTTTGCAGCCCCGTGAACTGCAGCCCGCCAGGCTCCTCTGTCCATGGGATTCTCCAGGCAAAAATACGGGAGTGGGTTGCCATTCCCTTCTCCCCGTGATCTTCCCAACCCAGGGATGGAACACGTGTCTCTTCTGTCTCCTGCATTGCAGATGGATTCTTCACCACTAGCGCCACCTGGGAAGCCTATGAGTAGATTAGCAAGTCTTATTTTACAGATGCAGAAACTGTCAGAGAAAGTTTAAATGCCTCATCCGAGCAAAGTGGGCCATAAAACAGTGGCATCCTGACCATTAAATCTAAGTTAATAGGTTTAATTAATTAAATTAATTTTAGTTAATTAATTTAATTAATTTCAGAATTTAAAGTACCAGAGCAGAGTACAACATGAGAAAATTTTGCCCTGACTCTGACCAGTTTAGAATTCCTGAAAGGGGGTTTCAGACTTCAACTCCCTGATCAACCAACGATCATGACCCCAAGTCTCCCATAATTCCTATCTTCCAGAAGCCACTGTATGAATATTGACAGGCGACCATCATCACTGAGGAGGCTCCAACTTAGATAAACAGACAGTAAGAAAAACCAACAACAAACAAAGACAGAAAACAAAGCCACAACAGAGCAGGTTGTACATCTGGACCTTCTGTGTTTCCATGAAGGAGACAAAGTCTTCATGTAGAGTTCTCACTCTATTTTCTCCAGACACGGAGAGTAAAATCACAGTCACCGCAACAGATATTACAGTTAACTCTCGCTTTTCTAAGCTTATAACTCAACTCACAGGCAAAGACAATGTCCTCCCCAGCCACTTCCCGGGTCACACACAGTGACTACTAAGTGAAGGGTAAAGTTTGCTCACTGTAGCATCACCAAGGCTCATTCTGA
Source organism: Cervus canadensis (assembly GCF_019320065.1). NCBI lineage: Eukaryota > Metazoa > Chordata > Mammalia > Artiodactyla > Cervidae > Cervus > Cervus canadensis. The sequence goes on along the minus strand of NC_057416.1, from coordinate 29,985,977 downwards.
CTGCCTGACGGCCAGTTCTACTTCTCCGTGTATGTGTGTGTTATGTGTTAAGTCGTTCAGTCGTGTCGGACTCTTTGTGACCTTATGGACTGTAGCCCACCAGGCTCCTCTGTCAATGGGGTTCTCCAGGCAAGAGCACTGGGGTGGGGTGCCATGCCCTCCTCCAGGGGATCTTCTCATGCGGGGATCAAAACCGCATCTCATGTCTCCTGCATTGGCAGGCGGGTTCTTTACCACTAGCGCCATCTGGGAAACCTCATCTCCTTATATTCACAGAAGGAATTCTGTGGTTTCCAGTGAGCATTTTGCTGGTCAGAGCATCTTTTGAATCTTTCACTTCTTTTGCTTTTTCTTTACAGTACTGGAGAAGGGACCAGAAAAGGAATGCCAATTTTTTTTTAACATTTACTCGGAAAAAGGAAATAAAGTGCAAAGAGAAGTCATAAAGAAAATTGAGCAAAGGAAGAGTCAAGTGTGGATGCATAATTAGATGGAGAGAAAGGTCACTCTCTGGAGAAACTCTGAGTTTTCCAGACCCAGCTGAGCATTAAGAATATCTTTCCTGGAGCGCTTCATGGGGATGGCATTTGGAAGGCCATGCTATGTGCTATCATATTTCATCCCGGTAGTCCATTGAGTCATTTAATTTGTCTCAAGCAAAGGTATCAAAAGACTTGATGTGGGAGACTGGGAGTAGGTATTCAACAGCCAGAGGCAGAGGGCACAGGAGTAAGACTGCAAGTCAGACAATTCTCTGTCTGCTACTCATCAACTTATTATACAGTCAACTAGTTAGCTTCCACAACTGGGATATTCCCTTGAAATACTGAGAGAAACATCAGTTCAGTTCAGTCACTTAGTCCTTTCCAACTCTTTGTGACTCACTGAACTGCAGCACGCCAGGGCTCCCTGTCCATCACCAACTCCCAGAGCTCCAACTCATGCCCATTGAGTTGGTGATGCCATCCAACCATCTCATCCTCTGTTGTACCCTTCTCCTTCTGCCTTCAATCTTTCCCAGAATCATGTCTTTTCCAATGAGTCAGTTCTTTGCATCAGGTGGCCAAAGTATTAAGGCTTCAGCTTCATCATCAGTCCTTCCAATGAACATTCAGGATTGTTTTCCTTTAGGATTGACTGATTGGATCTCCTTGCAGTTCAAGGGGCTCTCAAGAGTCTTCTCCAACACCACAGTTCAAAAGCATCAATTCTTCTGTGCTCAGCTTTCTTTATAATCCAAATCTTACATCCATACATGGCTACTGGAAAAATCATAGCCCTGACTAGATGGACCTTTAATGGGCAAAGTAATGTCTCTGCTTTTTAATATGCTGTCTAGATTGGTCATATCTTTCTTCCAAGGAGCAAGGGTCTTAATTTCATGGCTGCAGTCATCATCTGCAGGCATTTTGGAGCCCAAGAAAAGAAAGTCTGTCACTGTTTCCACTGTTTCCCCATCTATTTGCCATGAAGTGATAGGACCAGATGTCATGATCTTCATTTTCTGAATGTAGAGTTCTAAGGCAGTTTTTAAGTCTTCTCTTTCACCTCCTCAAGAGACTCTTTAGTTCCTCTTCAATTTCTGCCATAAGGGTGGTGGCATATACATATCTGAGGTTATTGATATTTCTCCTTGCAATCTTGATTCCAGCTTGTGCTTCATCCAATCTGGCATTTCGCATGGTGTACTCTGCATATAAGTTAAATAAGCAGGGGGACAATACAGAGCGTTGACGTACTCTTTCCCAATTTGAAACAAGTCTGTTGTTCCATGTCTGGTTCTAATTGTTGCTTCCTGACCTGCATACAGATTTCTCAAGAGGCAGGTCAAGTGGTCTGGTATTCCCATCTCTTTCAGAATTTTCCACAATTTGTTGTGATCCACACAGTCAAAGGCTTTGGCGTAGTCAATAAAGTAGAAGTAGATGTTTTTCTGGAACTCTCTTGCTTTTCTGATGATCCAGTGCATGTTGGCAATTTGATTTCTGGTTCCTCTGTCTTTTACATATCCAGCTGGAATATCTGGAAGTTCTTGGTTCACATACTATTGAAGCCTAGCTTGGAGAATTTTGAGCATTACTTTGCTAGCATGTGAGATGAGTGCAATTGTGTGGTAGTTTGAACATTCTTTGGCATTGGAATGAAAATTGACCTTTTCCAGTCCTGTGGCCACTGCTCAGCTTTTCCAAATTTGCTGGCATATTGAGTGCAGCACTTTCACAGCATCATCTTTTAGGATTTGAAATAGCTCAGCAGGAATTCTATCACCTTCACTAGCTTTGTTCATTGTGATGTTTCCTAAGATCTGCTTGACTTCACATTCCAGGATGTCTGGCTCTAGGTGAGTGGCCACACCATCGTGTTTATCTGGGTCATAAAGATCTTTTGGGTATAGTTCTTCATGTATTCTTGCCACCTCTTCTTAATATCTTATCCTTCTGTGAGGCTTATACTTTTTCTGTCCTTTATTGTGTCCATCTTTGCATGAAATGTTCCCTTGATATCTCTAATTTTCTTGAAGAGATCTCTAGTCTTTCCCATTCTACTTTTCCCTCTGTTTCTTTGCACTGATCCCTGAGGAAGGCTTTCTTATCTCTCCTTGCTATTCTTTGGACTCTGCATTCAGATGGGAATATCTTTCCTTTTCTCCCTTGCCGTTCCCTTCTCTTCTGTTCTCAGGTGTTTGTAAGGTCTCATCAGACAAGCATTTTGCCGTTTTGCATTTCTTTTTCTTGGAGATGGCTTTGATCACTGCCTCCTATACAATGTCACGAACCTCTGTCCACTGTTTTTCAGGCACTATGTCTATCAGATCTAATCCATTGAGTCTATTTGTCACTTCCACTGTATAATCATAAGGGATTTGATTTAGGTCATACCTGAATGGTCTAGTGGTTTCCCCTAGTTCCTTCAATTTCAGTCTGAATTTTGCAATAAGGAGTTCATGATCTGAGCCACAGTCAGCTCCTGGTCTTGTTTTTGCTGACTGTATAGGTCTTCTCCATCTTTGGCTGCAAAGGATATAATCAATCTGATTTTGGTATTGACTATCTGGATGTCCATGTTTAGAGTCTCTTGTGTTGTTGGAAGAGGGTGTTTGCTATGACCAGGACATTCTCTTGACAAAACTCTGTTAGCCTTTGCCCTGCTTCATTTTGTACTCCAGGGCCAAACTTGCCTATTACTTCAGGTGTCTCTTGACTTCCTACTTTCGCATTCCAGTCCCCTATGATGAAAAGGGCATCTTTTTAGGGTTTTAGTTCCAGAAGGTCTTTTAGGTCTTCATAGAACCGTTCAACTTCAGATTCTTCAACATTAGTGGTTGGGGCATAGAGTTGGATTACTGTGATACTGAATGGTTTGCTTTGGAAATGAACAGAGATCATTCCGTCACTTTTGAGACTGCACCTAAATACTGCATTTTGGAGTCTTTTGTTGACTATGAGGGCTACTCCATTTCTTCTAAGGGATTCTTGTCCACAATAGTACACGTTATGGTAATCTGAATTAAATTTGCGCATTCCAGTCCATTTTAGTTCACTGATTCCTAAAATGTTGATATTTACACTTGCCATCTCCTGTTTGACCACTTCCAATTTGCCTTGATTCATGGACCAAACATTCAGGTTCCTATGCAGTATTGCTCTTCACAACATCGGACTTTACTTCCATCGCCAGTCACATCCACAACTGGGCACTGTTTTCACTTTGGCTCCATTTCTTCATTCTCTCTGGAGTTATTTCTCCAGTCTCCTCCAGTAGCATATTGGGCACCAGCCAACCTGGGAAGTTTATCTTTCAGTGTCAATCTTTTTGCCTTTTCATACTGTTCATGGGGTTGTCAAGGCAAGAATACTGAAGTGGTTTGCCATTCTGTTCTCCAGTGGACCACATTTTGTCAGACTCTCCACCATGACCCGTCCATCATGGGTGGCCCTACACGGCATGGCTCATAGTTTCATTGAGTTAGACAAGGCTGTGCTCCATGTGGTCAGTTTGTTTAGTTTTCTGTGACTGAAACATCATGTATTTTAAATGTATGACACACAGTAGGCATTCAACATTATTGCTGCATAGAACACCCCAAAATAATCTGTAAAATTAAATATTAATGATTATTTGTATAACTGTTTCTCTGATGAAAATAATTATTTCTTATTGTCCATTAGTTTGTATTTAACTTATATGTTAATATGTGAAATCTCCACTAATAAGTTTTATTTAATATTTTCATCTTTAGTAACTCAAAGTGCTTCTACATTTATGAATACATTTAGATTCATAACATCATGGAGTGCAAGGAGGAAGCAGAGTTATGGTTCTATTTTGCAAGTAAATATTTTTAGGCAAGGGTTTCCCCAGTGGCTCAGCAGCAAAGAATCCATCTTTCAATGCAGGAGACGCAGGTTCGATCCCTGGGTCAGGAAGATCCCCTGGGGAAGGAAATGGCAACCCACTCCAGGATTCTTGTCTGGACAATCCCATGGCCAGAGGAGCCTGGTGGGCTACAGTCCCTGGGGTGGGAAAAAAAGAGTCAGACATGACATAGTGACTAAACGACAATAATAATTCTTGGGAAAGAATCAGATAAACAACTTCTTTAAGGTCAGTGTGGTGCCTGGGACTTCAATCCACATCTCTCAATCCCTTCTCAGCTTAAGTAGAAGCCAAATCTCATTTCTCAGGGCCTTCTTGCTTTCCTCAATTTTTATTTTCTATATCTGATCTTAAATTTAGGAGGACATGGGGACAGAGCCAAGATTCAACATCAGTTTACAAGGTTACCTTCTTATTTTGCTCAACAAATAGAGACGTCAGGAAGGTGCACAAGCCTGGCACCAAGCAGCCCTGGGCGATGAATCCAAGCTTTAGTTCAGCAAAGCAGATGATGTTGTCGCCAGTGTTCCAGTTCCAGCTGGGGATCTTTGGCAGAAAGGCCTATTTCAGGGTAGAAAGTAAGAGAAACAGTATCGTGGACACGGAAAACAAGCTAGTAACAAGCTAGTGGGCTCTCAGTGGGTAAAGAGAGGGAATGACAAGATAGGGGCAGGGAATTCTCTTAACACCAACTGCTATGTATAAAGTAGATAAGCAACAAGGATATGCAGTATAGCAGAGTGAAATATAGCCATTATTCTGAAATAACTTTAAACGGAGTGTAATCTATAAAAAAAACTGAATCACTACATCATTTCACAACATATACAAATACTGAATATTGTACACCTGAAACCAATATGACATTTTACATCAACTGTACTTCAACAAAACAAAGTACTGCTGTCTACTTCTCCCTTTAGATTTTTTCACACTCGCTTCATAAATTTAGGTCCTCCTGTGATTCATGGGGTTGCAAAGAGTCGGACACGACTGAGCGACTGAACTGAACTGAACTGATGTTGGTGTCATAAATATTTACAAATGTTATATCTTCTTGCTGGATTGACCCCTTTATCATATGCAATGCTCTTCTTTTAATCTGATTAAAGTCTTTGTTTTAAAGTCTATCTTGGCTGATACAGGTGTAGCTTCTTCAGATTTATTTTGCTTTCCATTGGTACGTGATATATTTTTCCATCCCCTCATTTTCAGTCTTGTGTGTGTCTTTATTTCTCCTTTTCACTAGCTTTTTTTCCCCCTGAGGTTTAATCTTGTTCTTTTCTTTAAAACATATTCCTCTGTTTCTTCCTTTTATTTGACTCTCTGTGTTGCCTTCTATGCATTAGATAAAATAGCCATCTCTCCCAGTTTTGAATGAGTGGACTTGTGCAATAGATGAATCTCATTGTTCAACCTTGCCTCAGGCCTTGGTTGTCTCTCAAACCTTCGTCATTGTCCAACTTGCCTAGTTATTTTAGCGGCGCTCAGTATTTAAGGCTGTGTCAAGACCTGTCAGAGACCCGAACGGAAGGATCTGAGTCAGCATCTAAATTCAGGATGACCGGATTCCAGACCATCAGGTCGCTTTTAAAGTATATAAACATAACTCTTGCCACATTGACATTTTTATGTGATTAATAATCTTAATGAGACTCCCAATTTCACCTACTACTGGCAAAAACCTTTTGTGTGTAGACCCACTAGAAAGTAGTAAGTTCATACATTACTTGGAGGAGCTAAGGTTCATCTAGGTCCGTAGACCCACAGAGGAGGAGACTGAACAGGCTATGATTTTGCAGTACCTTGTTATGGGACTGAAGTATCTGTATGATGACTCTGGTGTTAGGGTAATAGTTCTTGATAGAGAGCACCCTAGATAAATAACAAATATTCTCATTAGTGATGTGCCATGTCTAACATCTTTGTAATATAATTCAATACAAAGGTAAACTGATGTGTGCCTAAGTACAGGAAATGTATGTATTACAAAGTTCTTTGTTATGATCTTTAATAGCACACACGTGGGAGAATACTATGATTTTAGTGACTTAGCAAATTATATCTATGGTAAGGTCAGCTCGTGGTATTAAGAGACTGTGGTCATCTGGGACCAATTCTTACGGAGGAATTTTCATACACTGTAGCTTTCAAACTCAAACACATTAATTTCAAAAAAATAAAATAAAATAAAATAGGGACCGAATTGCTGTCTATCGTTGAAGTAGCTCATAGACTGTCTAACACAACTTCCTCAAAACAACTTTTGCAAAGTAAAAAACTAAGATCCTTCTCACATTTACTGCATAGCGCAAGTTTCTCAGCCTTTCCTCGCTTTTTGTAGAGTCACCTTCAGCTATATACATTTATTTTGCTCTGAGGACCAACAGGTTATGTGGGTTAGGTACAATGGCATTGCTATCACAATGATCATTTAAATATCTTACCACACATTAAGCCCCTGCTCATGGATAGTTCAGTTCAGGATGGTAACACTATCCATACCCATCTCGAAAATATGGCCAAGAGTCAAAAGTGCACCATACTGAACCACACACAACCTTTCACTAAGACTCCTGGCAAAAACCCCAGTAAATAAAGTCTCCAAATAAGGTTCACAAATCATACATGCTGTCTTTATTTTTGAGGTGACGTTAGTGAGAAAGGCGCTATCTGAACAGTTTATCGGTTATCTGTATGTTTGCTTTTTAAATTTACACAGCTGTTATTCATATAGAACTCCAGGAAAGTAAGTGGAAAAGCACATCAACATATAGAAAACTCTATTTTGACTTCCTTTTTTCATATATCTGCTGTCTCTGGGGGCAAAAAATAAGGCAGAAACCTGGAATATGATGAATCCTCTGTGCTATGATAGATGACACCTGTTTAGTCCTATGTACTGGGCTTTATTTTAAAGGAGAGAAAATGAAGACCAGGATCTGAACATATAAGACACAGCGCCAGCTTCTTACCTCATAATGTTTGAAGAGTCTTCAGCATGTGAATCACTGCACAGAGGGTTGGCTATGATCAGGCACGCTTCTGCAGAGTCCACCTATTCTTCAAGATGAAACAGCAGTCACCTAGTTAATTGTATGGGCAATGCTTGCCTGTTCCCATTTGGGGTTTTCTTAGGGTTCTGTCTCCTGGAACATGCTTAGTCACCCAGTCGTGTCTTGACTCTTTGTAACCCCATGGATGGTAGTCTGCAAGGCTCCTCTGTCCTTGGAGCTTCCCAGGCCAGAATAGTGGAGTAGGTGGCCCCGGAGTAGAAGACCCCTACTCCAGGGATCTTCCTGAACCAGGAACTGAACCTGTGTACCATGTATCTCCTGCATAACAGGTAGATTCTTCCTCACTGAGCCACCTAGGCAGCCCATGGTTTTGTCATAGAATTCCGATAAGAAAGAGAGCACACTTTAGAAGGACTGGTGATAAGGATATCTGAGAGAGGCACCTTAGATGGATCGGGGTCCCTGAAACAGATGCAGATTGCTTTAAAATGGGAATAGTGCATAGTGATATTTTTCCTATCATCCAAAAACATCAATTTATGAGCAGTGATGAGCGATAAGACCTTTTAAGCAATTGCATGAGCAATAAGACCTTTTAAGCAATTGCCTTTCAGGTTAGCAAAAAAAAAAAAAAAAAAATTACTGAAGAGGTTCTTATCCCAAGTTGCAGGGATGAGAAAGATTATTTTGCCTGTGTCAGTTTTTGCTTCACTTCTTTGTGTTGACTCTATAGATCTCTGCTTTAAAAACTGAAGCTTTTGGTATATGTGATTCTTTGAAACCTAAAACATGAAAGGATGCTGGCCTTGATCTAAAATGAAAGATGTCTAGAGGGTGTGTATCTGTCTTAGTCTCAGCTTAAATGTGATCTCTGCTATCTTCATTCATGCCCTTTCAATCAGAGGGCTTATCAGTGTGTTTAGGAGAGGTTGGTGAAAGCTGACAGACTCCTAGAAATCTGTCATCTGGTAAGAATCCTACTTGGACAGAAAGATCTAACACACTTCTGCTATCCACAATTTTTCCAGATCTATTAGAATGATAAAATAAAACTGTTGTAGATAGAGATTTCAGTGAAATAAAAAGTTAAAATATAAGGGTATATAAACAGTGAGGTCAGCTTGGTATTTGTCAAAAAGGATTTGAAGGTCAATTGCTAACACTTCCTCTATGATCAGTTTTTTTAAGTTGAAGAAGTCATATTTCCCCCAGTTAAGAGTTTGGAGTAATACCTTTGGGAAGAGCAACACGCTATCATCTTAATTGCTGCAGCTTAGGGAAACGACAAGGAGGAAAAGAACTAGATCTTACCGCAACTCGCCTCAGATCCTCCCACTTCAGTGCAGACCCAGAAACAAAGGTTGTATAGGCCATGTGGCACTTAAATATGGTTTCCAATTCCAACGAAGGAAGGACCCTGGACAAACGAGGCCATGTCAAAGATGGAAAAAGAAGAGTGGCTTTGGTTTAGAGACTATTATTTAGTGCATTTAATAAAAACCCTAATACTCTTGGAAAATATCCATCCACCATTATTAATCCCCATGCTCAAGTGATGTTGATCCCATTAACCTAAATCTAGGAATGAGTCTGAAGCTCAGGTACATCAATCACAGTGATGTAAAAAAATGCAAATTGAATGAATGCCAAAAAAAGAAGGAATTACTAAGAATAAGGAAGTTCAGGATCAGATGAGAATATTTCAATTATTCAAAAAGACATAGCATTTTAAAACAACTAAATGAAATAGTTTCTAAATATGTAAACATTTTAACAAAACTGGAGAGACAAATAGATGAATCTGCCACTGTAATAAAATATCTCAATGCATCTCTTTCAATTATTGACAGATCAAAGGGGAAAATGATAATCAAGTTTGATATTTATAAATTCTGCAAACAACTTTAGAACATTTTTCATTTTGACTGAGGCAAGATTGACAATTAAAATTATAAAACATTTAGTGAATCTGCCTGTAATGTGGGAGACCTGAGTTCGATCCCTGGGTTGGGAAGATCCCCTGAAGATGGGAAAGGCTACCCACTCCAGTATTCTGGCCCGGAGAATTCCATGGACTGTATAGTTCATGGGGTCGCAAACAGTCAGATACAACTGAGTGACTTTCACTTTTTCACTTTAGTGTATGACATGATTTGATAGATGTATATACTGTGAAAGACTCCTCCCATTGAGTCAATTAACACATCCATCACACCTCACACATTTACCTTTTGTGGGGGTGACGACATTTAAATTCTACTCTCTTAGCAAATTTCAATTATACAATAGTGTTATCAACTATGGTCACCATGTTTTATGTTAGATCCTCAGACTTTATTCATCTTAAAACTGAAAGTCTGTACCCTTTTACCAAATCTCTCCCTATTTCTCCCAATTCCCAACCCTTGGCAAACCATCTCTCTGCTTTGTTTGCAAGGATGACTTTTTTTTAGATTTCAGACGTAAGTGACAACATGATCTAATTTAACAACATGGATGAATGGAAGATTAATATACACAAGTCAATTTGCTTTATAATACCAAAAGCAAACAACTAGAAAATACAATTAATAAGACACTGCTTCCAATAGTATCAGAAAATATCAATTACCTATAAAATATATGTCATATACATTTATTACAATATAAATATGTAAAATTATATAATATATAAAAAACATCAGCAAGCTAGGAAATTTTGCAATATTATTAAGAAACACTAATCGAGAACTACATAAATAGATAACCATAATATAGTCAGAGTTAGACATTGTAACACAAAGAAGTAAATTTTGAGTTAAAGGTTCAATGAGATTCTCATCAATTTCCGAAGTTTTTCATAGTTCATGATAAAGTGATTATAAAAATTATATGGAAGATAAAGGGCCAAGAAGAGCTCGTCAATTATTGAATAAAGATAAGCAAGGAGGAAAAATTTGCCCTAAGATATATAAGGATTAATTATGAACCTTAGTAATTAAAAAAGTATAGTATTAATGCAGTGACAGATAAACTGATTAAAAAAAAAATGAAAACAGAAGAGACCTATTCATACTGGCAGCAAGTCAGATCAGTGAGGGGAAAAGGATTTATTCAAAAACTAGCATTGATAAAATCAGTGTCTATGGAAAAAGATGAAATTTTATTCATGTGTCATGTCACACAAAAACCAAATTCCAGTAGAATTAGGAATTTAAAACAAAAAAAAAATCAAAAATTCTTTATAGGAAAAGCAGTTAAATACCTTATTTAAAGGGACTTCCCTGGTGCTCCAATGGCTAAAACTCTGAGCTCCTGATGCAGGAGGCCTGGGTTTGATCTCTGGTCAGGGAACTAGATCCTATATGCAGCAACTAAGAGCTCACATGCCGCAAATAAAGAGACCCCTAATGTTGCAACTAAGATCTGGTACAGCCAAATAAATAAATAAAAATAAATATTTTGAAAACCTTTTATATACCAGGATAGGGAAAAATTCTAAGCAAAAACAAAAAGTTCTTAATTAAATATAGTTGAAAATATTGAAAATATGAACAATAATATTAAAACCTTTTGAATATCAAAAGACATCTAATACTCTGAGAAAATACAAGTTACAAACTGGAAGAATATAGCTACAGTTCACATCACTGATGAAGAATTAGTGTCAGAATATTTTAAGCTCTCCTAGAAATTAAGAAAAACCCTACCAACAATCCAGTAGGGAAATGGGCAAAATGCATGAATAGACATTTCATAGAAAGATGAAACACGTATGGGTAATGAACATGAAGAGAAACTACGCCCTTTGTGATAAGGGGCATGTAAATCAAAACCACAGTGAGATTCCATTTTATACTGACTGCATTGTAAAGATGAAAAAGTATGACCATGTCAACTGTTAGAAAAAAGGACAGATGTTTAGATACACAAAGTCCCTTACCCATTGCTAATAAGCTTCAAAAATGGTGTACACACTTGGCAAAACATGCTGTTATCTCCTAAAATGAACGTTCACATTTTTTTTATACCATTAAACCACGACCGCTCCTCCTCACACACACATAGACACTCTTGCACAGGCCCACCAAGAGCCATATACAGGCCACGTTAATAACAAAACTACTTGCAACAGAAAAATCTAGAAACAATTCAAATCACACCAAGAGTCGATAAATAAAGTTTACTCTGTCAATGAAATCATACAACAATGGAAAAAAAGTGAAAGTGTTAGTTGCTCAGTGGTGTCTGACTTTTTGCAACCCTATGGACTATAGCCCTCCAGGCTTCTCTGTCCACGGAATTCTCTAGGCAAGAATACTGGAGTGAGAAGCCATTCCCTTCTCCAAACACCAATTAACTATAGCAACACTCAGAAATACGAGTGTATCTTAGAAATATAAAATAAGGAGAGTCTAAGTACTACAATATTCCATTGGTAAGATCCTCCTTCTGCATAGGTAAATATATTTAAATATTTTAAAGAGTATATATAAATGTAATAAAACTACAGGAGAGATAAAGAATGAAAATGATGATGGACAAAAAACAGAGCAGGATGAAATGTGGGAAAGACCATATAGTTGGGTATAGATGGTGTCTTACATTTTGTCTTGATGGTGACTTCATACATGCTGTGCTTGGCTAAGTCACTGCAGTTGGGTCAACTCTTTGCGACCCCATGGACTGTAGCCTGCCAGGCTCCTCTATTCATGGGAATTCTCCAGGCAAGAACACTGGAGTGGGTTGCCATGCCCTGCTCCATGGGATCTTCCCAACCCATGATCAAACCCACATCTCTTGTGTCTCCTGCGTTGGCAGGGGGTTCTTTACCTCTAGCGGCACCTAGGAAGCCTGGTGAGTTCATGTACTGGGGCTTAGAACATTATCAAAACAAACTAATCAGAAAAATAAATAACCAAAATGTGCTTATGTATAAGTCAGTTACTAAGGTTGCTGTAAGAATTATGATAAATTCAGTTCCAATTTCTCAACACTGAAAAAGAAAACTACAACTGATCATGTCATCCCTCTGCTCAAAATCACCAAGAATGCAGAGCTGACTTGGAGAAAAGGCAACTTCCTTAAAGCCAAATCCTTACAATAGACTATATAACACTTTTATTATCTGGCCCACTACCAACTGGAATATTTAGAAATTTTCTGAGTAAAAGAGAATTATCAATCCTCTTGACTAAAACTTCCTTTGTTCCCTTAAAACATATGTGGACAAGAGAGAGCTTTGCATATCCCCATAAATTAAACATCACTAGAGCTGGGACTTCTGTTTCCAGGAACAGTAAATTGGGTAACTTCAGCCAGTCTTCTACTAAGGATATATAAAAATACTAGATGAAATATGAAAATATCTCCTAATAAGTCATAAGAGATAAAACCAGACTATGAATAATTACCAGGCCAAAACTGAGAACAAATCAAGGTCTTGGAGGTTAAGTCTGGTTTTGTTTTTCTTTTTTTTCCCCCTGAAAGCATTGGGTAATTCAGAAGAAGCACTGACCAAAATGAGCTAACATATATAGCTGACTCATTTTGCTGTAAAGTAGAAACTAACACAATATTCTAAAGCAACTATACACCAATAAAATTAATTTAAAAACTTCTATAAGACTGAAAAATAATAAATAAATAAAATAAACATGTGAAACATGCTATCACTATGCTAAAGGTCAGCTGGTGGTATCACAGGGCAAAGTGTCCAAAAACAGCCCAGCTCTGCTGATACACAAAATGAAGAGTTTGATAACTCCTCCAAATTTTAACCTGGCATGACTGAAGTATGGAGACACGGAGTATAAAACTGAATAAAACTAGTTTTCAGATTGACTTCCATTCTTAGTTTCTCACCTACATAATACAAAGAACCTCAAGCCTTGAATTATGGATTTATATGGTCTTGAGGCAGAAGTGCCCCACTGTACTTGGAAGAAGTAAAGAAATATCCTCTCTGTAAGAATGTAGCATTTTTCTAGGCCACAAGTTATCTACATATAGTTTTTTTTTAATATAAGAGTCAGCACATAATCTATGATAAGAAAGCACACAAAGGAAAGAAGATACTATGAGGAACATCAAGTACAAATAACAGACAATAAAAATCAAAGACTTATTGACAAATGCACACTTTTGATACTATGTATAAAATAGGTAACTAATGAGAACATAGTATATAGCACAGGGAACATTGCTAAATGCACTGTGGTGATCTGAACCAGAAGGAAGTCCAAAACGAAGGGGATATGTACACATATACAGCTGATTCATTTTGCTGTAAAGTGGAAACTAACACAACATTGTAAAGCAACTATACTCCAATAAAATTAATTTAAAAAATTCCTATAAGATTGAAAAAGAATAAATAAATAAAATAAACATGTGAAACATGCTATCACCATGCTAAGGGTCAGCTGGAAAAAAAAAAAGACTCCAGGCACCGAATTACTAGTCACAAATTACAACATAATTATATTTATTTTATTGAAACAAATGATAAGCCTGGGAACACAAGAATCTAAAAACAGAATATCTGAAACAGAACAAAATATAAGCTCTAGAAAACTAAAAAATACAATAACTGAAACGAAAAGCTCAATGAGTGAGTTTGTAAACAGATTAAACACAGACAAAGAGAGAAGTAGTAAACTGGAAGGTAGGTCAGAATAAATTATCCAGAATGTAATACCAAGATACAAAAAAGAAGGGAAATATAAAAAAGAAGATAAGAAATATATTTGGTACAGTAAAGAAAAAGGACTAATACACTTATAATTGAATCCCCAGGAAAGGAGGATGAAGAACATGGTGACAAGGGCAATATTTGAAAAAGTAATTGAGAATCTGCCAAAAATGGTGGAAAACACTGATCCAGAGACTCAGAAAGATTCATGAATACCAAGCACAATCAGTTCAGCTCAGTCGCTCAGTCGTGTCTGACTCTTTGCAACCCCATGGACTGCAGCACGCCAGGCTTCCCAGTCCATCACCAACTCCTGGAGTTTACTCAAAACTCATGTCCAAGCACAATAAATGATCAGAAATTCAAATCTACACACATCATAGTCAAAGTATAACATGCTTTCATATTAACTACTACATATAATCTTTTATGAATCTGCCTGCAATGCAGGAGACCCCGGTTTGATCCCTGGGTCAGGAAGATCCCCTGGAGAAGGGATAGGCTACCCACTCCAATATTCTTGGGCTTCGCTGGTAGCTCAGATCATAAAGAATGCGCCTGTGATGTGGGAGACCTGAGTTTGATCCCTGGGTTGGGAAGATCCCCTGGATAAGGAAAGGCTACCCACTCCAGTATTCTTGCCTGGAGAATTCCACAGACAGAGGAGCCTGACAGGCTACAGTCCATGGGGTTGCAAAGAGTCAGTCACGACTGAGTGACTTTCACTTTCACTGTGATCTTTTAAGAAGATAATTCATTAAAGAAAATCATTGAACAGACTTCTTAACAGCAATAACAAAACCAGGAAATCAACAGAATAATACTTCATGGTTCTTCAGGACGAAAGGTAGCAGCTTAGAACCCTATATTCATAAAATCATCTTTCAAGAATGAGAACAAAATCAAGATGTCTTTACATTTAAATGAAAGAATTTGTTACTGGCAGATCTGTACTTAATTCAGGATAAAAATGGGGAAGAAAGCATAATGGAAACCAATACGAAGAAGAATATGTATATATATGTAGAATATGTGTGAATATATAAAAATATGCATATATGAATCACCTTGCTGTATACCAGAAACTAATACAATGCTATAAGTCAACTACACTCCAACTTTTTTTTTTAAGGGCAGGATAACAGTCATTTCATAAGACGGAATCCAAATGGCTTATGCATTTGAATATATTCTTGACCTAATTACCAACCAGAAAAATGAGATGAAAAAACCACAGTATGAGACACTGTTTTACAAAATGCTATTCTGAAGAATGAATGGCTCAAATGAAAAAGACTGATGTATCCAAGTGTCAGGTAGGGTGGGAAGTTACATTTTAACTGGTAGTAAGGGTACAGGGCAACAGACACTCTCAGGGCTGCTGGTGGAAGCGCAGACCAGAATAAACATTTTGGATGACAGAAAAAACATTCTGGACGACTGACAGTTCTATTAGAGGAAGATTTAGTACCCTGCAATTTTACTCCTGGGGACCAGGACACATATACAAGAACTTTCAAAGCAACATTCTTCATAATAGCTGAAATTGAGGAGAAATGTCAACCAACAGTAGAATGGATTAAGAAAAATTGTGGTGTATTCGTATAATGGAATGCTTTGCCGCACAGCAATGAAAATGAATAGGTACCACTATCTCCGGCTGCAACAAGGATGGATCTCACAAACGCAGTATTGAGGTAAATCAATCTGTATCCCATTTATGTGAGTTTAAAAACAGGAAAAATGTCAGGAGATAGGGATTAATAAATGTAAGGTATCAAGTCAAAATCATAATTACCTCTAGGAGCTAAAGATGGGGCCACAGTTGGGGAAGGTTTTGCTGGAAGGCTGGCAATAGAATATATCTTGATTTTGGTGATGGTTACATGGATGTTTGCTTTACAAAAATTCATTTTAATGTACACTGTAATTCTGTGTAATTTTCTGAGTTATAATTTAGGATAAAGAGTTTTAAACATGGTACTTAATTATTATCTATGCTCCAATGACTCATGGGCAACTCTTGGAAGTTTTTCACTTAACTTTTACTCTTATGAGATTATTTAATATTGAAGAAATTAAAAAATTTTTATTGCTACACACGTGATATAGATATTGGAAAATATTTAATGATACACATATGAAAATGAGGTGATCATTATGTACTGAAAAAAAATTTGAGGAAATGTACTGTCTTCATAAAACCAACATTTATTAGCCATAATGATATAAATATTCATTGCAGCTGTAATTACAAATTAGAAGATAACTCTATTGGAACAACTGAAGGAGGCAAAGTGGAGCAGAGGGCTGAATAATGTTCATCTGAAAAATATCAAGTGACGAGTAAATACTGTGTACAACTGAGGAGTCCAAAGAGTGATAAACATAAATTTAAACGTAAAAGAAATATTAAATCTGAAAGAGTTTAGTTATCTCTGAGCAGTAAGACTGGAAAAAATTGTAAGGGGTTAAATATTTGGTAGTAAGCATTGAAGTTCCAATACATTGGCCACCTGGTGCGAAGAGCTGACTCATTGGAAAAGGCCTTGATGAAGATTGAAGGGGAGAGGAAAAAGGCGCAGCAGAGGATGAGATGGTTAGACAGCATCACCAACGCAGTGGCCATGAGTCTGAGCAAACTCAGAGAGATAGTAAAGAACAGGAAGCCTGGTGTGCTGCAGTTCATGGGATGCAAAGAGTCAAACACAACTTAACAAGTGAACAACATTTTGCTACTGATGTGTATGTTCATATGCTGCTTTCTGGAGCAGTACTATCTTCTCGATTACTACATGGATCTGCTCCACCCCCCAATGAGTGTTGAATTAGGTGTCTCTTACATGTAATGATAATGTGCCTATGTGTACATGATTTTATATGTGATGACAATGTGCCTGTGTGTACATGATTTTCATTTATCCTGATCAGCATTACTGTACCTTTCCAATCTGACAACTGTTATCTTTTTTTGGTTCTAAGAAGTTTTTACTTCTTCATTTAATTCTGAAAGATTGCACATATACAAAGCGCATAGGATGTATGCATTTAATACAAAGAATAACAAATCAATATTTATGTTCGACTGAGCTCAACTGGGTAAGTCTTCTGTTCCATGTGGTTTCATTGCAGTCACGTACGTGACTGCATTTAACTGAGAACCCTAGTGGGAAGAATCTCTGAAAAAGTACCACTTTCATGTCCATTAGAGCTGAAATTTGCGGCTCAGATGATACAGAATCTGCCTGTAATGCAGAAGACCTGGGTTTGATCCTGGGTCAGGAAGATCCCCTGGAGAAGGGAATGGCAACCCACTCCAGGATTCTTGCCCAGAGAATCACAAAGAGTTGGTCACAAAGAGTTGGACATGACTGAGCAACTAATACACACACACACACACACACACACACACACACACACACGTCTATTTCCTCAGCTGGACTTTTCGAGGAGCTGGCAGCTGGATGGGCTTCATTCCCCTCAGAGGAGTTCTTACTTAGTGTTCCAGAGCTCCAAAATACTGAATGCAGAAGCTCCCAGGCTTCTTATGGGTTGGTTCTTTAACTGGCTTGGTCATTTACATATATTTCACTAAAATATATGTACATATATTTTATATATTATATGTACATATATTACATATTATTTTTATGTATATAATATATATGTATATATACATCAATATACACATTATATACATATATACATTTATATACACATATATACATTTATATGTACATATATTGCATATATTTCATTAAAATGAGTTGAAAGGCCAGCTCAGATCAAGAGAAAGGAGAATAGAAGACTCCATTCTTGATGGGAGAAAGAGAATGTGTGTAAACAGCTGGGAGATATTTCTGATAGTTACCTTAAAAAAAAAAATCTACCACCATTTTCCCTCTGCTACCTTCTCTTTATCAAGTAAAGCCAGAGGCCAGCCCAGATTCACTAAGAGAAGCAGCATGAACGGACGGTAAAAGAAGGAAAGGCAATGTGAACTTTGGCACCAAAGGAAAGTCCACCAGAATCACAGACTGCGATCATCACTTTAAAGCAAACAAATGGAGTGATGAGATAGGAGGGTTCCAACAGGCTAACTCAGTTTGGCCGGAGAAGGGCTCTGAGTGCTGGGGGATGAAAATAAATCATTCAATTCCAGTAGGAGAGATTCTGAGCAAAAAGAACAGATCAATAAAGTAGCCTTTACAGAAGTTCAGGGGAGACAAGAGAGGAACTCTGAACAGGGTTGTGATAGAGGAACCTGGTGGGCTATATATAGCCCATGGGGTCAAACAGTCGGACATGACTGAGCAGCTAGCACTTTCACCTTCAGGGCAGACGAAATGATAGAAACAGAATGAGGACACATACGCAGGGTCTGAGGAAGAAAGGCATGCCCAAGACTACGCTTAGTTTTCTGTTTTAAGGATTGGCATTGATGAGATGCCACTTGCTGAGATAAGAAATGCTGTTTACTTTCTTTCTTGTTTTATTTTTAATTTGCCTTGTGAGATGGAAAAGCTGGACTTGAGATCATGAATTTACTTTTGAAAATGCTGAGTCTGAGGGGTCTTTGAAACACTTGGGGGAAAATATCCAGGAAGCTACTAGTTGCCTGACTATGAAGCCACAAAGAATGTCCAGTGGGGATATCAATTTTAGAGTAGTCTTCAGAAAGTGAAGTGAAAGTCGCTCAGTCATGTCCAACTCTTTGCGACCCTGTAAACTATACAGTCCATGGAATTCTCCGGGCGAGAATCTGGAGTGGGTAGCCTTTCCCTCCTCCAGGGGATCTTCCCAACCCAGGGACTGAACCCAGGTCTTGCGCATTGCAGGCAGATTCTTTGCCAGTTGAACCATAACGGAAGCCCAAGAATACTGGAGAGGGTAGCCTATCCCTTCTCCAGTGGATCTTCCCAACCCAGGAATTGAACCAGGGTCTCCTGCATTGCAGGTGGATTCTTTACCAACTGAGCTATGAAGGGGAGTCTTCAGAATATAGATGTAATTGACAAAAGTCTGGACAAGCCACTCCCAACATTTAAGACACTTCAATCATTATCTTGACAAGTACCTACAATAACCTGCATTGTTCTATGAAAATACAGCAACGGGTAAAAGATGTAACTTTCCACACACTTAATGATTTTCTCTCTGTCTCAACTGGATTACAATTATTAGCCTTTTATCACTGGTTTTAACACTCCGGGTCTTTTGTTTGTTTACTATGTTTTAAACAAGGGTCCTAGTAATGCAAAATTACTGAAAAGACAGGCATGACAATGATCCTGAATCAGGCTCTTGGCTTTCTATCCACAGCACCATAAAGGAACTCAGAAGGCTTACTGGTCATCTCATACCCAAGAGCCCAAGGTAACGGTTGGTTGAAGGTGTCATAATGTAAAGAGTACGGTGTTCAACTACGAAAGGCATGAAGAAGGCTGAGGTGACCCCACATGCAATCGTGGATAAGACCAAACTGTCATTTCATATCTGGCTGACTTTAGTGGATAATGGATTGACAATTTAGAAAAATAAAGAAGTTAGTTCCCTACATATTCGCGTGTTGTGCATGCTCAGATGTGTCCGACTCTTTGCAACCCCTTGGACCATAGCAGACCAGATTCTTCTGTCTCTGGGATTTACCATGCAAGAATACTGGAGCAGGTTGCCATTTCCTTCTCCATGGGGGTCTTTCCAACCCAGGGATTGAATCATGTCTCTTGCATCTCCTGCAGTGGCAGGTGGATTTTTTTTTTTTTAATCACTGAGCCACCTGTGAAGCCCTCCCTACACATTACACAAAGTCAATTCCAGAGAGCTTAAATACAAAATATTTCAATATAAAAACCTAAAAATGTTAAGAAATAGTTAGTAATTTTAGAACAGATAGATTTAAGAACATCAGAAAGGCAAGAAGTCAAAAGGGAAATAGTTGATAGATTGGAGCCTCTGTAAATTGAATGCTTCTTCATTAAGATACAAGCACACACAAAAATTAAAAGACAAAAGGGGAGGGAAATTTACAACATATGACACAAAGAAGCTAATATAAAAGTATACTAAGTGCTTAAAAGTCAGTAAAGTAAGAGACAACCCTCCTTATATAAAAGAAAATAAAATAAATGAAGAGAATTCCAAAAAATCAGCAAACCATCAAAACACAAAAGTTGCTCAACCTCATTAGGAACCAAAATTTTAAATACAGAACAATTAGAAACCATTTTGCCTACTTAAAACTCTTTTTGTGTTAAAGAGGCACTTCCCACTGTTTCACAAAATATCTGACTTGGACTCTGGTCCTAAAAAGATAAACCACATAAAACAAATTCATCATCATCAAACAATGCTTTCTGCATCTAGCTGAACTCTGCCTTTGCAATTCTGAGAATTGACAGAATAATAATCATGAATTGCACCAAACTAGCACACAAAATTAAGGTTATACATAATAATACGTGTTATTGTTGTTGTTATTTAGTCGCTAAGTTGCTTCTGACTCTGTGTGACCCCATGGACTGCAGCACTCCAGACTCCTCTGTCCCCTACTCTCTCCCAGAGTTGGCTCAAATTCATGTCCATTGAGTTGGTGATGCTATCTAACCACCTCATCCTCTGGTGCTCTTTTCTCCTCTTGCCTTCAGCTTTTCACAGCATCAGTCTTTTTCAATCACTTAAATAAGATTAGCACCTGTACAGAAAAAAATCTGGCAAGATATAGCCCAGAATAATATTTTCATAGGTTAACTCTGGTCATGAACTGCTTTTTCCTTACTTTTTGCTGATTAATGACTTCCTACTTTTAAAGATCAATGCTGTAAGGGCAATTTTCTTCCATTACAAATATTCACACATATTTTAAGTAGCCCCTGCTCATAGGCCATACAGACATACTTACTCTCCCAGGAAAACAATCTCAATATTGATCTCCCCTGATTTGTGGCGGAGAAAGTTTCTCAGGAAAGCCGTCACACTGTCCACAGTGATGTTCCCACACACCACAATGAACCTAGAAAGTAAGAACAAGGTGGGGTGGGTCATCCCAGGAACAGAAGTATCTTCCAGTCTAGATTTAGAGATGGACTCCTAGCTTAGACAGCATATTAAAAAGCAGAGACATTCCTTTGTCGACAAAGGTCCATCTAGTCAAGGTTATGGTTTTTCCCGTGGTCACGTATGGATGTGAGAGTTGGTCTATAGAGAAAGCTGAGCACTGAAGAAATGATGCTTTTGAACTGTGGTGTTGGAGAAGACTCTTGAGAGTCCCTTAGACTGCAAGGAGAGCTAACCAGTCCATCCTAAAGGAAATCAGTCCTGAATATTCATTGGAAGGACTGATGCTGAAGCTGAAACTCCAGTACTCTGGCCACCTGATGCGAAGAACTGACTCATTGGAAAAGACCCTGATGCTCGGAAAGATTGAAGGCAGGAGGAAAAGGGGATGACAGAGGATGAGATGGTTGGATGGCATCACCAACTCAATCGACATGAGTTTGAGTAAACTCCGGGAGTTGGTGATAGACAGGGAGGCCTGGTGTGCTGCGGTCCATGGGGTCGCAGAGAGTCGGACACAACTGAGCGACTGAACTGAACTGAACTTAGCTTAAATCAAATAAAGCTGGTATTTGTTCCACCCAGATTTTAAATTTAAAGACACCAAGGACTGCATCTCTAATATAGAAAAACAGCCTCAGATTCTGTAGGGAATGATTCTACACTTTCAATAGCACCTAACGTTTTAGGCATATGAGGACAACTGTTGCAACCGCTAGATTTTTCTTGCTTATTTACAGCCTGTGATGGACTGGCACGTGTGTTCATTACACTTGATTTTCACTTGACTCCTGATTAGCTGGTGTAGTCTTTTTTCACTGACAAACAACTAATCATTGGAAAGACTGACTAATTTTCCCAGTCACATACTATGGTTGAGCAGCACCAGAATCCAGGTTATTTTGGTTTATCTTCTGTATCTAAAATTACCCAGTAGTTACAAAAAAAGTGAGTCCAGTGGAGAGACATCTCAGAGAGGCCCACAGATCTATGCATGTAACCTTTATGGTGAAAAAGAGCTGTCAGTTTCCTTAGGCTTAGTATACATAAGGAAGCTATTCCACTCCACCCCCATTAGTTCTGTAAGAAAGCTGAAAGTCTAATTTTAGCCTCAAACTTAAATTTTTCAGACCTCACTGACTGACTTGGTATGTTTTATCCCTTTCTTCAGATGGGCCAGGTCAGATTTTTGGCTTATCTAGGTCATTTCATTGTTGTCAGTTCATCTTGGTTTTTTATTTTCTCTTCCTACTCCTGAGTCAATCTTGGTTTTTATCCAACTGTGTTAAGACATCATTTCATAGGAGCTCATCCCCACTGTGCCTCTTTCCGCAACAGCAGGTAAGAATTGTTCCAAATTTAAGATCTCCAATTCATTATCTTCTTCTTGTTCAGTCACTAAGTCATGTCCGACTCTCCATGACCTCATGGACTCCAGCATGTTAGGCTTTCCTGTCCTTCACTGTCTCCCAGAGTTTGCTCAAACTCATGTCCGTACAGTCAGTGATGCTATCCAATTATCTTATCCTCTGTCGTCCCCTTCTCCTGCCTTCAATCTTTCCCAGCATCAGGGTCTTTTCCAATGAGTCAGCACTTCGCATCAGATGGCCAAAGTATTGGAGTTTCAGCTTCAGCATCAGTCCTTTCAATGAATATTCAGGATTGATTTCCTTTAGGACTGACTGGTTTGACCTTCCTCTTAGGTATGAAAAACCATGATGGCAATGGAGGTAACATGCATCCACAGAGCAATCGTGTAAAAGTAACTCTGACTCCACTTTGCTCCTGGGAATAAATGGCTGTGGTATGGACAGAACAGGTGATCTGTGAAGGACTGGAGGAAAGAAATTCCTCCTCACTCGAGCAAACCTCTTTCTGTCATGAGCCCCACAAGCTTAAGGGGAGTCTGGGCTGAGAAAACTGACTTGAATTAATTGTTTTCAATTCAAACCATGACTTTAACTTGATCCACTATGTAAAGTTAGTCATGAGTCAACCACATGATTAGAATGAATAAAACCATTAGTAATGGATCTAAGAGAACAGTCATGATAAGGAATGTGCAAACACTGGCACAATCAACATTTGACACTGAATGACAATATATCTGTAATAACTTTAACTTATTTAATTTTCTTATGTGTCTCTAGATATATGAATCAAGTAGCAAATATCATCTTCTCATGGTATCTACTCTAGCACAGCCCTCTTTGAGTGAGTGAAGACCTTGCCCATATATCCACCTAGGCCAGGCAATAGTGTTCAGAAAGAGACAGCGACCAGCAGAGTATCTCAAACTGCAGAAATTATACCCTAAAGCTACTTACTTCTTCCCTTTGACCACTCGATAGGGACTGGTGTATTTCTTCTGGTTGGCAAAAAGTTCCACCATTTCGGGGATGTAGTTGGCGAACAGTACCTAAAAATGATCAGCAAATAAAACCTTAGGTCTCACTATGTCCAAGGATACTCCAAAATTCCAAGATGGCAAAGGAGAAAGAAGGTCCATAAAATGTTCTTTCTTATAACAAAGACATGGCTATGAACCGTGCTTTTAAAAGCACAGTTTAAAATTTAAAAGCAATTTCTTCCTTTACTTCAGGCTTTGGATTTGGCTAAAATTTAACAGAATGCACTTCAACCTTCAAAAAGATGAAAGCAAAGACAAGCAGTAAGACAACCTCCCCATCCGTCTGGTCCTGCTATCACTTCTAACAGCCCTTCTGACTCTTCCATTTGATCCTATTTGGGGCTTTGGGGGAAAAAAAACACATGGGACAGAGTGGAACCCCACTAAGGGGAAATGATAGAAATGAGGGGCTGTAACAGTTATATGGACAGCAAGATGTCAGAAAAGTAGACTGGATGGGAGGGGAGTTTAGGGGAGAAGGTACATGTATGTGTATGGCTGAGTCCCTTTGTGGTCCACCTAAAACCATCACAACATTGTTGATCAGTTATACTCCAATACAAAATAAAAAGTTAAAAAAAGAAAGGTAGAATGGAGAACTCTGGGATGGTCTTTAAAGAATTGAAATTAAAATCACTGAAAAAGGAGGCTTCCTTTGTCCTGGACACACTCCTGAATCAAGCACAGATATTCCCTTATCTGTAGTAAAATGTTGGCATGGAGAGAGCTTACTCATCTGAGCTGGAAAGAACATTACATCCAGCAGATCAAACCTCAAGTCCCCTTCCTCCTTGGAAGAAAGACTTTAATCTGATGGGCAAAAGATGAAGGAAGATGAGGTTGCCCAGATCAGTGTAGAGGCTAATTAGGAAGGTCTGCTTTCCTTTGTCTACTTCCTTCACCCCCGGCAATGAAGCAATTGTGTCATGGGCTCCAGAGGATGCAGTCTGAAACACATGGGATTCACTTATCTCTGCATTTTCATTTGACACCTGCTCTGAACAATGCAATACTTGCTCTTAAACCTACATCACTTTGTTTCTCCCCATTAACCAAATGTTTTGGGTTGATGTAATGATATTCAAAAGATATAGGAAATATTCTTCACCAAACTCCCGAGGGTGAACACTATGATGAAAATCCGTCCTAGGGATGTCCTGGGTACCACATCTCCAAAACCGACAGTCGACATTGTTGCCATGACCAGGTAAATGGACTCAAAGTAGGAAATGTTCTGTGAATTTCTCCCTTTGAGCCAAGGATCACCGGAGTTTTCCACCTGTCCAAAGAGCGAAGACTCAGGCAAGGTCTGTAAATGGACTCCAAGGGAAAGTTTATAAAGAAAAAGCAAAACACTGGATTTGTTTCACTTAATTCAATCCAAATGAAATAGTACACGATTCCCAGGTTGCTGTGGAGGGTGTGCAGATCGTGGGTAGTGATTGTGAAGTCATGGGTCCCATCCAAAGTTTTGCAGATTGTGGGTAATGATTGGGAAGTCATGTTTCCCTTCCTTGTGATCATTGCTCAGATCTGAGGGGGTGTGTAACTTGAGCCTACGATGGGATGCTCTCTGGAGAAAACGGCTGACAACCTCTCTTTTCCTTTCCTGTGGGTACATCATCCAGCCGTGGAGCCATGGGACTCAGAGGCTGTCAGTCTGAGCACTTACTATTCCATCTCATTTTCCAACAGATCAGGATCATCGTGAGGAAACACACAGTGACATGGGCACTTCATTTCAGGGAGCTTACGCATATGGATGCTGGTGCATAAGGAAGAGCAAACAAACTTCCCAGATTATTTTTCCTCTCTCTCTGGAAAAATATTTTCAGTGATTAAAAAGTAACTCTGAAATAAGCTGCAAGGATACACTGCATAAAATGGGGGATGTAGTCAATGTTTTACAGTAACTCTAAATGGAGCATAATTTTTAAAAATTGTGAATTGCTATATTGAAGGCTTCCCAGACAGCACTAGCAGTAGAGAACTCACTTGCCAATGCAGGCGACATAAGAGACCTGGGTTCGATCCCTGGGAAGATCTTCAGGAGAAGAAAATGGCAACCCACTCCAGTATTCTTGCCTGGAGAATCCTATGGACAGAGGAGCCTGGGGTCGCAAGGAGTTGGATACAACTGTAAATGGTGCATAATCTTTAAAAATTGTGAATCGCTATATTGTACACCTGTAAATTATATAATATTGTATGGAAACTATACTTCAATTAAAAAAAAGAAACTCTGATAAATATTTCCTCTGATTTTCCCCATTAGTCTTCACATTTTTTTTTTTTTTTTTTTTTGGCCACACACATGCAGGATCTTAGTTCCTCACATTTTCACGTTTTAAGGAAACTAAGTTTATCAGATTTTTTTTTACATTAAACAAAAAGAGTAACTGAGGCAATGGCATTTGTGCTAAGTCTTTTCAGTCATGCCCAACTCTTTGAGACCCCAGGCTCCTCTGTCCATGGGATTCTCCTAGCAAGAATACTGGAATGGGTTGCCATTTCCTTCTCCAGGAGACCTTCCCAGGGATCAAACCCTCATCTCTTAGGTCTCCTATATTGGCAGGTGGGTTCTTTACCACTAGCGTCACCTGGGAAGCTTTGTGGTATGTACAGGGTGCAGCTAATCAACTAGGACTGCCGGTGGCCTTCGGAGAGCAGGTTGCCAGAACCTCGTGTTTTTGCAAAGAACCCAGAAATCTGGGTTTTTAATGTGACTTCCTTTTAAAAAGGTTAGCAACATGTATATTATCATATGTGAAACGAATCGTCAGTCCAGGTTCGATGCATGAGACGGGGTACTCAGGGCTGGTGCACTGGGATGACCCTGAGGGATGGGATGGGGAGGGAGGTGGGAGGGGGGTTCAGGATGGGGGACACATGTACACCCGTGGCTGATTCATGTCCGTGTGTGGCAAAAACCACTACAATAGTGTAAAGTAATAAGCCTCCAATTAAAATGAATAAATTAAAAAAAATTAAAAGGTTAACAACCAATACAAAAACAGCAAACACAAAATGCAAACATGTTAGGGCCAATAAATAGGCCTGCAGGCCCCATTCAGCCTGGTGGTGGCTACCGAAAGCAAAAACAAACAAAAGCAAACACCTGTTACTATGGTTTCTCCTTTAGCATTTTCTTGCCACCTGTTCTGTGAGGGCCAACATGTCTCTACAGGGACACTGGTGACTGCTTCTCCTAGGGTGGACCCACGCCCTGGGGCTGACCTTCCAGACGCAGGAATCGACCTTTACTACTGTGACATTTCTCAGGGAAAATCATCTCCTGCCTGCAAGAGGAGGAAGGATGTGGCAGCCTTCATATTTCCTTTCTTCTTTAATTGATGTACAGTTGATTTATAAGGTTGTGTTCATTTCAGGTGTACATCGCAGTGATTCAGTGATCTTCTTCTGATAATTTTTCATTATAGGTTATTACAAGATATTGAATATAACTCCCTGTGCTATAACGTAAATATATATATATATATAAATAAATAAAACTGCTCAGTCGTGCCCAACTCTTTGCGACCCCATGGACGGTAGCCCACCAGGCTCCTCCATCCATGAGATTTCTCAGGCAAGCATACTGGAGTGGGTTGCCATTTCCTTCTCCAGGGGATCTCCCCAACCCAGGGATCAAGCCCAGGTCTCCTTCATCCCCTGCATTGGCAGGTGGGCTCTTTACCACTAGTGCCTCCTGGGGAGCCCTATAAAGTAAATACTTCTTGCTTACCTATTTTGTGCATAGTAGTTTGTTTCTTGAAACACCAAACACATTTGGTGTTTGACATTTTCCTTGATGAACTGAACATGGCTAGGTTTTGTTTTTTTTTTTTTCCTTTTTGCTGTTATTTTGAAATGGGTTTTTGAGAGAAGAGCTCAAGTGGAAAAGACTTCTGCTCTGTCTTCTGTTTTGCTTTTCTCAAAGGCCGTTGCAAGCTTTTAGCAGCCCACTTTAACTCCTATTTTTTCTAATGACCTCTCCTCAACTTTCCTGGAGCAGTAAAGTCCAGGAGTTTCTTTCCTATCGCTGAAATCCATTTATTATGTTGCTGATTACGTGAGATAAGAACTAATCTTTCTTGTAGACAAAGGAGGCAGCTGTGTACACAGATTGATTCCAGGAGAACCAAGAAGGTCCCCAAACTCCCCTTTGCAACTCAGCAACTGCTCCCCCCACAACTCTCCAGCTTTTCCAAGTATGAAATTCTCTCTGACCCTGTATTTCTTTATCTATTTATTTTTATAGTGATACTTATATCAACTATTACTATTTATTGGAGAAGTAAATGACAACTCACTCCAGTATTCTTGCCTGGAGAATCCCATGGACAGAGGAGCCTGGCAGGTTCCATAGGGGAAAGTTAAGTCCATGGGGTCACAAAGAATTGGACATGACTGAGCGACTAACCACACATTACTATTTATATTATTATATTATATATAAGTATATAATATGTGATTTATAATTTATAATATACATTATAATATATAATATTATTTGTCTTTATTCTTTATTTCTTTATCTCTTTATTTCTCTGATCCTTTATTTTTTTTCAAATTGCTGGAAACCAGATGATACAGTGATACATTTTACATATTGCTTATACCTTAGATGAATGAGCTTATTAAATCCTTCTCTAAGAGCAGGTTTTGAGAGCTGGGAGAAGACACAGGGATATTGTGAGTGTAGGAGATACATGCTTGTGAGAAATATGGGGTGGAGAAAACCCACCCAAAGGAGGTGAAAAGATAGACCTCACGCTGATTACAATGATGGAGACAGGAGCTCGGGAGGTTTGCTCCAGTCTTCACAGAAAAGACATTCGTGCTCACCAGCAGCATCAGGGGGTTGGATGAGATGCTCACCAGGTGAATGAATCCTGAAGCCGTGAGCCAGGTACTCAGGACAATGGATAACAGCTTGCAAAACTTCACTGAATCGCTAGGGGAAGAAAGACAGAGTGTTGCTGGGCTCTGACAGGTTCCAGAACAATACAAATACCTCATCCTCTAAACTCCTGCTCCTCAGAGCTTGGTTCTGGACCAGGAGCAATGATACACCTTCCCTGGGAGCATTCTGGAAATGCAGAGTCCCAGGCCCTGCCTTGATCTCTGATCTGCAACATTCCCAGATCCCCTCTCCTTATGCATATAGTCCTCACAGTTAGAGAAGCACAGCCCCGGGACGCACTCTTGTTCAAAACCCTTGGTAGATTCTGGGGCATGATCCCTAGCCTGATATTATATTGACCAAAGGCAGAGTCCCAGGCAGCCAGAGAGTGGACCTGCAAAACAAAATTTTGAGTGGACCACAGAAATGAAGAACTGGATTAATGAAGAAATGGATTAAATGAAGAAATGGAAGTGGATTATAGAAATGAAGCTCCATATCGCTAAACTCACACCAGGATCCTTGGAGGAAGAAGATCAAACAAGCTCCTGTCTCCTAAGGAAAGCCTCCGAGTTGAGCTGAAATCTCTGGGGTTCTTGGCAAGGCTGCCTGTCCCACAAAAACAGCCCTTTCTCCATAAAGCGTCAACTCTTAGCAGTGAGACCCAGGTCGCCAGAACTATTTGCTGATGCTTCTAGTGAGAACACAGAGTCATGGAGATGATGTGTATGTAATGTCAGACCAAAACGCTTACAGCTTTAACAGGACTGGTGCTTAAAGGTGCTAGGTTGGCCAAAAGGTTTGTTCGGAATTTTCCATAAGATGTTACAGAAAGACCCAAACGAACTTTTTGGCCAACCCAATGTTTGGATTTTTTTTTTCATTTATTTTTATTAGTTGGAGGCTAATTACAATACTGTAGTGGGTTTTGTCATACATTGACATGAATCAGCCATGGATTTACATGTATTCCCCATCCCGATCCCCCCTCCCACCTCCCTCTCTACCCGATCCCTCTGGGTCTTCCCAGTGCTGTAACTGTAATTTTAATTTTGCGGAGACATTTAAATGGTTCTATTTCTATAGGAATGAGTTCATTGCTGCTACTGGGCAGCTCTCAGGCTTAGAGAAACTGTCTTACATTCCTAGACAGCTGTGGTGTATTTCATGACAATGAATGTGTAGAATTAAAGAGTCTGATTTCTTTGGTGATCCACTGATTATTTAGTAAACCATTGTTTAGCCTCCATGTGTTTGTGTTTTTTTACAATTTTCTCCCCCTGTAACTGACTTCTAATCTCATAGCATTGTGGTCAGAAAAGAAGCTGGATATGATTTCAATTTTCTTAAATTTACTGAGGCTTGATTTGTAACCCAAGATGTGATATACCCTGGATAATGTTCTGTGTGCACTTGAGAAGAAAGTGTATTCTGCTGCTTTGGGATGGAATGCCCTATAAATAATAAGTCTATCTGGTCTAATGCATCATTCAAGGCTTGTGTTTTCTTATTAACTTTCCATCTAGATGATCTGTCCATTGGCATAAATGGGGTGTTAAAATTCCCCAATATTATTGTGTTACTGTTGATTTCCCCTTTTACGGCTGCTAGCATTTGCCTTAAGTATTGATGTTCTCCTATGTTGAATACATACCTGTGTACAACTCATATCGTCTTCGATTGAACCTTTGATCATTATCTAGTCTGTGTCTCTTTGATCATTATGTCATCTTTGTCTCTTGTAACAGTCATTATTTTAAAGTCTATTTTGTCTGAATTGCTTTAAGAAAAAAAACTGGGGGGGGGGGGGGGGGGAAGAGTTAAAGCCTAAATAAAGGACCACATGGCAGGTCCAAGAAACAAAGAAACAAACTCTTTAAGATGATTGCAAGCTTCCAGCCAGTGTGTGAGGTTAATGCACTGGGAGAAAACTAAGCGAATGCCACCTTGGGAAGTGAGGGATTCCATGACGTTTGCGCTGAAGTTTCTGATGGGAAATGAGCTGACTGAAGGTTCAGTTAACATTTGAATTTCCTAATCCGAATGAGTAAGGCAGGCTTGGGGCAGGGCTGGCGTTTACCTGGTGCTGATGGCTCGCAGAATTTGTAAGATCTGAGGGAGTTCCAGCAGCCGCAATGCTCGTAAGAACCTTAAACCTACAAAGCAATCAAAAGAGAAAGCTGCAGTCTGAATTACCCCACACCTAGGACTGTTCATGTTCTCTCTCTCCCAGAAATGCTCAAATATATCACAATGTCATCAGTTTAAGACCATGAGGACTAGTTCAAATCCTGATTCACTTAATGGCTACTGTCATCTAAAGCAACACCCTTAGCTCCTCTGATTCCTCATCTATAAAATGGGAATTATAATGATACCCACCTCAAAGTGCTGCTGAGAATTATCATTACTACAAAGCATGTAATAAGCACAACTCACATTTTACTCTGTTTAACTCTTTTTTAGAATGGAGAGCAAATGATCTGTAAACCACTTAAACGCCTGGCTGCAGAATCTCTGTGATACGCTCCCCAGGGCTTGCATGCTGTTTGCATTTATGTGGTTTGATAATAGCATCAGTAAGGAATATTTTTGTAGATAATAAATGACATGATTACATAAAAACTGACAAAGGCCACAGCAGGCTCATGTACTGTCAATACATCTACCTTAAAGACAAAGTAACTAATTTAAAAAAATCTCTAACAGGTCACTGCATGTCTGGATATGAGGATTTATAGGTTTTAGATCTGGGAGGCTTTTCACCTCTCCCAGTCATGTGGGATCCCAGTATAAAGATGCCGAGGTGGGCGGGGATGCTGGGGTCCTTGCCCCCCAGGAGCAGATATTCCCTAAACAATAAAAACCTTAGCTATCAGACGACATCAGGCCCATCACTAGGGGCTGGGATTAAAAAAAATGAGTTCTGAAAATACTTTACAAAACCATACCAACATGGTGAGGAATTTTCTTTAATGGCAATTAGGCTTTAAATGGGGGCTTCCCAGGTGGCACAGTAGTAAAGAATCCACCTGCCAATGTAGGAGATGCAAGAAATGCGGGTTCGATCCCTGGGGCAGGGAGATCCCCTGGAGGAGGGCATGGCAACCCACTCCAGTGTTCTTGCCTGGAGAACCCCATGGACAGAGGAGCCTGGAGGGCTATAGTTCATATGGTCGCAAAGAGTTAGACATGACTAAGCAACTGAATACACACAAGCTTTGAAAGAAAATAAAGAATACTTAGGAATGAATGTTGAGGGTTTTTTTTTTTTTTTTTTTTTAGATTGCTTCTGATGCCCACAATTCACTTACCTAGCCAGTTACTCTTCAAATAATAAGAAATAAAGGTGGGTGGGATGGTAAAGATGTCTACAATTGAATTCATCTCCAACCAGAACTTGACCTTGTCATCTGCTGCCAGAAACTGTGAAATAAAAGCACAAAACCCTAAATTCTGTTACCCTCAAAAATTTTACAGTGAACACAAAAGTGGCTTTCTTCAGGTACTTTTCATTCATTAACTGAAGTCCTCACCTCATTCTATCACATACATATATTATATATATATATATAAGTATATATATATATACACACTCATATGTATTTATATAACTGTATAGGTGATAAAGTGGTAAAGAATCTGCCTGTCAATGCAGAAGAGGCAAGAGATGCAAGTTCAATCCCAAGGTTAGGAAGATCCCCTGGAGGAGGAAATGGCAACCCACTCCAGTATTCTTGCTTGGAAAATTCCGACAGTGGGGCCTGGTGGGCTACAATTCATGAGGTCGCAAAGAGTCAGACATGACTGACTGAGCGCACGCACACAATAGGTAATGTATATTTATGTATGGTCTTCAACAGAAAAGGTCTACAAGTTTGGCTGGCCAAGGCTTGTGTTTATGAATTTCCCTATTTAGATTAAGAAAGGAAGCACTTCCAGAAGGGAAGTTCCGCTATAAAAATAAGATTGTGATGGCTATTGCAGTTGAATAAGTTTTGAATCAAGGTCATAGAAATACATATACATCCTTATATATACATGCATATTTATACACATATACAAATATATGTGTACGCATGTTCGCATGTATATATGTACATATACACATATGTGAGAGAGTGTATGTGTGTGTGTGTGTGTGTGTGTGTGTATACATATATATATACACACATCTCTCTAAAACATGGAATGGATAAATCTAAAATCTAGATCTAGGGTGGGCCCTCAAAAATTGCTTATGGAATGAGAGAACTACTGAATATATGAATGCAACAAAATTAAAGGCACAGACTATTTTATAGAGTTATATGGCACATGAGCCATCAGTGGAGCTGATGACGTTTTCAGAGGCTTGCTACCCAGGTTCTGCTATTTTGTGATCACTAGTTGTTCTCACTCGATAGCAGGTGGGAAGCCAATAAGAAAAATTCAGGGTGACAGGGTAATGATATTTTCAAAAGGAATCCTTTCCACTCATGCTGAAATTGTTGGCCTGGTTTACAGGCTCAAGTGCAGGAGAGAGTTTGGGGGTCTCATTATAACTTTTGGCAATTTAGGGCCCAGACCCTCCGGCTGTAGAGCCTGAGAGCCTCGGCAGATTGTCTGAGGAAGGCATCCCCTTGCAGCGCACAGATCTCTTTTTGACGTGCCAGTCGAGCCCCTCTGTTTACCCCCACATTCAGTAGGTGTAGGTACTTACTCTCAACCCAAAATAGAAACTAAGGAAGACATTGAAGGTCAAATCAATCGGGATGGTTTTGTCTCGGTACGAAGAACAGCTTCTTACTGGGCTAGAAAAGAAACAATGACAGTTTATAAAGATGGACATCTTAAAAGCCGTGACTACAGAGGACACAATAAACAGAATAGGTGGGCAATTTTCTATGTATTTACCATGAATGGTCAGCCCAGACTCTTACGTGCACATCTCAAGGAAATTACTTTTCTCTTGGGAGGGGAGGTATGCATGAACAAAACCACTGCACTGTGAATGGAGCTGAGAAAAACAGAATTACCTGCTCTTCTTTTCATGGGGTGTGCTGGTTGCATCTCCATTTTATCAATGGGATTGAGAGGCACACAGGTTATGTGGCTTTTTATGGTTTGCAAGACCATCTATCCAGCCAGGGCGTTTTGGCTTCAGGATACTTCTGAGAGAGAGCTACTCCAGGTCAAATGAACTGATCTGAACCAAATTCCAAGAAAATGTTCCTAATAGATCAGTAAGGAATTCACAAAGCAAAGATGACTAGCTTCTGTAAGATCTCTGAAGTCGCCTGACTTGTGTGGCCCTGTAATCTCACTTTTACTTTAGCTGGAACCCAATATAGTTCCCAGAGGATCAGCATGGAGTTCAGATTATGTTGGGTTGTGTCCCAGAAGCTGTCCTGACTGTGGCAAGGTGAGGGGGATCCCTGCAGGGAAGAACACAGGATAATGTGCTCCTATGTTCCTGATGAGGTCTAGGTCTAGCATTATCCTTTCTCAAGACCATCCAAACTTGTCTGGAATCTATGAGAAACCCTGAAATGCCTACCGAACATCTGTTTCAACACCTATGGAACCCAAAGGCACGTACGGCCCACCTAGAGGGTGCAAAGAAGGGGTAACAGCTAGAGGCTTGTAGTCCCAGAAACTAAAACAGTCTTAGGCACAGCACCCCAGCTCCTAGCATGGCAGAATGACAGGATACAGAGGAAACACATGCATGTGTGTGTGTGTGTCTGTGTGTGGAGCTGGGTTTAGTACTTTCTGGGGGAAACAAAACACTTATCCTTTTTTATGAGCTTCTGTGCGTGAGTATCTGTGAAAGTATATTAAACACTATTCCTGAGAGAAAATTCCAAATTAGCTGGCAGGCTACTGATAAAAGCAGACAAGACTGACTGGGGAAATTTACTCACTCAGAAGAGTTGATGAAATAGATTATAAGAGACCCGATGCTTAGGACAAAGAAAAGGATCACCTGGAAAAAAAGAGAGAGAGAGAGAGAGAGACAAATGTACAGATCCATTCTGTTAACATGAACACAGATGAATAAACATACCAACAAAATTGTGTTTTCCCTTTTTCCCTTCCCTATATATCCATGGCCATTTTTTCAAACATTCATTCATTCATTCAAGAAAGATGGATTGGTTCAGACAAATGCTGTTTGAGTCCACCTGTATGAGATGCCTGGAGAAGCTGAATTCATAGAGTCAGAAAGTACCTTGGTAGGTGCTGGGAGAGGGGTGGGCGTGGGGGATGGGGAGTTCGTGTTGGATGGGGGCAGAGTTTCAGTTTAGGAAGGTGAAATTTGGGGAGATAGATGATGGTGAGAGTTGCACAACAATGCGACTATACTTAGGGCCGCTGAGCTTTACCGCTGAGTATGGTCAGGATCTTATGTTTTATGTTATGTGCATTTTACCACAATAAAAAATTAAGTAAATGAATAAAATTTTTAAAAAATTAAAAAAAGTTTAAACAAAAACTGATTTGGACCTTTACTATAGTCAATAAATGAACCTGTACCCTCCCACAACATCCCTAATTTTAACCTTCACACACTTCAGAATAAACAGTTGGTCCTTTCGGCTGCTCCTAAGGTTCTCTGAGCTCTGGAAGTCCTATCATTTACTCACTCACTCACCAAACATTTATTAAGTGTTTAATATGTGTTATGTACTTTATTACACGCTAGAAAATGAGGGCCATGGGATACGGACTCCGAATTTGAATTGCCGGTGATGGTGGAGAAGAAACAGTCCCAAACCTGCCCCTTTAAAGGATGATCAGACTCTTGACAGGAGAGAATGTGCTATAAAGTGAGAAGAGAAAACGAGTGCTTGAACTTGCCAATGTATCTGGTCTGTAAAATAAAAACTTGTGGAATGCAATGAGAAATCTGCCCATTTAGAACCCTCAATGCATTTGGACGAAATCTTTTGCAGCCTCTGTGATTTTTCAGGTCTCCTGTACATAACCAGTTATTTCTTGTTTCCAAACATTAAAAAAAAAATATGTTCAGTCCAGTGTAAAACTCAGAATTTTATTTACAATTAAAGCTTCACTCCCTTCCGACTCAGGTGTCCCTTGGACAGGCTACCTGTATTAGAAAAGTGGTCAGTGTCTTTTATCTGTTAACCTTTTTTGTTTTTTTAGTTCTTCTTGCCTCGTGACTAGGCTGCCTCTGGCCTCTAGAGACTTGAGATTCGTAGGTCAGTGTCAGGGAGTGAATCAAAAGGGGAGGGAGGAGAGGTAATAGCCAGAAATGTTGGACTTGGCTGGTGTTAGACCACTAGGCTCTCCCCCTTGGGCTCTCCAGGCAAGGGAGGTGTTTACTTTTCTGGGTTGATCCATTGCTCTGTAGAGATCCCAATTTAATTCCTATTCCTATTCAACAGCTATTTGTTTCGTCCCTCTCATGCCCCAAGAATCATTCTGGGGATGGGGATATATCCGTCAAAAATATACACAAAGATCCCTGCCCTTATGGAGCTTAGGGTCTGGACAATGAAGTAATTAACACGTACCTTAGGTGGTATGTGAGAAGATGTGTGCTAGGAAAAGAAAGGAGAGCAACTGAAAAGATCAGAAGTGAGGGGAGGGGGCAGACTGGCTGCCGTCTAGATAATATTTAATAGCTATGCGTCCCCACTGCGGTTCTCCTGAGCTGTGGAAGCATCTTCTCTCTGGCTGCTCACAACTCCTTTCTCTGTGCACCTCCCACTCCTGTATTCTGCTGGGACTCCTCCATCCAGATGCCTGCTTGGGCAGGTTCAAGAAGACTCTCCCCGGTGACCCATGTCTGGCCCACGGACCAGCTCGACCACCTTTGCCCCAAGAAACACTAGGAAAACAGATTATCTTCAGGGTTGCCATCTCCCTTCACCAACGAACCAGACATCAGCTTCTGCGTCCCTAAAGTTCTAAGAGATGAAATCTGATCTTTCTAAGTGGTCTCTCACTTGCCAGGAGAGGAAAGCCTCATGCCCCCTCCTCCCTACCACCCTGCCACAACAAGAGCTTCCTCCAATTTCCAATTTACCCTAATTTACATGGGATTGGTCAAGATGCTAAGACTTTCAAATGGTTTTCTTTCAACTGCTTTGTAAGTGGCAGAAGGGGTAGCTTACTGGGAGTTACTGACATCTATTTTTCTTGGGGTCTCAACTATTACTATCAGTTCTATTTTAACATCTAAATCATGAATCGATGGAGACATCACTCAGTGGGTCTCATGGAGATATTCGGTTACAAATGTAGTCTGAAGCTCAGGAAAAAATGTTTGGGGTGAATATATATAGACTATATATAACAGTAGATTAATCATTATTAATAGTTTTCATGAAATATTTTTTCTTCTCCTTACATATGATTACATGTTTTTCTCTAAGGCTTAATTCCATAAGTGATTATTTATGTGTAAATCATGTACTGACAAACCTCCAGAAACACGGTGGCAAGGCCACATATTTATAGCAATCCACAACAACAGAAATTAACAAAAAAAATAAATAAAAGAAGGAAATTTTAGCTTTATTCAAGAAGAACATCAACGTCATGCCACAAATGTAAAAAGGATGATCCAGAAATTATGTGCAACAAACAACAAAATGTGTAACAAACCAGAATAAGGCTCTGGGAGCTAACAGCTTGTGAAGGCCGTTCAGGTAAAAATGGGAGATATTCTGAGAAGACTTAGGAATTTCCCTTGGGGGGACCAGAGAGGAGCTAAGATGGCAGAGGAATAGGACCGGGAGACCACTTTCTCCCCTACAAATTCATCGAAAGAACATTTGAACGCTGAGCAAACTGCACAAAACAACTTCTGGTCGCTAGCAGAGGACATCAGGCGCCCAGAAAAGGAATTTCCCTTGGGTTGAAGGAGCAAAGTCTGGAAGTGCTGGCTGGCTGGGAGAGGTAGGAAGCCCTCCATCTGATCTTTGATTTCTACCTGTGTGTGTGCATGCTCAGTCTGTGAGACCCCAAGACTGTAGCCCACCAGGCTCCTCTGTCCATGGGATTCTCCGGGCAAGAACACTGGAGTGGGCTGCCATTTCCTTCTCCAGGGCATCTTCCCGACCCAGGGATCGAACCTGGGTCTCCTGTATCTCCTGCATCGCAGGCAGATTCTTCACCACTGAACCACCTGGGAAGCCCCAGTGGGGCTTAAAACCCCTGTTCAGCTGGTGGGTGGTTATGGGTGTCTTCAGAACGCAAACAGCCGCCAACGCAGTTGACCAGGGGCGCTATGAAAACTCTAGATCTTCCTTTGCGAATGTGAGCAGACAATAGAATACTGACAACTACACAGAAAGGATAAAAAAAAAAACAGGAGGATCAGGCAGACAAAACAGATGAGATAACTTCCAGTGAAAGAATGAACACAGAATATATAATCAAACATTTCAGAATTATCATTAGTGGTCCTGGTGAGATTAGAAAAATCTGTGAAATAGTACTGGAGGATTGGGAAGGCAGAGGAACATGGGGTAACACAGGCAGTAACTGCAAAACGCTGTACCCCCAGGTGCTGGGAGATCAACAAAGAAAGGTCAGGATTCTCCATATTTAGCATCTTACAAGAGGTGCCCATTGGAGGTGGGCTTCAGACTTGGGAGGAGGTGTCCTGGATTGGCTAGTGAGCTTTGGTTCCAGCCCTGTTGGCAAAAACTGGAAATGGAAACCAAACATGGCTGCTGGAGTGAAAAAACATTGATGAAGTGAGGCTAAAAAAAAACAGATGCAAAACACAGAAGGAGCGGTGCCCTCCCGACTCCAGAGCACAAGGGAGCTGACCAGAGACCTGTGGCTGCTGAGCGCTGGCCTCGCATGGCAAAGCAGAGAGAGAGGGGATTCAGAGACCAGACAAGGACATGGCATCTAGCAAGTATCCTTAAGGAGCTAGAACACTTTGGAATAGCACTTACAGAGATTTTGGGGAAAAGGACTACAAGCCAAGAATTCTAAACCCAACCACATTGTAGTTTACTTCTGAGAGCAACAGAAAAGAATTTTTGGACATCCATGAATTGAGAAAGTACACACCTATTAATTCCCCTTGCAAATGAATATGGCAAGTACTCAAGAAAAAAAAATAGAAAGTTAAAATAAGTTACGTAAGAAAAGTGATGCCTAATAAAGCAGATAAAATTAATGGAATTTTTAACTCTAAAGAAATATTAAGCAGGAAATCTGACCAGTTGTACAATGCTAAAAGGCAAAAAAAAAAAAAAAAACCACACTAAAAAACAGTGGCAATCTGGAACCGAATGTCCAGATTAATTCAACAATTTCAGGAAGGAAAGAGGGGTGGTGTGGAGGAAAAATATGCCAATGGTCTCATGGGAGAGCAGTATACAGATATAAAACATGCAGAGGTATGATTGGAGAGAAATATAGGTGGGGAGTTTGTTCTGAGCTTC
Source organism: Cervus canadensis (assembly GCF_019320065.1). Lineage (NCBI taxonomy): Eukaryota > Metazoa > Chordata > Mammalia > Artiodactyla > Cervidae > Cervus > Cervus canadensis. The sequence continues at coordinate 29,947,123 of NC_057416.1, read as the reverse complement.
ATTTACTGAAATGTTTATGATATTCTATTAAAAATGGAAAAACTCAAGTCAAAAGATGCAAAAGATGAAGAAGGACATGGCAACCCACTCCAGTATTCTTGCCTGGGAAATCCCATGGACAGAGGAGCCTGGAGGGCTACACTCCATGGGGTTGCAAAAGAGTTGGACACGACTTAGTCGGAGAAGGGGACACGACTTAGTTGGAGAAGGAATAGACTACCTACTCCAGCATTCTGGCCTACAGAATTCCATGGACTTTACAGTCCACGGGGTCACAGAATTGGATACGACTGAGCAACTTTCACTCACTTCAACAAATAAGGAGTGTAGATATCAGCCAACTGTCAGTACACCCATGACTTTGATGCTGGGAAAGATGGAAGGCAGGAGGAGAAGAGGATGACAGAAGATGAAATGGCTGGATGGCATCACCGACTCAATGGACTCATGGACATGAGTTTGGGTAAACTCTGGGAGTTTGTGATGGACAGGGAAGCCTGGTGTGCTGCAGTCCATGGGGTCAGACACAACTGAGTGACTGAACTGAACTGAAGGGTTTACAATACTCCTTGCAGCATTTTCAGGAAGGTTATTCACATTATATGAAAGAAGTGCAGTTTCGGAAAAAATAACTCGCTCAAGATGAAGTGAAGAAGCCGATGTTTTAAGTTCACGTCTTTCAAAATTCTCAGTCACCAGGTCATTTTGCCTCCCCAATAATATAAGGAACAAATATGTTACAAAGGTCCTAGTTGTTTATCCGATACCCACTCTCCCCTCCTTACTAACAGACTTTCCATTTGTTTGTTTAAGCCACAGATATTTAGATAGCCTATTATGCACTAAATTCAATCTCTAAATATTATAAAGACCAATGAAACGGATCACCATAAAGGAAAATAATTAAATTCTCCTGGTAAGTTAACAAATAAATGTATTCTTAAATCAATAAACACAAAAATCCAGCTACATAATATTTAAAGAGACACACATAAGAGGAAATAAGACATAAAGACTGAAAGAAGCTGGGCAAAGACATCCCAATCAAGTATGAATAAAAAGAAAGCCATGTTACATGCTAGTATTATATCCTAAAATATCCCAGGGGTAAAAAAAAACCTGCAAAAAGCCCCCACTCAATGTGACAAAAAACACCCAGTCAATGTGACAAAAATGGATATTTCATATTGGTAAAAGGCACTATCAACCAGGGAAATACAATAGGTAACTCTATGCGTCAATTGATGTTATATGAAATAGCTAACTCTAAATCTGATAGAAATGCAAGATATTTTATAAAACCATAAAATCAGAAATGAAAAATGTTGACATGCCCTTTTCAAGCAGTCAGCAATTGATTAAGTGTTGGGAAAATACATATAACATAATTATAGTGCCTATATGTCAAACTATACACATTCTTTCAAAAGTCCATTACACAGTAATAAAAATTGACCATGTACTAGGCAACAAAGAATTTCCCCATAAATTTCATCAACTAGAGATCATAAAGGCAGTGATAAGTGATATTCTTGGTCCATCAACTTCACCAAAATAGAAAAGAGAGTCTTCCATTCCTAAGGAAACAAAAGCACGTACCCCTCTTCTCGACAGATTACGAATCGAACAGGAGACCAAAATTAAAACTTAAAACAACTTAAAGACAAATCAGGCATTTCTAAAAACCAGAACATCACTTGCCAAGGCCTATGAGATGTGACCAAAGACGTGTTCCGAGGAAGAAATTTTTGTAAATGAAATTCAACTGAATAACCTGTTGAAAAGCACTCAGACCAGACGACTGGCCAGCTGCAGGCCGCGCAGGCGCAGTGGGACCGCGCTGGGCATGCGCAGTGCCGTGCTGTGGCTTCCAGGCTGCACCCGGCCAGGTGAGGCCGCCGAAGTCCCCGGTTCAGGGATCCCCAGGTTGACAAGAAAGACGACCGGCGGCAGTCGGCAGAGCTGACTGGGTAGGAATATGAGTGCGAGCTCGGGAAGACCAAGCTCATCCAAGCTGCCCCAGCGAGGAAAATAAGCCCAGTGATCAGGAAATTGGCCAACATGATGATTTAGGAGGAAACGAACTGCGGAATAGTGAACTGTGAACTTCCAGATGTTCAAGCAGGTTTTAGAAAAGGCAGAGGAACCAGAGATCAAATTGCCAACATCTGCTGGATCATCAAAAAAGCAAGAAAGTTCCAGAAAAACATCTATTTCTGCTTTATTGACTATGCCAAAGCCTTTGACTGTGTGGATCACAATAAACTGTGGAAAATTCTGAAAGAGATGGGCATACCAGACCACCTGACCTGCCTCTTGAGAAACCTGTATGCAGGTCAGGAAGCAACAGTTAGAACTGGACGTGGAACAACAGACTGGTTCCAAATAGGAAAAGGAGTACATCAAGGCTGTATATTGTCACCCTGCTTAATTAACTTATATGCAGAGTACATCATGAGAAATGCTGGGCTGGAAGAAGCACAAGCTGGAATCAAGATTGCCAGGAGAAATACCAATAACCTCAGATATGCAGATGACACCAACCTTATGGCAGAAAGTGTATAAGAACTAAAGAGCCTCTTGATGAAAGTAAAAGAGGAGAGTGAAAAAATTGGCTTAAAACTCAGCATTCAGAATACTAAGATCATGGCATCTGGTCCCATCATTTCATGGAAAATAGATCGGAAAACAATGGAAACAGTGAGAGACTATTTTTTTGGCTCCAAAATTCACTGCAGATGGTGACTGCAGCCATGAAATTAAAAGACCCTTAACTCCTTGGAAGGAAAGTTATGACCAACCTAGATAGCATATTAAAAAGCAGAGACATTACTTTGCCAACAAAGGTCCATCTAGTCAAAGCTATGGTTTTTCCAGTAGCCATGTATGGATATGACAGTTGGACTATAAAGAAAGCTGAGTGCTGAAGAATTGATGCTTTTGAACTGTGGTGTTGGAGAAGACTTTTAAGAGTCCCTTGGACTGCAAGGAGATCCAACCAGTCAATCCTAAAGGAAATCAGTCCTGAATATTCATTGGAAGGACTGATACTGAAGCTGAAACTCCAATACTTTGGCCACCTGATGTGAAGAACCGACTCATTGGAAAAGACCCTGACCTGATCCTGGGAAAGATTGAAAGCGGGAGGAGAAGGGGATGACAGAGGATGAGATGGTTGGATGGCATCACTGACTTGATGGCTATGAGTTTGAGTAAGCTCTGGGAGTTGGTGATGTACAGGGAAGCCTGGCCTGCTGCAGTCCATGGGGTTACAAAGAGTTTTACACGACTGAGTGACTGAACTGAACTGAAGTTATTGACCAGGACCCCAGGACAGAATGAGGAAGGTGTGGAAAGGAAGCAGTCTGAGAAGTACCACACTGCTTCTGCAGAGGAGCAGAGAGACATTAAACTCCATTCCTGCACTCCCTTGCACAGGGCACTGAGAAACTGCGCCTGGGATCGGCTGGGACCCGTCCTCAGAGGTGCCAGTTCCTAAGGTCCCTGTGATGCGAGCTGACCAGCGTGGTGGCTTCCTGGACTCGAAAGGGAGAAGTACCTGTGGATGGTGTTGTCTGAGGAGTGTCACGGTTGCTGCTGCAGCCTTCTGGGAACCGCAGTGATGATCTAAAGGAAGCGGGATGAACACAAGATGGCCAAGGCCACCTGCACCCGGGCTGGCTACCACAGGTAGTGGGGAGAGCAGAGCCTCTTCTGCCCCTGGACACAATGCAGCTTCTACCACCTTAGTCTATAGGTAAGGACTGGCCACCTGATGTGAAGAGCTGACTCATTTGAAAAGACCCTGATGCTGGGAAAGATTGAGGGCAGGAGGAGAAGGGCACGACAGAGGATGAGATGGTTAGATGGCATCACCGACTCAATGGACATAAGTTTGTAGAGACTCCGGGAATTGGTAATGGACAGGGAGGCCTGGCGTGCTATGGTTCATGGGGTCACAAAGAGTTGGACACGACTGAGCGTCTGAACTGAACTGACATACACACACACACACACATACACTCACATGTGACAGAGAAGCCTAGCTGGCTACAGTCCATGGGGTTGCAAAGCGTTGGACACAACTGAGTGATTAAGACACACACACACACACAAACACACACACGTATATCACGAAACAAACTAGTTTGCCTTTGACAGTTCTTTTATTTTCAAATTTTAGTGCCTCTTGACTTTCTAAAACAAATTAGACTGTGTCAGCCCATGCTTCTTAAAAACTCCTCAATGAGTCCCTGTTGCATTAGAATAAATCCTTCCATTTGAGCAACCTAAGCATTGCAGGGTCCTCCCATCTCTACTCAGACCTCACTGTTCTCCTACCTCCTGGCCTCTAACACAGGAACCTCATTTGGCGTTTGCAGTAATTTAAGCCCTTACTTCCACAAGTCTCTTTTCTCAAACAGGAAACGTGTTCCTTCCCCTCTTTAATCTCTTTATTTTTCTGATTCTTCAGGTCTCAGCTCAAATCTTGCCTTTTCAGGGATTTCCTCTCAGATCACTGCATCTAATGTGGTCTAACTCCAAAACCACCAAAATTCTCAAACATACCCCTCATCATTCTCTCACTGATAACCATCTGAATTTATCTTTTCTGTTTATATACATATTTATCATTTCTACCTCCACGAGAATTTCAGTCCCATAAGTCTAAGACTCTTGCCTGCATTTTTCACCATGTCTAGAAGATATGCTCTGCATGTAGTTGCAAACAATAAATATTTGTAGAAAGAAGGAAGAAAGGAAATTATAAAGGAAGAATGGGTGGAAGGAAGGAGCCACTTTCCCCCACTTTTCATCCTTTCATACACACTTGCTTGGAACCCTCACAGAGAGTCTCAATTCTGTGCTTCAGTGCCAGACTATTCTGCTTCCTACTGTTCCAACTATTTAATCATAAACTGGGTCAGATCAAAAGAACCATTTTTCTGTCATTAAAGAAGTAATATATATTGGCGTGTACTCAATGCTTATTCCTTCCCACCCACTCTCTATATGCAGTGCTTATAGATGGTGTAAGTTCTCTTCTGCCTCACCCCAGTCACCTTGACTACTTTAGTCCCAACATTGTCCACATATAATCTAACATGATTTGAACACTTGAAGAGATCCTAACCAACAGTTCTCTGATAAAATTTTTAGAAAAGAACCAGAAAATCCTTCTCTAACAGGTCTTGGGGACAAGGATTTCAAACAAGAGACCAAAATTTTAGGAGAAAAAAAAAAAAATGAGAGGCACATTCTCAGATGATTCAGTATTCACTGCAGAGTTCATCAATGCAATTTTACTTATGTACTTTAAGTTTTAGAAGTTAGTTAGATCTGAATTAAGCAACAGTGACTTTTCTAGAAAAGAATGATGTATGGATCACAAAAGACGATCATCGTTGGTTCACATACATCTCCTTCCACTGTGCCACCACGTGATGGCAGCACATCCCCACATTACAGGTTCTGTTTTTGAATGTTTAAGATCAAACAATACTATTGAAATGATGATCAGGGAGCTATTCACTTACAGGGCGTCTGCTATTTCCAGACAATGAGGTATAAGTTTTCCCCGACATGGTCTTTTTCTCTCAAGGAGCCCATGGAGCAGTGGGGGAGACAGGCTTATGCACAGATAATTTTAAGAACCGTGGAAATGATAGAAACTTAGAGTTGGGGACTCTTAGCTTAATACGATGCTTGTGGTTTAGTCGCTAAGTCACGTCTGACTCTTTGCGACCCCTTGGACTGTAGCCACCGGGCTCCTCTGTCCATAGGATTTTCCAGGCAAGAATACTGGAGTGGGTTGCCATTTCCTTCTCCAGGGGATCTTCCTGACCCAGGGATTGAACCCAGGTCTCCTGTACTGCAGGCAGATTCTTTACCAAGAAAGCTAGGGAGATAAGGTAAAATTTCCCTGATGAGATGATGCCTGGATTGAATTTTGATGCATCAAAGTTTACCTGTATGAAAACAGGAAGTAAATGATAAATATTTAGAGGCAAAGAAGACCAGCTTTTTAAAATTTATTTTTAATTGGAGGATAATAGCTATACAGTGTTGTGTTGGCTTCCGCTGTACCACATTAATCAGCTATAAGCATACATGCATCCCCTCCCTCCTCAGCCTCCCTCCCAGCCACCCCCCACCCCACCCCTCCTGATCATCACAGAGTATCCAGCTGGACCCTTTGTGCTATATAGCAGCTTCCCACTAGCTATCTGTGTTACATACAGTAGTGTGTATATGTCAACACTGAAGAAAGGAAGCTATTAGCATCCAAGGAGGGGGAAATAACCTGTCCCTTACAGAGCAGAGAGTCCACGACAAACCAACATTATTTGAGCATCAGCTATATGCCTGGCACCCATCTACATTACAAAGAGAACAAACCATCTACTTACAAGGAGACCAGAATGCCCACAACCTTTGCCCTAATAAAGTTCTTCTGGTGGATAGACTGACAACAAATAGAAAATACAATGCCAAGTGATTCACTCCAAAGGAAAAAGCAAGCCGAATCATAAGTTGGAGGGTGTACATGCAGGGAGACAGCCATTGGGAGGTAGTGATGTTTTGGGAAAGGCCACCACGGAACAGCAGACGCCTTCACACGGACCATGCATCACGGTCGTGGCTAAAGTCTTTTAGCAAGTGGTCACTGGGAACGTACTCACCAATACCCGTCCGACCAAGGTCTGTGCTGAGAGCAGCATTTCTATACGATTATGAAAGTGGCTCCGGAAGGTGAGACTTCTTGAATGTTTATGTCTCATGTTACCTGAATTAAATTCCTAGAAGCAAGAGAAAGAAATGGAGAGTGAGCTGGGCCTCAGAGGAAGTCATGGGTTTCATGCGCGGTTGATGGCATCTCCTGCTGTGACATCAGCCAGAAGGCTCTCCACCTTGTCCCACCCCGGGGAACCTTGAAGTCCCTTCTTCCGTATTTCACAGGATGAATTTGACTCGATTTGCATTTTACTGCTCTTCTGCAGTATTTTCATTCTGAATCCTGCAGTCTTTGCCATGTCCGTCTCACAATCTCAGACCCTTCACACCGACTCTGTCCTAATGATCAGGGTTGGGAGAAGCGAGCTTCTTTCTGCTCTGGGAATAAGTGTCTTATCCTTTTCCATCAAGATACATGGACAAAGAACAAAGATTACAAGTGGATTTCTAGGTGGTTACTTAAGTATCCACTTTTTTTTTTTTTTTGAGTGAGAAAGAAGAGGGAAATGTTTAGCCATTTTATGTTGATTTTAGTTCCTTATCTGGTATCCTGTCCTGTTGAAACTATGATCCTTCCTCATGTTTATAAAATGCCTTTACTTATTATACAGTCTTTGGGTTCCGCATTTGCGGATTCAACCAACATCAGATGGAAAGTAGTTGGAAAAACAATTCCAGAAAGTTCCAGAAGACAAAGCTTGAATTTGCGGGGTGTTGGCCACTAGTTACACAGTATTTACACTGTATTTGGTATTATAACTCATCTAGAAATGATTTGAAGTGTACTGAAAGGCATGCTCAAGGAATGTGCAAGTACTATGCCTTTTTATATAAGGGACTTGAGCACCCTCAGATTTTGTTGCGGGGGGATGTCCTGCAACCAACCCATTGCTGATATCAAGGGATGACTGTATCCGAAATTTATAATAGTCTTATGAGGTAGACAAAGTAAGTCTGATTAAATCCATTTTATACTGAAGGAAACTGAGGTATAGCAAAATTAAATGACATGCTCCTGGGCAAGCAATGAAAACAGGCTTGAGGCTGAATTAGCCTCTGGGTCTGTTAGTCTTGAACTAGTCCCCAAAAAGACACAAGTGAATGGGCATTGACCTCACCATGCAGACTAAGACCTCTGACTTTTAGAAAAGCTCATTTCATGTGGAGCTAGGCTTTTGAAATGATATAATTTCTCTATCTGTATTTTCTGAATGATAAGAAGTCTCATTAAATGACTATTTGATAGAGTTCGTATCTCCATCAATGATTGCCTCTAATACCTATGACTCATCCTGTGCATTCCTGGGAAGTTGTCTGGGCATCAATTTTTTTTTTTTAAAGATATTCAATGGCATGAATATGGAACACTCATTTGAATTCCATTATAAAATCGAGGTGCCTTCTGCGGGAAAACAAATTGGCCCTAAGATATAATAAAATTGTACTTATGAATGTAGTAAATCTTTTAAAATGCACATTTAAGGAGAAAATTATGACTCTCCAAATAATTTTTTTAAAAGAACTTTCCACAGTACCTAGCTTTGTGGCATTTTTGCATTAGGCCAACATTCCCAAAGGCTTAGAGAAAAATACAACACTCTCAATTCAATTAGATCTAACAAATTATTAAGAAGTCATTCAATTGTTATCAAACTCTCTCCTCAGGATTTAAAAGCAGAACAGCACAGTCTGTTGGTTGCTAAGACCCCACTGATTAACATTTTGCAACATCTGCTTCCTATCTGAAGTGAAAGGTACCTCTGGACTGGAAGGCAGACATAAATTATATCAAAAGAAAGACATGAAAAATACAGCAAATGTTTGTGGACAAATAAATGGGTTCTCACATTTTTGTAAACCACAGAAAAATGAATATAATGGGGGAGAAGATACACTTCTGGAAGCAGAAGTCTAAGGAGACTAAATAATTCTACCAATTCAGTTGTGCACTAAAAATAAAATAAAGATAGAAGGCAGGTTCACTATATCCACTACCCATTTGTGCATCCCAACATTGTCGTTAAGCAGTCAGAACCCCAGGATTCTTTTCCCAGTTGTAATGCCACTGCTTGTTGTCTTTAATCTAGAAATAATTAGTAATAGCATTGGGGCTTCCCTGGGAACTCAGTGGTAAAGAATCTGCCTGCAATGTAGGAGACGGGCAAGACTCGGGTTCCATCTCTGGATGGGGAAGATCCCCTTGAGGAGGAAATGGCAACCCACTCCAGTATTCTTGCCAGGAAAACCCCATGGACAGTGGAGTCTGGGTAGACTGCAAGTCCATAAGGTCACCGAGTCGAACACGATTGAGCACACAGCAAACTCATTTAGCAAAAAAAAAAAAAAATCTATAAACTTCCATATTGGACACTTTTCAAATGCAGACACCTGAATTTCATGTGATGATACTGCCAATGCCCTGAAAAAGTTACCTAGTTATAAATTCTTTTATGTCAGTGGTTAGCATCAAGAGTCAGTACTTCAAGGAACTGTTCAAGATTAATTGCAAAACACGGTTGAAATGTGTTCTGTCCTGGAAATCAGAGAAATGAAGTTGGGGAAAAATAACTGAGAATGTTCAACCACTGGTACTAGAATAGCCATTATGTAGCATTTGAGTGTTTCTATTCCTTTAAGCCAGCTTCCCTGATGGCTCTGTGGTAAAGAATCTGCCTGCCAATGCAGGAGACAAGGGTTTGATCCCTGGGTTGGGAAGATCTACTGGAGAAGGAAATGGAAACCTAACCCAGTATACTTGCTTAAAAAATCCCTACGGACAGAGGAGCCTGGTGGGCTATAGTCATGGGGTTGCAAGGAGTTGGACTCGGCTTAGTGACTGAAGAACAACAACGGTCTTTTAAGCAGAGTTTTCCCTGGATAAGATACCATGGCTCTTACCATCATCATTTTCCAGCTGCTATTCAACAGCGCCCACCCTTGCAAAGCTTGTTTGGGCATAAAATAGTGTCTCTGCATTTGTGGCTGAATGACACTTGCAACGTGTGCGTGGGTTTCTGCGGGTGCGTGCGTACAGCTCCATGTGTTGTTTTAACATGTATAAAAGGCAGTGTATACTTCTGAGTACCTCAACCTCTTGCACGAACAATCCGGGAAAGGGAGCTTGACCCTGGTGTCTCTTCTGCCTCCCTCATGGTATCAAACACGACTGTCATTTAAAAATCCGAAATAGAGGCATAGACACAGTGGTGTGTGCTTAGTTGCTCGGTCGTGTCCGACTCTTTGCAACCCCATGACCTGTAGCCCCCCAGGCTCCTCTCTCCATGAAATTCTCCAGGCCAGAATACTGGAGTGGGGGGCCATTCCCTCCTCCAGGGGAATCTTCCTAACCCAGGGATCGAACCCTGTTCTCCCGCATTGCAGTCGGATTCTTTACCTTCTGAGCCACTAGGGACTCAGCGTTAGTAGAGGTTTTTTCAAATCAGTGACCTCTATTTCCAGAGCTAACATTCAGCATCATCCACATGAGGCACTGCTTCTCCCAGAGGTGGGAGAGGTGGCCTAGCCTCGTAGCCATGCCCTTTGGAATGACGGCCTGGGGTCCTGCCCCCCGAGCGGGGTGGACACCTTTCTAAATCACACCACCACAGCTCTTAGCCTGGGAAAACTGGGTGATGCCTTTGTGGTCTTCTAAACACAAACGCAAGCCAAGCCTGTCTCTGATCTTTGTAACAGGGGAACTGACCAGGAAAATTCCCTTGTTCTTTTTCCATTTTTTAAAATTCCTCGCGATGAACCTGGATATGAATAAGATGAGGAATCCACAGAAGAAGATTACAGTGGAGGAAAGAATAAACACTGCCTGGATCTCAGTTGTACAAGACATTTTCACCGTGCCTTCCCCACGTCCATCCTTTGGCTTGGTTACAAACATCTTGAGACAGAACTGTTCCGGCAGCCTCCTCTGTGATGTCATGATCACACGGTAACGATTCCAGAAATTAGAGTTCAGTGCGTCAGGGTCCTAACCCCTTCGTGCAGCAAGAGCAGAGGGGTCTGGTAACCAATGAGGTGCTGACTCACGGGATGCAACTCAATGAATAGCAGAAGGTCCAGGAAGTGGGTCTTCAGAAGACCAGAATTCTAGATGGGATGCTGTTACTGACTTTCTCCATGACCTTGAGAAAACTGCATCCTTTGTGGCCATGGTCAACCGGCCATCTATCTGGTTTGTGCAAGCAACTTTAGGACAACTCTTTTATTGAGTGAGATGACCTTGAACCACTCATGAGTCTACAGGCTGACTCTTCTCCTGAGTGATACCACAGTCTCAGTAACCTCAGAGGGACAGATGAGAGAAGGACTTCAGGATTTTTGTGTATCCTCTCAATCAGAAAGACACAGAATACAGGTGTTGCAGGAGGCAACTTTGTGAGGGGGAATACTGGCTGATCGCTTTTGAGCTCAGGAACCCGTTCCCGTCATCTCTTCCTTTATGGGACCCTATCCTTTCCTGCTTTTATCCCTGCCCTGTCAGCAAACCCTTTGGTCCAGTAGAGGTAAAGTTCAAAATGAGAGCAATAGCTTTTATTTCCTCTGGTGTTTTCAAAGGTGTAAGAAATGTCATGCCTTGCAGTGTGCATGAGTAGTGGGCAAAATGTCAGTGCCCGACGGAGGGGCTAGTTCCCCCCAGTTATTGTGAAGATGGTCATCTTCACGAGACCCAGGAAAAATGCTGTTGTCCTTTGGGCCCGCCTTGACTCTGCTACCTGTGGCAAATGATAGTGATAGCTTTTCCTAGAAAGGCTGCCACGGGTAGATTTCCTTCCTTTCAGTTTACCTATAATTTTCACAAAAGGCTGTCATTAAGCTTGCTGGCTAGCAGAGGGCCACATGATAAAGAACTCTGTTCTAGGAGTCCGAAGCTCTGAGCTCCAACCACAGTCCTTCTGTTAAGTTACTATGTGGGGTCTTCCAAGTCGCTTACTTTTTAATAGTCTAACTTTAAGTTAATACAGACTTGATGGCATCTTTAAAAACTCAATAAGGTAGTGGATCATTTTGTGAAAAGCAATACAATACAAGAAACAATACAAGAAAAGGTACGCTTATCTAGTAGGTTCTTTTTATGAATGGCATTGATTCTAAAGAAAAGGAGGAAATAGGCAGATAAAGGAAGGGAAGGGGAAGGGGGAAGTAAATGAGGGACGGAGGAGAGAAGGAAGGAAGGAACAAAGGAAGGAAGGATTTTGTTCATATCACACACTCACACTGTATGCCTATAGATCCGTGGAAAATAAGATCACAGTTTCCAAGTCGAAGTTCATTCACATCGTTGACTTAGTCTGATTAAGCTGTCATCACCAATGATATTTTTCCACTCTCTGACGTCTGCTGTTTAATATTGTCCAAGTATTAACTGTCCTCTGAAAGAAGTGCTATCAGCTGAGTGTGTATATACACACAGGAAATGGTAGTGGGGGGGGTGTGTGTACACAGTGATATGGTGTGTGTGTCTGTGTGTATGTGCCTCCTAGCACGCATGTTGAGCAGATACTATATTCCAAGAACTGGAAGCACAATGGAGAACAAAAAAAGACTAGTTCATCCCCTCCCAGGGGACCCAGTTGTCAAAGGAGGACAGTTACAATTAGAAACTGGCCGCGTGTCCGGGGAAGAATTGAGGTAAGTAGAAGGAGGACCCTCACCCAGCTGAGGCTCCCCAGATGTGCTCGGGAGGCTGTCTTGAGTATGCCGATTGTGTTGGAAGCTGGGGTCTGAAACCGGGGAAGCTACCTAGGCCCAGAGTCCCTGTGGGCTTGGGGAAGCTGGACAAACGCTATGAGGCTGGGGGACTCTCGTAGGTGACGGTGGGAAGGGAAATGGCACTTCTGCACAGGCTGGTTGGCTGGAAAGCAGCAGCCCAAAAGAAGGTTGGGATGTCAGAAGGGAAACTTGGTGTTCCAGTTTTTGATTAAAAAGAAAAAATTATAAAAACTTCATCTTGGGACTTCCATAGCGGTCCAGTGGTTAAGAATCCACCCCAGGGCGCACACGAGTTGACTGCCTGGCCTGGGAAGGCCCCGCAACTCCTAGCCCACGAGCTGTAACTGCTGAAGCCCGTGTTGAGTCCGCACTCCGCGACAAGAGAAGCCACCGCAAGGAGAAGCCCACACATCGCAACTCGAGAAAGCCTGCATGCAGCAACGAAGATCCAAATCAACCAAAAATTAAATAAATCAAACGAAAACTTTATCTGAGGAGGAAACGGCTGAAGGATTTTCAAGAAGAGAGTTTAGTGAGCGAATGCCGGTCATAAAAGGACGGCCCTGGGTTCGTTCCCAGAGAAAACCCTGGTCCAGAAAGGTCAGTCCAGGAAAGACGCTGGGTGGAGACAAGTGGGCAGACGTGAGTCAACGCAGTCCAGGCAGTCAGGTCTGCAGGCGGGGATGAGGGCGTGGCCACGTCCAGGCTGACCCCGCCCTCTAGCTGGTACTTCCGGGTGCTTCTTGGGGGACCTTTCATTGCTATGCCTTTAAGATTGCACTTAAGAAATGAAGACTCTGCTACTGATGAACTTTTTTTTTTCAGTTCAGATGAATTTTTTAACATGCCGGTGATTTCATTAGAAAAATAGCTTCACTTTGTACACATCTCTGTAATTTACCTCTGGGCACTCAAATATTCTGGAAAAAAATTATACTTTATAATGAGATTGAAAAATGTTTCATTTAAAAAATTTGCTCTCTTTAAGAAACATGCATCTGAGAAAGTAAGAACTTCATTTTTTAAGTGTACAGAGCAACACTCATGAACGTGTGTGTGCCTAATGCTTTTAATGCTTCTGAAAATAACAAATCATATTGCAATATTATCTTTTAAGGGCCTAAAAGCATCCATTCCAGTTAATGACTCAACCCTACCTTCCACTTTGACAAGCAGGGGTTTATTTCACACCCCCAGCTACATCCACAGCAATGGTCAAACACACTGGTCAAGACTTATTAGGCCTCAGTTCAGGCAGCTAGTCAATGACAAAACCAGGCCTAAAGTCAAAGATGAAGATGGTTTTACCTCCACAGGACACTCACTCCAAAGAAGCTGTTTCTGAGATAAGCATCTTCTTGTTGACTTAATACATCCATCACTTTGGATATGCTACACTGTCTCTCAAGATGTTTCCAAGAAGCTATTTTATCACCAAATCTTTACCTTTCACCTTCTATAATTTTCATTTTTGGTTTAATTCCTCTCCGTAAATTTTCATGGAATAGACGAGATAGTAGATGAATCAATTTTAAGGAAAGCTTTCTTTTGAGGAAGTAAGATTTAATCCATATTCTATTTACATTTCTGAGCTATTGAAACCCACCCTTTAAAAAAGACATTGCACTTTTTCCCTTCACTCTGGTGTTCCCCATTTTCTTCTAAGTGGACAGAGCACAGAAGATGATCCACTGTGGTAGGGATTTTAGCCTAACAGAATGCCCATTCTATTTTTTGGTGAGCATATGTTTTTAGGAATTACTTGTTTTTTAAAAATTATATATTTTATAAACAATGTACTTGTATTTAAAATCCAGACAGAAACTTCCAGTTTTGTTTTTTGTTGTATTTGTTGGTTTACTTCTGAAGTGGAAGTCTTACCATGGGCTTCTAATGCACCTCTAATCCTAACCATTGCCTCAGTAAAGTGAGGAGGCTGTTCTGGTGTTTGAGATTCTACCAGCTTTGACACATTATGAACCTTTAATTCTGTAAACCCAGATTAGTCCTCTAATAGACTGTAAACATCTTTCCCTATTCCACTCTCTGACCTCATTTCCCATTTTTCAAAATGAACAAGAAACTCATACAACTCAATATCAAAGAAACCCAAATAACCCAATTAAAAATGGGCAGAGAATCTGAATAGATATTTTTTTTCCCAAAAAAGACTTACAGATGGCCAACAGACACATGAAAAGATGCTCAACATCACTAATCACCAGGAAAACGCAAATCAAAACGACAATGAGATACCACCTCACACCTCTCAGAATGGCTATCATCAAAAGGAAATTGCAACGGACTTCGCGGGCAGTCCAGTGGTTAAGACTTCACCTTCCAATACAGGGGGTACAGTTTCGATTCCTGCTCAGGGAGCTAAGATCCAACATGCCTCACAGCCAAATAACCTAAACAGAAGCAATGTTGTAACAAATTCAATTAAAACGTTTAAAGATGGCCCACATAAAAATATCTTTAAAAAAAAGAAGTAGCAAGGATAAAAGGAAACCCTCATGCACTGTTGGTGGGGATGCAGATTGGTTCAGTCATTATGGAAAACTGTATGGAGATTTCTCAAAAAATTGAAAGTAGAACTATCAAATGGTCCAGCGATTCTGCTCCTGGGTATTGATCCAAAGAAAACATACTACATCAAAAAGATACACACAAGCCTACATTCATTATTTACAGTAGCCACAATATGGAAGCAATCTAAGTGCTCATCAGTAGATGAATAAAGAGAAAGTGGTGAGGGAGATGAGAAATAGGTGAGGGAAATTAAGAGGTACAAACTTCTAGATGCAGAATACAATAAATGAGCCACAGGTACAAAACGTACAAAATAAAAAAATTAACAAGAAGTAAGAAGCATCATTTCTGAGTGATTTTTTATTGCAAGGGTATCTCCTTTAATAAGTTAATTTGGAACACAATTTTATTTCTTTTCAGGTCTCATGGAATTACTTTTCTTCATAGAGGAAATATGGTTACCTAAGCTATAATCTCTGATTACATCTCTGAATCCAGAACCTTGTTCCCTGGGCAATTTGATTAGAAAGATGTTGTTTTGGCAGAGAGGCCATCTCTTCCTATCTCTCTGCCTGGTCTCTTATCCCTTCTTACTAATTTGCTTTCTCTGCAGACTTACACTTCATTTTGGGTATTTACGAACCATATACATGGCTCAAATACATGGGGTAAGTAGGTTTACTTGGGTGAACTTCTAGGTTCAAAGTAAAGAATTTCCACAATATCTTTAAATTTCTGATTTTTGATTTCTGGTTATTGTACTAGACATTTGGAGTGTGGTCTTCATAAATCCCAGTATAAGTAGAATGACTTAAGTGTTGAGACATGAGCCTTCCCGGTTTGGCCAGTAGATGGAAGTGTTTCATAAGGAAAAAGGCAAAAGCAGGTTTTTGGTTGGTTGGTTCTGGTCTTGTTGTTTTTAAGAGGATGGACAAAGAGGCGGACAAAGGTCCACCTAGTCAAAGCTTTGGTTTTTCCAGTAGTCATTTATGGATGTGAGAGTTGGACCATAAGGAAAGCTGAGCACCGAAGAGTTAATGCTTTTGAACTGTGGTATTGGAGAAGACTCTTGAGAGTCCCTTGGACTGCAAGGAGATCCAACCAGTCCATCCTAAAGGAAATCAGTCTTGAATATTCATTGGAAGGACTGATGCTGAAGCTGAAACTCCAATACTTTGGCCACCTGATGCGAAGAGCTGACTCACTGGGAAAGACCCTGATACTGGGAAAGACTGAAGGCAGGAGAAGAAGGGGATGACAGAGGATGAGATGGTTGGATAGCATCACTGACTCAATGGACACAAGTTTGAACAAACTCTGGGAGTTGGTGATGGACAGGGAAGCCCGGCATGCTGCAGTCCATGGGGTCACAAAGAGTCAGAAATGACTGAGTGGCTGAACTGAAGATGGAAGACACATCCCAGAAAAGAAGTAGAAAGGAGAAACGAAAAACAGAAGCTCAGAGACAAATTCTATAAAATACAGAGCTTCTAAACTGACTAAAAACCCATTTTCTGTTGAGGTTTTCTCTATCCTCTGTGACTCTGTCCCTTTTGAAAGAATAGAAGGATAAATTAAACAGTTCGTAACTCTGGAATTGTTTTTTTTGTTTTTTTTTTTTATACAATCTCTATGGATTCTCGAGAGTCTGAAAAAAAATCTTTTCAGGAGAGTGTATAATGCAATCAGCCTCTCCAGCAATCAGGCCAGCTGAACATGAAGCTGGTGACTTCACTGGAATGCTTAATGCCCACCAGCAAGAGTGGTGTGAGAGTAACCACAGGGAGGCCTGTGTTGGCAGCTCCAACCAACGATTCTGGCTGGGGTTCCAATGAAGGAATCATGAAGCCATCACTCTGTCCTTCCTCTCACCTGCTTGTGTTAGAACTACTACATGGTAGAACTACTGGTCTACCATGGACAAGCTAAGGTGGATAACCAAGCATTGTCCCAGCAGCTGGTTGCATGAGTCCTCTGGGTACTATGTGAGTATGCTTCCAATATTCCAATCAGTGAACTGTGTGTTCAAGTTCCTAGGCAAAATCATATCCAACTTGGAAATGAGATGAAAAACAGACTTGTCACCAACAGCAGAGGAGATGAAAGCCACCTCCTGTATCAGCTTCCATTGAATTGGCACACTCACTCACACACCCCTCTCCAAATACCCCAGTCTCCTTGTGAGTTTCAGCAGGAGATGAAAGGACTGGATTTTTAGCTCCATCTTTGTTTTGGAGAAACAATCCAACAGTTTTCCAAGTATGTCAGGAGAGAAATGAAAGCTCTACAGATAAAAAATAACTTCTAGAAACCAAATTGCTTTTCATCTACATATTTTTAAAGAAAATCCCACAAATAACAAACATGCATGAGGCAAATGAAATGCTCTGAGACTGGTTAACATCTTCTAAAACAGAGCTCGGCTTATTTGCCCAGCTCTATTATTTCTCTCATCAAAGGGTAATGTTGCCCTCTTTATTAGTATTTCTGACTTTTTTCATCAGCATTGTGATTTTAATTGCATTTGTCTAAAAACTGCCTCTATAAGCAATGTCCTTGATATAGAGTTTCAATGTAACTGCTGCATTAATACACTTATTTTCTTCTTGTAGTATGTCCTTGAAGTAAGGGCTTTTTAAAATATAATATGCAAAAACTATGTAGATAAGCATTGAGGTATAAGAATTATTGAGCATTAAATCTATTTATCCCCAAGTTGTTTTTTTTTAAAATGAGAAAATCGAGATCAAGGCAGAGGAATATATTCTTCAATTTATGAAAGCAAAGTTACCACCCCACCGCCCCCCCCGCCCCCGCCCAATCCAAATGCACAGCATTTTGGAAGGAAAAAGATAAACCTACAAGAGTTAGTCATCATCAAGCTCCAATGGTCAGTTCCTTTGGTAAGATCTTTGGGCCTCCTGAGTATTTTAAAGCATCTTTTGATCTCACTTCTAAGAAGCACTGTACTTATTTGGGGGGTGGAGCAGGAGAATCCTATAGAAGAGCGATGGATCGCAACCTTTCTAGCCAGGACAGACAGGGAAAGGAGAAAGCAATTTGCTGGCAAGGTATTATTTGCTGGTTGAGAAAGCCAAACTCCATGGAGCAGCCATCGCTGAGCAAGCTCCCTGGCCCCTCTTCATTTACACTGTCTATAACCACTAGTACCAAGAGCGGGGGCCAGGTGCCACTGCATGTAACAGTCAGCCCTCCGTATCTGCAGATGTGAAACTTGGCAGATTCGAAGGGCCAACCATCCCATGTCATTTTATATGAGACTTGAGCATCCGGGGTTTTGGTGTGAGTGGTCCTAGAACCAACTTTCTGGGGACACCAGGGACCACCGTACTCACCAAAGCAAAGGTGTGTGGTATGTGTGTGTGTGTGTGTGTGTGTGTGTGTGTGTGTGTGTATTAGTCACTCAGTCATGCCTGACTCTTTGTGACCTTATGGGCTATAGCCTGCCCGGCGCTTCTGTCCATGGGATTCTCTGGGCAAGAATACTGGAGTGGAGTGGTTTGCCATTCCCTTCTCCAGGGGATCTTCCTGACCCAGGGATCAAACCATTGTCTCCTGCATTGCAGGCAGACTTTTACCACCTGAACCAGCGGGGAAGACCACAAAGCAACGGTAGCTCTTTGGAAATCTTGCCATTAGGCAGCAACAACAACTAATTTTTGCCTTCAAGGCCCTCTCACCCTTACTCCCCCCTCCCCTTTTTAAAAATGGTTAGGGTTCTTTGTGTGTGTGTGTGTGTGTGTGTGTTTTCCACCTTGGGGCACAGGTGAATGAGCCCTTCTAAAGTCACACCTTTGCAGTTACTGCTCAGAGCAGGGGAAGAAATGGTGTCCTGAGAAACGGTGGATAAAACAAAGCCTGTGTTTCTCCCTTCGTTTGTCAGTACTGCCTTGGCTCAGCTCAAGGGAGCTGGAGAGAGACGATGTTTGGGGCCCTACACAGGAATCTCATGAGTTTGGGAACGGGTTGCTCTGGATACCTTTCCCCTCTGGATTTTCAGGAGTCAGACAAACTGAACTTGGGTTTGCAAAGTTAATCCTTGCCCTGAGGCATCATCCTTGGATTCATAAATCTAATGAAAGAACCAAAATAGTAAATCATTTTACTGCATTTCCACTCAAAATGGTTTCTTCTGCTTGGACCTTTCTTGCTGCAAACACTATCTTATGAGTGATCTCAACCGCAGATAATCCAGATCTCCCCCAGAAATTAAGAAATAGGGGAATCTTTATTTCTGGGCTTCCATTGGCTCAGTTGCCAAAGAGTCTGCCTGCAGTGCAGGAAACATGGGTTCAATCCCTGGGTCAGGAAGATCCCCTGGAGAAGGAAATGGCAGCCCACTCCAGGATTCTTGGCTGAGAATCACATGGACAGAGGAGCCTAGTAGCTATAGTCCATGGGGTCACAAAGAGTTGGACATGACTGAGCGACTAATACTTCTTTATAAGAATCATTAATGAGATGATACAAAACAAAGCATCATGGGTTGCCAGAGGGGAAGGATGGGAAGGAGGGATAGATTGGGAGTTTGGGATTGACAATGATTTTGTTAATTATTCAAAGTAATTGCACCCTTTATACATTTGCTAATTGTTTCCTATTTTAGAATGCATATTTGGCTACCACACTGTGTCCTGTATCATCCATTGTAAACTACTGATACCAGTATTTTCAAGGTTAAGAAGAAATGAGTTCAGTACCTTCTCATCCCATTAAAATCTAAACATTCAAAGTACATGAAGAGAAATAACATGAGTGAGCCTCCCTTGTGGTTCAGCTGGTAAAGAGTCTGCCTGCAGTGCAGGAGACCAGGGTTTGATCCCTGGATCTGGAAGATCCCCTGGAGAAGGAAATGGCAGCCCACTTCAGTATTCTTGTCTGGGAAATCCCCAGAGGAGCCTGGCAGACTACAGTCCATGGGGTGGCAAAGAGTCGGTCACGACTGAGCGAATTTGCTTTCTTTCAGCTTCTTCATTTGAACTAGTTTCATCCATCCATCCAAACATCGTTTCATCAAATAGATATTTCTGTGTTCTCTATACTTTTCCTTCTCCTGATGTTACACTAATATTGGGGATACTAGAATAAACAACAACAAAAACAAACCAAAGCAGAGAAAAGTAGATGAAATTCAGCAAGTCTCCCCTAGAAAGACAGGAGTGCTGTAGGAAAGATGGCCCAGGACTCTTCCCTGGCTTTGAGAGTCCTCCCTAATCCTTTCTGCAGCTGAAGAATAAGTTTCTGGGAGCCCTTTTGGTTTCCAGACTTTTTTTCTAAACCTGCCACACATTGGTTGCTATTCTTTCTCATCCCAAGTCCCCCACCTGCTTCTGGACTGAGGCAGCATTTGGCAATGGGGATGCTCAGAATCTAGTACCCCAGCCTGGCCAAACCACACTCCGATAATCATATCATTAACCTTGTTATTGAGTGCAGGGATGGGGATGAGCCAGATCAGCTTCCCTGAGTGCTGAGCCTCCCTACTTTGAAAAACATGCATTTCTATCTAGCGGGCAATCTGTCACTTGCCTTCTAATAGAAATCAGCTACTCCTAGAATAATCATTAAACTGACAGCATGTGAGAGCTGGACTTCCCAGCTTCAGTGCTGCCCAGCTGAATCAAGCACATGGAATGGAAACAACCACAACACATCACCGCACATCCTTTAGAAACTCACTAGTTACAGGAGAATCACAGCCTCTGCAGATGCTGGCTCTTCCCCTGGAGAGTCCAGAGGTCCTTTGTGGCCAGGGGCCAGGGCCCTGGACCCCAAGTGATGGCTTTGAGTCTTGACTTTGCCACCTACCAGTGCTAGGGCGATAAAAGTCTCCTGGGAGACACAATACCTACCTCGAAAATGTCTATCTCATGGATTGCATGAGAGTCAAGTTAGCTGCTATGAGAAAACGCACCTTGTGAATTTAAAGAATTAAGCCCTCAGTGTGATGGCAGTTTGGACACTCGATAATCACAAGCTGTCAGGGTTCCATATTAAACACTCTATGCAGATGGTCTCACTAGATCATCACAACACGGCCTGCTAGATATCAATTCCCCCTACTTTAGAGATGGAAGATTTGAAGTCCAGAGAAATTCAACACTTCACCCAGGTCCCTGAGCTAACAAGTGGTGATGATGATTCAAAGCCCAGTCCACAGTTCAGCTGACTCCAGAATTCTCATTGATGGGGTTTAGGACAGGTCACCCCAAAATACGGCAACTCAGCATATTAAATATCTTAAGGAATTCTTTTTTTTTTTTTTTTTAATGGGCAGAAGCAGTTTTTTAAACTGCCTTGTCATCCTTCCCTGAAACAGGTCATAAATCTCGCCTGTGAAAAGTAACTCTCCCTATGCAGGGCAGGACAAAGACATTCTTATCACCAGAGACAGGATATTTAGGGCCAAAAAGGCTGTATAAGTGAAACTTGCTAAAGTCACCCTTATCTTTCTAGTTACTTCTTCTCCATGAATCACCCCTGGCCCAAACCCCCTTGTGTCTTTTCCATTCTTCACAAGTTTACTATTTCTTGGACAAAACGGCTTTTGGTCACTTCCTCTGTTTCCCTTCTTCGGTGATCGCCTTCATCCACATGTAAAAATTCAGTTCTCTTTGTATGCTCTTCTCTGACTTTCTTGGTCAAATTGGTTTCCAGACCAAGCCAGGGACCCTAAGAGGATGGAAGGAAATTTTTTTCTCCTACATCACTGTTTCCTCCTCTGCCACAGAGGACTGAGGGAACTTTGTCCTCTTCTGAATCACTGTTCAGCAATGCTGCCTGACAGTTGGCCTGTTACAGACAGACTGCTGCCTTTGTCTTGGGGGGTGGGGGGTGCAGATAAAACCCTTGGCTTCTGAGGCTGCTTCCCTGCAGAGAGGTTAAACCTCCTTCCTCCTCTTAGCCCTCAGTGATTCATTACAAAGGGGCACTCGATACTAATGAAGGCTCTTTAATGGCCTTATAGAGCCATCCTGATTGCCTCCAGTGCTCTGATTTGGAAATCTTGTTGTTTCTTAGGGGAGCTCTTCAGACTAAGGAGGAAAGAAGTGGGCAGGAGTTGGAGGCAAAGAGGGGGAGGGTACACTGAGGGATGAGGCCAGTCCCCACACCTAATTAGCAGCATTTTGCAGCCGCACGGAGCAGAGCTCTTTTAAGGAGAAGTCACAGTGAGATGCTGTGATGCTTTAAGATGAAGTGATGGCATGACCATCTCCTGGGTGACTGGCCCAGGTCCTCTAGAAATACTTTGATTTGAGGTCTCAACCCTGGAAACTGTTCGTAACAGGGAAAGAGCTCTGATACACTGAAATGCAAGGGGCAGCAGGGCATATAACCTATCAAACATCATCTGCCACTGAGTATTTGAAGTGTGTAGCTGGAATTATATATCATTGCTTTGAAGATACATGATCCTTGTTTAGGATAGGGTTGGCAGTATGCATTTACTTCTTGCATATTTGTTTAATTGTGATAAAAAAAAAATCAGTAAGCTGAGATTTCCAGATCTTCTTTGGCTCCTCCACTGCATTTTGCAGAATCTGTTTTCACTTTAGAAGATGGGTTTGATGGAGGAGATGGCTGTGCAGAGAAGGCAGAGACACAAAAAGCAGAGGGAAACTATGAAGAAGCTTTTAGTGCTTAATTAGAAACTCAGGTGTGCAACCCTAAAGAGGGTCATGAGACCAGATGATTTTTCATGGAGGAGACAGTAATAAGGAGCAGGTAGAGTTCAGAAGATTAAGGAAATAGAGAAAATCATTTCAGTTGAGAAAAGGTCATGAAATTCAAGAATGAACATACATGCAGAGAGGAGGGGGAGCATAAACATTGTAAGTGGACTCAGACCACTTGGCAAGCTTGGTTCTTGGGTCTGTCTGCATGTTAGAGTAACCTGGGATGCTTTAAAGTCGACGAATGTCCCCTCCCTACCGATCTTTTTGTTTTACAAATTTATCTGCAAATCTCATTTCTCTTTTATAGAATCTAGCATTTAAATTTGGAGAAAGCAATGGCAACCCACTCCAGTACTCTTGCCTGGAAAATCCCATGGACAGAGGAGCCTGGTAGGCTGCAGTCCATGGGGTCGCTAGGAGTTGGACATGACTAAGGGGCTTCACTTTCACTTTTCTCTTTCATGCATTGGAGAAGGAAATGGCAACCCACTCCAGTGTTCTTGCCTGGAGAATCCCAACAGAAGAGCCTGGTGGGCTGCTGTCTATGGGGTCGCACAGAGTCGGACACGACTGAAGTGACTTAGCAGCAGCAGCAGCAGCACTGAAATTAA
This sequence comes from Cervus canadensis, assembly GCF_019320065.1. Classification (NCBI taxonomy): domain Eukaryota; kingdom Metazoa; phylum Chordata; class Mammalia; order Artiodactyla; family Cervidae; genus Cervus; species Cervus canadensis. The sequence continues at coordinate 29,923,824 of NC_057416.1, read as the reverse complement.
GAGGAGACACAGTTTAAAGGAAAAAAAGAAAAAAAAAACATGCTTTCATGCTTTGAGATCTAAAGGTCAGTGCCTCTATCTCTGATCAGGTCTATGATCTTAATGACAAGGTAAAGAGCATCCTTGAGTAAACTGGGTGTCATCTAGGACTATTATATAGGAGACATTGGAAAATCTCAATTTTCCAATTGAGATTGGAAATAGATCTCAACAGATCTCAATAGATCTCAAAGACACTGGCCTCTATTTAAGCTGTTTGGAAATGGATAAGGTGTGTGTGTGTGTGTGTGTGTGTGTGTGTGTGTGTGTGTGTGTGTGTGTGCTTTTTCGCATCAGACTCTTTGAGAGCCTGTGGAGTGTAGCCCATCAGGCTCCTCTGTCCATGAGATTCTCCAGGCAAGAATACTGGAGTGGGTTACCATACCCTTCTCCGGGGGGAAGTCTTCTCAACCCAGGGACTGAACCCACGTGTTCTGTATCTCTTGCACTGGCAGGCAGATTCTTTACCACTAGTGCCACCTATGGAAATGGAATAAAATATATAATAATAAAGACTATAAAGTATCTTTCTGGGAATCAAGAACCACAAGACAATAAAACAATGGCTTCTTGACTTCTGTGGATAACATTTAAGATTTCGACTATTTGGGAATATATAGCTTCATTAGTAATTTTGCAGACCTTATGAATTTGAACTTGATGTTCTAGAATTGGCTATGATACTGAGTCTCTTGGTAGGTGAGCTTAACAGATGCTCTATATCTAAATCTTGACTCTGTTGTCTGCCTGGCCCTATGTATTCACTACAGTTCATGATTAAAGTTAAAAATAAAACAACACCAAAAAAAAGCTACACTTTTAGATCTTTTGAAAAATGACCTTGAGAGAAAGTCAACAACTAAGTTTGGGATAAAAGTTAAGGTGCTCAAACGTTATGTTTGTCAGCCAGAAAATAATGTTAAGAACTCAAATAGTGAGTTCAGTTCAGAACTATAATGTACTCTACAGAGAGACAAGAGTAACCAATCAGTGATAACTATCTCAGCAATTGCTTCCACCAGGATTAATTTTAATATCTGTATAAAAGGCATTAGTACTGAATTTATAGAATCAGTCATCATCTAAGGGGGTTACTTAAAATTTTACATTATATTTCATAATATTTTATGGAGAGAATGATAGATAATGGTGGTATTTTCAAATGTGTGGATTTAAGAAGGTCTTGGGACATTTCCCATTGGAATGTGTATTTCTTAAAGTATTGATGATATGGTCCAGATAAGAAGAACAAAAGAATCTAGAGAAGAGAGGATGCAAAGCAGTTAAAAAAAAAAAATTCCCTGAATGCTGTCAGATATGGATCTGGAGATAACAGTCTGAAGGACTAGAGTCCTAATAGGTTGATAAGGGTAATGCAGATGAAAAGACAGAAATATGCTGAGGCAGGTAGGAGGCTGGAAACTCCTAAAAATGCATGACATGAGTTAGGGAATTTATGTGAGCAAACTCCAGGAGCTATGAATGGGGAGTTTCCAAGACCAGGGCTAGAATTCCAGTCCAGTCCATTCCTAACTCTGTGACTTTGAAGAAGTCCTTTATTCTCTTTGATCCGTAACTTCTTTTCCAATTGGTTGTGATCCACAGCATGTGGAATCTAGTTCCCTGGCCAGGGATCGAACACTTGCCCACTGTAATAGAAGCCAGAGCCTTAACCACTGGACCACCAGGAAAGTTCCTTAATTTCTCATTTTGAACCTACATTTCTTTACGCGTAAAATGACTGCAGGGGCCTGGGTGACATCCGAGATATAGTTCAGTGATTTCATGGCTTGTATATAACCATACTATACACAGGTATGCATCTACTTTTCTCCTTCTACTGTACATTAGATAGTGAATATTTTCCATGTCACTGAAATTACTCTAAAATATTGTTTCAAAGACTATGTAACGTGTAATCTATTAATTAGCCATTTCCTAGGTATTCGGGTTTTCAATGTTTTTTATTATAAAAATGCTACCATAAGTATCTTTGTAAATATTTGTCCACTACTATAGTGACTTCCTTGGGGTGAGTCTTAAAAGTAAAATTACTATGTCAAGGAATATGAGCCTTTTCTTAGATGTTTGATATTTATTGTCAAATCTCTTGTTGGAAAGCTCTTATCATTTTTATTCCCTCTGGAACTCCTGGGTCTTCTCTTTTCCACCTACATTGCTGTGTTTCACGTTTTCTGTGTGTCAGTTCAGGTGATAATTTCATGTATCTTATCATTTTAATTTTTATTTCTTCTTTCATTTTTAAATGGAATGTTTATACACGTACATTTATAAGTCACGGTTCCTCATGCAGGGCAGAAAAATATTTTTTCTCAACCTTCTTAGGGTCCCTGGCTGGGTCTGAAAATTAAACTGACAAAGACAGTCAGAGAAAAGCAGACACTTCTTATTGAATTTTTACAGGCACAAGGGAGTCTTCACAAGAGAATGAAGACCAGAAGAAGGGACCAGAGCAGGAAGCTTTTATGACTTTTAGACAAAGAATCGATGCATTTGCAAAGAATTGACAAGACAAAGGGTTTGGACTAGAGGTAGTAAACAGTGAAGAAGTAACTAGGAAAATAAGGGCTTAACAAAGGTGTGTCTGTGGAGTCCACTGGTGACATACCTGTGCTAGTAAAAATCTATTTCCAGAAAGAAGAGTTTGTATTCTTCCTTCAGGTGAAAAAAGGAGAGCTTTTTCTGTGTTTATTGTTTCTTAATTGCCTTTAGCTCAAAATAATTTTTAGGTCAAACAGGCATATTTTGGGGGTGACATATTCTGGTTTCCTATATTCACTAATAAATTATCTGTTGATATTCATTGACCTTTTTTTTCCCATTGGAAAGACAGTCCTTTGTTTCAGTGTTAAGAATACTTTTTATGTTAGTGATAATTATTGTCTTTGTCTCTTCTGTTGGTAATCCATAGGTGTCTTGGTCTCACCTATCACTGATGACAAATTTTCTGCAAATCTTAATGTTCAGAGCCTCAAGCAGTTCTGGGGTCCCCCGCACCACATTATTCTTTAGGAACCAGTAAGGGAAGGGGAGGAACTCACGTAAGGATCAGATATCCATACCTTTTCTTGATGGCTGCTCCTTCTGTCTCCAAGTCCCTGACAATCAGCCTGATGCTTTTCACCATATTCCTGAACCAACGTGGGGGCTCTTCTCTCTGGTCAGTCTGATAGGTTCCTCTACATTTTTACCCTGCTCCTTGGAAGAGGTTTCCCACTCCAGGGTAGTGAGATTCCCCAACTATCCAGCAGGCTGGGGTCCCCCTTCTCAGTCAGCACAGGTGTGCTGTGGGGACCAGGCCAACTCCAGACTTTTCTTAGAAGCCACCTTCCTACTGATCTCGAGGTTCTGACACTTTCTTTCAGCAGACATACTCACACAATTTTCCCCTTTCTGTCCAGTCTACCTGCCAGATCTGCAGACACATTGGAATGTGTCCAATAGTCATGTTCCTCTTTCAGACTGGCTCCCAGAGCCCTCCAATGCAAGGCAGGTTGCAACATCCCTTTCCTCTCGAAGCATCTCCTGGCAGTTGGGTAGCTTGTCTGCAGGTAGAGGCTGTTTCCTCCCAGAGAAGTAAAGGAAGTGCTACAACCTGATGTCAGGAGGACTCACAGTATCCGTTAGACCCCTACCCAAATACTGCTATGTGGCATGCCAATGCTTCTCCCAAGTTTGTTACTGATTAAAAAAAAATTTGTGTGTGTGATGTGGACCGCTTTTAAAATCTTTATTGAATTTGTTACAATGTTGTTTCTGTTTTCCATTTTGCATTTTGGGCTGCAAGGTATGTGCAATCTTAGCTTTCCCACCAGGCACCCCCTGCACTGGAAGATGAAGTCTTAACCACTGGACCACCAGGAAAGTTCCATTACTGATGTTTTCCAAGTACAGAGGTTCATATTTTTATATAAACAAATTTAGAATCTTTCTCCCTTCATGATCTGTTCCGCTTTCATTCTACATTGAAAATGCGCCCAAGTCTGAAATCTGTTGTTCATCTGGAAAAGATTTTCAATGAAAAGCTTAAGAGGGAAAAAGTAGTAACTTGCCCCCGTCATTTACTGCAGGCTTCTTTGGGGGCTCAGTGGTAAAGAATCAGCCTGCAATGCAGGGGGTGCTGGTTTGATCCTGGGTCAGGAAGATCCCCTGGAGGAGGGCATGGCAACCCACTCCATTATTCTTGCCTGAAGAATCCCATGGACAGAGGAGCCTTGCAAGATACAGTCCATGGGGTCGCAAAGAATTGGGCATGACTGAACCTACTAAGCATGTATCTCATCATTTATTGCAAAATTTATCAGTTCACAGTGATAAAAATTGATTAATTTTCCAGAACTATCAGGCATATGCATCCAAGTGACAGAGAGAAAAAAATCATGAAATAGACCATATGTAAGAATGTAATGAGTAATACAGAAAACACTGCATGTGAGTGAGAAGGAATCCTATTATTCTATGAATGGTTTGGGAAATTGGCTACTTAGGTAAAACACCAGGGTAGAACTATGAAGTACATGTATAGCTATTTTAACCCAATTTCAGGTAGGCAATTTTACTTAAGGTATCAGATACTGCTTTGGGTATTGAGGACACAATTGTGAAATAAATAGACCAAAACTCTGATTTATTCTAGCCAGAGAAATATACTTCAAGTGAATGAAAAAATAAGTTAATAAACAGTTTTACAATATAAATGCTACAAAGGAAATGAATATGGTGAAGAGTTAAGAAGAAGTGGGGTGGGGAGAAGGTAGAATGACTTGTGATGAGGTGGTCCTAGAAAGCGTCTCTAAGAAGATGGAGTCTGAGCAGAGGCCACAGGAAGCATGTCTTCGGTGAAGGAATGAGAAATAGCAAGATGTCTGCAGGTGACGGCGGCTGGAGGGGCGGCCCCTCTAATCTGTGCTGATGGTCCGAGTATCAGAGGGGCTGGGATAGTATGAGAAAATCAAGGAGAGATGTGGAAGCAGCAGAGAGAAGGAGAAACACACCGCCTCACTGCCCTGCAGTACTGGGCAGAAGAGGGAGATGAAAGGCCTTCCCTTGAAAAAAAAAACTTGGCAGAAATGGAGTTCCTTGGAGAAAGATGGTTTTCAATAAAGGTAAAGCTATGAAGCTGGGAAAGATTGAAGGCAGGAGGAGAAGGGGACGACAGAGGATGAGATGGTTGGATGGCGTCACTGACTCAATGGACATGGGTTTGAGTAAACTCTGGGAGGTGGTGATAGTCAGGGAGGCCTTGCTTGCTGCGGTCCATGGGGTCGCAAAGAGTTGGACACGACTAAGAGACTGAACTGAACTGAACTGAACTGAAAGCCATGAAGAGTTAGAAGAAGATTTATTTTTCCCAGAAAAGGAAATCCAAGGTGCACAGTAGAAGCTTTGGAGGGGCAGGAAGGTATGGGGAACATACCGGATGATGAGATGGTCCAAACAGGAAGAGGACGGCAGTGGAGACAGCAGTAAAGAGATGAGAGCACAAATGGTACTTAAGTAGGTCTGGAAGCAGGGCATTGTGGGATTATCTCTAATCCTCTCCTAGAGGAAAAGTGAAAGTGTTAGTAACTCAGTCATGTCTTTGAGGCCCCATGGACTGTAGCCTGCCAGGCTCCTCTGTCCATGGAACTCTCCAGACAAGAATACTGGAGTGGGTAGCCATTCTCTTCTCCAGGGGATCTTGCCAACCTAGGGATTGAAGCCAGGTCTCCTACATTGCAAGCAGAGTCTTCACCATCTGATCCACCAGGGAGAGAAAGGGGAATGCTTATTTCTACTTATAGTCCCAAGAAATTAACTGAATGAAGTGGAGTGATGGTTCTCTGGAACTCCAGATGATATTTGTATAATCTGTGTAACAGTCTTGACTGGGGCTCAGACTGAGGCATGAGGAGCAGGTTTTAAGATTCTCCTTGAGAGTGAGAAGCAAGGTGTCGGTCTCTGGGTGCTTATTTCCTCAATCATTTTCTTTTCTAATGGTCACTCATGAATACAGGGATGACTTCATAAGCTAGAGTTATAGTCACTGATAGCAGAAGTCTGAGGTGGAACGGTCCAACAAAGAAACAAATGCATCAATTGTTAGTTCTACTAAAGAGTAGTTAGCCAGACTATGAGCTGTAATAATTTGGAAAAGAATTTTAAACCCTAGGAAATGTCATTGGGTATTTGTCAACACTGCTGAAAATCATGTGTCAGCTTTAGTTGCAAGAAACAGAAAATGACCCTTACAAGAAGAAAATGAATTTATATTAGAATATTAGCTACTCACAGTAGCTTGAATAGCTGAGAATACTGGACCAGTAAACTTGTGGACCATATAGCCAAAGCAATAGAAAACAAAAACAACACACAAATCTGGTCTGTTGGGAAACCAACATCATGGCCGATTGCAATTGGCAAAATGGAGCCCCAGTGAAGTCCGCATCCCAGTCCCCAGAAACTATAACTAGAATACTTTAAGTGGCAAAAGGGGATTTGCAGATATAGTTCAGATAATGGGCCCTAAAATAAAAAGAGTCTACCCTGTTTCATCTAGGTTCATCCAGTCTCATCATATAAGCCTTAAAACAGAGAACTTTTCTGACCAGAGGCAGGAGAGATGTGGCAGGGGGAGAAGTCAAATTCCAAGCAGGAGTAAGACTCTGCACCACTGATGATTTGAAGATGGAGCCAGAAACACGAGGGGAAGTGTAGGTGGCCTTAGGGAGCTGAGAGAGGGTCCCCTATGACAGCTAGCTAAAATGTGGGGAGCTCAACCGACTGCTATAGAGAACTGAATTCTGCCAACACTCTGAATGAGCCTTAGAAGTGGATCAACAATCACACCCAAGACAAGGCAAGACCAAGACCCAACCGCTTCAACTTGCACTTCAGCGAACACTTTGGGCTTCAGACAGTTTACTACTTACATAAACAGCACATGGAAGATCAACCAAAGGCTCTGGTCCCACACACCAGAAAGGATGACACTCAGCAAAAGGGTCCAGGTGACTATAATGCAAACTGTGGAATATCTCATTGCTAAGGTGCCAATTCAAGGCTACAGCTTAGCAGTTTTATATCCTATAACTCTATTCTGATGGAGGAAAGGAGCATGGAAGAAAGTCCCATACCTCATCATAACCTGGGAGGTGATGAGGAAATGTCTTATAGGAAGATTAGGTGCTGGGGAAGATGATCTCACAGAAGTTTCCTACGATGCTCCCATACTTTCTTGCTCTGGGAAGATCACGGGCACCCTGCCGAGGCTCAGAAGAGCTGCACTTCGAGCCTTCATCTGCTTGGTCTGTGCGGAAACCTGCAGGACCAGCAGAGTGCATGGCAGAGCCATTCCTGTACATGGATTCTGTCTCAGAGTCTCCAGATAAGAGCTCAGGCAGGCCACCACCTTGACTGTTTTTCTCTTATGAGAACCAGAGTGGAGAAATCAGTCATGTCATCCCAAACTTCTGACCTACAGAACTGAAAGGGAATACATTTGCATTGTTTTAAGGTGCTAAGTGTTACTCTCTCAGGCACGTCGGACTCTTTGCAAACCCATGGACTGTAGCCCGCCAGGCTCCTCTGTCCATGGAATTCTCCAGGCAAGAATACTGGAGTGGGATGCCATTTCCTTCTCCAGGGGATCTTCCCCACCCAGGGATCAAACCTGGGTCTCCTGTACTGCAGGCAGTTTCTTTGCCATCTGAGCCACCAGGGAAGGTTCCAAGGTGCTAAGATGACTGCCATTTGTTACACAGCATTGGGACACATATGGGCTTCCCTTGTGGCTCAGCTGGTGAAGAATCTGCCTGCGATGCGGGAGACCTGGTTTCCATCCCTGGGTTGGGAAGGTCCCCTGGAGAAGGGAAAGGCTACCCACTCTAGTATTCTGGTCTGGAGAATTCCATGGACCATATAGTCCATGGGGTCGCAAAGAGTTGGACACAACTGAGCAACTTTCACTCACTCAGAACACATATGAGCTCTATTCACCAGGATGGTCAGGGACTTAACTGAACACTGTTGCTGGCATTTCAGGTGTTGGTGCTATTGGAAAATGGATGCGCTCCACATCTACTTTCAGAGAACTTCCTCCTGCCTTGATTTTTTGCTTTACCGGGTCCTTCTTCAAGGTCCAGCGGTTGCTCGGTATTGGGTGTGCAGTCACGTGCCCATGTGCTGACTACAGAGGGGGCTTGGAAGGGAGGGCCTGAGCTTTGGGGGTGGAATTAGTCTCTGCTTCTCTTCCACTCATGATGTGAGAAATCCCCCCAATAGTGAAATGAGATTCAAATTATCATCAGGAAGAACGTGTTGTTATTGTTAATTATCACTCTTTTGTTGTCCAATACTGAGATCGCAGGCTCCTATGGTTTCCAGATTTCACTATTTCAGAATAGGGCTTCCACTAAGAGACTCAAGAATGGTCCCATTGAATCTGAAGCTGTAACACACCTGGCTACCCTGAGCTTTCCCAGCAACTGACTAAACCAAAATAAATGTCTGTGATATGGGAATATCGATCAAGAACATGGGTGTTGATTAATCCACTGTGGTACTGCATAAGATGAAATTTGTGAGATGGTTATTATGTGTGTAAAACTAAGAGGGGCTCCTTTCACTCTGATCTCTTGGATCCTGCACCTGTGGCTTCAGGAAGAAAAAGTTCCATTTCTGGTTGTTGGTGTGGAGTGAATTCCAATTCTAAGCACAACACCTCTGTCTTGTTGGGTGTTTTCCCTTAGTTAACAGAGAGTCTTCACGAAGCACTCAACTGACTTTAACAGAGTTAGCTGCTCCTAGATGATGGATTGGAGGGTAAGATCAGTAAATCCCAAGGGATTCTTTCACTGTAAACTGAATCCACTGAAAAGTGAGTTTCTTGGAATATTACTCTCTTTTCTAAAATTTATTTGAAGTGCTTCACCTTTGCAGTGTGGGGTGTGTGTGCATATATAAATTAACATTGATCTAGAGTGCAGGAATGGCTGCATAGCATGTGAAGTATGTTAGTTGCTAACTTACGTTTCAGAATATATCAGAACGGGTTGGTTAGAATCTGAAAACCTTACTGTATAGTTCATGCTCTGCTACAGTAAGTGCCTCACATATCAGTCTGATTTGGCACTAGAGGGTTTATTAATTAACATAAAGAATATTAAATTATGTCATTGGAGAAATGAATAGTGTCAATATATGTCAGGCAGAAAGATTTGAACAGAAAAAAATCTATGCTTGTTTGATTAACACTCTGACAATCCCAGCAGGCTTGAACAGTACCCTAGATTTCGAACTCGACTCATTCCCGAGTTCCCCACTTTACAGAGAGTTCTTTGCTCTAATAAAACTAGGAACATAGCTGTTTCTGCCATCAGAATACTTGTTGGGGCTGGATGAGCCTTTAGGCAGGTGACTTGCAGAGTGCGTAGAGAGGAAAGAGTGGAAAGGGTGGAGAGTGGGGCTTCACTTGACTTGCAAGACCATATTATTCAGATATCTTAAAACCTGCTCACCAATCAATATTGGTACTTGTGGCAATATTTGCAGCAATATTGATGGTACTTTTGGTAGCATCAACATGGCACTTAGGTATGGTTTTTTTGCTTTCTTTAAAGCACAGTATCTGGCAATGATATTGCAGAGAAAAAAAAAATGGCTCCAACCATCACTGATCACTGGAGGCAACCAATATCCACCCAAAAGAACCTAACAACTCTGAAGAGCTGATTAACCTAGGTCAGCCTTAATAAAAGTACCATTAGGGTGAGTAATGCATTCTAGTAGGGCCATAGTGGTGATAGTGGAAGGTATATGGTGGCCAAGGATCAAAATTTTCTGGCTATCCCCTGGGTCGTTTCACTGATATACAGGAATGAGTTGGCTTAGGTCAACCCTGGTCTCCTTGTGGACAGTGGCTGCTGCCAAGTGTCTCAGAATAGGTCATTTGTCACTTCCAGTGTCATCCTCCATAAGATGCTGAATGCCTGACCCAGTCTACTAAGAACCACCATATCCTTGGGATGCCAAATGAAGCTGCGTTGTCTGTGAGTCCTCCAAGGGCCGGAGCCATGTGGTAACTTGAGGAGCAGCAGAAAGAATGACCATCTTCCGGACTCTGTGTTGACGTTCTCATCTGGGTGCTCTTTGAGCTGAGAGTCTCACAAGATCTTTCAAGGAAAGAACTCTTTTATCCTGTGGCTTTTAGCACTCTTCTCCATGAGAACTGAAAACCCACCGCTCAGGAAACACTGAGAGTGGGCCGTTGTTCCGAGACCTTTTTATACCCAATGTCTCTGCATAACATGACTTCCTCAAGCCAAACAAACATTCTGTGTATATAAACTCATGCAAAGAGACACTGAAAGGAAATAAGTGCTCAGGCTTGAGGTTATACGTGGGGAGAGCGGTATTGTGGAATCCCATATCAGCCGGTCTTTAGGATGAGGTCATATTACAGTAATGCACACCCAGGTGAAAAAATTATATTTTGTGAAGATTAGTCATTATTCAATCTAGTGTGATTTCCTTGTTGTGTCTAAGTCTTTTGATACTTGCAATACTTCAGGACATTTATTATACCTTATTTTTTATTTTATTCTTTTGCCACGCTAAACAGCTCTCAGGATCTTAGTTCCCTGACCAGGGATTAAAGCCAGGCGGTTGGCAGTGGAAGGGGGTGTCCTAACCATTGCGCTGGCTGGGAGGTCCCAGAACACTTATTGCAAAGTCAACTCCTGCAAAGGCAACATTGCATCTGCAGACAACCTAAGGTAGCTCACAGGGTTGTCTTGTTCAAGCCCAGAGAAATATCCAGTAGGGTCCAAGGTCAGTGTTTTTAAGCTTTAAAAAATAAGTTGTTAACCTTTTTACATAGATAAATTTCACTTTAAAATATCTGGATTTCTAGATATATTTGAAAAACAAAACCTGCACCCTCACTCCCAGATGGCAGGAACAGGCTATGACTTTTAGAAAGGGCATTGGTCTCCAGTTTTTTTTTTTATACTTTCCATCTGCCCACTTCATTCTGTACATTTTTGTTTGTATTCTGTGCTTCAGAACCCCACTTATATGGTACATCTATATGGAAGAACCCAGACAAATGCTATAGAAATCAATTTACCAAAAGCTCTACAAATACCCTATGACTCTTGACCATAATTTCATATTGTCCAGTGGGTTCCAAAAATCTGGTCATGGAGCAGCACTTTGATGGCTGCAGGGAAACTAACTGGAGTTTTCTGAATTTAGATGATAAGGCTCCTGCCCTCAGAGATGTCCATTTTGTTTTAAAACATCTAGAGTAATTCTGTTGCACAAGTGTGTTGGGAACCATTGGTTTCCTCCAGTTGTTCTGACTCTGGAGGGAGGGAGGATGAGATGGGAGGGGCATGGCAGCCCATTGATTACTGCAGCTTGACTGCCTGACAGGTCTAGAAATACTGATACATTGAATTAAATTTACTGGCATTCAGTTCAGTTCAGTTCAGTTCAGTTACTCAGTTGTGTCCGACTCTTTGCGACTCCATGGACTCCCTGGCACGCTAGGCCTCCCTGTCCATCACCAGCTCCCGGAGTTTACTCAAACTCATGTCCATTGAGTCAGTGATGCTATCCAACCATCTCATCCTCTGTCATCCCCTTCTCCTCCTGCCTTCAGTCTTTCCCAGCATTAGGGTCTTTTCAAATGAGTCAGTTCTTTGCATCAGGTGGCCAAAGTATTGGAGTTTCAACTTCAACATCAGTCCTTCCAATGAATATTCAGGACTGATTTCCTTTATTAGTAATTTTATTTTGATCTGTTGGACGAGTCCATTGAATGGAAAGATCAAGATCTAAAAGAAACATGGCTGAAGTCAAAATTACAGAAGCAATAGCAGCTCAGATGTCTGTATTCTAGGTCTCCTCTGTTTTCTCCAATATACTCTCTGATAACATAAGTACTTTGGCCTCTTGGTTTCCCCAGACTTCTTGTACATTTTCAAAACCCTCAACAGGGTGATAAGCAATTGAGTGATTACTGGGTTTGAAATTTCTCTAATTTTACTTCTTCTATTTTTCCTTTAAGCTCCTCTGTCCATAGGTATTTCTTGAGGTCTTTGCACAGTATCAAGATGGAACACTGACATTCTGATGGTAGGTCAAGTAAATATTTCTTATCTAAATGTTGATATTGATCAATTTTTTTCAGGCTTTTCTAAGTACTTTTTCTAAGTATTACCAGCTGAGCCACAAGGGAAGTCCAAGAACACTGGAGTGGGTAGCCTATCCCTTCTCCAGTGGATCTTCCCAACCCAGGAATTGAACCGGGGTCTCTGCATCACAGGCAGATTCTTTTAACAACTGAGCTATCAGGGAAGCCCAAATTTGGTATTAGTCAATTTTTTCACATTTTTCTAAGTATTTTTCACTGAATATTGTTCCACAAGTATTTCCTGATATACATATTTTTTCTACTCAGAGGAAAGATGTAAGGAAGACGGAAAAAAAGAAATTAGAAGCTTCTGATTAGAGTCCAGGATTTCTGTGGTTTCAGGAACCTGATCAAAGCCTTTACAAAAAAAAAAAAAACCTCACTTACACCTCCATCAACAGTCTTAAAAAGAGAAGCGTCAGTGTCCTAATAGACACAGGGGAACAATAGTGTTCGGGTATGTGGGCTTAGTCAAACGAAAAGTTGCTCAGTTAGACTGAGTACCTACCCTTTGATAGAAGCCAGATGCTGCTTCTGAACTAATGGCATATGAACTAACTTGCATATGAACTAATGGCAAATGAAGAAATTCCTCCTGAATTGTACTGTGTTCTTTTATCTGTATGAATGGGGCTTCCCTGGTGGCTCAGAGGGTAAAGAAACTACCTGCAACGTGGGAGACCTGGGTTCCATCCTTGGGTCAGGAAGACCCCCTGGAGAAGGGAATGGCTACCCACTCCAGTATTCTTGCCTGGAGAATTCCATGGACAGAGGAGCCTGGAGGACTACAGTCCAGGGGTTGCAAAGAGTTGGACATGACTATGCGACTAACACACACACACAACTGATTAACACACACACACACACACATCTGTATGAGTATTTCAAATCTCAAGCTTGAAAAAACAGAAGGAATGCAACATAACTTTTGGGACTGCGCTGAATGCTACCAATGCTGCAACAACCCTGGTTAAATATAATACAGGATGCAGGACTTCCATGAGAAAAGTGTCCATAAGTTCAGGTCCTCTCTTCTTCCTTCCTGCCTAGTTCTCCCTCTTCTTTTTCTTATTCCTCCCCCTTGTTCCTTGCATCACTTATCTTTCTCTCTGCCGAACACCACCCCAAATAGAGTAATTTAAAACAAAGAACATTTATTTAGCTAACGCTTCTGGGCATCAGCATTTCTGTTTTCAGCTTGGTTAGGTAATGCATCTGTGGTCAGCTTCCAATCAACGAGGAGCTCAGACCTGAGGTTTTGGGGACAACAGCAAGTACCTGTTAATACACAGCCGGCTAGCCTGTGTCTGAGAGACACAACAGGGGTTGCGAGGGTCTTGAGAGGGAAAAGAGGCATGCAGGGCGTGTGGAGAAGGAGGCTCAGACCCAGTACAGCAACATTCCTGCCACGTCCTCCAATCAAAGCAAGAACAGCCCAGGTGCAAAGACTGAGGAAGAGGTTCTGCCTCTTGCAGGAAGTCCTGTAAAGTCACATCGCAAAGAGGCATGGATAAAGGTCGGAGTGAAGGATTACAGCACTTTTTGTAATCTATCATCTCCCTCTTGCAGGTCTCATGAGTCTCTTGGTGACTTACAATTACTGCAGTATCTGTGTGTAGGGGTGTGTGTGTGAGTGTGTGTGTGTGTGTGTGTGTGTGTGTGTGTTTGTGTGTGTGTGTGTGCGGTCAGTCGCGCAGTCATATCCAAGTCTTTGCGATCCCATTTACTGTAGCCTAGGTGGATTCTTTACCACTGAGCCACCTGGGAAGTCTGTGTAGGTGTTATAAGGAGTGACAAAAGGAAGAAAACATATTGTTGCTATATTCAAGTTCCTAATAACCTACTGGGGAGATAAACATCTGCCTCATCTGAGATCTACAGAGGCATGCATGCCTGACTTATAACCATCAAACACACATGTACTGGGGAGACATGCATGAGAGGCTATTGGAAGTGGGGAGCATTTGAACCACAGTCAAATTTGTTTAGCTACTTCAGCTCCCTGTCTATTTCCACCATAGTCTAAGCTCTTTTGAGGGGTTTCTGAAACCCTCTTTAATCTTGCTCCACTCAACTTAGACAACCTCTTGAATTTTAAGAATTGTAAACATATTTAAAAGCAAGGAGAACAGTATAACCACCCTCCACATACTCACCACCTAAATCAAACAGTTGTCAATAGTTTGCCATATTCTATCATATATACATGCCACATAATCATACATACACAGATATATGTATAATATTTAAAAACAAAATTCATATATACATTTTAAAAATCAGACACTTTCAGCTGAGAGAAATTTATAGTTCTAAGTGCTTATATTAAAAAAGAACAAGTGTTACAAATGAACAGCCTAACTTTATATCTTAAAGAGCTAGGAAGAAAAAAACACTAAAAGCTAGAGGGAAGAACATAATAAAGATTAGAGCAGAGGCAAATAAAATAGAGAATAGCAAAGCAATAGAGAAAATCAATGAAACTAAGATCCTTGTTTCTCCTTCAAAAAGATCACAGAATTGATCATCTTTAGCTAGATTAACTTAGCAAAAAAAGAGAAAAGTCTGCAAGAAGTAAAACCAGAAACAGAAGTGGGGACATTACTCCTGACTTTACAGATATAAAAATAATCTTCAGGGACTACTATGAAGAATTGCATGCCAACAAATTTGACAACTTGCAAGAAATGCATAAATTCCTAGATGCATACCACCTACTAAGCCTAAATCATCAAGAATTAGAACATCTCAATAGACCAATAAGGAATATGGAGATTTTATTGGTAATTTTTAAAAATCCCTACAACAACAAAAATAGTTCTGGGTCAGATGACTTCATTAGTGGATTTTATCAAACGTTTAAAACAACAGAATCTCAGATTCTTCCAAAAAGTTGAAGGGGAAGGGACGCTTCCTAATTCATTCTATGAGGCCAGAATTATCCTGACTCCAAAGCAAAGAAAACTATAATACATACCAATATTGCTAATGAATATTGGTGGACATATTCCCCCTAAAATACAAGCAAACTGAATCCATGTTAAAAAAAAATACCCATGATTAACAAACGTTTGTACCTGGAAGGCATGATTGGCTCAATATACAAATATTGACTGATGTAAAATACTACATGAACAGAAAGGAAAAACTCTTTATTTAAACTGATGTAGGAAAAAAAAACAACCTTGCATTTGACAAAATTTGAAAAAATTCAACACATTTTCATGATAAAGTCACTCAACTAACTAGGAATTCAAAGAAACTACCTTAACGTGATAAAAGTCATATATGAAAAATTCACAGCTAACATCAAACTTAGCATCATACTTAATGGTGAAAGATGCAAAGTTTTTCCGCTTCAGCATTGAAACAAGTATACTATCAAGGGTGAAACAGATCACCAGCCCAGGCTGGATGCATGAGACAAGTGCTCAGAGTTGGTGCACTGGGAAGACCCAGAGGGATGGGATGGTGAGGGAGGTGGGAGGGGGGACCGGGATGGGGAACACATGTAAATCCATGGCTGATTCATATCAATGTATGACAAAAATCACTACAATATTGTAAAGTAGTTAGCCTCCAACTAATAAAAATAAGTGGAAAAAAAAGATTATTGAGACATGAGGTTAAATAATAAGTGATATAATGGGTAATCCCTTGCCATCTAATTTTATACAAATTTACATTTGGTGTTTGTTTAGACCATTTTATAGTGCTATATAAATATTCAAGATCTTACAAAGAAAAAGAAAGAATAAGACAAAAAGGCCCACTTTTGCCACTTGTATTTAACATAGGGTTGGACGTTATAGCCAGAGAAACTGGGTAAGAAAAATAAAGAAAATAAAGCTATCCAAATTGAAAAGGAAAAAGCAAAATATCTCAGTTTACCAATCATACAATCTTTAGCTAGATTAAAGATTGTATCTTAAAACAAATAATAATTGTATTAAATGTTTATAAGTAGTTTATATTTGTATTCAATAGTTTATATGTAGAAGGCACTAAAGATTTTTTAAAAACCTGTTAGAAACAATAGACTAATTCAGTGAAGTTGCATTCTACAAAGTCAACATGCAATAAGCATTTGCATTTCTACATGAGAACAATGAATAACCCAGAAAGGAAATTAAGTGAACAATTACACTTTCATGAGCATCTCAAAGGATAAACCAATAAATAAACTTAAGCAAAGTGTTAAAAGACTTGTACATTGAAAGCTACAAACCACTGCTGAAAGAAATCAAAGAAAACCCAAAGAAATAGAAAGACATTCTCTGTTCAGGGATTAGAAGGCTTTGTATTGCTAAGATGACAATACTACCCAAAGCTATCTACAGAGTCAAGGTAATCTCTACAAATATCCCAACAGTGTTTCTTACAGTAGAATCCAGTAGGTCCTTGTTGATTATTTCATATATAGTAGTTTGTATATGTTAAGCCCAAATTTCTAAATTACAGATGTAGAAAAATCTGCACTAAAATTTACAAGAATTTTTAAGGGACCCTGAATATCCAAAACAACATGGAAAAAAAGCATGATTGGCAGTCTCATCTTTGAAAGTGAAACTGTGAGTCACTCAGTCATGTCCAACTCTTTTCGACCCCATGGACTGTAGCCCACCAGACTCCTCTATGCATGGAATAATGCCTATCAATAAATAAGTGGATAAATAAAATATGGTTATATATATATATATATATATACAGAATGGAATGTTATTTAACCTGAAACAAGAAGGAAATTTTGATACACACCATAACATAGATAATACATTTAATGACATTATACTAAGTGAAATAAAGAAGCTACAAAAAAGCAAATATTGTATAATTCCACACATATGAAGTTTCTAAAATAGTCACATTCTTTTTAATTGAATTTTATTTCATACTGGAGCATAGTTGATTTAAATATTGTGTTAGTTTCAGGTGTATATCAAAGTGATTTAGTTATACATATACATATATCAATTCTTTGGTGTTCAGCTTTCTTCACAGTCCAACTATCACATCCATACATGACCACTGGGAGAACCATAGCCTTGACCAGATGGACCTTTGTTGGCAAAGTACTGTCTCTGCTTTTTAATATGCTATCTAGGTTGGTCATAACTTTCCTTCCAAGGAGTAAGCGTCTTTTAATTTCATGGCTGCAGTCACCATCTGCAGTGATTTTGGAGCCCCCAAAAATAAAGTCTGACACTGTTTCCACTGTTTTCGCATCTATTTCCCATGAAGTGCTGGGACCAGATGCCATGATCTTAGTTTTCTGAATGTTGAGCTTTAAGCCAACTTTTTCACTCTCCTCTTTCACTTTCATCAAGAGACTTTTTAGTTCCTCTTCACTTTCTGCCATCAGGGTGGTGTCATCTGCATATCTGAGGTTATTGATATTTCTCCCAGCAATCTTGATTCCAGCTTGTGTTTCTTCCAGCCCAGCGTTTCTCATGATGTACTCTGCATCTAAGTTAAATAAGCAGGGTGACAATATACTGCCTTGTATATTTTCCTATTTGGAACCAGTCTGTTGTTCCACGTCCAGTTTTAACTGTTGCTTCCTGACCTGCATACAGGTTTCTCAAGAGGCAGGTCAGGCGGTCTGGTATGCCCATCTCTTTCAGAATTTTCCAGTTTATTGTGATCCACACAGTCAAAGGCTTTTGAACTGTGGTGTTGGTGAAGACTCTTGAGAGTCCCTTGGACTGCAAGGAGATCCAACCAGTCCATCCTGAAGGAGATCAGTCCTTGGTGTTCATTGGAAGGACTGATGCTGAAGCTGAAACTCCAGTACTTTGGCCACATGATGCAAAGAGCTGACTCATTGGAAAAGACCCTGATGCTTGGAGGGATTGGGGGCAGGAGGAGAAGGGGACGACAGAGGATGAGATGGCTGGATGGCATCACCGACTCGATGGACATGTGTTTGAGTAAACTCCGGGAGTTTGTGATGGACAGGGAGGCCTGGCGTGCTGAGGTTCTTGGGGTCGCAAAGAGTCAGACACAACTGAGCAACTGAACTGAACTGATGCATATATCTCTATTCTTTTTCAGATTCTTTTCCCGTAGAGGTTATTACAGAATGTTGAGTAGAGTTTCCTATGCTATATGGTGGTGGTGGTAGTGGTGGTTTAGTTGCTCAGTCGTGTCCGACTCTTGCGGCCCCGTGGTCTGTAGCCCACCAGGCTCCTCTGTCCCTGGGATTCTCCAGGCCAGAATACTGGAGTGGGCTGCCATTTCCTTCTCCAGCTATATGGTAGGCTTTGTTGATTCTTTTATATATGGTAGTTTTTGCCTGAAGAATCCTAGGGACGGTGGAGCCTGGTGGGCTGCCATCTATGGGTTGCACAGAGTCGGACACGACTGAAGCGACTTAGCAGCATCAGCAGCATATGTTAATCCCAAACTCCTAATTTTTCCATACCAACCTCCCTGTTTCCTCTTTGGTAATCATAGGTTTGTTTTTGAAGTCTGTGAGTCTGTTTCCATTATACAAATATGCTATTTTGTATCAACTTTTTTAGATTCCATATATTAGTGACATCATATGATATTTTTCTTTCTCTGTCTGACTTAACTTCACTGAAGATAGCAGGCGGTATGGTTGCTCCCAGGGTCTTGCAGAGGGGAGGATTGGGAAGTCAGTGGTGGGTATCAAGCTTCAGTGTGGGACAATGAAAACAAGTTCCAGTGATGGATAGCAGTAAAGGTTGTCGAATAATATTGACTGTGCTTAAGGCCACTGAACTGTGTGCTTACAAATGGTTAAAACAGTTTTACGTTCTGTATATTATATAACAATTTTAACAAATAAGTTGTTGGTGATGCTGGGTATTTTATGTTGCATCTCATCAAGAAGCACACAATGAAGAGCTGACCTGTTATGCATGGTGGAGACAAACCATTGCTCCATTATCCGTGAGGGGATATTTTCCCCTTCACAAGTGGGACTTAACCTGAGTGGCAGTGTTTTCAGCAAGTCACTTTTCACTTAATGATTTTGGCATTCATCAGTGATCCTTGACTGACTCGAGCTAGTCCGTGGCGGTGTTTTTCTCCCTGTCATTTCATCTATAATCATTAGCTTATTCTCTTTTATAATGAGATATTGTTTCCCCATCAATTAGGGCCATTTGGTGATATTTCATAGTCAGAAAAACAGAAAAGTATAAATGCCTAACTAATTCTTTCTTATTAATTTACTTTTAAAGCAAGAAGTTAGTGTAACTGTCACTTCCAATGAAAGCCTGTTTCACATGTATGTAATTTCAACTTCAAATTTCAACCCACAATGTTTTATATATACATATATACATATGTATATACATACACATATACATATATACATATGTATATACATACACACACTTCCCCGGTGGCTCAGCTGGTAAAGAGTCCGCCTGCAGTGCAGGAGACCTGGGTTTGATCCCTGAGTTGGGAAGATCCCCTGGAGAAAGAAATGGCAACCCACTCCAGTATTCTTGCCTGGAGAATTCCATGGATGAGCCTGGTGGGCTACAGTCCATGGGGTCACAAAGAGTCAGACACGACTAAATGACTAACTTTCACTTTTTCATACACATATGGGCTTCCCTGATGGCTCAGAAGGTATAGAATCCGCCCGCAATACAGGTGATTCTGGGTTTGATCCCTGGTTTGGGAAGATCCCCTGGAGAAGGGCATGGCAACCCACTCCAGTATTCTCAGCTGGAGAATCCCCGTGGACAGAGGAGCCTGGAGGGCTGCAGTCCATTGGGTCGCAGAGTTGGACACGACTGAGCGACTAAGCGCACACACACGTATTTCAGCAGGCTGAAATTGTATATTCACAACATGCTACAATGAAACACATTTATTATTATTACTTTGCTCACATTGTTTTAAGTTTGAACAGTAGAATCTCTTTCAACTAGGTCCTGGGTCCTTTTGACAGAATTCCATTAGTCTTTGAATGCCTTTTTGTTTTTTGGTACAAAAAGATGTGCCAATACCTTTTCCTTGTCCTAGCAGATCTGGAGACAGTCATTTTTAGAAAAGAACACTGTCTCCTTTAGTGGAGAATGGTATTGAGAAAACAAACTTTGGATACAAGTGGTACTCAATTTTACTTGGATATTACTGATCATCAGCCCTTTCATGAATGCCTTAAGTTTTCAAAAAAAATCTTGCATCTATCTATACAATTTTCATTTCAAGTATGACATAGGAAAAGAGTTACTTAATTTCTTGAACATTAGATCTGTGTCTCTTTTCCCATACACTGAAGTCATGATACATAAAAAATAATATGGAAATGACTATTTGTAGCATAATACAATATTCACAAGAAAGTTTCAAAATAAAATAAATATTATTACTGAAACAAAACTACTGAATAAACTTTAAGATTTCCTTGTACTTCTTTTTAAAATAAGTTGATCAATTTCTTTTAAATCATGGTAAGAACATTTAACATGAACTCTACCCTCTTGGCGAATTTTTAAGCGTGTAATGTAGCACTGTTAATTACAGACACGACGTTACAATGATTCTGCTGTGACACCTCTTAGTAACCTCACACAGACTCAGTTTAGCCATGAAGTATTCCAAGTCTTCTCCAGAAATCTCCAGCCTTTCTCATGTTACTTAGGGTGCCGGTCGTTGAACACATACTTATGAACCGTAGGACATCATTTCTCTCTGACTCAGGGCAGCCCTTGCTTTTCAACAGCCTGTTCTGCCAGGTAACCCATGGAAAGAAGGGCTCGTGGTTATCACCTACCATCCTCTGTTGCTTCTGTTCTTAGGAATCTGGCATTGGAATCTACATGATTGATTTCTACCTTAAAATATCTCACCGTTGTGAATACTAAAGATTTTCTGAGCTTCAGGTTATCAAACTCTCTTCTGTTCTTCTACGGTTAATGGACACAGCAATTCCCATGAATCCTCACTGAGCCCAAACTGCCTAGTTTTGGGAAGAGAAGAAATCTTTAAAGTGATTGGATCTTACTGGTTCAGTAACACTCGAGCACATAGGCACGGGTCTCAACCAAACAATGATTCAAACGTTGCTTAACTTGCTGAAATAGTGTTTCAAATTTGAAAAAGGAATTGCATTTGGATTATTCCAATGACTTCTATGATACAATACCATGGAATCCTTGACTTGTTAAACTCTGTATTTTAGGATACATGCATTTTGTTCTTTTTAATATTTACTTCACTTTACACTTTAAGTGAAGAATATCTTAAAGCAAATTCTTCTTTTTTTTCCTTGGAAAAGGTGGTATGTGTTGACATTTTAAACTAAGAATTTGTTGTTCTGCCATGAATGGAGGCCCCTAACTCTTCTTATCAAGTTGTAATCTCAATTATATGTATAACTTAAAAACATTGAACTTCCAAAAACAGACAGTAGAATGGTGATTCCCCACAACTTGAGGTGTTGGAGAAATGGGGAGATATGGGTCAAAGGGTACAAACTTCCAGTTAAAAGATGAAAATATCCAGGGATCTAGGGTACAGTGTGGTGACCATAGCTAACAATAGTGCTTTGTCTACCAATACAATAACAATACTGCTTCACAGACTTTTGCTATGAGAGTAGAACTTTAATGTTCTCACTGTAACATAATGGAAACAAGAAGAAAATGGAAATTACACAAACTAATCTTGTTAACTAACCTTATTGCTGTAAACAGTTGGCAATAGATACATGTATCAAATCATCACCTTGTACAGCTTAAATTCACACAATGTCATTATGTCAATTATACCTCAATAAAGCTAGAAGAAAGAATTCAGGAAACTTCAGGAAGATGTAAACACAATAACTAATTTGGTCAATATTAAGGGACACTGCATGATAAATGCTTATAACTCAATTAAAGACAGTGTGATCTCCAAGTTCTGAGTATTATTTCTTTAATGAAAAAGCAGTCATTCAGTTCAGTCCTGGAACTCAACCCACTACCAAGAAAATAGAAGAATTCACTCTGGGTAGGGTAGGAGAATTCCCCTGGAGAAGAGAATGGCAACCCACTCCAGTATTCTTGCCTGTAGAATTCCATGGACAGAGGAGACTGGTGTGATACAGTCCATGGGGTCACAAAGAGTTAGACACGACTGAACGATTAACACTTTGGACTTCCCAGGAGGTGCTAGTGGTAAAGAACCTGTCTGCCAATGCAAGAGATGTAAGAGACCCAGGTTCGAACCCTGGGTCAGGAAGACCCCCTGGAGGAGGGCATGGCAACCCACTCCAGTATTGCCTGGAGAATCCCATGGACAGATGAGCCTGTGGGCCACAGTTCAGGGGATCACAAAGAGTCAGACATGATGGAAGCAACTTAGCACACATGCACAGGAGCTGCCCACGTTCTGAGGAACAGAAAGTCTGTATACACTGGATGTGTTGATCCCGTCTGCTTTGGGTACTCTACAAATCTGATCAAAATCCAAATGAATTCTGAGTCTGGACAAGAAGCATGCCACAACAAAGATGAAAGATCCTGCAACTAAGACCTGGTGCAGCCAAATACATTTTTTTTTTTTTAAATTTTATTTTAAATGCCAGGTGACAGGAAAACTCAGAACTGGCTTCTAGTTTGGCATCTGTTCTGGATTATGATTTCTTCCGGATTGGGCAGTATTCTGGATAAACCCCAAATCCCATTTTATGTGAGAATCTAAGCTCCTACCCTGGTCTTCCAGGTCCTTTGTTTCACAGCTGAGTCAGGAGACCAATGTGGAGGATTAAATCCATTCAAAGCTTGTGCAGAGACTATTTTCATTTTCCCCTGCTGCATTTTTCAAAAGAGCATAAGACCTATTAAGAGAGATTTATATTCTGTCAAGCTTTATTTGAGAGAATGATATTCAACATTCCAACCCATTTTTGCTAACATATCTGAAGAGAAAGAATTTTTCCCTTTTAACATAGTGAACTCATCTCTTTGGTTTAAAATCTTACGATGAGGTCACAGATATCTGATGGAATCTTAGACCAAATTAAGCAAAGGAAAGAACCATTTCTTAAACAGGATTATCTATAGTGTTGTGATTGAATATATATTATTTTACTGTTTCAAACTTTACTGCATGCATCTTCTGTACCACATAAATTTTCTTCCCACTCACCCAATCTTCAATTACAACATGGGACAAAAAACACATCTCCTGGAATCCAGGAGGCTGAAGTTACATCTAAAGATTGTTGCTGCTGTTATTTAGTCTCTAAGCTGTGTCTGACTCTTTTGTGACCCCAGGGCTGTAGCCCGCCAGCGTCCTCTGTCCATGGGATTTTCCAGGCAAGAATACTAGAGCAGGTTGCCATCTCCTTCTCCAGGGGATCTTCCTGACCCAGGGATCAAACCTGCGTCTCCTGCATTGGCAGGAAATTTCTTTACCACTGAGCCACCTGTGAAGCCCCTCAGCTAAAGATATTTCTCCTAATTATAAAAGCATCTTCTTCCCATCTTCAGCCCCTGACCTCTCATGTGCCTAGAGAATCTAGCAGAGCTTCCGAGGAAAAAATATGACCATGGTCCATGCTTTCCTTCAAGTTAGAAGGACAACCAGGGAACTGTTGGCAGCTGGGGAACTCCTAACTCCTCCCCACTGGGGAAGCAGCTTCATCTGGGCAGAAGTCTCTGGAGAGTGACAAAGTGCTAACCACCCTATCCCTTTTCTCCAAGACATTTTATTCACCAGTAAGTGCTTTTGGATGAAGAGATTCCTTTCTTGGTTCTTCTTGTTAAATTTAACATCTCTCATAAGAATTAATTACAGAGACTCAATACTAGCAAGTGACTAATGAATAACTTTGGCCACCTGCCACAAAGAACGGACTCACTGGAAAAGACCCTGATGCTGGAAAAGACTGAAGGCAGGAGGAGAAAGGGACGACAGAGGATGAGATGGTTGGATGGCATCACCGACCCAATGGACCTGAGTTTGAACAAGCTCCAGGAGTTGGTGATGGACAGGGAGGCCTGGAGTGCCGCAGTCCATGGGGTCGCAAAGTTGGACGGGACTGAGCTGAACTGAGCTAATGAATTATAAAACTATTTTCTGGGAAATTATAGAATGGAGAAAGGGAAAATTAGAGTGATGGACTCTGATTGGAGGAATCTGCTTCACCATGTCAGGAGTGCCTTGGCTCAGGTGACCAACTCACCTTGCTGACAGTATCAGCAAGCAGAGATGAGGCAGCCAGAGGAGGGAGAGATAGAAACTTTCCAAAGACAAATCGGGCAGTTGCTTCGCCCTCCATGGGGCTGTGCACAGTAGTCATGGGATGTACATGTAGAGTGGGGCGCAGGATGGCTTTTTCTTACCACCCCAAAATCAGGGTGAGAAGCCATCAGCCTAGGAGAGGAAAGGGCCCTTTAACTTAGTCTTCCTCCGGCGTTAAGAGAATATTGCCATTTTTGTTTAAAAAATCCCATGGATAATTTTCTCCTATTTCACCACTGTGGGCATTTTCAGTGGCTTGAATTGAAAAGCCATGAACAGTGATGAGAGGAACACCACATTTCAGAAAATCGTGGTAAGAGTTGAGAGAAACACGAGGACTGGCCACTCAGTTGGACGACAGGGTGTGTGTCAGTGATACGATGACGCCGGGGGACCCTGGAGCTGCCCCCCCTGCATCTCTGCTCTTCTCCAGCACTGGCCTGGCTGCACCTTTGCCTCATTTTTTTTTTAATTATATTTTATTGGAGCATAGTTGTTTTACAGTGTTCTGTTAGTTTCCACTATACAGCAAAGTGAATAAGCTCTACATACACATGCATTCCCTCCCTCTTGGATTTCCTTCCCATTCAAGTCACAACAGAGCATGAAGTAGAGTTCTCTGTGCTAGAAAGTGTGTTCTGATTAGTTATCTACTTTATACATAGTATCAATACTGTATATGTGTCAATCCCAATCTCTCAATTCATCACACCTGCTTTTTCCCCCTCGATGTCCATACACAAGTTTCCTATGTCTGTGTCTGTATTTCTGCTTTGCAAACACGATCGTCTATGCCATTTTCCTAGATTCCATGTATCAGTGTTAATATGCGATACCTGTTTTTCTCTTTCTGACTGACTTCTCTCTGTATGACACTCACTTCCTTTTGTGCCTACTGCGTCCCTGACCTGGACAAGTAGCGTGGTTTTCTGTAGTTAGAAGGTGTAGGTCTGTTCAAGCCCTGGCTGTGATGCATTCCTCACGTGTAACCTTAAGGGAATATCTTTACCTCTTTGAGAGATGACACCACATGACTATCACTCATTGCTGGAGACATTAGGATCCTATCACCTGATTAGTGTTTTCTCATTGACAAAGCCTCTTCAAAGGTTATTTCTTTCCTTTCTGCACTTGTTCCCCCAAATTGAGGTATAATGAAATGTTCTCTGAATTTATCTTTCACAAAAGCTCTGTTACATTAAAATCTATGAGTCAGGTAAATACAAGCAATGGAACTAAAATGGTATATTTTACTCCACTGGTGCTTTATATTTTTTCTGTGATTGATGGATTGATTGATGCATTTTTGCTTTCAAATAAACAAAACTTTTCCTATTGCACACCCCTGGCTTTATTGTGCTTTGCCTTGAAGATTCAATAGAATTGTGCCTTTCAGCATTTGTTTTGGAGCTTCCATCCTGATATTGCACTGGTGTGGGTGATGCAAAGAAAGCAAAACAAAACCTATTAACCTCGTTCAAAATTGTTACAATATAAGTTTCTTCTTAGAACAGATACACTGCTCTTCTTGATCAGTTGTCCAAGAAAACTTTCCAGCCCCTGCCCTGTAGTCAGAAGTTAGGAGATTTAGGCTCAGGAAATGAGACCACATTGACATCAGCCTGAAGCTGGTAAGAATTTGTCTCTCAAATATTCAGAGCAATGGGCTGGATGTGAAGGAAAAAAAACACACAGATATTTTCTCAGGGAATGGGACAAATTACCTCTTGGATCTAAAATAACACCCATTCATGTGAACCAGAGTGATAAAGCAGAACTTCCCAACCAGCCCTAGGGAGATGGTGAGCGAAACTGTCAGTGTTGATGATTTCCAATAATTCTCAGCATGTACGTATCTTAGAATTCTCGAAGTACACTTAATGCATTTGAATTTGCATTTTCCTCCTAAGCAAATTATCACTATTTACCAATATGTATGGCATTGTGAAATAAGAATTAGGTCAGCCTCCTTCACACTTTGGGATCTAACAAGGTAGTAATGCTTGTTAGACATTGCTAATTCCGTTCCCCCCAATATCTGGTCTCCTCTTCTTTAAATGGGGACCTGTGACTTTTAGTTGAGCCAATTACAGCCAAGAATAAAGGACTCTCTTCTCAACCTTCTTTACCAGCTAGCCATGGCAAAGGGATGAATCTTTACCAGGAATATGGATGTGGAAATGTGTCAAACTGTGGAAAGGCTGCTTGAAAAGCGCTGTCTCAGCTGAGAGAGGACCCCTCTGTGCTCTTCGGTCATTTCTCCTCCTCACTTGTCACAGTCATGCTCATCGCAAGGTGACCCTGGAGGAAAAAAACACAGTCTGAAGATGGTAAGATAAAAAGTCAGGAGCCCCAAGTCCTGCCCATGTATGGAGCTCTTCCCCAGCCCTAAGCTTCTGACTTAGGACCTTCTCTACTCAAGTCAGACATTTCTCTCTTATGGAAGCCTCTGGTTGTTTTGTCTGCTCTAGGAAGGTAAATCTTAAATTTTAAATATAAAGTATGTCAATAACAATGCTGTGGAGGGTCATGTTGGAGCCTGAAATAAGAGGAAATTCAGTAAAACTGAGCCTGTCTTTATTTAAAAGTTCTACCTTTTGTTTACATGGATTTCTTGGCATATACTTTGATTTGTTTAAATACTACTTTGGGATTGCTGCTTCTTGGAAGATAAATTAGACAATTTCCCCTATTCCTCCTAAGTACAACTAAAACTTTTTTGCATTATATATATATGTAAACCATGGACTTTGGATTATCCTGATGTGTTAATGCAAGTTCATCAACTGTAAAAAACGCACCACTGGTAGGGGACACGGATGAGGAGGGAAGCCATACGTGCATCAGACAAGGAATATTTGGGAAATCTCTGTACTTTCTATTTAATTTTGCTGTGAACTGAAAACTGCCCTAAAAAATTAGTCAATTTTAAAAGAATTTAATAGAACTGAAAGGAGAAATAGCAAAAGACCAAATCGTATGTGGAAAAGTCAAGACCCTTGTCTTAATAATTTATAACATGATTGGACAGAAATTTGAAGCATGGACAGAAGCATGAATACAGAAAAATTCAATATGATCAATGATCAGGATATAATCCATTTTCATAGGAAAGAAACCACACTGGGGCCATGCATCCAACCTCAATAAATTTAAAGACAATTTAATTCAGATTGAGTGTGTTGACTGACTACAAATGAATTATATATTACCCCTTAGTAATATTTATTAAAATCAATATATTTAGTTTTCCTCACTCTCCAAAGTCTTTCCAAAGATAAAAAAAGTCAAGGACATATCTTTTAGGACCAATACAAAAATTAATCAATTAGCAAATATTACTTAAGAAAAATGTTGCATTAATTGTATTGTGTGCACGACATGCTAGGCAATGTATACATGTTAAACATTAAAAATTTTTTAAACAAATCCTCACAGAGGAAAATTTCCACTTAAGGTAGTATGTTCCTAGTTAGTACATTCACTATTGTGTGTCATAATAACTGACTCTAAACAGCGGACACAGATAGAAGATGTGAACTTTGAATGATCTCAGTATCCTAGACCTTTACTGGACCTTACTGGGCTTCTCTGGTGGCGCAGAGGGCAAAGAATCTGTGTGCAATGCAGGGGACCTGGGTTTGATCTCTGGGTCGGAAAGATACCCTGGAGAAGGGAACGGCTACCCATTCCAGTATTCTTGCCTGGAGAATTCCATGGACAGAGGAGCCTGGTAACAGAGTAAACAGAGATGAAAATAATAACATGAAAAATATTTCAAGAAAACAAAGAGTTGGACACAACTGAGCAACTAACATTACTGGACCTAAGTGAAGACACTGTCCAAAAAAGTGAACAATGAGGCTTATTTCAACTAATAATGTTGGATCCATGGACTCATTCTATTCTATCTATAAAGCTAGTCTTCAGTTAACAATTAACTAGCAGAACCACCATTAACTCTGACTTTCCAACACTTAAAATCGCTTGACTTCTTTTTCTAACCAACGAATAAATGAATTTCTTCATTGCTGTATGTTCCCTTGTTGGCAGGTTAATAGACTCTGATTTGCAACTTAGAAAAAAGATAAATTTATTTTTCTTCCCTTCTTTGGTAACTCGATAAACCAAGGTCTGCAGATTCTGAGCCCAAAGTTCTTGTATTCATCCTGTACTGCTTGAGTGCCCACCACTTCCATGGACTATGCATAATGCACACATTTAAGAAATCCAGCCCTGACCCCTCAAAAGGCCATTTATCTGTTGAAGTAAATAGAGATGAAGATAATAACATGAAAAATATTTCAAGAAAACAAAAAAGTGCAATTGCTGAAGAGTGGAAGATACCAAAAGCACTGGGGACTTGAAGGGAGAAGAAGCAGAGTAAAGAAAGACTCTAGACAGGAACGTAGGATATATGCAAGTAACACCAAGATCACTAATGCTTCTGTATCAGAAGCTGGTCAGGCTGAACAGGAAGTTGCAGGGTCAGGTGTGGCTGAAGTTGGCACTAGGAATTTGTATTTCATTCTCCAGTCTGATACACCAGGGGAATGTGCCCTATTCATCTCAATAATAGAAGAGGACACAACAGTGGTCCTTCAAAAAGGGATGAAATGGGAAGAAAGTGAAGTCGCTCAGCCATGTCCAGTTCTTTGCGATCCCGTGGGCTGTAGCCCACCAGGCTCCTCCATCCATGGAATTCTCTAGGTAAGAGTATTGGATTAGGTTGCCATTTCCTTCTCCAGGGGATCTTCCCAACCCAGGAATCAAATCCGGGTCTCCTGCATTGTAGGCAGACGCTTTACCATCTGAGCCGATGACGTCCTATGAAAGGAAGTCCTATGAAATGGGAGAGGAGGTTAAAAATTGACCATAGATTCACTGCTATAAGCCATGGGGATCTGCTGGATACCTTTGAACCAGGAATGACATATAATGACAGTGGTGTTTTATGAGATTAGAAAGAAAAGGGCAGAGGGCAAAAGGAAGAGGGATGAAAAAACTGATTGCGTATTTTAATCAAATCCAAAATTTGTTCTGAGTTGCTTATATCAGTCAAAGAATTAGAGGATGGAATTAGAACTGCTAAAGCGAACTGAAAGAAGTCCTCTGATGGAACGTGAGTTCTGTGATACAGGGCTGGGTGAGTTATTCACAGCTCTGTCTGCAGAGCCTGGGTCAGTGCCTGGCACACCATAAATATGCAGCAAATAGTTTTAAAATAAATGAAAGTTAAATGATTGAATTAAAACAACTCTGGAGAACTTCTAGGTTAGGCTTGTAATATGAGAATTTGGCAAATCAAGAAAGTTTACATTATCCTATACTGGGTTTTCTTTGATAATTGTGTCCACAGATATTCGAGTGGGGACCTAAATTTGAGAAAATAGAGTCTTTTAACTTTTAAGTTGAGTTTCTTACCCTGATTCTGAGGTTTTATTTCATTACAGAGAGTTCGGAAGTGTTTCAGCAACTAAAACTAATGCTTTCAGCAAAAGCTAGGTTTTTGCGTCATCAGATAGTTATTGTTTTTAAACTGAGAGAATTTGCTCAGAAATAAAAGTAATTTAATAGTCAGGATCTGACCCCGGATCAGACCAGCAAGATCTGGATAACTACTGACCTAAAACCTTTTCCTTTCATAGAAGGCTCACCTAAGTTCACTGTATTCAAGCTTGCTCGCAGAACCATCTGGGAACTCTTCAAAGACCTATGTCTGCAGCTGCCCTCGGATATCCAGGTATCATGTGGTCTGGAAGCAGGGGCTGAGACATGAGTATTTTTTGCAAGCTATCGGGTGATTCTGATATGCAGACATTATAGAGGACCGCTCCCCTGGTAACTGTCTCTCCCACCCATTGTACCCCATGCTTCATTTCCCTCTAAAGTCACCACGCCCTTTCACGTTTCTGTACCGTTATTCACACTGCCCCATGTCACTCTTACTTCATCCGATGAACACCTGTTCATTGTCTTTGTGACTCAGATTAGATCCATTTGCCCCATGACATCTACTCTGCTCTCATGGCCAGCTCTGGCACCATCCGTGCCTCTCTGTCTGATGTTGCCACAGGTCTCGGCTGACTTATATACAGTCGTCCATTTAATCCCAACCCCCCAATGGGTTATGAACTCACTCAGGGCAAGAAACATAGTTCATTTTTGGTAGTAAACTGATCACTTGCCACTTGGCAAATAATTAATACATATGTGTTTGATGGAACCAAAATCATTTGAGAATATAATAGACAGTAATGTCCAGATTATGTTAAAGTCCCACCCAAAGTTTCTTTCTTTCTTTTTTTTAAAGCATGCTTTGTGTATTTTGTGTACCAGGACACAGAACTGAAAACTGAGGGTCCTATTTTCTGGTCTGGACTGTCCTTAGGTTTCCCTGAATTTTAGTTTCCTCACCTTTGAAGTGAGAGAATGGTTTCAAATAAATTCTATATTCTCATTAATTTTTAAATCAATTCATAGCTCATAGAATATAAAATTAGGAAATAGCCTAATGGGGTGGTAAGAAAACACGCAACTTTCTGCTTGTAAGCTATTTATATGCTAAATGCACATTCACCTCCTGAAATCATATCTTCATGGACTGGAACACTCTCTGGAGCACAGAAAATCAAGAAATGTGCTGCTCTGTCAACCTTTAATAACCATCACTTAATGGATGCTTACCAAACATCAGGAAATTCACAGCTGGGATGGTACTGTCTGTGTCTACTTTACTTATTGATCATTTGTCTTCAAGCTACAATAGTATTAACATATACGCTATGTTCATGCTGATAGTATTTGTTGGACAAGCAACATGGATTTATCCTTCATTACCCTAAAAAGACGAACGTTAAGCGAAGTGACTTTCAGAGGATCACACTATTCTAAGAGAACTCATGAGTCCTTACTCAAGAACAGAGAATTCCCAGTAGGAGAATAATATTATGTAGCATTTACTGAGCACCTTCTATGTACCTTACATTGTACTTTACTTGTTCTCTCATAATTTTATACTCATTAACATGGCAAGGTAGATTTTTTTTAAATTTTATAAATTTTATTGTTTTAAATTCATTAAAAATTTTATAATGAAAAAAATTTAAACATGTAAAATAACAGTTTAGTGTAGTGAACATCCATGTACCTATCACTGAGATTTAATACTTTGTCAATGTTTTTCCTTCATCTATTTTGTTCCAGGTTTTTAAAACTAGAGATATTATGACAGTTTACCCTAAATTCTTTAGTATCCTCTCAAAAAAATAAGCATCGTTCCTGAAACAATCATTCACAATACCACTATAGCACCAAAATATTGAAACACCTCCTTCATATCATCTAACATTAAATTCACAGTGTATTCATGTTCCCAATAGTACTCACACTGTGTGGTATTAAAAAAATACATATTGTCCGAAGTAGTTCTGGGCTGGGCAGAGAACTGGGCTGGGCTGGAGGGGAGGGGGGAATGGTAAGCACAGGGGCCAAGTGCGTGCTCACATCCTTCTGCCCCACTTTGGGGGGAGGCTCATCTGAAACAGGACGCCCCTTTGAGTCACCAGCCTGCACGATTACTCCCACACCCGTGTGAAGCCTGGCACAGGGGAGACACTCAGCGCACACACCAGGCCAAGCCAGTCCTGACAGGGGATATCCCGATGGGATGCTTCCAAAAGCTTGCAGAGAGCTAAGGCCACACACTAGTGAAGATGAAATGCTAGAACTTCGTGGAGCACAGTGGAGGGCGTGATCAAAATGCCCAGGCAGATGAGCATGCTAGAGAAAGCCCAGATGCATTCTAGAGGGTCTGAAGGACACTACAGTTGCCATTGTGATAAGGAATCCACTGGAGAACTGAGCAAACGTATCAAGGGAATGCTGAGTGGTACCTGCCTTCTGAAGGCCAGGGAAGAAGAGCAGGTGAGTTACACAGTTGGGCCCCTTGATATCAGTGGGTTAAGATCTGATCTTATATATAAGATCTGATATATAAGGTGGCTGCTCTTAACAGAGTAAAGTCAAGTGGGCACAGTTATTGTAATGAGTGTCAAGATATGAGCAGTAGCTGAGAGTCCTGGTCTGCAGGGAGCTATGAAACGGTTACCAGGATACAGTATTCTTGGGGGCAAGAGAGACGGGCAGCCACCAAGGACAAGACTTCCTTCATACAACAATAAGTCAAGAATAAATGACCAGGAGGCTGAGGAAAGCTACCCCATAAGATACCAAATGGTCAGCATTCTTGCTTAGTTTCCAGACACGAGCCAGTTCTCGGGCCCAGAATCCATCTAACGAAGAAGAGGTGAGTCAAAATGAAGAAGGATTCTGCAACACTCTGGCAAGAACATATGAATTTCCCAACCCTCCCTAGAAGGACCTACCATCATTTTCTCGGGTAAATGTATGCTGAGGAAAGACAGATAGTATGTAGGCCTTTCAAGAACTGTTAGATACCAGGTTCATGCTGACAGTGATATTCTGAGATACAAAGTTATCCTGTCCTCCATTAAAGTGGGATATATGGGATTCTCATAATACATGGAATCTTGATCCAGCCCAGGCTCATAGTGGATCCACAAGGTTCTCATCATGGTTAAGAGCAGGATTCCCAAGCGGGAACATGCTGGCTTCAGATCCTGAAGAGCTCTAACGGGCACCGAGCTTCCCCTTTAGTGACAGAGGTCCCAGAGGCAAACTGTTTTCTACTTTGGAGAGAATTTCCTACCATAACCCAGACCACTAGATCCGTAATAACATGACTAATAGAGGAGGCCTTAGTGTTCACAGGGTTTATCTTCCATCCTCTGAAGCACGTTCTTACCAAGACTTCCAATGTCATTGCCCTGTTTTGGCTCACTCTGACCAATTAACATTATGTCAATAAGATGGACCAATGTAATATTCTGTGAAAAGGCCAGATAGCCCAGGGCCTTTTGGAATGGAGGGTGGAAGAGATGACAGGTGACAGTGTAAATCTATTCTGTGGCCAGTCAGTACCAGTTGAGCCAGACCTGCTTCTGAACTTCCTTTCTAATAGGAAAAATAATGCATTTGCCAGATCAATAGCATGGATGCTCTCTGGACATGATCACTGGCCATATCTGGGAAGGAAGCAAATTCTTAGAAGTTCCCTGAGGTCAAGAGGTGGGCATCTGCGAGCAACCAGGGCTAGTGCTCTCCTTCAGCTGCTGACCAGTGATGGTCCTGACAAGGAGCTCCGAGTGGGGACCACTGTAGCTCTGCTCTGTGTGCTTAGCCACTCAGTCGTGTCTGACTCTTTGCGACTGCTTGGACTGTAGCCTGCCAGGCTCCTCTGTCCATGGGGATTCTCCAGGCAAGAATACTGGAGTGGGTTGCCATGCCCTCCTCCAGGGAATCTTCCCCACCCCAGGGATCGAATCTAGGTCGCCCGCATTGCAGGTGGATTCTTTACCGACTGAGCCACCATGGAAGCCCAAGAATACTGGAGTGGGTAGCCTATCCCTTCTCTAGGGGGCCTTCCTGACCCAGGAATCAAACCAGGGTCTCCTGCACTGCAGGTGATTCTTAACCTGCTGAGCTACCAGGGAAGCCCACTGTAGCTATAACAGTAACTAATCCCCACAGTCTAAGTGAGAATAACTTATGTAAGTTATGTAAAACCCAGAAAGTAATATTAAGATTTTAATACTACATTTAGTTGCTGGATTGGAGAAGAAATCTAAATCTATTAAGTAAAACTGATTTTTTGGAAAGTTCTGTTGTTTCTATCAGTAACTTTTCCTTAGTCAAGTGGATCAGAGTGTTTAGCAAGACTGTCTTCATATTTTTTTCCAGTCGCTTTACACTCTTGGTGTGTGTATTTTAAGTTAATTTGACCCTGTCACTTGAAGAGGGTTCTCACTTGGATCAGAATCAATATATAGATGTGAGTAGACTTGTCCATACACGGAATGCTGACCCTTTCCAGCAGGGGAGAAGACTATTACCAACGAGGATTCCACACAGAGGACCTGGCCGACTTTTGTAGGCAGAAGCAGCAGAAACCTAAATTAAGGCTTGTCTGTAACAGTCTGTAACAGCCTGGACTAAATGCAATAATACACATATTGATTGACCTCGCTCCTCTAGCC
Organism: Cervus canadensis; assembly: GCF_019320065.1. NCBI lineage: Eukaryota > Metazoa > Chordata > Mammalia > Artiodactyla > Cervidae > Cervus > Cervus canadensis. The sequence continues at coordinate 29,889,249 of NC_057416.1, read as the reverse complement.
TTGCAGTTTGTAGATGAGAACAATTTGATTTCTTTGCTTCTGCCTTCTATAGTGCAGACAATTTCCTTTGGCCCTTGGGGGACATTTCTAAGAGGGAGAACAGCTTATCTTAAATCTTACGATAGACTTTGCCTTGGTGAATAAAGAATAAAATTATACTTTGCCCATTTTCCCCACATGCTTGGGATTTAAATGTTGGAGAAGCAATTCATTTTCCCTAGGTCTCAGTTTCACTCTTTCTAAACGAGGAAGCTGAACCCATGATAATTGTGTACACTTCCATCTCTGAAATTGCTCCTGAGGTCCTGAGATCACCTTTCTGTACTGATACTACCTGAAAATCAATTTTCACTCCCGTTGGCCAATGCATACCATATTCAATGGTGTTTGAAACAAAATCATATTATTATTTTATAAAAGTAATACACGATTTTCAGGAGTAAGCCTCTCTCTGAATCCAAACACTTAAAAGTAACAGTAAAAACACAAAATTACCAGTTGAAACTAGGAACAAGGGAAGTGAAGTTCCTTTTCCCAAACTCACTTTTCCTTTGTGAAAGGAAACTGGAAGATGTTACTGCTGACAGTTCCATGAGGCTACATCTCTAGAGAGAGGATGAAAGGACATGGATATAGATTTAAGACCAAAGCTGAAAACAGTCACCCACGGGTTCAGTACAAGATCTATGATGTGTTGAGATCACCAATGAAAGACTAAGTTCTGAGCTGGGAGCTTGGAAGAAACTGAGCAAAGACAGACACTGCCAGCTAGGGAGTGGGCATAGGTGAAAAGCAAGAGGCAGATATTCTTCCCTCCATGTGTAGCCACAAACCACAATTCCAAACACAAACACACAACTCACACTAAGAAAAAATGCAAAATTCCAATAACCAGAACATAAATGTTCTTTAGATAATATTAAATAAATAAAACATCCTGAAAAACTGCTATAAAATAATCATATAATCTAGGAGTTAAATGCACAGCAACTATTAATGGGAGGAAAAAAAACAGGCATAAAACAAGAACGGGTAGAAAATGAGAAATGTAATTACTGAAATAGATTTTTTAAAAATATTTAAACCCTAGACTGAACACAGGCATAAAACTAGCTAACTGAGAGTTAGTACTAAGGAGATTATGTAGACTATGTAGAGAGATTTGATTAAAATGTAATTAGAGTGTGTCCAAGTTCTTCCCTTTCAGAAGTTAGTTGTCGTTGTTAGTTACTCAGTCATGTCCGAGACTTTGTTACCCCAAGGACTATAGCCTGGCAGGTTCCTCTGTCGATGGGATTCTCCAAGCAAGAATACTGGAGTGGGTTTCCATTTCCTTCTCCATCAGAAATTAGATACAGGTACTCAATAATTTAAGACTTTGTTAAGAAACGTATAGTTAATTGCTCAGTCATGTCTCTTTGTGACCCTATGGATTGTAGCCCACTAGGCTCCTCATCCATGGGGATTCTCCGAACAGGAATACTGGAGTGGAATGCCATGGCCTCCTCCAGGGGATCTTCCCAACCCCGGGATCAAATCCAGGTCTCACGCATTACAGGTAGGTTCTTTACCAGCTGAGCCACCACGGAAGCCCTAGAATACTGGAGTGGGTAGCTTATCCCTTCTCGAGGGGGCCTTCCTGACCCAGGAATCGAACCAGGGTCTCTTGTATTATAGGTGGATTCTTTACAGGCTGAGCTACCAGGGAAGCCCATATTTTATAATAATAAATATTTATTATAGAAAATTTGGAAAAGAAAATAATGGTTGAAGATAGAAATGAAACTCTCATATAACATTGTCACCCAGAGAGAAAAAAATCAATATTTGATATAATTCCTTAATATATATGCAATGTCCTCCTGTATTATTTAATCCTTTCATTTATATATATGGATGTATATAAAGGAATTGGGGCTTTCCTGGTGACTCAGTCGTAATGAATCCACCTGCAATGCAAGAGCTGCAGGAGACTCAGGTTCGATCCCTGGGTTGGGAAGATCCTCTGGAGAAGGGAATGACAACCCACTCCAGTATTCTTGCTTGGAGAATCCCATGGACAGAGGAGCCTGGTGGGCTACAGTCCATAGGGCTGCAGATGATACAAATGAGCAACCCTGTAAAAGTCAGGCCATACCCGTGAGGAAATCATGTATATAAAGTATTAAAAGATAATTAATAAAGTCTCCCATGTCCACTTGAAATGCTAGAGTTCACCTCAAGGAGTTCTGTTATTATCCCATAAGTCTTGAAAGTTCCTAGTACATATATTATTGTCAATGCATACCTTCAAACTCACCTAAACTTATGTGCTATACTAGGTTTGTAAGAAATATGAGTCCTGTCTTTGAACAGTTTAATATAAAGAATAAATCTGAAGTAGATTTATCCAGAACCTCACCACTAGTACGTCTACACCTAGGGGGAAAAAAATAGGCATAAGTTAGTTTTTATGAGCCTTGTGGCCAAAAATTCATTTTATGTTTCATCCAAAAGAGATGATAAACAATCTTGTCAACAAGTTAGGACTTGTTAGCACTTCAGGAACTTTACGTAAACTCTGATTATATAATGTTGGCAAAGTTTTAAAAAAGTATTCATTCCAAGAAGCATTTGGCTTGTTACTAATAAACAGATTGGCTTTCCAATATAGGGTACAAACACCAGAGTTGATTAACTGCTGCCTGTTTCTCTTCTCACCTAAACTTTTCCCCCATAGTCAGATTACCATGGAAGTTGTAATAAAATTTGTAGCTGGTGTTTCATTCACATTTCAGTATTATTTTGTTACTATTCAAGCCAGTGAAGAGAAAACAAATTTACATCATGATAAGAGCTCAGGCAGATGCTATCCATAATGTTAACTACTTGTCATACATGGAGATGTATTTTTCTCTCCCATGGGAACAGGATTTCTCATTTCTGCTAACCATAGAGCAGTAACATTTATTGTCTCTCAGCAAAAACTACAAGGCATTCATTGGAATGATGTCTCTTCTCAGAATAGAGTTTTACAGCTTATAGCTTCTTTCACTGATTTTCTCTCTGCCTTTAGAATATGTGACAGAGATTCTCTCTGGCAAGGAGTCTGGATAGTGAAGAGAGGTTAAATCATGCAGCTACAATCTCCTCTGTCCTGTCACAGACCACAGGGACCCCATATCAAAACGTTGGGTACCCTTAATAGAATTCCCTGGTGAGCAGGGGGGATAAGCTGCTAACCCTGCCAGAGGCCAAGAGACACAACACACACACACACAAACACTGGCAGATGGAATTTTATCAGTCAACCTTAGTAGAATCCACATACTTGAATTCTGTTTCTCAAAGTCAAGTTTAAATCCAGATAACAGTTTTGAGAAGGCAATGGCAATCCACTCCAGTACTCTTGCCTGGAAAATCCCAGGGGCAGAGGAGCCTGGTGGGCTGCAGTCCATGGGGTCCCGAAGAGTGGGACACGACTGGGCGACTTCACTTTCACTTTTCACTTTCATGCATTGGAGAAGGAAATGGCAACCCACTCCAGTGCTCTTGCCTGGAGAACCCCAGGGACGGGGGAGCCTGGTGGGCTACGGTCTATGGGGTCGCACCGAGTCGGACACGACTGAAGCGACTTAGCAGCAGCAGCAGTTTTGAGCACATCCAGGAAGTATCCCCGCTGACACTGGGAGCTCTCATCCTATACTCTCCATGTTAATTCCCCTCGGTGACTGCCAGTGAGAGACAAGGAAGCTTTTGAAGAAGTTACTAAAATATCTTTAAGCAGGTAATGGGGATGAGTATCACAGTTCTGCATTTTTTGGTAGCAATATTGACAAATTTACCTCTCAGTCAGTCAGTCAGTTAAGTCGCTCAGTCATGTCTGAATCTTTGCCACCCCATGGACTGCAGCATGCCAACCTTCCCTGTCCACCACCAACTCTTGGAGATTGCTCAAACTCATGTCTATCGAGTCGGTAATGTCATCTAACCATCTCATCCTCTTTCATCCCCTTCTTCCACCTTCAATCTTTCACAGCATCAGAGGGTCTTTTCCAATGAGTCAGTTCTGGCCACATCAGGTGGCCAGAGTGTTGGAGTTTAAGCTTCAGCATCAGTCCTTCCAATGAATATTCAGGACTTATTTCCTTTAGGATGGACTGGTTGGATCTCCTTGCAGTCCAAGGGACTCTCAAGAGTCTCTCCAACCACAGTTCAAAAGCATCAATTCTTCAGCACTCAGCTTTCTTTATAGTCCAACTCTCACATCCATACATGGCTACTGGAAAACACATAGCTTTGACTAGATGGACCTTTGTGGGCAAAGTAATGTCTTTGCTTTTTAATATGCTATCTAGGCTTGTCATAGATTTTCTTCCAAGGAGCAAGTGTCTTTTAATTTCATGGCTACAGTCATCATCTGCAGTGATTTTGAAGCCCCCCAAAATAAAGTCTATCACTGTTTCCACTGTTTCCCCATCTATTGGCCATGAAGTGATGGGGCCAGATGCCAAGATATTAGTTTTCTGAATGTTTAGTTTTAAACCAACTTTTTCAGTCTCCTCTTTCACTTTCATCAAGAGGCTCTTTAGTTCTTCTTCACTTTCTGTCATAACGGTGGTGTCATCTGCATATCTGAGGTTATTGATATATCTCCCGGCAATCTTGATTCCAGCTTGTGCTTCATCCAGCCTGGCATTTTGCAAGATGTATTTTGCATATAAGTTAAATAAGCAGGGTAACAGTATACAGCCTTGACGTTAAATAAGCAGGGTAACAGTATACAGCCTTGACATACTCCTTTCCCAATATGGAACCAATCTGTTGTTCCATGTCCAATTCTAACTGTTGCTTCTTGACCTGCAAACAGATTGCTCAGGAGGCAGGTCAGGTGGTCTGGTATTCCCATCTCTTTCAGAATTTTCCATAGTTTGTTGTGATCTACACAGTCAAAGGCTTTGGCTTAGTCAATAAAGCAAAAGTAGATGTTTTTCTGGAACTCTCTTGCTTTTTCGATGATCCAGCAGATGTTGGAAATTTGATCTCTTTTTCCTCTTCCTTTTCTAAATCCAGCTTGAACACCTGGAAGTTCTTGGTTCACGTACTGCTGAAGCCTGGCGTGGAGAATTTGAGCATTACTTGGCTAGCGTGTGAGATGAGTGCAAACGTGCGGTCGTTTGAACATTCTCTGGCATTGCCTTTCTTTGGGATTAGAATGAAAACTGACCTTTTCCAGTTCTGTGACCACTGCTGAGTTCTCCATTTTTTTTGGAGTAATATTGACAGATTCAACTCCCAAGTTTTGCAATCAAGTGAACTGATTGGTTACATATATATCGTTGATGGTGTAACACAGTTGCCTGTTCCTGAAATGTGAACTGTCAAGCTCTTTGGAAGGGCAGAAAGATAATTGAGCTAGAAATTTGGAATCTTATATTTGGTTCTGTCTCAACCATTCATGGGTTTCCCTGGTGGCTCAGATGGTAAAGAATCTGCCTGCAATGCAGGAGACCAAGGTTTGATCCCTGGTTGGAAAGATTCCCTGGAGAAGGGAATGGCTACCCACTCCAGTATTCTTACCTGGAGAATTCCATGGATAGAGGAGCCTGGGGAAAATGGCCTTGGAGAAGCCATACAGCTTCTCTGGAATCTTGTTTTCTTATCTGCAAAATATAAGGGTCTAGCATACT